>NC_052554.1:2198552-2903552 GCF_016699485.2 Gallus gallus
AGCCACGATTCCTCCCCGGATCCTCAGGGGAAGCAGGAGCTGGGATGCACATCAGAACAGACACCCTATGCCGTCCCCTGCCCAGATTCATGTAGGAGGAAGGCTGATCTCTTTCAGGAAGAGCGCTGCAGGAACTCATAGAAAGGGCATTGGGAGGGCAAAGAAACATGGCCTGGGCTTGCAGGAGGAACTAGCAGGGCAGCTCGGGAGCAGGTGGGGATGGCAGTGACAGCAGTGACACGGCCACGTCCTGCTGCAGGCAGCCTTGGCTGCATTGCCCTGGGGCAGCAATAGGCCGCTCTGAGTGCTGCAGGCACAGCAGCTCCGCTCTGGCAGACCGTTTCCAGCTGAGAGAAGGCAGCATGTACCCATTCATGGGCTTAAAGCCATTCCAAGAAACACATCCCTTGCATGAGATGCTGCCTGCTGACCAAGGGTGGTCAGGTTGAACTGCAATCCTCGTGTACCAACACAGAGCTGGCACTCGTGGCACGTTCCAGCAAGAAGCATTCACGCCCCAGGGAACTGTGGAAACTCCCTCCAGGCTCAGTTTTCCCACAGCTCAGTTCCAGCATCACCCCCTGGGGAAAGGCTGTGTTTCCCCAGAGGGTCCTCCACCTGCAACCCCCCTCGCTATGCTCTATGCACCAGCCCTGCATTCAGCCCTCAGAACACCCCCCTCTCCCCCACGCACAGAACCACTGCCGTGCACACTGCTGGGAAGGCAGAGCAGCCTCCCCCAGAAGCAATGCAAGCAGGAACACAAAAGACAGCACAGGTAAAGAGCAATCTCCTGCTTTATATTAAAAAAAAAATAGACTGAATCATGTTACGGGTGAGGAATGGAGATGAATCCCCTAAGACACTACAGCTGCAGGGTCCAGCAGATGGATAGTGTTCCACTTGGTGACTTGGCTTCTGGGGTGTGTTTTGCAAGCTCGATCCATACGCATTCACCCACAATACGCAGACTGAACAGAAAGAAGTGCCACTGCACCTGCAGTAGCAGCTGGCAGCTCTTTGCAAGTTCATTCTCACCCCTCACCTCCACAGCTCCGCCACAAAGCACACAGAGCTGCATGAGCCACGCTGCTGCCCCTGTGCACGGGTGTAAGGCAACTTGGCCCAGGAGGTGTGGGCACATCCACTCAGGAGCAGGAAGCCGAGCGGGTCCGTGTGGCATTCTGAAGGAGGTCACCAAACACAGCCCATCCGAGCCCCACGCTGTCCTTGCTTCACGCCTCTTCTTTGCATAGAGAGGCTTTTTCACAGCCAGCACTGATGACAACACTGGGAGGGGACGCCAAACCAATGTCTCAGACCCCTTTATTGCCAATATCTCAGTCAGTGTCTCAAGGTGTGGTCTCAGTGATGTCCATGATTCATGAAATCACGCTGGGAAATGCAAGCAGTTTACAAGAACAGGCTCTGGCAGGGACTTGGACTGTACATTTCAAAGGGCTTTGGCCACTTAAATAAGTTTGACTGCTTACATAAAGAATTTAATCCTCTCCCCCCTACCCAACCTTTGGGAGAGTAATCACAGGCTATGAACTCAAGGCACGTTTCAGTTCAATTAAGGCACATTTCAGCTTAGTTAAGGCACACAAACATGGTCCACACCAAAGCATGGGACCTACTTTGGTTTCCCCCTCCCCAGGAACCAGTGGGCGTGTTTGATTCTACTGATGGGAAATCCAACCGAACATTTTCTAGTCGTGTCCAAGGGCACCTGAAGGTATCAACAAGTCCCATGGCCTCACGTGTTTACTTTCTGATAAACAACCAAGTGGCAACACCAGCGAGATACAGCTTCCTCCTGCTGCAGCCCTCAAGGTCATCTGGCTCTGTGCCCTTGGGGTAGCAGTGCCACAGCTGTACGTGGCTGTGAAAGAAGAGCAAAGGAAAGAGAAGGTGCTGAGCACTCACAGGGTTATGTAGGATCAAGCAGCTCCTCCCAGGCCCTTTGGAGATGCTCTCTGAGGAAGGCATTTGTTCAAAGTAAGACACTCTGAGGGGATTTCCTGGCAGAGCAGTCAAACAGCCCAACCTTTCATTAGAAAAAACACTAAAAATGAAGGGATTGTCTCACGTACCTGCCGTAACCCATGTGCCAGGGCTGCCCCAGCAGCCAGCCTGACAACAAGCACGATGGGGAAATGCACAGGGCTTGGTGGTGAGTGAGGAGAGCAGACTGGCATGCAAGCCACAGGTCAATGCGTGCCGCTTACATTGGGCTGGCAGTAGCTGGGAGATGAGGAGGGCAGCAGTTCAGGTATCGCCTCCCTGCAGCTGGCACTATCTTGGGAGAGGGGCCAAGAGGCCAAAGTTGAAACAAACCACATTAGCTGAACCTTCTCCTTGTGAGGCAATGGGATATGACACTAAGGGCTGCAGGATGAAGGCAGATCTGCAACGCCACGGGTAAAGGACTTGTATTTCTGGGACCACCAACCCAGGCTCTTTACACAGAGGTCTGGGTCCTTGGAGAGCAGCTGCCTGGCCTTTGCCTCAGCACTGTCACTAACACAGACACCATCTGATAATCCCCTCCCCAGGTTAACTTCTGCAATGCCAGCAAGCAAGAAATGTACAGCACATTCTCAAAGCAGGGAAGGAGTTGGGTCACTGAGATTGCTGAACTGAACGTGTAGATTGGGAATAAAATCATCGAGTACTTCCTTGTTCATCTTCTCCTCCCTGGGCACACATTCCACCTCCCAAGCGTGTTAGCTCCACAGTTCACTTCCTTAATGTTCTATATTGTCCAAAGGAAAAAAACATTCCCAGGGAAACTCAGACAGTAGGAGAACTTTGGCTTCAACAAAGGATGTGGGCAGACTGGGGGGAAAAAGTGACATAATATGCTCCATATGGAAAGAGGAGAAATCTGCAGCAAAGCCTTGCAATGCCTGCCTGCTGTTTGGGTCCCTTTTCTTAACAATACACCTGAAGCAGAGGTGCTCCAGATGAGTCAGTCTCTGTGTCCTGGAAAGAGGAATCTCTGCTTGTTGGAGAGCCTTGGAGAGGAAACAGAAGAAATGGTGACATTAGACATGATGAACTATAGCAGCCAAGTGCCTGGCAGTTAGTCAAGCAGCTGCCACAAAAGGCTTTGTGTATCATGAGGGAGGAGAAAGCCACACAAAGCCCACGGGCAGGGAACAACCCTGCCTGCATTGTGGCCATCTTCTAGGAGAGATCTGTTATTATGCAGGAGAAAACTTGTCTTTTAGCCCTGGGCGGCTCTTTGGAGTGTAGCATGCATGCCACGAGGATCAGAGCTCAGGGGACAGGCAGCTGCTCTCCCCTGCTTCCCTCTGCACAGTTCCCGTGTGATCCAACCTTAGGTGGTCACAGCCCAGGCAGAGCCCCAGACTTTGTCAAGATACCTGGAGACTGGAAGCTCCTGGGGCAAACGCAGTGCACAGACAGAGCTCTACACGTGGGTTCCCTTCTCTTTCAGAAGGACCCACCAACCCAGGCAGCTTGCAGCCTTCTGAGCCCCCTTCACCCCTGAGAGAAGGAAACACCTTACAGTACCCTAAGAGGCAGCTGTCACCTCAGCAAAGGATGAAAACTGAAGGCACACACAGTGTGAGGAGCTCAGGGTGCTCTGCTCACTCCTGCCAGACCTCCCCCCCCCCCCTCCCCGCAGTGCCCCCACAGCAAAGACCTCTGGCCAGGCACATTACCTGCGCTGCTATGCCGCCTCATATTCCTGGCCAGCACATCTGCTGGTGTTTCCTCTGATATTTGCACGGCCAAATCTGGAATAAAAACCAAGAAGGTCTGAGACAGGAAAGGACGGGCAGCTATGACTCAAGAGTAAAGACACCTGTCAGGGAATGCACGAGGCTCCCCTTCAGAAGGCACCACCCTCAGGTGGCAGGAGAGGTAGCATCTTATTCTTCAGATTGCTCCCACCACTGTCCTAGTAATGTGAGCCATAAATACCAGGAAGCAACAGCAACCTCTCTGCTGAGCTGGGAAGCATGGCAGCCACCCAGTCTCCTCTGTGACTTCTGGATGTCTCCTGACCCCACACTCAGCTTTTCCAGGTCTTTCTACAACACTCTTCCTGCCTGTTTTAGAGGTCACTCAATTCAGGCTGCTCCACACAAGGACAGTGCCCTTGAAATAAGTGTGCACACCTACACTGTGGCAAAAGCCCTTCCCTTCTCTTCCCTTCCCTTCCTCCTCCTTTTGCAGGGCTATTTGCTGCCTTCTCCTCACCCCACCCTGTAGGAAGTCTCAGCTCCAATGAGGCACTCTGTCTTGGTGGTCTAAGGTTGGTATTGCCAAGAATGCTGCTAGAACATGGGGAAGAGAGCCAGCTTGGTAACTGGACATCCTCTGGCACAAGCCAGCTTGTCTGGTCATACCAGTTAAGTTTGACTCACAGTCTTTCTGCCTAGCATAGAGGTGCAGAGGAAGCAGCAGAATAAGCCCTTCCATTGCTCAGTGCAAACTTCCCTGACAGCGAAAGATACCATTAAGAAAGCAAAGACCGGTGACAAGCACAACTCTCTGGTAATACATAAAGACCCACACTGACACACCCCAGGAAAAGCAGCCCACCCTGAAGACAGCCATCAGTTTTCAACCCAACCCCATCACCACATCTCACAGCTGTGATAAAACACAGCTGTTGTACTGAAGCTGCAACACCAAGAAACCTGCACGTACCGTCCTGGCTGATGACCGTGGACTCCAGCATTGTTTCATTCCCACTGTCTGGTGCGTTGCCTCTGCTGGACTTTTCCTCATGGCTCTGGCTGGCTGGGACAGAAATGTGGGGCCGGACCCTGCTTTTCCGAGTGCTGATACGGATGATGCCTCGGACCAGCCTGCATTCAGCATCCTGCTCATCCAGGTTGTAGTCCTGAGTTATGCTATTGATGAGGTCCGAGATCTTGTTGGTCTTCTCCAGGAAGACAGTGTCTGACGTGCACTTGGCCAGCTCATCGATCTGGTGGACGCTGAAGAGCTCTGTCAGCTTCTTGAAGATCAGGACGTCGATCTCCCTGCTGGACATGGAGCCGTTCAGCTCGCTGATATCCAGGTCAGACTCGTGGAAGGAATAATACTCCTCTGAACTCCTGTGGCTGCTGGGGAGCGGTGGCTTCTCTATGCTGTTCCTGAAGGGCTTCTCCGGCAGCAGCTCTTTGAAGCACGAATCTGACTCCACGTGGTGGCCCAGGCTCCTGTTCTGATAGACAGGAATGCCCTTCAGTTTGACATCCGGGTAACTGAAACTGCTGCCCATGTGGGACTTTTTGATCTGGTTCCCATTCTTCTCGGTGGGGGAGACGTTGGCAGGGCTGTTTGGCAGCCGCCCGTTATAATCTCCATTCTTCCCATCGTCGGTGGAGGTCTCAGCAGGCCCTGGATAGGGGATACAGACGCTGCAGTCCTGAAAGCAGCCCCCACAGGTCACTATGCAACAGAAAACAGCTTTGTACGTTTTCCAGGCATGAGACAGAGAGGAACAGCAGAAGCTCTGGTTTGCGGGAGCCTCTGCCGTACCAGAGATGAAGGTAATCGTTTCTGCCTCTCTCCCATTGGAGTCTTTGAGGTCAGCTTTGCGACCTTTCCTGTCCCGCATCTGCTGGGCTCTGGTGCGGCTCTGTTTGATTTCAGGAGTCAAACCACCCAGCACCTCCAGCCCGACCTCGGCTTCCTTGGATGGTCGGCTCCTCGGGGGCACAGCCTGCTGGTAGGACTGGTTTTTCTGGCGGTGGCTGTTCAGGTTGTGGGGGGGTCCTGCTTTTCGGCCCAGCATGGCTCAAGCACCTGAAGAACAAGGAGGTTTCAAGTCAAGCCAAGCATGTGCCACCTTAGCGAGCTGCCAGTAACACAAGAAGGACCCAACGTCCAAATTCAGAGAGGCTCCATCTCAAATTCAGCGTACTTACAGAACCATCTGGCATCAGGACTCACGCTGTGCACATTCACTGCACACAGAGGGAGGCTGCTGTGCAGTTCAGAGTCCCCTGACTACCAAACCATCCTGCTTGCTTTCACTCAATGTTTGAAACAGAAAAGAGGTGTTATAGAAGGGCCCCCTTAAGGCACCAAAATCCCCACGGCTTTCAGAAGAGGTTCTCCTCGTGCTGCTACAGAAGTCGGGCTGCAGAGCTGCTGCCTCCAAGCAATAAATGCACAGTGCAGCTGCAGGTGGAGCTGGCTGGCAGGCTCCAAAGGGAAAGCATCCTCTTTTCAACAGCTTCCCCTTTGCCTTGCATTCTTTGAGATTACCTGACAGCACTCACCCATTTCAAAACATACTATGCCTAGGAGGAGATGACAAGCAATCAATTATGCAACTGTCAATTCATACTCCAGATCATTTGCCACCACTCACATTTAGAGGGATTTAGCAACGATGGCATTACTAACACTGATGAGTTTTGCCAGTCACAGCCGTGTCACGTCCCGGACTTCGCTAAGAAAGCCAACCTCTCCACCTGGATCGAAGATCCTGTCTCAAATCACATCTCACGGGAGCAAAGTTTGCACAGAGCTGTGCTGCAGGAATCCTAAAGCGAGCTGCTCTCATTGCCACCACACACCATAGCGAGGGATGTCGGGTCGAGGCCGTCACTCTCTACTTTCATTGCTGCTGCTTCTATTCCAGGCTGTGCTGGGCGCCTAAGTTGTCCTTGGCTTCTGAGCTTCTCACCCAGCACCCCCCCAAGAGATCCTCCTAAATACTAATTAGGTCAATTAATAGAGAGCCCAGCCATAGCTTAAGTGCTTTTGGACTGTCCCTGCTGTATACTTTCTATAGGGCAACTCAAGCACAAATACCTGTCCTCATTAGATAATTAAGAGAAGAAAAAGGGAAACAAAAAGAAACAGTACCACTGCCCTTAGAAAGAAGCACAGAGAAAACACTCCCCAGGCAGCTGTATTGCATCGCTGCTTTCCAGGAACCTTTTGGCTCTGTTAGCTTATAACAATCTGTAAGCACAGCACATGTTTCTGGAGTTCCTTTGCACATTCCTGGACAACGTATTAAATATAAGCCCCAATTCCAGTGCCAAAACAGGCAGAGCTCTCCAGACAGAGCACGAGCAGAGCTCCATTGCTTTCCCTTCAGAACAGCAGTCCTTCTCTCTCCTCAGCTTCTCTGTTTTCAGAACTCAGCTCAGAATTTACCAACGAACAAAACCCATCTGAGCTGATCTAATCACCGCTTAATGGGATGCTTCCCTTAATACTCAGCTCTCCCCCGAGATCCAACACATGAACTGCAGCCATCCCTTACGTAACCATCCATAACATTCTGACATTTCAAAGCATCTTTGGTGCCTGGAAGAGGACAACCCCGGCCCTGCAGAGCTGCCAGCGCAGAGCTGATATCCCCACCCACAAACACCTCCAGCCCCAAAATGCTGCACTCAGCCCCTCTGTGTCACAGCACACCCCTCTGTTCCCGCAGCACGCCGGGCTGAGCACGCAGCCTATGGACTCAGAGGGTTTCTTTGGCGTAGGGGCTGACAGAGCAGCTTAACGCAGCCATACACCACTCAAACCCACAGCACAGCTGATACTCACGGGGCAGCTGGCAGCTTTCCCTCTTCTCACACTGGCGCCCGGTTTGAATGGAGACGATCCTCGCAGAGGACTCCACCATCGGCCCGGGAGGAGCAGTGAGGGAGCCGTGAGCAGCCCGTGCTGTGTCAGTTAGCCGGGGTCTAAGATCGTCATCGTTCAGCAGAAGGGGATTCCTTTAAAGGTTTCAATAAAGCAAAACACGAGGCTGGGAGCGCCCTCCGCACGGGGGCTTCGGCCCCGCGGGCTCACCCACACCCACGCTTTGAGAACCCCGGGGGGGGGGAAGAGGGGGGGTGGATCAGAGCATCCCGTTAGCAGCGGGACCTCCCTCTGCAGGGGCTGATACCGACACGGCGGTGCAACCTCGGCTCAGCCGGACAGGAGGGACTGCAGCCCCCATCCCCCCCAACCACACCGAGCTACGGGAAAAGCCCCCGCCCCACCAACACCCCCCGCCCAGCACGGCGCCGCTGAGGAGCGCAGCCCGCTGCCCGTAGGACGGCCCCGAGAGGACGAGGGTTGGGTCGGGGCTCCCGGCGCAGCCCCCGCGCCCTGAGGGGATCCCCCACAGCCCGCGATGGGGCCGGCCGGACCTGGAGGAGGCCTGGATGCGGCTGCGGGGCCTGGGCGGGGGTCGGGAGCGGGGAGAGAGGGGACGAACCCCGGGCCGGGCAGAGCAGGGAGAGCAGTGCAGTGCAGGGCAGGACAAGGCAGGACAGGACAGGACAGGAGCCGCCGCCCGCTCCCCTCCTCCCGGTGCCGCTGCGGGGGACGCGCGGGGTCCCGGCGTTACCTGCGAGCTGGGAGCGGCGCCGGCCCCGCCCCACCTGGGCCAGGTGAGCCCACGTGACCCGCGCGACGGAGCGCCGCGAGGGACACGGGAGTGCGAAGCGCGGTGCCGCCCCGCCCCTACCGGAGCGCTGCGCCCGAACGAGTGCCGACACCGCGCGGTGCCTCACGCGGCGCTCATCCCCTCCAGCCCGGGTCCGTGTCCCCGAGGGTCTGCGTCTGAGACAGCGCTCGGCCCCTGTCCCCAGGGGGTCTCTGTCCCCAGGGGTCTCTGTCTCAAGCAGCCCTCGTCCCCTGCTGCCCCTGAGCATCCCTGTCCCAGTAGGACGCTGTCCCCAAGGCTCTGTGTCTCAGACAGAACTCGTCCCCTGTCCCCGAGGTCCCCGTCCCCAGAGGTCTCTGTCTCGAGCAGCCCTCGTCACCTTCTGTCCCCGAAGATCCTTGTCCCCAAAGGGCCCTGTCCCTGAGAGGCTGTGTCTCAAACAGAACTCACCCCCCTGGCTCCGAGGATCCTTGTCCCCAAAGGTCCCCATCCCCACGAGGCTGTATCTCAGACCGCTTGTTCCCTCTTACTGAGAATCCTTGTCCCCGAAGGTCTCTGCCCCAGGGGTCTCTGTCTCAAGCAGCCCTTTTTCCATGCTGTCCCCAAGGATCCTTGTCACTGTGGGTCCCTGTCCCTGAGGGTCTGTATCTCAAGCAGCACTCATGTCCTGTCCCCAGTGATCCTTGTCCCCAAAGATCCCTGTCTCTGAGAGTCCATATCTCAAACAGCCCTCACGTCCTGTCCCTGAGGGTCTGTATCTCAAACAGCACTTGTGCTCTCTCCCTGAGGACCCTTGTCCCCAAGGTCCCTGTCCCCAAGAGTCTCTGTCTCGAGCAGCCCTCATCCCCTGTTGCCAAGGATTACTGTCCCCAAGGATCCCCATCTCTGAAGTCCCCATTCCCAAGTTCCTTGCCCCAAGGATCCTCGCCTCAAAGCATCCCTGTCCCAAAGCAGCCCTGCCCTCAGAGATCCCCAGCTCTGAGGTCCCTGCCTCCAAGGCTCTGTGTGTCAAACAGCCCTCGCACTCAACGTTCACTATCCCCGAGGTCCCTGTCCCTGTAATCCCCATTCCTAAGTTCCTAGCCTCAAACCATCCCTGTCCCAATGGATCACCATCCCCAGGAGTCCTGTCCTCAACGACCCCCATCCCTGAGGTCTCTGTCCCTCCCCATCCACCTCACTCCCCTCCTTCCCACCCCATTCACCCCTCTGTGCCCACCAGAGCCACACAAGTCCCTCTGGGGCCTATCTCAGCCCCCAGCCCTGCACTGGGGACCCACACCCTCCATGGGGTCCCTTCACCCCATTTGCTCAGCAAACAGCACCACCTGTCCCACTCTTCCCAGCCTGTACTAGCCTGTGGATAGAAAAAAAAACAACAAAGAACAAAAAACAGACAGGTAATGATTTTGAGTCAGTCCTTCAAAATCCCAGTATCCCAGCCAGCCCTTCCCAGTATCCTCACTGATCCCTCCCAGTAATCCATATCCGAACCAACCCTTCCCAGTAATCCTTCCATATCCCATCCTAACCCACCCTTCCCCAGTATCCCCTCAGTATTCTGCCTGACCCTTCCCAATAATCTCCAGTACCACAGCCAGCCCCTTCCCAGAATCTTCCCAGTATCCCAACTGGCTCTTCCCAGTATTGTCTTGGTATCCCACTCAGTATTCATCTGTCCCAGTATCCCCCCAGTCCCTCCCAGTGCCCCCCCAGTATCCTACCCATCTCTTCCTAGTACCCCCAGTATCCCATCCAACCCCTACGAGTACCCCCAGCATCCCATACATCTCCTCCCACTATACCTTCAGTATTCCACTCACCCCCTTCCTATACCTTCCAGTATCCCACCCAGCCCCTCTCAGTACCCCTAGTATCCCATTCGTCCCATCCCAGTATCCCACCCAGTCCGTCCCACCACTCCTCATCCTACCCATCCCCTCCTGGTACCCCCAGCATCCCATTCTTCCCCTCCCAGTACTCCCAGCATCCCATTCAGCCCTCCCAGTACCTTTCAGTATCCAATCCAACTCCTCCCACTTTCCCCCAGGATACCACCCATCTCCTCCCAGTACCCCCAGTACTCCCAGTATCCCACCCAGTCCCTTCCAGTACTCACCAGTATGTCATCCATCCCCTCCCAGTATCCCCCCAGTATCCCAACCAGCTTCTCCCAGTACCCCCAATATCCCACCCATCCCTTCCCAGTACCTCCCCTGTATCCCACCCATACTATCCCACTACTCCCCAGTATCCCACTCATCCCTTCCTATTCCCCCCTCAGTGTCCCACTCATCCCCTTCCAGTATCTCATCCAACTCCTCCCAGTACCCCCAGTATCCCACCCATCCCCTCCCAGGACCCCCAGTACCCCATCAACCTCTCCCAGTACCCCCAATATCCCACCCATCCCCTTCCAGTACCCCCAGTATCCCACCCAGTCCCTCCCAGAACTCCCCAGTATCTCATCCATCCCCTCCCCGTATCCCCCCAGTATCCCATCAACCCCTCTCAGTACTCCCAATATCCCACCCATCCCCTCCCAGTACCCCCAGTATCCCATCTAACCCCTCCCAGTACCCCCAATATCCCACCCATCCCCTCCCAGTACCCCCAATATCCCACCCATCCCCTCCCAGTACCCCCACTATCCCACCCAGTCCCTCCCATTACCCCCCATTACCCCCCCCCATCCCCTCCCCGCCCCGATGCCGGCACCGCCCCACCCCTCCCCGCTGTGTGTGCCGCCCCCCCGGGGCCGCGCCGTGCAGCCTCGCCCCGCCCCGCCGCTATACCCGCACCGCAGCGCTCCCTCCTCCCGTCCCCTCCCCATGGCGACGGCGGACGCGGCAGCCCCGACCCCGGCAGGCGAGCAGCGCCCGGAGCGCTCCGACAGCAGCAGCGGCACGGCGGCGGGCGGAGGAGCGGCGGCAGCATCGGCGGCAGGACGAGCAGCAGCGTCAGGAGGAGGAGGAGGAGGCGGCGGCAGCTCGCTGGAGCTGGCGGCGGCGCGGCGGCGCCTGGTGGCTGCGGAGTGCCGGCGGAGGGCTGCGGCGGAGCTGGAGGGCCGCGTGGTGCAGGTGCACTGCGCGCTGCGGCACGCCGAGCTGCGCCTGGCCGCCCGCGCAGAGGCGCTGAGCCGGCTGGGGAGCGGCGTGGCTCAGGCTCAGCTGGCGCTGGCGGCGCAGGGGCAGCGTCTGCAGAAGGGGCTCCGCCGCCGCCCCCGCCCCCGGCCCGGTGCTCTGCTGGCCGCGGCCCGAGCGCTCCGAAGCTGCGTGCCCTGGGCGGCGGGGAGAGCGCGGCGTTCCTCCGTGCACACCCCCAGCAGGAGGCTGCCCGCTGCCCCGCGCAGCCCCGCTTAGGAAGAGGGGCGGCGGGGGGAGTTCTGCGCTGCTCCGGGCTTCGCGGGAACGCTGTGGGTTGGGGGACCCAGCGGGGGCTGAGGGTGTGGGGGGGGGGGGGAAGGGTTGGGGGCTGTAGGGGTGAGCGCTGTCACGGGAACGCTGTGGGTTTGGGGGTGCTGCACGGCATAGGGGGACCCAGCGGGGTCTGGGGACCGTGAGGGTGCCTGATGGGTTGGGGTGCTGTGAGCTGGGGGGGCGTTAGGGGGATTCTGTGGGTTTCGGGGTCCAGCGAGGCTTGCTCTGGTGGGGGGACCCTGCGGGGTCAGGGGGAGCCCATAGAGTGAGGGGGAAATCCAGCGGGGTCTGGAGTCCTTAAGGGCGGCTTAATGGGGAGGGGGCTGGGACGCTTGGAGTTCCTTAAGGGGCTCAATGGGATTGGGGCGCTCCAGAGTACTTAGCAGGGTCTGGAACCTTGGGGTGCCCTGAAGAATGGGGGTGAACGGGTCCCTGGGGGGCTCTGTGGGGTTTGGGATGCTTGAAGGACACAGCAGGGTTTTGGTCCTTGAGTGCGTGGTGGGGGCACCCAGCAGGTCTGGGAACCTCTGTGGGGTTGGAGGACCCTGCAGGGCCGGGGGTTTCCCTGGAGGATCACAGGGTCTGGGGGCAATAAAGGGGATCCTGCTGTCGGCACCCTCTGCAAGCAGTGGCCGCAATGGGGCTGTGCCCCTTCCCCACCTGAGCCTCACATCGGGACGCGAGTGCCGACCTTCAGCCTGAGTGCAGCCCCACACAAACCGTGGGGGGCTGAGGGCCACCCCATACCCACAGCCCCAGGTTGGGCTCCGGGCTGCGCATCCTGGGAGGGCAGGGAGCAAAGAGGACCGCTCCTTACTGCGACGCTGACCCTATGTGGATCCTGGGGGGGCTCAGCAGGACGGCCGGGACTGCTCTGGTTGCCATCGGGCGGACGATGCTCAGAACTGGAAGCGTGGGGACGCGCTGAGCAAATTGTCCTTCAGACACCCCAATGTCACCCTGCAGCGCGGTGCGTCCTCCGGGCTCCGAGGAGGCTCGGAATGGAGCTCAGGACTGAGCAGAAGGCTTCTACAGGACCGCAGTGCCGTCCTCCCCCTCCCCGCGCCCTTCCAGCCCCGAGCCGGCTTTGGGATGCGGGGTTGGGGCACAGCAGCGCCGTCCCCATCCCGCTGGGATGGCTGCCAGCTGCAGCCCGGGCTTCTGCTTCATGCACCGCGCTTCCTTCTGCTGCGGCTTTCCTGAGGGGCTGCGCGAATCCCGCTGGGAGATCACAGCTTTGCTTTTCCTTTTTGATGTTTTTTTTTAATTTAAAGAACAAAACCCCCCTGTTTTGGGGGGCCGGGGGGTGGGGTGGGGGTCGGGGGTCGGGGGGGGGGGGATCCCACTGACTCATGAATGTACCTTCGTGTGACACAGCGGGTCTGTTGTGTGCGCTTTGCTCCGCGGGTGCTGTGCCGTCCCTGCCCGGTGGGGCAACGCAGAAGTAAACTTTGATATACTCCGCTCGTTCCGAGCCGTGCCTTTATGTGATCGGAGCAGGGATGAGCAAACGAGCCCCGCTATCCCGCCCTGCAATCGGCCCGTGCTATCGCATGGGTTCCTCCCCGCGTGCTGCTCCGTTTGCATCCCCCCCGGCTGCTCCCAGCCCTAATCCTGCGCACCCCACAGAGGGACAGGGGCTGCTGCTGGAGCAGCTTATGGGGCTCAGCCCGGAGAAGGGATGCGTTATCTCTGCCAGGCTTTCAATTAATAGTATGAAATGCACAGCTTGGGCTTAATTCTCTTGGTCAGTCCCCCCCCCTCCCCCCCATACACACTCTCTGGTGATTATTTCCAAATCAGCTTTTGACCTGATTAGAGCAGGAACGGCAGGGAGAGACCTTAGGAAAAAAGCAAACGATGATAACAGTAACGCACCCCATTAAATCAGTAGGGATAAAAGCCTTCAAAGCCTTTCGGTGCGGCGCATTCCTCCCCGCGCTCCGCTCCCGGTGCAGTCACAGCCTCACCGCGCTGTGCTCCTGCGGTGCCTTTGGACCGATGGTTCGGTTTTGGTTCGGTTTGCTCCCCTCTGTAGGGCAAAGGCCGCACCGCGGGGTGCTCAGCTCTGCTTTCCCCTCCGAGTCCCTTCGGGTCGGGCGCAGCGCCGTGGGAGGGGACCCGCGTGGGGCTGCGGGTACCGCTGCGGAGCGACGACAGCAGAGGGCACTGCAGCCCGACGGAGCTCAGTGTGGGGCTGGGGGAGGGTTATGGGGGGTTGGGGGGGGAGATGTGGGGCTGATGGGGGGGCGTGACGCAGGGGATTGAGGTATGGGGCTGGTGGGGGGTGGGGTGCTAAGACATGGGGGGCTGAAAGGAGGAGGAGGTGGGAGGGGGAGGTGAGATGTGGGGTGGTGTCACAGCGTCCCCTCGGGGTCCCCGCCTGTATTGGTGCCCCTTTCCTCCCAGGACGCCCCCATCTCCCCGCCCTCCATCTTGGACGCCCTTAAAAGCCAATTAGCCCCAATTACCGCAGTCAGGTGGGAATTGCCCCCCTCCATCCCCAGCTGACCCCTCGGAGCACCTGAGCCCAACACACAGGATTTGGGGGGTTGTGGGGGACACCACATTGGGTTCTCAGCCTCTTTTTTCCTGCCTGCAGGCCCAGCAGTGGGGAGCAGTGGGGATGGCACCTTGTGGTGTTTGGGGCTCTTTTTGAGCCCATAAAAAGTTCCATCTCCCCCCCCCAAGGCAATCACACCCCCATCCTTCAGCCCCCTGTTTGGACGTACAGAGAAATATCAGCAAATCCCATTTTTAGATTCACACTGCCCCATTTTGCTGCCCCCAACCCACAGCTGAGGGTCTGAGACCCCCAGATTCGAGGTCACCACGGGGTCTGCAGCCACCCCATCCCCTGGGCAGAGCTGCTGCCACCCGAGGCCATTCGGGACATCCCTGTCCCCACCACCCATGCTGTCCCCTTGCAGGTTTCCAGGTCTCAGGAACCCATTCCTTCTGCAAGCGGCCCCTGGGCCAATTCCCAGCCCCATGCTCGGAGGCATTTGGCCCCTTGTGGTGCGGGTCTGATGGGATCGGCTCTTGGAGGTTCTGCCTGCTCCGTTGGGCAGCAGTGGGACACATCCATGCTGTGCTTTGCTGGCGTTCAGACAGCTCCCACCTGACTCCACAGGCACGGTCCTGCCGCCACCCCCCATCCCCATCAGACGTGACCTCAATGGGAGGGTGACGCCGAGCATCCCAGCACCTGTGCCTCGTGGGAAGTGTCCCCTGCTGGGAGCCCTGGGAAGGGACCCCAAAATAACTCAGCCACGTGTGCAGCACGCGGCCTCGAAAGGGCAAGGTGCACAGAGGGGCTGTGCTCTGCTCACTGTCCCCATGGGGCTGGCAGAGGTGGGAACGGATCCCCATGCACCCTATATGTGTATATGTTAAAGCCCACAGCTGCCGGGCCCTATGGAGGAGGGCTGTCTGCACAGCAACCCGACCTGATGGGAGACCTGTAACCTGATCACGCCTCATTAGGGGTTGATGGAGATTAATTGCCCAAAGCACTGACTCTTGCTGGCGGAGGCCACGGCTCCCCTGGGTGCTGCCTTCCCTGCTGCTGTGAGGATGTCAGCCCCAAAGCACAAAGGGAGGGGGGCTCTGGGGTCTGGGCTCTGCCCTGCAGAGGCGGAGGGGAGCAAGGCAGTGCTCCGGGCTTTTTGGCACATCCCGGTCCCTGTGTGCGGTGCTGGATGGTCGCACCTACATGTCAGCATGGTAAGGGCTGGGTTGTAATCCCAGCTGTGGGATTTGGGGAGAAAAGCCCCGAATTTTGGCAGACGTGATGCCTGAAGCAGCACTCCATGGCTCGAGCTGTCCCAGCAGCGCCGCAGCCGCCCGGGGGGGACCCAGCAGCGTGGCTGACCCACCGGACACAGAGGTGAAGGGCAGCACTGCACTCCCAGCCCTTATTCTCACCCCGTCTGACACCTGCGAGCTCATCCCCTGCTGCCTCAGTGCAAGGAGGGGGTGATGGGCGACGCCAAGGAGGACCCCCTGCACCCCACGGCACCCCGGGCACTCAGACCCGGCTGATGTGGCCGCGCTGACGCGGGCACTATATCTGTCAGTGACGGGCAGGAAAGGAATCCATGGGGGAAGCCAAGCTGTGCTCAGCGCTCCCGGCCGCCTCTCCTCTTATGGAGCGGAGCAGGAGGGAGCAGCTCCCATTATGGAGAAGCCCTGGGGAAGCCCTGGCTCGCACGAGCCTCCCCGCAGGGCCCCATAGGACGCGGTGGGGACGTTGTGCTGGGGACACCGTCTCCATGGCTGCCGGTGCGTCGTGGAGAGCAGCAGCAGCAGCAGCAGGAGGAGGAGGAGGAGGAGGCAGAGTGGGGCTGCTGAGCGGTTGCTGACACCCTCTGGGCGCTGACCCCCCACGCTCGGTGCTCTGCCAAAGGTGACGTGGGCACGAGCAGATGGCAGCGGTGCTGCTGGGTGCCCGGCGTGCCAGGGCTGGTAGCTGTGAATCAGCCCTCACCTTTCCCATGGGTGCAACTCCCACCTCCAGCGTGGCTTCCAAGAAAGCCGTGGGCGCAGGTGAGGACTGCGCCATTCCTGGCACTGCTGCCCTCATCGCTCCCTTCTGGGAGGCTTTGGGGTGCCCAGGTGTTGCGCTCCTTGCAGCACAATGCGAGCTGCCAAACGGCGCTCAGAGAGAGGGATGTTGAGGCCAATAGGAGCAGAGCAAACAGGGATGGAGTGGTGAAGCCGAGCTGTGTGAGTGCAGCAGGAGAGATGAGTGAGTGCGGTGGCAGGGAGCAGCTCCGGGCACAACCATCGCAGGGATCAATGGAGACCTGTATTGCTCTGTGCTGCACACATAGGGATGGGGTGAGTTTGGCCTCCTGGCACAGCCATTTCACAGCCACCATCTCCAGCACTGAGGACGGGTGATGGGTGATGCCCCCTCCGGAGCTCTTCACGCAGAGATGGGTCTGGGGGTGGATTTGGGGCACGGACAGCACCGCTGTGACCCCAATCCTCCCCACACCGCCCGCCCTGCTGCTGCCCAGCGCCGGCCGAGAGCGATGCCCCTTTAACATTAAAGCCTCTTTGTGCAAACCCACGGAGCAGAACGAGGTTTGCAAGCAGCTCAGCCCAGCACAGGTCAGGGCATGGCTGAACCCCCCCGGGCAGGGTCCAGCTCCCTGGAGCCGCTGCTGTGCAACGAGGGGGGTGTGGGGGGGGGATGAACGCCCCTGCTCTTTCCCACGTGTTGTTGCGCTGCTCAAATATTTGCTTTGGAAAGCTCTGCCTTGCCCTGAGCCCCACAGCCAAGGCCGGCCCTAACTGCTAGCAGCGGGCACTGAGGGGAGATCCTGCTCAGATGCAAAACCACACGGTTAAGGAAAACCAGCCCGGGTCCGGCCTCGTGCCCTGAGATGCTCTCTGGGGGTCCGGGACCTCAGTGGGAGTGGGATGGGGCGATGCTGGAACATCTGTGCCATTAAAGAGTCCCACAGAATCACAGAATGGCCGGGTTGGAAGGGACCTCCAGGACCACAAAACTCCAACCCCCCGCCGCAGGCAGGGCCACCAACCTCCACATTCAGTACCAGCCCAGGCTGCCCAGGGCCACATCCAACCTGGCCTTGAACACCTCCAGGGATGGACGGGGCATCCACAGCCTCTCTGGGCAGCTGTTCAGCGCCTCACCACTCTCAGGGTAGAGAACTTCCCCTGGCATCCAACCTAAACCTTCCCTCCTTTGACTTAAAACCATTCCCCCTTGTCCTGCTGTTATCTAGCCTTTCATAGAGTTCCCACTGAGGGGACCTTCTGCCTCTTCTTTCTCTTCCTCCTCATTGTCTTTCTCATCCTCCCCCTTCACCTCCTCCTTTACCTCCTCCTCACCCTCCACCCCTCAGTCACCAAAGCACCCCCAGAGCCAGGAAGCCCTGGGAAAGGCAGCGATTGGGGCGGTGGGGACCCCTCCTGCAGCCCCCATTTGCTCAGAGCCTTCACACAGCGGCACCCCATGGGGAGCCCTCCATAACCCAGGGATCCCTGCAGAAGGGATAGCCCCGGGCAGGGCTGTCCTACGGTCCTAGAGGGAAATCCCACCCCTTGGGGCTGCTTTTTTGACCCTCCGCCTTTACAGCCCACTTTCAGCTCCCCTTACAGCAAGGGAAGGGTTCACCGGTGGGAAGGGGGTGGTTTTGGGGCCGGGAATTTGGGGCAGGGGCTGCAGGGCTGCCGTCAGCCGCAGCTCATTGAGCTCCCCAGCCCTGGCCTCCGCGCTGCCGGCCGCCGGGAGC
The DNA here is from genome assembly GCF_016699485.2 of Gallus gallus. Lineage (NCBI taxonomy): Eukaryota > Metazoa > Chordata > Aves > Galliformes > Phasianidae > Gallus > Gallus gallus. Next base: position 2,216,636 of record NC_052554.1, read on the forward strand.
TGGAACAGCCCTCAGTGTCTGGGACACTGCCCTTTGTTTCAGAGAATAAAGTTAGCGCTGTTACTCAGCCTGTCGCTATTCCAGCAATTCCTGCCTCCACTTTCACTCGGCAGAGGGAAACATTCCTGCCCGCGGCTGCCAGCCCTGCCAAGAGAAATACGCACGGGGGGATGGAGGGAGGGATGGAGGAATAGATGGAGGGATGGATGGAGGGATGGATGGAGGGATGGAGGAATAGATGGAAGGATGGATGGAGGGATGGATGGAGGGATGGATGGAGGGATGGATGGAAGGATCGAGGGATCGATTGAGGGATGTATGTATGGATACAGATGGAGGGATGGAGGAAGGGAGGAGGGAGGGTTGGATGGAGGGATGAAGGAATAGATGGAGGGATAGATGGAGAAATGGAGGGATGGATGGATGGAGGGATGGAGAGATGAAGGGAGGGGATAGACGAAGGAATGGATAGAGTGATGGAGGGATGGATGTGTGGATGGATGGATGGATGGATGGAGGGATGGAGAGATGAAGGGAGGGGATAGACGAAGGAATGGATAGAGTGATGGAGGGATGGATGTGTGGATGGATGGATGGATGGATGGATGGAGGGATGGAGAGATGGATGGAGAGATGGATGGATGGATGGATGGATGGATGGATGGATGGATGGATGTGTGGAGGGAGGGAATGATGGGGGGATGGATGGAGGGATGAAGGGATGGATGGAGGGGTGCATGTATGGATAGAGAGATGGAGGGATGAATTGATGGATGGAGAGATAGAGGGAGGGAGGGATGGAGGGAGGGAAGAATGGATGGGTGGAGGGATAGATGGAAGGATGAAAGAATGGGTGGAGTGATGTATAGATGGATGGAGAGATGAATGGAGGGATGTATGTATGGATAGAGAGATAGAGGCATGGAGGGAGGGATAGAGAAACGGAGGGATGGAGGGATGGACAGATGGATGTGTGGAGAGAGGGAGGGATGGATGGAGGGATGGAGGGATGGAGGGAGGGAGGGGTGATCCGGGGATGCAACCCCATGGGAATGGTTAAAGGCTGTGATTTGAGGCTTTGCTTTGTCCTCCTGGGTTGTTTTAGTGAGTCCTCATGAAAGAAATGTCATAATGCTGATTTGCCTCTTGGTTTTATCCGGGTAAAGCTGTGACATGGGGTGGTGCATCCCAAAAGAGCCTATTTCTAGCACAGAATTGGGATCCTAACCCACATCTCCTGCGCCCATGTATGAGCCATGCAATGGGAACTGCTGTCGGTGCAGTGGGACAGGGATCAGAACATTGCAGGGATGGATGGCCACGGCTTTAACACACGGAGTCATGGACCCACATCCCTACAGGAGCAGCCCCATATGGGGTGGGTTTGGGGGGCAGAGCTGTGGCCACCACCGCAGCATCACCTTCCCAGGTCAGGCTGGGCCAATGCTGGCAGGGGGATGGGCAGCCCCTGGGAAGGGTTTCAGGCCGGGCCGGTGGGGTTTCCCCACACCCCACATGGGACGTGGGTAGGGAGAGCCAGAGGACGTGTGGATGGGGTGAAGCGGTATCACCCCGTGCTACCAACCCCTATGGAAACTTTTCCCGATGCCAACACTGCCAGAGCCACCCGGGCTGTATTTATCTTTCTGCTGCTTTCCGCCCTCTCCCTCCTGATAGGCAAAGCAAACTGCCTTCCCTGGCACCCGGCACGCTGCTCCCCTGCTCTTACCCCCATGACCAAAAGGCAGAGGTGCTGATAAACCACCCTGGGACCAGCTTGGTGTGGGCAACGCTCTGGGGGGAGGTGCTGAAATTCCTATACGGGAATGGGGTGGGAGCTTTTTGGGGCTGCGGTGATTCCTCAGTCCCATCCTGGTGGCTCCCACTGCGGGACACATCCAGCTGGACCCCATCCATTGGACCCCCCAAAGGGGCAGCGTCCATTTGGGGCAGCCCCTCTGCTCCTACCACTGCACCCTCTGCATCGGGTGGGGGGATGATAACCCGAAGAACAGATCCCCTTCCGCAGACACAACCCCAAAAAGCACCAAGAACCTTCCAGGGCAGCCCACATCAGCAGCTTTTATCCCACCAGCAAAGCCAGGCTGTGTGGATACGGAGCCGTGGGCACGAACCCCGGGGCACCACAGCTCGGTGCTACCATGGTCAACACGGGAACAAAGGGAGGTGAGCAGCCGGGAACGTCCTTTGCCAGCCCCGGGGACATTAAACAAAGCCCGGAGACCATTGTCCCTTTGTCAGCCCTGCGGGTCAGCGGGGGTTTGATCTGCAGCGCGGGGCGGTGGATGGAACGATCCCTGCTGAGCTTTGGGGCAGTTCTGCCCCCTCCATCTGATGGGCACCGTGAAGCCCAAAGGCTACGCCTGAGGTTGGGGGCTGAAATGGGGCTCAGTGCACACAGCCCCTTCTTCCTATTAACGGCATCACGGGGTCCGTTGGCGCGGTGCGATGAGCACAGTGCTCATGATGGAGGTTGTGCTTTCCAGCAATCGTCTGCTGAGCCTCATAATTGCATTATTAAAGCAAAGCTGTTTTAAATGCTCCATCTCCTCTCTCCGAGGCTCTCCCGATAACCCTGGAGCCACGCACAGAAATAACGCTGAATGGCCCTCATCTCCTGCACTGCACCCACAGCCCGTGCTGGGAGAAAGCAGCCGGGACACAAAGGTTGCAGTAATCTTGAAACACTCGAAGAACGGGGCACGGCCAGCTGGATTTATTACCTGCTGGCAGACTCTGCTCCAGCCGGGGCCGGTGAGCCCAGAGCAAACACTGCACTGCCGCGGCCACTCCTTCCCCGCCCATTCAGCCCCTTATCGCTGCTGCTTTCCAGGTTTGGGGTTTTCCTGGTGCCCACTGAGAGCAGCGTTTCGGGGTTTGCAAAGCTCTTCCTCAGGGCGCGGAGCAGAACCTGCATGAATATCCCACAGCGACGCAGCCCATGGGCTGATGCGTCCCAAGCCCTGGATGCAGGAGGGGCCGATCACCCCCAGGCTGGGCGCAGCGGGACGTGCTGCAGCACGGGGTGAGCGCACACAGCTCCTTATCTCACCCGTCCGTACTGCAGCACGTTTGGTGCCGCAGCGCTGCGCACGCCGGCCGACACGTGGCTGCGGCACATGGCATTGGCACATGGCACCGGCACACGGCAATGGCACACGGCAACGGCACCGCAGCCTCCTGGAGCCACGTCTGCTGGACAGGAGCAGATGGGTATCACAAAGAGCCCGGCTTCTCCTTACTTCCTTTTTGTTCCAGCCCGTCTCCTGTGATGGGACAATGAGTGTCTTCCCGAGGGGTGACACATGGCGTGGGGACTCCCAGAGCTGCCCAGGCCGGTTTGGGAAGGAGTTGTGTCCCTGCTGTCCCCGTGCTGGCTTGCTGGAATGGCACAGTGGTGGGTTGGGGGCATCCCCTGGCCTGGCAGCCTGATGGATGGGTCAGCCCCGGGCTCAGGGCATCATCACGGCACGTCTGTGCTGACAGAGCTGCTGGGGCTGGCAGGATGAGGCAGGAGGGAAAAGGGCCGTGAGCTCCGCATCCGTTCCCAACACCCAGATTTCGTGCTGGCGTTCAGGCTGTGCCTGGCAGCACCCTGGGCTCCCCATTCTGCCTTGAATGATGGCCAGCTGGGTCAATGTCGGTCAATGTCTCAGACAGCCCGGAGGTGACAGCCACAGCTCAGGGCATCCCTTAACACTCCAGGCTGCTAAACACCATCCCTATCAATAAGAGAGCAGCTGGAAGTTGTCATCCAGAAATCACACAGCGGAACAGACTCCTTAATCCTTCCCGAAGGCTCTGCGAGGTGGACCTGCACACCTGGGCAGAAACCACGGGGAGAGCAAAGGGAGAGAGCCCGGTGTGCGCCCTGCAGCGAGGGGAAACACGCAGCAATGGTCTCAGTGCCGTCCTGTCCCACAGCCAAGTGCTCCCTGGAAACAGCCCTGGACGACGCTGCAGGACAGGCTGCTCGTGGAGCTGGAGTGGCTCCAGGCTGAGTCCAGGCTCTGCTCCACGTGGGTCAGATGCAAAACAGTTTTGCCTTCTTGTCACCCCATCCTGCCTCACTGCTTCCCCACGCTGCAGCCCCCGAGCGTCCCTCTCAGAGCACCCTGCTCTGCTCAGGGCACTGCGTCCACTCCGTGCTCCATCCCCGTGCCCCATCCTCTGGGCACACACACCCTCACACCCACACCACATCCCTGGGACAGCTTCAGCCCTCCCCCACCAGGCAGCCTCCCACAGGGCATTGCTGACCCCCCGCGTGGGGCAGGCATAGGGCACGACGATGGGCTTCTTCAAACCGTGCTCTGGTGAAGCTGAGGGCTGCCTGGGGTCGGGGACAGGCGGTGTTGGGGATTTGCAGTGGCTGGGCATGCTGTGGGAGCCCAACACAGTGCCACGTGCAGACAGATGTGCCGCACAGCTGGAAAGCACCGGGGACGTGCACTGGGATGCCAGTCCAGGTGTGCTCAGAGCTGGGCTATGTGATGCTGGAGCACAGCCCCGGGCTGCGAGGGGCAGAGGCTGCATTGCCTCCATCACCATCTCCTCCACTGCTGCTTTCGGGATCTGGGAGCGCCTGCTGATGGCTCTGTGAAGGAGAAACCCTTGGGCAGCAATCAGGCAGAAGGAAAACCCCACAGCCCCATGCTGCAGCGTTGGGCTCCAGGCCCTGTCCCCTCCCCACACCTCCTGTCCCCCAGCCACCCCAACCAAGGCTCTATTTCAGCCTACCCGATACACACACGTGGGCAATTCTCCTCTCCCAGTGCAGATGCAGATCTGACGCCCTGCATGCTGACACGGACAGGTTGCAGCCGCCTGCCCTGCCGTGGCAGAGGAGGGGCAGGGGAAGAAACTGGCTCGACTTGCTGCGCTGACGACGGAAGAAGGGTGGCTGGTTACTAAGTGGCACGTTAACATCACGTCCAGCCTGGAAGGAATGCACCCAGGATTCATTAAGGGAGCTGTCGTTAGGTGAGTCACGCCGCGGCCATGCGGATTTAGGCAGGATGGAGCTGTAATTGCACAGGAGGGGAGGGATGCTTTGCTGTAATCGCCCTGGGTGCTGCGGGGAGAGGCAGGAGGGCCATCGGGGTGTGATGCAGCCACCCCTCATTAAAGCACCGGGCTGAAATGTAGGGCACGGCGATGCCGTGGGGAGCGCTGCGTGCTGCCGGCCCTGGGAAGGCAGGGTGACACCGCTCCTGTTGGAACAGGGGTTTGGGAGCAATGAGATAAGCAGGGTAAACATTGCCGTGGTGGCAGCGCGGGGCAAGGATCAGCCAGCCTGGATGGGTGGGCAAAGCCGTCCTCGTCGGGGAGATGTCCCATCTGCAAAGCAAAGGGAAACGTCGCTCCCTGGGCAGGAAGGGGAGGTGGGGACGGCGCTGTGGCTCTGGGAGGTGAGGTTCTGGATAAAGGGATGTGAGCCCGAAGGGTGAGAGGGGACGCTGTGCTCTGTGTGGGGTGTTGTCTGCCCCTGTGTACATCACCGGGCACAGCACCGAAACCACGCTCCCACCTAAAGGCCCTCTGCTCTGCCAGCAAACCTTCAGCACCCCCCGAGGATGCAGCAGGTTTTCCAAGCACAGAACCCCTCCTACTGCCAGGAGTTGGACTCAGTGATCCACATGGGCCCTTTCTAACTTGGGGCATCCTATGGTTCCGCTGGGGACGGTGGGTCTGTGGGTGCACACGGGGAGCTGAGCTGGTGCGGGCGAGCAGCTCTGCACCGCTGCTATCTCCTCGATGCACCCAGGAGAGAAGGGGACGCCTCCATTCCCAATCCTGAGCAGTTTGCCTTCAGCTGAGGTGCTTGGAAACCCCATCCGTGATCCTTCAGCTCCAGCGGACTGCGCTCAGGGCCGGCAGGTGAGGCAGCGGGGCTCAGCAGAGCGGCACGAGCCGAGCGCCGCACGTTCCTCCCCACTCGTGGGCACTGCGCAGGGCTCAGCCCGCCCGGCCCCAACCCGTGCCACCCCGCTCAGCGCCGTCCCGGCCCCGCTGCCCTCCCGGTATGCACGTATCAATGAAGCATTTGTCTCGTGCTTGGCACCAGGCGTCAGAGCGCGAGGGTCCGTGTGCTGGATCGCCTAAACACAGCTATAAATGGAAAGAGGAGCCGCACAGACGGGCTGTTCTCTCGGCCGGCATGAGCTCAAATAGCACAGTTAACACCCACGCTGCCCGAGGCCGTGCAGGAGCTCCCGAATCCTGGGGATGGCCAAACTGCTGCCCAAACCCAGCCCAAACCCAGCCCAAACCCAGCCCAAACCCAGCCCAAACCCAGCCCAAACGCAGCCTGAGCCCAGCCCCGAGCCAGCCTGAACCCAACCCAAACTCAGCCCGAGTCCATCCCCAGCCCATCCCCAACCCAGCCCAAACTCAACACGAATCCATCCCCCGCCCAGCCCAAATTCAACCCAAACTCATCCCCAACCCAGCCCCAGCCCAGCCCAAACCTGGCCCAAACTCAGCCCAAATCCATCCCCATCCCACCCCCAACCCAAACCCAGCCGCCAGTGGGCACGGGGATGGCGCTCAGAGCAGAGCAGAGCAGATTAAGGACAGCTGAAAGGTGGGAGCAAGATGCTTCTTGCACTCTGGAAACCTGAGACAAATTCCTCCCGTTCCTCCAAGCCCGGGGCTTGGCCAGACCTGCTTCCAGGAAAAGGGCTGAGGCTGTGAGCGCTGCGCTGTGCCCGGGGGGCTGAGCTGCCCGATAGCAGCACCAGTTGCAGGCCTGGGTTGGCAGCTCTCCCTGCAGCACAGGGGTTGGGACCTGGTGATCCGTGAGGTCCCTTCCAACCCGTGCAATCCTACGGCAGCGGGGCCACGAAGCTGCAGGACAAGCGCAGCTTTGGGCACATTGAGGCACCGCCGTGCGATGCTCCGCATGCAGATCTCAGTGAGCTCTCCCCCCCCCGACCACGTCAGTCACTCGGAGCATCGCAGCAAGGCTGCAAAACCAGGAGGTGAGCAAAAGCACGGGCCGTGCAACACAGCAGGGAACCCCAGCAGCCAAACCACTCCGTGCTTCCATTTGTGGGGAGGGAAGTGAACCAACCCCGGCTCATCGGGGGCGCCCAGCACACGTCGGTCCAACCCCACCGCTCCATCACCCTCTGCCCGAGGCAAAAAAGGACAGAGATGGGCTGCAAGGGGCAGAAAAGTAAATAGAAATAGATGCGGTTTCATCGGACAATGAACAAAAGAGAGCTCCGAATGCGGGTGGGTAAACATTTCCCTTCTGCTCACAGCTCGTACTTTCCACTCGCGTCCTTTTGTGCCGCCTGATCCGCCCCAACAATGACAGCCGGTGCTGTCAGGGCTTTTGCTGCCATGCTCAGGGTCACAGCAGCAGCCGACAGACCTGGCAGATATTTTCAGGCCCAGCAGATGCTCGGGGAAGGCAGCTCAGCGCCAGCGAGGAGCGACCATCCCATCATCCCAGCCAGGGCAGCTCTGCAAGGGCTGCTCCCACCCGAGCGGCCGCTGGGGACGATCCCTGCGCCAGCCCAGGGCTGATGTCAGAGGGAAGCTCAGAGTCCCACGACTGCCAGAGTTTGGAGAAGCAGAGCCAGAGAGTCCGTCCCAAACAAGGACTGGCATGTCGTCAGCGCCATTGTTGCGGTGGAACCAGAACTGCCTGTAGCTCTGCAAGGGGAAATGAAACTGCAGCTCCGGCTGGAGGGCAGCCAGGCTCCGAGTTGCTCACACCCAGATCCCAGCCGCCACCGGGAGCTCAACTGGGCACGGGGCTTTGCTAGACAAAGGCTCCCCCCAGCTTCCCAGCCCTCCCATCCCATTGGGAAGCACCTTGCTGAGGGGCGCTGCCCCAAACACAGCCCTACACCAGAGGAGCAAGGCGGTGTTGGTGACCATGGGCAGGGGATGCTACCTGTGGGAAGGCAGGAGCAGCAGAGAGGGTCACCCAGCAGCATCCCACGGGAGCCCAGATGGCAACCAAAGAGCAGCACACCCATGGGACCAGCAGGAACAGGGACCCCAGTGAGGACAGCCATGAGACAGCATTACAAACAGAAAGCTGCCAGCTCTGTGCCCGCAGGCTTTGGGACAGGGGGAGAACCAGGACCCCACAGCTGCTCCAAACCCCCACACTGTTCTGGGTCTTCCCAATAAGGACAGCAGCAGCACCACCACCACCGTGCCCTGACAGACAAAGCAAATAAGAAACCCCAACAGATTTGAATACACTGTATTTATTTTTAAACAGATTCTAAAGAATCTAGTGAGTCTATGTCAAGCCCATCGCATGACAGGTGATACAGGTGTAGGAAAAAAAAAAACAAACACTTAGAACAAAAAAAATCAAGTGCCATTCAAGCTACTGGAATCTTCCCAAAGCCCCCTCACAGGAGCAGCACAGTATCACTGCAAGGTCTAGAAAATTCGGATTCAACCCATTCATAAGAGTCCCACCACGCACACTCCACAACCCAAAAGTGCAATCTCAACGTAGGCTGAGCTGTCAGCTGTAGGGAAACACATCTGCAATGGGGGTGGGGGTGGGGGGATCTCAGTTTAGTGCACCTCTGTTTCTGTAGGGAGAGAGTCAGCAGCCTGGAGAAGTGGAGAGAAGCATGCTACGTGTCGTGGGGCTCCAATGGGCGGCGGTGGTGAGGATGTGGAAGCTGCCCTTGGGACAGCTTTGCACGGAGCAGAGCACCAAGCAGTTTGCAGGCTGCTGGCGAGCAAATGGCCCACGGAAGCAAAGCTGCCCTGCAGGAAAAGCCACAGTGACACCCGGAGCTGCTGTGGCATCACCGGTGCTTCCTGCATGGGATCGGCTTGGCAGGGAGCAAAGCTGCACCGATGGGAAACTGGGTTAGTTGGTGTTAGGTGCAAAGAGCCCCCACGGCATCCCCTAAAGAAGGCAGCCATCTGGCTAGACACATTCCAAGTCTCTAGACTTTATTGAGCAGGTCTGCCCGCCCCGTACATCGTCACAGGAACAAAAAGGAGTTAGTAGAGATGCTGGGTCTGTTAGCCTCACGGGGAGCACCCAGCTGCCTTCCCACCACCCCATCCACACATGGACAGCCTGAGATGGTGCTTGGTGAGAAGGGGCAGCTCAGGGAAAGGCTCTTTTTGCTCTCTGCACACCCAGCAGAGCCGCCCCGGAGCCCTCGAGACCCAACAGGGTTCATTTGGAAGACAGAATTCCTCCTAACACCAACCACCCCCCATAGGGGACCCCAGGAGCTCAGCTTCCAGATAGGGGATGAGCCCCAATGCTTCACAGTGCTGGGATCACAGCGGCTGCCTCTGAACGGGACCTGCCCCGAAGTGGAGGAGGATGGGGGCTGTGCATCCCACCCCCCCCCTTCAAGGACACGGCCCCCACCGTGAGATAACGGCCTCCTGCACTCCCTGTGCTTCAAGGACAAGTCTGCTCTTCCCACAGAGCCCCGACCGCCGCGTGCCAACAACAGCATTTCCCATTCCCCTACAAAACACAGCGCCCTGCACAGCCCAGGGCCGCCACTCCGATCTGCATCACCCCCCCCTGCCTCCCCATAACCCCCCCCATGGGCCAAACCACCTTCAGGCTCTGCAGGATGGAGAGCTCCAGTCGACCCACCACCCCCCCAGCAGCACCCCCCCATTCCAGGCAGTTACACGCAGTCAATCCAAGCCAGAACCCGGCGACGCATCGCTGCAACCCCTCCAGCAAGGCTACTAGAAATCAGCTCACAACCCCCCCCTCCCCCCCCCCCAACCCATACAACACAAACGTTTCCCCACACAGGACATCCCCGCCTCGAAGCCCTCGGGATGTCAACCCCTGCAAAAAAAAATATTATCTATATATCTACCTATAGGTCAGGTTTACAGTACAGTTGTGTTTATATCGTTACAGGCACTTAAACAGGATTCTTTGGTCCGTTCACAGGAATCAGCCACTCTGGCTTCTCTGGGCAGAAGCCACAAAGTCTGCACACACCCACAACACCCCCTGCACTAAAAAAAGGGAAAAGAAGATTCAGATCCATCCCAGGGCAGTGCACATCCGCCTCACCGGGACTCCACAGCCTCCCCTCACACCCCCCCCCCCTCCCCCGTGTCCCCCCCCCACCCCACACCACCCCCCCCATTGCCTACAATAAATCTTCCCATGGGAGCTCCCGCAGCACCGCACGGCCCATGGAGGTGCAGGACCGGCTCCGACCACCCCAGCAGCAACACAAGCTGGGGGGAAAGGGGGGGGGCGAGAGTGAAGTTTCCTTTCGTTGCAGTCCTACGAAGGCTGCCCCCCCCTCCCCCCCCCCCACTCCTGGCTCCACGAAGGGGATACCTCGGGGGCAGCCCCTGGAGCTCCTCCCGGCTCAGTTACAGGGCAGCCACGTGGGGTAGGACTGGTTGCAGGGCAGGAAGGGCTGCACGTGGGTGACGTAGTAGTTGATGTTGATCTCGCTGATGTAGGGGGCCGGCTGGTAGTAGCAGGTGACGTTTGTGACGGTGGGGAGGATGTTCTGCTCGGCCAGGACCCTCACGGCCAGCGTGGCAATGAGGTTCAGGGTCTGCCTCCGCTCGTGTCCCATGAGGCAGACCGTGCTCTCATTGACCACCCTGTGGAGGGTCATCAGATAGTCATAGCGTTTGTCCTCCATGCCCACGAAGTGGCTCTGCAGGTAGCACTCCAGCTTCCTCTGCTGCTCGCCGATGTCGGAGAAGTCAATGAAAAACCTGGAGCACATGTAGCGCTGCAGAGCCTTCATATCCACCTCGGATTTGGGTTTGAAGCCCCTCACCAGGAGGTTGCAGTACTTCAGGAGCCCCCCCCCTCTGATCTCCTCCGGGTTGCGGGTGGCGATGACTCTGCTCCGCAGGTGGTCCATGGCCTCCTCGAAGTCCCCATACATGCTCTCCCCGGTGACCGTGGGGTGGAAGTTCTCCGCCATGGGGTTCTCCGAGCACTCCCCGAAGAGCAGGAGGGAATCCAGGATGATCTGGAAGGAATCCACGCTGAACTCGAACTGCCTCCTCAGGGAGTCCACGAATTTGAGCTCCACGTTCTTGCCGCTGTTGTTGGACAGGGAGATGAGGCTCCAGCGGTCCGTCTCGTTGCACACCTTCACCAGCTTCTGCACGTAAGCCTCCTTTAGGGTCATGGGGGTGATCTTGTCTTTGTTGACCCCCTCGGGGAGGAAGTCCAGGAGGCAATCCATCACCACGTCCTTCACCTGCTGGAAGACGTCTTCGCTCTTCAGATCCACCCCGAAGATGAGGTCCAGGTCCTTGTAGCCCAGCCCGCTGTCCTGGTGCAGCACGTGGCTGGCAGCGGAGCCGTTCAGCCTCACGTTGTGCACCACGATCCCCTTCTTCTCCAGGCGGCTGCGGACAACCTGGGGGGATAAGGAGTGGGGATGAGAAGAGAGCGGCCATCCCCACTGCAGCCCATTCCAGCAGCGCCACCCCCTCCCCACGCTTACATGGGTCACTCCGGTGCAAGGAAGCAAACTGAAGAGCTAACCCAGCAGAAATAGGTCGCTCTGGGAGGCATGTAGCACTGTGCCAGCACTGGGGCGGCTCTCACGCACCGCTGCCTCATAGCAGAGGGTCTCCCTGCACAGCTGTGCGCCCTCCCCTCCCTTCCCCACTATCCCATCTGCTCCTGGGCACCGCGCTCTGCTCCTTGGGGCTGCAGCCAGCCGTCCTCGGGACCCCCCCAAGGGCTGTGCACATGGGGCGGCCACCATCTCTGCTCATCTCATCAGGGCTGCTCGCTCATTTCACCCACCCCCTTTTACCTGTCGAGATTAATTAGAGGCAAATCAAGATGCCAGAAGCACTCAAAAGCCCCGGCCAGGTGTACGCGGGTTCGTGTCCTAACTAGTAAGTGTATCCTAACAATTTCCAGTGTGTCAGAGCTTCGTGCTGAACTTGGCGTGCTATCAAGCACAGGAGGCAGCTTTCATCTGACGGGTGTTACTCCAGCAATGTGAATGCTCAGCCCCGGCACACCCACCCGTACCTGCAGAGCTTTGTCCATCGAGTACGAGGCTGAATCATTCGCCCGATTACTTAACAGGCAGCAGGCTGGGATCACCCTTAAGACCATACAATAAACTGCCACGGACACGGCTCGTCATTTAGCAGAGCTCGCAGATCTCGGGGAAGACAGGAGGAGCTGCAAACCTCACCGCCCTCCATCCCTTTCATTTCTCCTTCCTGCAATTACAGAGCCCTGCAAACCTCCGCCTGCTCACCCGGTGCTGGAAGCGAGGAGCCAGCTTGGAAGAGCCCAGCTTTGGGGTACAGGCAGAGCCGTTACCCCACCAGGGCTCCCCATCCTCCCAGGGACAGCCATGTGCCACAGCTCCGGCCTTTGGTTCAGAAGCAGCACGGGGGGTGAAGGACCACAAGGAGATACGGAGCTGCACTGACCCTGAGCTGCCCTTGCAGGGAGAGATGTTTTGCAAAACGCTCCCACAACGGTCCCCATAAAACCTCGTTGAATCCCAGTGCCGGGAGGCCGCTCGGTGTCCTGATGCAGCCACACGGCTGGCATTTCCCCACTGCTCTCTGACATTAGGAACTGCTGCTCAGGCTGGAGATGTGCCCGGGCGCAGTGCCAGCCCCACGGTGACGGTCACATGCTGGGCAGTAGTTAAGCAGGAGCTACTCGCCGTCGGAAGTCCCAAAGTCCCCAGCAGCACACGAACCACTTTTGTCCTCTAAAAGAGGAATTGACGTTGAAATCCAGGAGTGGTTTTTTGTCTCCGGAGCAGCTGTCAGAGAGCCGAACCCACATGAGCCCTCCATGGGCCGCTGCTGCAGGTGACGCTCAGTGAGCCGTGCACAGCCCCGGCGCTGCTGCTGGGGGGCTGCTGTGTGCCAGGTGAGATACACATACAGATCAGAGCAACCAACGCAGAGCTGGGAGGGGGTCTCGTTCCAGTTTAGCTTCCCAGACACAACCCGACGACAGCTGCTCAATCCTACGCTGAGGTTGGGGGCTGCAGGGCTCCGGCCCTATAACTGAGGCCCCAGACTGGGGGCTGACAGCTCTGTTAAGCATTGAGGGGGGGAACAACCCCGCTCTGACCCCAAAGCCTCAGCGCTGAGCAGACCTCCCCCCCCCCCCCCCCCCCAAGGACAGGCGGCTCCAGTTTGGGGCAGGAATGTGCTTTTCCCCATAGGGGCAGATGTTTGGAGGGTTACACGGCTGCTGACCTGCTTCCCAAACCCACAGCTCACCTCCGCTGCGGTTGGGTTAATTGGCTCCGACAGGCAGCCGGCCCTACCCCAACCCTACCTGCTGCTCCCCACCGTCAACGAGTGCCTTTCGGGTTACTCCTCGGGATTACTCAGCCCCAAACACTGCGGGAAGGAGCTCCGGCGGCAGCCCTTTGGGACACGGCGGGGGGGGGGACACTACACCGGGGCTGCTCCGGCGCTGCCCCAACCCCATAGCAGCTCCTGGGGCTGCACACAGCAGCTCCAGAACCCAAAAGACGTCGGGAAAAGAAGGAAAACGGCACAGAACCACAGCGGGGCACCCGGCGGGGGAAGGGGGGGGCACCCATCCATCCATCCATCCGTCGGGCTCTGAACGCAGCAGCCGCCGTGCTGGGAGAGCCGGCCGGGCTTCGGCTTCTCCAATCTCCTTTGTAATTAGAAGCCAACATGCCCGATTTTACATTTGATGAGTCATTACCGAGGAATGAAGTTGCCTCCCAAAACATGAATATGCATCAGCTTATTTGAACTACGCTGCCAGTTTAATATTAAACGCGGTTATGGCTTTATGGTTAAACCAACAGAACTCTGGAATCAGACCCAGAGCCCCGTGCGGACCCGGGGCAGAGCCACGTGCGGGGCACACAGACACGGAGGGGGGGGGGACACCTCCGGGAGCGCAGTGCGGGGCTCCTCCCATCCCCCCCCCCACCTCCCACCCCCCGGGACCGCGGCAGAACCCCGAGTGCCCCCCCGGTTCTCACCTGCACGATGGTCCGGGGCCTCACGGACAGCGTGGGGAAGTTGCCTCGGCCGTGGATGGGGACGGTCTCGCCCAGGATCTGGTCCAGCCGCTGCACCTGCTCCCATGTCAGCACGCTGAAGCGCTCCCCGGTGCGCTGCTCCGAGCAGCCCGCAGCCTCCGCCGCCAGCATCGCCCCGCCGGCAGCTCCCCCCGGAAGCGGTGCGGAAAACAGCCGGAAATACCGGGCTGGGGGTTGTGGTGGTGGGGGGGGAAGAAAAAAAAAGGGGGGGAAAAAAAAACCACTAAGCCGGTGCCGAGCGGGGGGAGCTGCGGGCGGAGGCGGACCCCGGGGGGCGCTGCAGGGAACCGTTCCGCGCCGCAGCACTCCCGCCCGCCGCCGGCTGAGCTCAGCACTGCGCTCGCCCGCGCCCCGCCGCCGGGTTATATAGGCGCCCCGGCCGCGCCCCCATTGGCCCGGCCCCGCCGCCAATCGCTGCCGGGTCTCACAGACCCTCCTGCGCTTTGATTGGTGGAGGGAGAAGGTCGGGGCTCGACGGAGCGCCAATCGGAACAGAGGACAGGGAAAATGTCGGGGTGAAGAGGGAGGGGGCGGGGCTCCGGCGGCTTGCCCCGCCCCCTTGCACGGCCTAAGGCGTGGAGGGATCCCGGCGGCTTAAAGGGACCGCGCCCGGGGGCCGTGATAGCACGGATACCCCACTGATGTCCCGCTGACGGCTCATTGACACCCCCCTCACGTCCCATGAGTTGATATTCCATTGACATTCTACTGCCATCTGTTGATGTTCCACTGATACTGAATTGATGCCCTTTTGGCATCCCATTGATACTCCATTGATGCCCCATTGATGTCCTTTTGGTGTTCCATTCACAACCCCGGGTGTCCCATCGAGACCAAATTGATGCTCCATTACCATCCCTCTCATGTCCCACTGGCATCCCATTGATGTCCCATTGACACCAAGTTGACGCCCCGTTGATACCCTACTAATGCCACATCGATACCTGCATGGCATCCCACTGATGCCCCATTGATGCCCCACTGATATCCCATACACCACCCATGGATGCCCAACTGATAACCAAACGGATGCCCTATTGGTATCCCATCACGGAGCCCACCACGTCAGGTGGTGCTGCTGCACCCTGGGAGCCTGAACCCCAATGCATGTCCCACTGCTGCCTCCTCCTAAGGGATTCCCCGGCCCTGTGCTCTCCCTCAGAGCCCCTCCCCACATCAGCACTCTGCTCTCCCATTGGAGATGGAGATCTCCCTGTGGGTACCAAGCTCTGATGCCCGGTGAGTGAGCACACATGGGGCAGCTGCCAGCAGGGCGTCACCAAAGCAGGACACGGCCCGGGTGCCACACGTGTGCCAGGGTGCTGGATGGGTCCTTGGAAAGCCACCAAGCCGTTGTGCAAAGGGAGGTGAGGGATAGGGCAGATGATCAGCGCGTGGGGCAGCCAGGACTGGGCTCAGAGCGTGCCCCATAACGCCCCGGTGGGTGCCCACAGCTGCTGGGGGGGACACGGGGTTGTGCTGGGTGTGATGGGTGAACCCCGGGGCGGGAGCACCGCGAGGCCAGCAGGCAGGTGGAGGGTGTGGGGTGCGGGGTGTGAAAGTGGATTTCCATGGAAGTCTGCAAATATTGCTGTTGCAAAACCCCTTTGGTGGCACCGGCAGAAGAGCTTTAGCAGGAAGGGTTGCTCAAGAGGCTGATGGACGAGTTAAAGTGCTTTGGAAACCAGGAGAGCATCCCTTCCAACCCCTATGGTCCGTGTCCCATCTCCCATATCCACTGTCCCATGTCCCTTATCCATTGTCCCATGTCCCATATCCTGTGTCCCATATCCCATGTCCACATCTCATGCCCCACACCCCACATCCCACGTCCCCTGTCCCGTGTCCCCTGTGCTGAGCCCCCAATGCTGGGCAGTGGCTGTGCCCTGTGTTGCCATGGGATGCACAGCAGTGCCTGACAGCACTGAGCTGAGCAGCCACTCCTGGAGCCCAAACTGTGGCACTGGGGTGCTCTGAGGGTCCCTTTGTATATGGCCCTATAGGACCCATAGGGTCCCTATGATACGGTATATCAGGAGGTGGGGACAGGGGACACACTGATGGCTCCGGAGAGAGCAGCATCCTACTGGGGGCCCTTTCCCAGCCCTGTGGGGTGCTCACCTGCAGAACCGTGTGCAGGGCTGGGGGGAACCGAGCCGGGCTGGGAGGGAACAGCCCAACAGAGGGGTCGGGAGAGGCCATGGGGACACCCTGACTGCGTGGGACCAATCGCCGCCTGGCTGCCATTGCGCAGGTGAGCCGCCTCCCTGAGCAAGCAGCTGAGACCCAGCCCTGCTCCAGAGCCACCGACGTCACCCAACGTCACCCTGAGCAGCAGCAACGCTCCCTCGTGCGTGGCAGACGTCCCCACACGTGCGCCGCCTGTCCCCTGGCACCCAGCCCCATGCATGCCCGGTGTCCCTGTGCCACACGCCGGCTGTCCCTGCATGCACAGTGCCGTCTCTGTGCATGCACACATGCCACCATCCCCACGCAGGTGCCAGCTGTCTCCAGGTGCTCAGCTGCCGTCCCTGTGCACACAGGTCACCATCCCCGCTGTCCCCATGCGCATGCATGCACTGCCCCACGCCTGCTGTGGATTTAGGAGGTGGATCCCAGCTGTGTCTGCAACCTCCTTCAGCAAACACAGCTCCCGGCCGCCTCCTGCTTGCACCCTTTGTGCAGCGGTGGCACTGCTGGAACCCTGAAGCTCCCGGAGCGCTGCATTGCCCCTGGGGGAGCAGTGAGCTGTGAGGATGGGGAGGATGAGGTGGTGAGGATGAAGAGGACAAGGTGAGGATGAGGAGGATGAAGTAAGGATGAGGAGGAGGTGAGGATGAGGTGAGGATGGGGAAGAGGAGGTGAGGGCGAAGAGGATGAGGTGGTGAGGATGAGGAGGACAGGGTGAGGATGAGAAGAATGAGATGAGGATGAGGAGGAAGTGAGAATGAGGAGGTGGTGAGGGTGAGGAGGAAGAGGTGGTGAGGGTGAGGAGGAAGAGGTGAGGGTGAGGAGAACGAGGTGAAGATGAGGGGGATGAGGTGGTGAGGATGAAGAGGACAAGGTGACGATGAGGAGAATGAGATGAGGAGAAGGAGGTTGTGAGGATGAGGAGGGAGTGAGGATGAGGAGGAAGAGGTGAGGAGGAGGAAGAGAAGGTAAGGATGAGGAGAAGGGGAGGATGGGGAGGATGAGGTGGGAGGATGAGAAGGACAAGATGAGGGTGAGGAGGAGGGGAGGAAGAGGAGGAGGACGGCCTTCTCCCACCTACGAGCTGCAGCAGAGCACGGGGATGCCCGGCAACCTGAACAATGCGGGCGGTGGGCACTGCCTGCTTGGGCTGTGGGGCAGAGGGAAGGGAGGAGGGGGGGTTGGTTGACGTTGGGCTCATTGATCCCAAAAGCCAAAGGGGGGAGGAGGTGGCGGTCTGGGCAGGGGGTTCTGCGCAGCGGGTGGGGAAACTGAGGCAGGGGATGCGGGCAGCACCGCCACCGCCCTCCCATCGCCCCCACCTTTGGCTGAGTGACCCCCGAGCGGCAGCGCCACGGAGGGCGTCCCCACGCCAGCCAAGGCGAGGCTGAGCCCACCCCCCCCCGCAGTGGGGGTCCCTGCGTGGCTCCCACAGCCCCCACGGCTTCCGGAAACAACGCTGATGGACGACGGCCGCGATGCCACCCCGGGGAGGTGCTGTGAGCCACCGAGGGCCACCTCCGAGGGCCTGAGATGAAAGGCGCTGCGGAGCGCGGGGTGTTATTAACGGCGGTGACGCAGCGCTGGGGAACGGCACCGTCACCTCCCCGGGCGGCACACAGCCCTGCAGCCCCAAACGCCCCGCAGCGGAGCCGGGAGCGCTCAGCCCCATCCGGTGACAGCGACGGCGTCACCACTCTGCCCCCCGACCCCCCGCGGTGACCCCACATCTGCAGCGGGGGGACCCAACACCACGCGGTGCTCTCCCAGCAGCGCCCATAGCGAGCCGCGCGTCCCGGCCTCGGTGGCCTCGTGGTGATGTAGCACTGCTTGCTTGGCTTGATTTGGGATTTGAAACAGCGACGGCCATCTGCAGGGCTGCTGTTATTGCAGCCTGATAGGAAACCCCACCACACTTTCCCTTGGATTTTTTCAGGCTGTGAGTGCTGCTGGAGTGCAGGTCCAGGTGGTGGCAAGCACTGTCCTACTGCCACCCCACTGCCATCCCAGCACTGTCCTACTGCCACCCCACTGCCATCCCAGCACTGTCCTACTGCCACCCCACTGCCATCCCAGCACTGTCCTATTGCCACCCCACTGCCATCCCAGCACTGTCCTACTGCCACCCCATTGCCATCCCAGCACTGTCCTATTGCCACCCCACTGCCATCCCAGCACTGTCCTACTGCCACCCCACTGCCATCCCAGCACTGTCCTATTGCCACCCCACTGCCATCCCAGCACTGTCCTACTGCCACCCCACTGCCATCCCAGCACTGTCCTACTGCCACCCCACTGCCATCCCAGCACTGTCCTATTGCCACCCCACTGCCATCCCAGCACTGCCCTACTGCCACCCCACTGCCATCCCAGCACTGTCCCATCGCTTTCCCATTGCCATCCCATCACCATCCCATTGTGGCCCCATCACCATTCCATTACTGCCCCATCATCATCTTATCTCTGTCCCACTGCCATCCTATCACTATCCTATTACCATCCCATCCCTGCCCCATTGCCACCCCACTGCTGCTCCATTGCCATCCCACTGCCATCCCACTGCAGTCAAATTTCCATCCCATCGCCATCCCATCACTATCCCATTACCATCCTATTGCTGCCCCATTGCCACCCCACTGCCATCTCATTACTGCCCTATTGCCATCCCATCACTGTCCCATTGCTGCCCCATTGCCATCCCATCACTGTCCCATTGCCATCCCATTGCTGCCCTATTGCCATCCCATTGTCAACCCATTGCCATCCCATCACTGTCCCCATTGCCACTCCACTGCCATACCACCCTATTGCCATCCCATCACCATCCCATTGCCATTCCACCACTGTCCCCATTGCTGCCCCATTGCCATCCCACCACTGTACCATTGCTGCCCCATTGCCATCCCAGTGCTGTCCCACTGCCATCCCATCGCTGCCCCATTGCCAACCCACATTTGCCCCATTGCCATCCCATCACTGTCCCACTGCCATCCCACAGTTGCCCCATTGCCATCCCACAGCTGCCCCATTGCCATCCCATCGCTGCCCCACTGCCATCCCACAGTTGCCCCACTGCCATCTCATCACTGTCCCATTGCTGCCCCACTGCCATCCCATCACTGTCCCACTGCCATCCCATGGCTGCCTCATTGCCATTCCACCACTGTCCCCATTGCTGCCCCATTGCCATCCCACCACTGTCCCATTGCCATCCCATCGCTGCCCCACTGCCATCCCACAGTTGCCCCACTGCCATCTCATCACTGTCCCATTGCTGCCCCACTGCCATCCCATGGCTGCCCCATTGCTGTCCCATCTCTGTCCTGGCCTTGGTGCTGGCACAATGGCTGCACTGGCCGTGGGGACAAGGGGCACGGGGGGTACAAAGCACATAGGGACGCTCCCCGGGATCCATCCACCCCATGGCCTCGTGCACTTCGGTGGTTGCTCAGCAGTGCCAGCCCATCCCTGGAGGGATCATTAGTCCTCCCTCATTAGGAGAAGTTACTCACCCCGTAAGACAGACACGAGAATATCCTGGAAATGCCTCCGTTTGGCGACTTGCGGTGTTCGGGCGATGAGCGAAGCCGGGGAGGGCGGCTGCACGTGATGCTGCCCCACACGTGGCTGCTGCTCTCACCTCCAGGGCTGCCCCACTCCATGCTGGGGGTCACTGCTGCCGGGCTGGGTTGGCACTATTGGGGTCCCCGGGGTACCCACAGCAGCCAAAGCCACGCAGCGGTGAGATGCATGGGGAGGGGGGGGGGAGGGGGCAAACCCATCCTGAGGGCATTGGGGGGGAGGGGGCAGACCTGGAGCTTCAGGTATTTGCAGCAGATGAGCAACGCCAGCCATTATGTGCTTATGGGATGGCAAACGTGTGAGTCACGGCCTCGTGGAATCAGAGCTTTAATTTGCAGCTCTGGAATACGCTGCGGCGATGACCGCCTCCAAAAGAGGGGTTCTGCTGCTCTGCTCCATGGGGTTTCTCCTCTGCGGGTTGGGGGGGGGGGGGGGTGCACGCTGTGGGCTTTGGGCTCAGGGCTGCTGCAGCCCCACAGGCTGTGGGGGGGGGGGGAGGGGGCGGAGAAATCGCCCCCGATGTCCATCCAGGTGAAGGGCAATGGGCTGCGCGCCCACCTTCGGCTCACGGCACCGGGGGGGGAGCAGAGGACACCTCCGTGCCTTACCCTGCCTGCTGGCCATGCTGCTGTCCCCATGGCCATGGTGGTGGGATCCCCACGGCTGTGTTGGTGCCCCCATAGCAGTGCTGGTGTTCCTATGGCCGTGTTGGTGTCCCCTGGCCATGGTGGTGGGATCCCCATAGCTGCGTTGGTGTCCCCTTGGCCATAGTGGTGTCCCCATGGCTGTGTTGGTGTCTCCATTGCCGTGTTGGTGCCCCCATAGCAGTGCTGGTGTTCCTATGGCCATGGCGGTGTCCCCATGGCCACGTTGGTGTCCCTACGGCCATGATGGGATCCCCATGGCTGCACTGATGTCCCCATAGCCGTGTTGGTGTCCCCAGAGCAGTGCTGGTGTTCCTATGGCCATGGTGGTGTCCCCATGGCTGTGTCGGTGTCCACGACGGTGTCCACATTGGTGTCTGTGCAGCTGTGGTGGTGTCCCCATGGCAATTGCGGTGTTCCCATAGCTGTGCCGGTGTCCCCTTGGCAATGCTGGCGTCCCCATAGGGGTACTGATGTCCCCATAGCCGTGTCAGTGTCCCCATAGCTGTGCTGGTGTCCTCTTGGTCACGCTGGCGTCCCGATAGCCACACTGGTGTCCCCTTGGCAATGCTGGTGTCCCCATAGCTGTACTGGTATCCCCACAGCTCTACTGGTGTCCCCGTGGTAATGTTGGTGTCCTCACAGACACGCTGGTGTCTCCATAGGGGTACTGATGTCCCCATAGCCGTGTTGGTGTCCCCATAGGGGTACTGATGTCCCCATAGCCGTGTTGGTGTCCCCATAGGGGTACTGATGTCCCCATAGCTGTGTTGGTGCCCTCGTGGTCACGCTGGTGTCCCCATAGCCGTGCTGGCTTTCCATTACCAGGAGGTGTGTGGGGGTCCGGGCAAGAAACCCACCCAAACGACACGACAAATTAACATTAATTTATTAGAATATTCATGAAAAAAAAAAAAAAAAACCCAAAAAAACCAAAACCAAAACAAACAAAAAAGAAGAATCTCTTTACACGTGTGGCGTTTTGCTGTTTGTTTGCTCTCTTTTTTTTCCTTCCCATACAAGAGAACCATGAAGTGCTCGGTTCTCCCTGCTGGAAGCACGGCGCGATGCACGCCGGCGGGGCGGCGCACGGGGATACAGCGGTCTGCGTGCTGCGCCGGACCCGGGGCTGTCTTTGGTTAAGGAGCAGCGCTGCTTCCAACCCCGCTGTGGGGTTTGAGAAGGGGACATGCATGGGGCCGGGGGCGCTCGGCGTCCAGGAGGGCCGGGGGGGGCGCAGGGCTGCGGGGCGAGAGGGGAGCGGGGACCCCCGCACGGCTGTAGGGGGTTTATTGAGCGAGGCCCGTCGTGAGTGCATCGCTGGGGCGGGTGGTCCTGCGGGGAATGCGGCCGTGGAGGGGGAGTGCTGATGCAGATCGCGGCCCCCCACCTCCACGCGCCGCACCTCGGGCTCAGGGGGTGCAGACGCAGCAAGCGAAGGGAGAGGCGAAGCCGTGCAGCCCCACGGGTACCCCCAGTTCTGCAGCCACGGCCCAACGCCGCCCCACGGGTTGGGGTCGCTGCGGGTTGGGGTCGCCTCCAGCACAGCCCCGTGCAGTCCTGGAGCCCACGGAGCGTCGTCGCCCCAGGGTCGGCTGTCCCCCATGCGGGGCTCCATCCCACCGCTCCTCAGCGCCGCTCCACGGCCGGCAGAGCAGAGCTGTCCCCGCAGCTCCCATCCACCCGGGACGGTCCCCCCCTTCCCAAACCCGGAGCGTAGCGATAGAGGAACCCGAAAGTGTGGGGGGAGCAAAGAAAGAAAACCAAGAGGGAGAGAAACCAGAGGAAGGGCCGGGCAGCCCCGCACTACTGCCCCTTGGGGATGAAGGGCTCCCCCTCCTCCGGCTCCTGCCGCGGCCCCGGGTCGCTCAGACACCGCAGCATCCGCTGGCTGCTGGGGCTGTCGCTGGTCCCGGGGGTGAAGACGTCGTCGGTGCCGGGGGAGGAAGGCTCCTTGGGCCTCATCACCAACCCCTCCTCATCCTCCTCCGGGGAGGGCGGCAGGCCGCCGCAGCCCTTGGGCACCTCGTTGCTCAGGTCCATCGACTCCGGGGACTGCGGGGAGGCCGGGTCGATGGTGATGATGGGGAGGTTCTCCGAGTCCGGTTTGGGTTCGTAGGCCAACGGGTCTGGGGGGGCAGAGAGGGGTCAGGCAGAGCGCGGCTCACCGCGGTGCCCCCGGCAATAGGGTCAGCCTGGGCAGCTCCAGCGGGAAAGGGGGTCTCCCGGGGACCCCCGGCTGATGCACTGCAGGCCTTTGGGGGCCACTCTGCCTTCGGAGCCGTTGGGGAAGGCCTTTTTCTGATCCGCGCGTCCCGTTTGGAAAGAACGGGTCAGCCCGGCTCTGCGCGCACGGATTGCGAGGGGCGAAGCTGCCCTCTGCTGAGCAAACACCGCTTCAGCACGCAGCAGCGCTGAGCTGCCTCTGCTCGGGCTCCTCTCCTGCCGCCTAGCTGCTGTCCTGAGGATGCACGGGGCGGAGGAGAGGGGATGCAGCGCAGCAGAGGGGCCATTGGGCAGCAGAGGGGACAGAGGACAACAGAAGAGACACAGGACAGCAGGGAGGACACAGGACAGCAGGGAGGACACAGGACAGCAGAGGGCACAGAGGACACGGGACAGTGATGCTCAGCAACACCCGCACGTCCCACCAGCTCCATCCCACCCTACCTGAGCCGATGCGAGCCCGGGACATGGTGGGGGAATCGATCCTGTTAGCTGGCACCGTCAGGTAGGCGTTCTGCAACTAGAGCACAGGGAAAGCAGCATGAGGGACTGCCTGCAGCCAAACGGCCCCGGGGGGGTCGGCAGGAATTAAAGTCTCGGGGATGAGCAAGAAGCAGCAGTGGGACGCAGAGGGGAAATCCTCCCAGCCGTGCTGCAAGGATCTGCTCTGCATCTGCCTTCACGCCGCAGTGACCACAGGGATGTAGTGGACCCCCACGCAGCACAGCGGTGCCCTTCCCCAGCTGGAAGCCCCACCGCCTCCATGCCCACCCCGTCCCCCCCCGCGCCCCCTGACCTGGAGTTCTGCTTGCTGCATTTTCTGCCTCTTCATCAGCATTTGGTTCCAGACGTCCTCGTAGGGGTCAGCCACCAACGTGTGCCGGTTGTAGGATCGCAGCTGTGAAAACACCCAAGGGGAGGAGATGGGTTGAAAAACGGAAAGGCAAAAGGGAGGTCACGGCACCGTCACCCGTGGGAGATGGGATGAAACGGGCAGGGAACGTCCGTCCCCTCACGGCTCATCCCGTGGGATGGCAGAGCTCACCCAGCACGGCCCGGGAAGGACTGAGCCAACAAGGCAGCCCCCCCCCAGCACCATCCCAGTGTCTCCTGGGGAGGGAACGCAGACCGGGAACACACGGGGCAGAGATCGGGATGGGCAGAGGGGCGCAGTCGGTGCTGAGGGCTGCAGACTGAAGGCCACCCCATCAAAAGGGGGGCCGGGGGGGCACAGCACGGGGCACGGCTCACCCTCTGCCTGGTTTTCTGCAGGTTGCTGCGAAGGATTTTCCGGATCTCATCCTCCTTGTCCTTGGACAGGGCCGAGAGGGCGTTTGAGTCGGGGAGGGTCTTGGGGCTGATGTTCCTGCGTGGACAGACGGCGCTCAGAGCCACAGCGCCACGGCACACGGCGGGGCTGGAGGGCTGCTTGCCCCACGGCCACCAACGGGCAGCACGACGGGGCGGCTGGGAACTCACTGGATGGAGACAGCGGAGATGGTGGAGGGGATCTTGCCCAAGCCCCCGCTCTCCACCAGCTCGATGGCCTGCTTCATCTCCATCTTGTGATAGAAAGCGATGAGCTGCGGCTCCTTGGAGCGCTCTCCTGCTATCAGGCACTTCTTCACGTACTTCTTGTTGAAGCGATTCAGCCTTCCCGACAACGTGGGGGAAGAAGGAGAGGTGGGAGCTCCCATCTGCCCCTGCCCCGGCATTGCTGCTCTCCTGCAGACCACCCCCCTTCCAGAGCCAGGCAGACCCCGCAGCTCGCAGCCCTGAGCTGTTATGGGGCATCCCTCAGCAGTCCCCCCCTTTGCACGCAGCGTGGCAAAGCGGTGCGGCCCCACACCCCGCTCACGCTCAGCCCCACGCTGGGATTCACTGGGAGGGGCGCACGTGGCTCCCACGGCCCAAGGAGAACCCCATTCCTGGGTTGGCAGCCGAACCCCACCCCCACCTGAGCCACGGGTCCCACCGAGCCGCCCTCCTCACTTGTCCTTCCAGTGGTGGTGCCCGTAGTGACCGCAGATGTCCTCGATCCCCGTCAGAAGGTGATCCAGGAACTGCAAGGCAATGCGCAGAGCACGGGCAGCTGCTGGGCGGCCACCGCCTGTCATCCCCCCCCACCCACCCCACACTGACACGGGGTGACGGCACTCAGCGGGGTGCGACAGCAGGGCTGTGGGGCCGGGGGGGCCTCGGGAGGGCGGGCGGTCCTACGCAGCTCAGGCAGAGAGGGGAGGTGTGGGTCGGAGAGGTCGTCGGACGACACAGAAGGGGAGAGGCCTCGCTCCGTCCCCCCTTACCTTGGGCACCACTTAGGGGCAGCTCCCGCTCCGTGCACCCGGCCGGGTACAGCGGCGGAGGTGGCAGAAGCAGAGAAAGAAGAGGGCTAAGGCAGAGAAGGGCCGCGCGCCGACGGCCGGGAACGCGGCGTTACCTGCGTGTGGATCTCCTCGTTGATGGAGCGCTTCGTCTCCTGCTTCTTCTTCACGGCGAGCAGATCCACCAGGGGCCGGATGGTCATGCCCTGGGGAGGGGGGCAGGAGGGTCAGACTGTGAGCATGTGGATGTGGG
Organism: Gallus gallus; assembly: GCF_016699485.2. Taxonomy (NCBI): domain Eukaryota; kingdom Metazoa; phylum Chordata; class Aves; order Galliformes; family Phasianidae; genus Gallus; species Gallus gallus. Next base: position 2,241,915 of record NC_052554.1, read on the forward strand.
GGGGCGGGGGGGCGACCAGCCCAGGGCACGGGGTTGGGGCCGGGTGGGCTTTGAGGCCACCTCCGAGCTCAGCCCTCCCACAGCCGTATGATTCCATGAGCGCTCTCATCACCTCCACACCCCCACGTGGCTCTCTGCTCTGCCACCACCCCCCACCCCCCCACAGCTCCAAGTGCCACCGACCTGCACGAAGACGGTGAAGAAGATGACGGTGATGATGGCCGTGAGGAACATGTCCCTCATGTTGAAGTGCTCGTAGTCCAGGAGGTAACAGAGGGAGAAGGCGATGGCCCCCCGCAGGCCCCCGTACGCAATGATGAACTGATCCTTCGGCGTCAGCTTCACGATGCGGAACTTGTTGATGAACCAGGTGAGCACCAGGACGCCTGGGGAGCACACAGAGGTGGTGAAGGAAGCCCCCAGACCTGAAGAAATCCCCCCCCAGAGCCCAGAGCAGCGCCGGACCCTTTAACACATGGGATATACCCCTCGTGCCTTTGGGTGCGCGCTCAGCTCAACCCCACGCCCGGCGCAAACGTGGCCTCACCCCCATCCTCCCATACAGCCAACCTCCAGCAAAGCCCAATGCCCGCTGCGGAGCGGGGCTGCCCAGCCAACTCCGGTCTGCCCAGCAAGGCAAACTGGGACCTGGAAGCCCTGAGAGGAGCCCACGACCCCGGAGCAGCCCCGGGGACGGCCACCGCATCCAGAGCTCACCCAAAACCCTGGCGATGAGGCAGAAGAGCAGCGTGCTGATGACGAAGGTCCAGTTCCAGTAGTGCTGGCCAGCCACGGTGGAGACGCCCAGGAAGATGAAGATGAGGGTCTCGCTCACGCTGCTCCACATCTTGAGGAAGTACTTGATGGTGGTGTGGGACTTGTGGGAGATGTTGGCTTCCACGTAGGGCCGCATGACCACGCCGGAGGCGATGAGCCTAAGGGCGAGGAGGGGGCACTCAGCAGCCCTGACCCTGCAGCACGGGGCTCCTGAGATGCAAGGGAGGGCAACGTAAGGATTCTCCTTCCCCCTGCTTGGGCAGCGTTGGAAGCAGGCAGCACAAGCCCAGTGCACCGTGAGCACTCAGCAGGCCCTGCCTGCCACCGCCGGCACGGAGGAGTGGGAGATGGGCCATCATTTTGGGGTCCGTGGGGCAGCCCGAGTGAGACTCTGTCCCCACTGCCCTCATGCCCAAACACAGCCCTGGCCCCCGTTGGGTGCGCTGGGGCTGCCACGGAGAGCAAAGCCCCCAAAGGTGGGGTCCCAGGACCTGATCCCACCCGCAGCCAACTCACGCCATGATGCCGGAGAGGTGGAAGATCTCAGCAGAGAGATAGGCCATGTAGCTGTAGAGGAAGACGAAGAGGGGTTCGATGACGCGGATGTTGGAGGTGAAGCGGGACGTGAAGGCAGCGATCAGCCCATAAATGACGCCCACGAAGACGCCGCCCAGAGACACCACGAAGAAGCTGAGGAAGCCAAGGACCATATCGATAATGGTCACTTGCTCAAAGTTGGCAAACTCCTCAAAAAGGTGGTAGAGGACCTGGGAAGGAGAAGGGAGAGGGGGGTTTCAAACTGCCCCTCTGCTCAGAGATCCCCTCACCTCACAGCTCTGCTTTGGGACCATCCTTAGGAGGGCATTGGAGGGATGCAATGCAGACCCCGGCATGGCACGCCCTGGCTGCGTGCCCCTCACACAGAGCTGCACCCTCTAACCCAGCCAGCAGAAAAAGCTGACGGTGCTTTGCTGTCACACAGCTGGACACACGTCCAGGACAGCTCTGCTCTCCTACACTCCCAGCTGCCATCCCTGGAGGGGCAAGGATGACCCAGCAAGAGACCATTCCCACCTCCCAGCGGATAAATGAGGACACCCAACAGCCACGTGGGGACAAAAGCCATCGGCTGCCCCTGCTCAGCGCAGAGCACGGCCCAAACCTTCCTGCTGTTTCGGAGCTGACGGGGCAGCCTTGCAAGGAGCCCACCCTGGGCTGCATCTCTCACTTCTGGATGCGTTTACTGGAGAGATTTTAAAGCAGGAAGGGCAATGTGGCTTCTGAGCATCCCAAAGGGCACATGGAGCAGCAGGAGGGCAGGGTGCCAGGCCCAGAGTGCCGGAGCTGGTTCCTGGGGCCTGAGCTGGGACAGACGTGAGAGCAGAAGGCAAAAGCGTTCCTCAGGGATGGGAGTGAGGACACAGCCCTGGGCAAAAAGGGAGAAAAGCTCCTGGGAAAAGCCCTGTGCTGGGACAGCGCGTCCCTCCTCACGCTGAGCACAGCAGATGGGGCGTGGGAGCAGAGCCAGGAAAAAGCAGCGGGCTGGGAGCAAACGTGGAGGTCAGCACTGCAGGGAGGAGGACGACAGCCGTGCCGGCACCTGGACACAGCTGTGCTTTGGAGACCCTCTGAGCTCCTCACTGCTTTTGCTGCGTGAGCAGCAGGGCCTCAGCACGGGGGCCAGAGAGCAGCATCCCCCCATCCCTGTAGAATGGAGCTGGGGGGGAGGAGGGGGGGGGCAGAGCGAGGCAGCAAAGCTCCACACTCCTCCCTGAGATGCAGGAGAGCTGTGAGCACGTGCCCTCGGCCTCCCCAACCCGCCGAGCGAAGCACATCACCTCCAAGCACCTCTGCGGCGTTTGCAGCTGCTCTATTTAGCTCTGCACCTGCAGGACTTCAGCAGTGAGCACAGCACCGCAGCCCTGCAGCCCTGCAGCCCGGCCCAGCAGCATTGCAGATGGCTGCAAGCAGCCCTGCTGGTGCCACCCCAAAGCAAACCCCAACCCCTCGTGCTCCCCCCCCCCAACCCCCCCACCCTCCGCTCACCACCGTGACGGCGTCGTTCAGCAGGGACTCCCCGAAGACCAGGATGTGCAGCAGCTCGTTGATGTGGATCTCCTCGAAGACGGCCAGCACGGCCACCGGGTCCACGGCCGAGATGATGCTGCCGAACAGCAGGTTGGCCAGCAGGCCGATGTGGTTGAGGCCGCTGCCTCCAATCTGGCACACGGCGTACATCAGCCCCCCCAGGAAGAACGCATTCCACAGCGTCCCCACCACGGCGAAGATGAGGATGGTGCCCAGGTTCTCGGTGAACTGCCGCAAGGGGAGGAAGTAGCCGGCGTCCAGAATGATGGGAGGGAGGAGGAAGAGGAAGAAGATGTCCGATTTGAGGATGGGGGGCTTCTCGCCCACCGCTTTGATGAGCCCCCCGACCAGGAGGCCCACCACGATGAGCAGGCAGCTCTCGGGAACCACTTTGGACACTGAGGACATCACGTGGAAGCCTGGAGGGGAGAGAGCGGAGCGCACGTTGGCTTTGGGAACGGGGGAGGTGGGAACGGGGCACCGCTCCCCAGCCCTCCCTGCGGCCGTGAGGTGCAACCCGGGAACTGGGCTGACGTAGGGTGCTGCTGCTCACCCACACAGCACAGAGCCCAGGCTGATGGGGGGGCTCAGTGGACCCCCATCCCCGTGCTGGCAGCACACGGTGCTCACACACACTGCTGCTGGCTGCTCCCGGCACGGTTCCTCATTCCCAGCACACGCAGGCGCTGCATTTACCCCCCATCAGACCCACGTGGGGCTCACCCCATTGGCGACGCCCCATCCCTTAGGATGCCTCAGGGTCACTGCGGCCCCCAGGTCCGTGCAAACCCCTTCAACCCATCCCCGCCAGAGGGCTGCAGGGACGGGGAGGGCTTCCCTGGATGGTCTCCCGGGGTTTATAACGGTGACTTTGGAGCGAGGCACATTTGTTCCCTGGCAAAGGGATGGGTTTCCCATCAGGCACCGCTGACGCCGTGTTCCGCCGCTCCTTCTGGCCGTGCCATCTGCACGCTGTGCTGCAGAGGATGGGCTCAAACCCTCAGCTCTGCACCGTCACACTGCCGGCTCGTCCCTCCCTCCTCTGGTGCAGCACAAACATGTCTGGAAAGCAAAACGTTTCCCTCCCTGGGCCTCCCCGAATGCCGGCACTGAGTCAGCCGTGGGCTCCCAGGATGGAGCAGACCTCTGTGAGCGGCGCAGCGGCTGCAGGGCTCCTCACAGCCGAAGCCCTGGACGGGTCTGACATGGCCTCGTGGGGCTCTGGAGGCTCTGGAAGGTCTCAGGTGCTGTGATGAGGGGTGAGGAGCCTGCTTTCTGTGCCGGCTTTGTTGCAGCAGCACTGCCAGAGCAAAGCCCGGGGGTGGCAGAGGAGCAGTCCCCCCGGCGCAGGCTCCCTATAGCACACCATGCAGGAGAGCATCCTGGCTACCACCGGACACCGCCCGGCCCCATCCTCCTCACTCCCACCCTACAGACGCCAACCAGTGCTGCTCAGATCCTTCCTTTCAGCAGGGAACAGCCCCGGGGCTCTCAGCCTGGCCCCATCAGGAGGTGCTCCAGGCCCCCACCACCTCTGCAGGCCCCACACAAGGGAGGTGCAGCAGCACGGTGCAGGACGACCCCTTCCCCATAGCACAGCCCGTTGCAAAAGGCACTCGGAGCTCACCCCAGCACAAGTCAGCCCTGGCCGCAATCAGATGCAAAGCCACACAAGCAGCACGAAGCCTTGCAGCTCACCGGTGCTCACCCACCGAGCACAGCCCGGCATGAACAAAACACAAGCTGACAATTAAGCAGCTCTCACTCCTTCCCCACGGGCCCCGGGATCCCATCAAAGTGGAACATTCAGGAGCTGATGCGAATTTGGTGCTCGAGGTCCCTAAAAATACCCTCACGCAGGCTGCATCTCAATCACGCCTTTGGTTCCGTGGAGGCAGCTCCTGTGCTATCACACACTGCGTGTACCCGGAGCAAGAATGGCTGGGCAAACACCGACCCTGAGAGCAAACAAGGAAACGTGCAAGCTAATGGGTCCGCTCCGGCTGCACGGGGCAGAGAGGCTGCCCTGCAGGGTGAGCACGGGGTGCAGTGCAGGCTGAGTTTGGGACAGGGCAGGGTGGTGGGACCGGCTCTGCAGCCTTCTCTGCAAGGTCAAGTGCGGCCCAAGCTCCACGGGGGGGTGAAATGGCTGTTGTGGAGATCTGGGGCCGTTGTGAGGCATCGCCTGAGCTGCAGGTTTGCCCTGCGGCTCCTCAGCACCGCGTGGCTTCGTTTTGCTCTCAAAGCATTTGCATGGGGCTGCTTCAATCCCAGGGCAACGCCACAGCTCCCCTCGCAGCAGCTGTGCAGGGCAGGTGCCTTCCCCTCGCAGCTGCTCAGATGCTCGGAGAGGCCATCCAAGCGCAGCCCCATCACCGTGAGCCTCCGTGGCTCTCCAGGCACAGAGAGGTGAATGCTGATGGCAAACCGTGAGCTGCCACAAATCAGAGCTCCCGGAGGTCCACCCGTGTGCTGACAATCAATCCGGCTGCCCTTCCCCAGGCCCTCAGTGCTGACGGATGCGGTGCCATGTAAACATTTAGTCCCAGCCCAACCACCCTGGGCAGGCTCCAACCCACACGCTGCCCTGTCCTCCCCCAGCTGTAACCGGCTTACAGCAGCGCTGTCGGATGGGTTGGATGCTGAGCCCCGTGCTATGTAAGCTCCATCCCAGGGCTTCGGCTCCTGCTCTGCCTCCTGGCCCCAGACTGTGCCATATCTGAGCTGCCTTCTGCCCAAGCTGCAGATGGGAAGGATATGGAGGGATGGGATTTGAGGACAGAGGGATGGGATGGGATGGGATGGGATGGGATGGGATGGGATGGGATGGGATGGGATGGATGCAGCTCAAAGAGGAGATCTGATCACCCCATGCTGCTCCCAGCCATTTGGAAACCTCCTGAGGCCACGGGCACCGTGTGCCCATTGGGGAGCAGCAATAGGCCACCCTGCACAGCCCCATCCCACCCCCCCGGACCTCCCCCCCTCCCGTCACCCCAGCGCTGCAGTGCAGCTCTCCAGCATGGGACCCCAAGGTCAGCTTAGTCATCACTCTGTGATGCGAAGACCTCTCCCTGAGCAGCACGGAAAGAAGGTTTTCATAACATTTTCATCAAGTACTTTCCAAGAGCGTTTATGGTGAAGCCATTATGCACTTCTCTGCTCCCAGCCCTGGGGCTGTGCTTGAGTCGGGGCCACAGAACCCCCCCAACACCTAAAAAAACCCATGTTGGGAAGGAGCTGCGCCCCCACGTCCGCCCAGCAGGGCTGCCCTTCTGAAGGGCACTGCAGAGCATGGGCTGTAGGGGCACGTGTGGCTCAGCACCAGCAGGGCTGCTCTGAAAGCCACACGAACCCTTCTGGGTGTCAGAGCCACCCATGGGGCAGCAGCCACCAGGGCTGGCTGACAGCACAGCCTCAGCCTTGGGGCACTGCTGGGCCTGGGGAATGGAGCTGGACGGGTCCTGGAAGGGGAAAACAGGGACAGAGGCGGGGCTGGGGGCAGCCCTCCAGCAGCACAGCGTGCCGCTCAGCCTTCCCTCTCCGGCGACCCCAAAACCTGCACCTCACAGCACAAAATGCTGCGCTAAGGGGCTGCAGTGAGCAGAGGCGGTGGGGAGGAGGTCGGGCTGAGCCGTACCTGGCAGTGTCTGCTCGCTGCTCTGTACCTTTCAGGTCTGGACTCAGTGGGGCCGCCCCAGCGCTATCAGCACCGTTCTTATCTCCTGCACAGCAGCAGCTCGGGGTCGGTCACCTTCTCACGCCCGCCTGCCTCGCTGCACACACAGGGCTGGGTGCACAGGGCTGTGCCAGGCAGCCGCAGCTCTCCTGTGGCAGCAAACCGGCTGCCGTTCATTTGCTTGCAGCAGGAGGGGCAGGGAAAGGGAACGAGGGGCGATTCAGTGCGGGGGGAGCAACGATTGAGCTCCGTTTGAGGGCAACAGGAGTGGGGAAGCAGCTCGGAAATATAATGAGGGCTGTATCTCTGGCAAATAGCAACGGGTCTTAATGGCTATCGACGGCCACGGGGCTGGTAGGGCTGTCACCGAGGAGCTGGGCTGTGTTGGTGCACACGGATGCTGCCCTGCTCTGTGCAGGGCTCTGAGCGCCGAGTTGCCAAAAGCAGAATCAATTAACGATGTTCCCATTCCTTGGCTTTTCTTCCTAATTAGCAGCGGGGAAAATAAGGAGGTTCAGGCACAGCGCTTTGTTTGATCTGTTGCAGATCGCTGTGCCTCCATCTCCTCCTGCCTTGGGGCAAAGCCCCGTGCGCTGTGCACAGAGCCCTGCAGGAGTGAGGATGCAGCACTGCAGCCAAATGGACACCACAGCCCTGGGACCCCAACGGCACCGCTGCAGTGCTGCAAAACGGGAGGAGGATGCAACAGTCCCCGGCACACCGGAGAGCTGTGAATCATCTGCAGGCAGCGGGCATGTCAGCCTGCCGGGGCTGCTCTGTGCTGACAAACAAGCTGCTGCAAAGCACAGCACGGCCATAACGAGGTGCACGGATCCATGGCTGAGCCTCCCCGTGTCCGCAGGCTCCGGAGCCCGGGAGGATTTCCCGCTGGAAAACTCAGGGTGCCCTCATCCCAATTAAAACCTGCTCAACCCGAGCGCTTCCCCTGTGCTAATTAACCAGGATGTGCTGAAATGAAACGCGGCGCCCCACTGCGCCGAGCAGCGAACCGCAGCCATGCAGGAGTCCTGCAGCAGGGAGGGACCCAATGCTGCTCCCGCTGCACCACTCAGCGCGCTTCCATGTGGCTCTGCCCGACCACTGCATGTGGGATGGGATGCCCGAGCAGCACACAGTGCACAAAGAGGTCAGCACGGGGCAGGGCTGGGGCAGAGCCCTCCAGGAGGGGACAGGACAGTCCCCATCACCTCCAGCTGAGCACTGCTGCAGCACACGGGCAGCGCAGGGGGGAACCGTACCAGCAAAAAGCATCCCTGCAGCAAAGCAGCAGCACGGGCAGGAGCCCTGCGAGTTCTTCGGAGAGGCGATGCAGCAAAAGGCTCGTCCCCTGGTTTTATCTCCAAAGCACTCACAAGAAATTAACAGATCGACTGGGAGTCTTTTACAGAGCTGGTATTAATTTCCTCCTGGCTGTAAAGAGGAATGAAGAAACAAAGGGCAGTAAATGCATTTGCCCGTGTCCCCCAGTGAGCAGCGTGTGAGCAGCTCTGCAGCTCCCAATTTCCAGCCCTGCGTTTAAATAACGACTCCTTCGACCCAGAAGAAAAGCCAAGGACACTCTGCAAGGAAAGCAGATTGTAAGGAAGGTCTATTTGCTATGAATGGTACAACCACCGAGGTTGGAAGAGACCTCTGAGATCATCCAACCCACCGGCTCACCTAACAGCTCTGTCCCCCCACCAACCCACATCCCTCAGTGCAACACCTCGAAAGGAGAACCCCAAGGAGCCCCTAAGCAGCACCCGACAGCCCCAGAGTTGCCAGCAGGGGGGAAAAGATGGAGACCCCAAGCAGCAGGGCTGGGCTGCTGTACAGAGCTGGAGCAAGGGGCCAACGAGGGGTTTGGGATGCTGTAAATGCATCGCGTGCTAAGCTTGCTGCTGGAAAGCTCCATTAACTCCAGGAACTGCAAAGCTGTTGACTCAATGACTGCATTCCTCTCCCGGGCACATTCCTGAGCCACTCCTGGATTGCAGCTCTGGATGGCTCTGCAGCAGCTCCATGCACTGCTTCACCCAGCACTGCCAGGACGGGATGGAGCCTTTGCAGCAGGAAGGTTCCAGCAGCAGCCCTTCAGCTTTTTGAGATGGCTCTCATAGAGGAAGGGCTCCAAAAACGGCTCCAGCCCCACAGCACAGGGCTGGGAGCGACACAGGACTGCTCACAGCTGTGCTTTGCCCACAGTTGTTCAGCTGAGCGGCGCACGCAGATGGCACAGCCTGCCTGCATCACCTCCTGCACTGAATCACCAGGGCTGGAAAGGAGCACTGAGACCACCCGGTCCAACCATCACCCCGTCTGCACTGCATCCACTTGTGGGACAAAGCCAAACCTTCACGAAGACACCAGAAGACAGGCAGAGCAGGAGATGCCTCAAACCACACTGCAACCACACAGAGCAGCACCCAACAAACGGCTCCCGGAGCCCTCGCAGCCTCAGGAGCGAACCCCAAAGCAGCCCAAGGTGAGCACCACGGGCACAGCCCTCCACGCCAATCACCTTCCCAGGAAGGGCAGATTTCCTCGCAGGAACACAGGCAGGAAAGAGAGACAAAAGCCTTTCAGGAAACAACCTGCTGCTGTTTGCTGCCATCGCAGGGAGGATGTGGCCACGATATCGCCCTGATTACTACCGGGCTTTGCAGGCTGAAACAAAGCGACATAATTTGCAGCACACGACGGCAGCGAGTTGGGAGAGGCAGCATGCATCAGTGCTTCCTGACAGGAGCTCCCCAGGGAAACTGAGGCACGGCACAGCGCTCTGCCCTCTGCAGCAGCCTGAGCTGCAGCGCTGGGGCAAGGAGCTGCCTTCCCTCTGACTGCCTTCCTCCCGGCCTGCCTTCCTTCCGACCTGCCCTCCTTCCTTCCCACCTGCCTCCCTTCCTCCCCTCCTGCCCTGCCCCAAGCATCCAGCACACTGTAATTCCTAAGTGTTGGAAGAAGGCAGCTGTAAAGGTGCAAAGCTCAGCCCGCTTCTGCAAGGCTGCCTCCTGCAGGCTTAGCAGAGAGAGGGGATTTATTTCCCTGCCACCACCACGCAGAGCGTGGAACTCAGGAGATGTCTCCCAGGGCTGATGGCATTGCAATGTGCTGTGATGTCTGCGAGTCACCACCGTGCAGCCCATGGAGATGCACCCATCCATCCCCTTCTGATCACAACTACTTTGCACTCTTCCGACTTTCCACTCCAGGATCTCCCCCAGCAGTGGGCTGAGCCTTCAGTCATTGCTGTCCCCACCAAACCCACCCCATGGGGATGGAGCCCTGCGGGTGGGTCAGGCTCTCCAAAGCCAGCTGAAGCAAAGCTGCCCCATTCCCACCGCAGCAGTGATCCAACATGCAGCAGCGATCCAACATGCAGCAACACGTGTGTGCCTGCAAAGGTTTGCATTTCGTGCCCTTGCTCCCAAGCAGAAGCATGCGTGTGTTCCTCTGCCTGAGGAAAGAGCAGAACAGAAAGCGATGAGATTTCCACCTCTCAATTAATACACAGATGTTGGAAAACCAGAGGGAAATGAGAGGGCTGGGTGAGATCTGGCCCAGCACAGATGGCAATCACACAGCCCGCCTCGAGCAGCACTGAGCTCCAACACGTGGCCAAAGGAACTGCTCCCGAACTCTGCTCCATTGCTGCACTTTGCAGCCGAGGTTGCAGAGCCACAGCAGCCCCGCCAAGCAGGGACAGGCGCTGCATGGGGATGCTCAGCGCTTTGGCAGTGCATTCCTGATGGATTTCAGCTTCCATTTGAACAAATTAAGCCTCGGGGACCCAAACGAAGAGAAGACCTCAAACGTTTACAAGGCAGCTGCAGCAATTCATCTTCATCACCGCTTACTTCCACGTTCCCTCTTTCAGTACCCACAGCTCCGTCTGCAGAGCAGCACACGGAACGAGCAGGGCAGCCCTAAAGCACTTCCATGCAATGTCTGGCCCTGTCTTGCAGATGAGGACCTTTGGTCCCTTTGAGTTGTGCCCTTTGAGTTGTGCTCAGCTTCCAGCAACAGGCAGAGCAAGGAGAACTAAAAGCCGTGGCTGCTCTTCCTGAGCCAACAAAGCAGAGGGTGAAGGCAAAGCGCAGCGTTTGGATCCTTCCCCCATAAGGCAACGGGAACACAGCAAGTCTGCATTAGTCAGGGGCTGTTCCAATTAATTAGCACGGCAGTTTTACACTTCTGTGGCACCAGCTGCATCAGTGCTTCCAAATCCTTTCCTGTCGTTCCCAACAACAGAACAGCCACCAGCTGATACCAAAGGGAACGCGGGCTGTGGTTGGGGGTGATCTCACCCAGTATCTGCAGCCCGGAGGAGCCTGAAGGATGTGGGAATCCCACATCAAAGAGTCCCACGGACTCAGAGCACGGAGCCCAGGCCCTGCAGCTGCCCCAGCCCTCCCCCCTCCCGCTGTGCTCACACCACAGCCCATTTCCAGCCCGGGGATGCAGGTTTTGGGGAAGCACACCTGGCTGCTTCCTCACTGTCCCCTCCCCAATCCCTGCAGGTGGCATCGCTGTCCCAGCAGCATCCCCAGGTGCCACCATTTGCACCTCCCAGCAAATCTTCACCCCCCACCCACGTGAAAAGCCGGAGGGGGTGGCATTTGGGAAGCGCTCGTGCTCTCTAGCACCCAGCTCTGGCTGTCAGACAGCAGCTGTCAGCCTCTAAAAATGGTCCTTTGGCAATGGAAGCAGCGCATCGCGAGGGCACGCAGCCCAACCTGCAGCCCCCACACACTGCTCTGCTCCTCCCAGCTCTGATCCCTGGGGAATTCCTCCATCCCACTGCTCCCCAGACAGCAGCAGTGTCCCCACAGCAGCTCTGTGGCACCCTGCAGTGCGCGCCTCTCTGCCAGCACTGCTGCCCTGCAGGGATGCGCTGCCCAGATTGCTCTGCACCGCGCTGATATGGGGGTTTTCCTGCCCAGGGACAGTGTTGGCTGCAGGGAGGAGGCACAGGGACCTCAGACACAGGGACAGAGAGCGCTGCAAAGCAGGGAAGAGACACTGGAGCAATGACTCAGTAATTACTTCAGGCTCCAAGCAGAACCTGAGCGCTGCATTGGGCTCTGAATTCAGGTCTGGCACGCAGCGATGAGCAAAAGGATGGCACAGCTCGGGGCCATGCAGGGACCCCCGCAGCACTCCTCAGGCAGTGATATCCCCAGAACCCATTTGCACTGCAAGGCACAGCAGCACGGCTGCTCCCTGAAGCGGGGCTGAGGGGACGTGGAGCTCTGGGATGCAGCAGGGCTGGGCTCCATCACACCCCAGTCCTCACGCGGAATGCAAACAGCACCTCTGTGCTTTGTGGCTCTAAAAGGCAGAGCCTGAGGGGTGCTCTGCAGATGGAGCTGAGCCTGACCCCTCCGCAGGGTGGGCAGCATACAGCTGGGAGCAGGGGCTGAGCAGCACAGCTCCAACCATCAGCCCCAGCCCACAGCACGCCAGCAAAGGGACCACACTGCAGCCTGCAGGCGCACTGCTGGCTCATTCCTTCCCTTCCCCCTGGCAAAGGAAAAAACATTTACAACTGAACCCAAATTGCGCTGTGACGGTTCTGGGACAAAGTCTGGCTGCAGCACTCCCAGCAGCTCCAGCTGATGCTGCTCCACCTCCGGCAGCACAGCCAGAGCTGGGAGCTGCCTGCTTGTAGCTGGGGAAGTTGGAACGGCGCTGCTGCGTCTGTCCCTCACCCCCTCCTTCTCCTACACAGCCTTAAAATACCGCTCGGGTGCGAAGGGAAGCGCTCGGCAGCAGCCTCCCCTTCCGTGTGGGATGAGGGGAAGCAGAAGCAGCTCACGCCTGCAGGACGCACATGGGTCACACATCAGTGCTGCGCCCCCAAGGAAGGAAAGAAGCGCCCCCCGGCCAGCAGCAAAAAGGAGGCAGCAACGTCTGGGATGCCCCTGCACTGAGCCCCATTGCCAGCCCAGACGCTGCTCACGGGGCGGAACACTGCTGTGGTTTTGCAGGAAGCTCCTGCACTGCTGGGATAGCTGGGAGAGATGGACAACAGGAGGCACCGAGCTGCAATTAAAGCCACGCTGTTAATTCCCGGCCCACACTGCGTTCATTCCCCTCTTTGAGGGAGCTGCCTTGCAAAGCCCTGCAGGATGTGCAGGCATGCCAAGGGATGGGCTGGGCTCCCTCAGCATCCCCAGAGGAGACGCTGTCCCCAAAAGAACCCTTGCAAAGTTGCAAAGCGGCTCCTCCTGGGACGCAGCCCTCCATCACAGCCTTGCATAACGCTTTCAGTGCAGAAGAACCGGGCTCAGCTCACGGCCAGGAATAACCTCCCAGCAGCACAAAGGGAAGAGCTCCCCGAGCTGCCGGGCTCCACGCTGCGGCGTCGCTCACAGCCGGCGTTGCTTTTGGCCCCTCCTTTTCTCCTTCAGCTTCCGCACAGACACTCCGGATTTCATCACTCATTCCGTTCCGAGCAGGAGGACAGCCAGGGCAGTGCCACAGCCCCCAGCACCGAGCAGAGGCCGCGTGGTTTGGGGATGTGATGGCTGCGTTTCCTGGTGCGCGGTTCCTCTTTACGCACCCCAAGCCATGAAGGATGGAGCTGCACCTCCTGCTTGGCTGCGCTGCTCCGTTCCCTCCCAGAAACGCAGCGAGCTGCTGGGGCTGGAATGCTTTCCCTTGTAAATAAAGCACGCAGGAAGGGGAAGGAGAATGGGGTTTGACCGAGCAGTGCACATGGAACGGGGTGGGGTACAGCAGGGCAATTTGGGCACGGTGAGCGTGGGGGTCTCCTGGACCCCTCTGGGCCTGAGCAGCGCAGGGTTTGGAGCACTCAGCACCCAAAGCAGCGTTCCCATTGAGTCACAGTGCTCCGTGAGGAACACTGCTGTTAAACCCGATGGGAATCGAGGTGCAAAACCCATGGGAATGCAGAGCTGCTCCCCCCCCCAACCCTCTCCCAGACTGAAGAAGGTAACAGCACACAGAAAGCCTTGCAGCTGAGCACTGCCCACAGCCGGGGCTGCTGCACTGCATCCCACTCTGGAGTGATTCCCCCACTATCAAAGCTCAGGAAACACTCAGGCAACCACGGCCACTTTGTGCCCCACCGCCCTGAGCTGTCACCCACAGCCCCACTGCGCTGCCCGGCGGGTTTGGCTGCAGGCAGGGATAGGAGGAAGGGGAGCCGTCGGAGCACGGAGCTGTTGGAAAGGATTTCTCCAAGGTTACAAAAGGCACAGCGTGGTTCGGAAGGGAAACAAAGCACCGAACAAAGCTTCCTCCCCACTGGTGGAGAAAGCAAAACTAAAACGGTCAGGGTGCAAGGAGACTCGGCTGGTGGATGGCATTGGAACCATCCGTGGGGCTGGGGGGCACTGCGCCCGCTGCCGGGCCTGCGGCAAACACAAGGTCGTGGGGAGAGAGAGGGATGCCCACTGCTGCTATGGGATGGGGGGCGGGGTCATGTGGGGTGTGCGGGGGGATCGGCACGGGGATGCACCGGGGGGGCTGCCCTGAGAGGACAGAGGTGCAGGTGGGGTGCTTGGGGGGCTGCAATGGGGGGCTCGGGGGGCTGCAATGGGGGGCCTGGGGGGCTGCAATGGAGGGCTTGGGGGGCTGCAATGGAGGGCTTAGGGTTTGTAAGTGGGGTGCTCAGGGGGTTCCAGTGGGGTTGCATTTGGGTGCTCAAGGGGATGCAGTCAGGATGCTCGGGGGGTCGCAATGGGGCGCTCAGACGGTCACAATGGGGCGCTCTGAGGGTGGCAGTGGGGTTGCAGTTATGGCTCTCAGGCAATCACGATGGGGCGCTCGTAGGGCTGCAATCAATCAGGGGTGCTCAGGGGTCACAGCGGGGTGCTCAGGGGGCGCAGCCGGGATGCTCACAGCACCCACCCCGTGCACCCAAAGGGGTCCCTCCCGGGGGGTCTCCCGCCCCGCAGCGCTCCCGACTCCCCCCCCCCCTCCCCCCCAGCCCCCAGCCCCTACCCATCTTCATCAGGCAGGCCAGCAGGATCCAGAGCGAGATCTCGAAGGGGATGCGGACGTGCGAGTAGTCGATGCCCAGCACGGGGAAAGCTTTGCGGGGCTTCGGGTGCCCCTCGGCCGAGTGGTTGTGGTGCTGTTTGTTCAGCGGGTGCACCTCCTGGGCCGTGGCCAGCGGGGCGGCGGTGATACCCCCGGGCTCTCCCCACGGCTGCTCCCAGGTGGGCTCGGAGACACGCGTGGCGTCGGCCTGCAAGCGCTGGCCGGGCAGCAGCGGGCCCAGCAGCAGCAGCAGAGCCCAGGGAAGGGCTCGGAGGGCCGCGGCCCCCATGGCGGAGGGAGCCGGGGCCGCCCCGCAGAGACGCTGCGAGGAGATGGGACGGCCGCGGAGCGCCGGTACATCCCGGGGCGGCCGGGGGGGGGCCGCGGGGAGGAGGCGGGGGCGGAACGCGGAGCGCTGGGAGGGGACGGGGGGGGGAGTGGTGGGGTGGGGTGGGGCGGGGGCAGAGCCAGGCGGGGCGGGGTGAAACGGGGGGCACCGGGAATGGGGGGGGGGGGGCGTAGCGGTGTGTGGTGCAAAGCGGGGTACGGCTTTAAAGGGGGGTGCTGAAAAGCGGGGTGCAGCTGCAAAGGGTGCGGTGGGAATGGGGGGTGAAGGGTGCGCTGCAAAGTGGGGTGCGGCTGCAAAATGGTGCAGCTGCTAAGCAGGGTGCACTGAAATGCAGCATGCAGCTGCAAGGGGTGCAATGGGAATGGGAGGTGAGGGTGTGATGTAAAGCGGGGTGCAGCGCAAAGCGGGGTAACTTTAAGGAGGGGGTAAGGGGTGCAAGGACAAAGGGGGTGCTGAAAAGCAGGGTGTAGCTGCAACGGGTGCAGTGGGAATGGGAGGTGAGGAGTGCACTGCAAAGCAGGGTGCAGCTGCAAAATGGCACAGTGCAAAGTGGGTTGCAGCTGCAAAGTGGGGTATAACTTTAAGGAGGGGGTAAGGAATGCAAGGACAAAGGGGGGTGCTGAAAAGCAGCATGCAACTGCAAGGGGTGCAGTGGGAATGGGAGGTGAGGAGCGTGGTGCAAAGTGGGGTGCAGCTGCAAAATGGTGCAGTGCAAAGTGGGGTGCAACTGCAAAGGGTGCAGTGGGAATGGGAGGTGAGGAGTGCACTGCAAAGCAGGGTGCAGCTGCAAAATGGCACAGTGCAAAGTGGGGTGCAGCTGCAAAGTGGGGTATAACTTTAGGAGGGGGTAAGGGGTGCAAGCACAAAGGAGGGTGCTAAAATGCAGTGTGCAACTGCAGCGAGTGCAATGGGAATGGGAGGTGAGGGCGTGATGTAAAGCAGGGTGCAGTGCAAAGCGGGGTAACTTTAAGGAGGGGGTAAGGGGTGCAAGGACAAAGGGGGTGCTGAAAAGCAGAGTGTAGCTGCAACGGGTGCAGTGGGAATGGGAGGGAAGGAGTGTGGTGCAAAATGGAGTGCAGTGCAAAGCAGAGCGCAACTGCAAAGCGAGGTGCAGCGCAAAGAGCGGTACAACTGTAAAGAGGAGGGTGAGGGGTGCAAATGCAAGGTGGGATGTGCTGAAAAGCCAGGTGCAACTGCAAATGGGGTTGCACTGCAAAGCAGGGTTGCACAGGCGTGAGGTGCAGTGCAAAGCTGGGTGCAACTGCAAAGGGGTGCAGAGGTACAGTGCAAAGATGGCTGTGGGGAAGTGGGGGGCTGTAGTTGATCCAGAGCAAAAAGTTATGGTGAAACAGTGCAAGGGCAAGGAAGTCTCAGCAGAAGCCTGCTCTAATGGTAGAACAAGAGGGGAAAAAAAGCAGCAAGGATGTTCTCTAGCATGAGCTATGCGTAGTTAGTGATAAGCCCTGGGTGGAGATCTGACATGATAATGAGCAACCACCTGAGGTTAATGAGTTGGCACTGAGCTCGCGCACGCGCGTTACTGAGCAAGTTAAGTAACAAAAAGAGAACCAGGGGGTGATCCCATGTCTGCTTAGGCTGGCACCCAGCTCTGGGTGTGCTTGCTTTGAGGACTGTTGCCTGGCACCCAACTGTGCAGAGACCTGAAATAAAAGTTACCCAGTGCACTTCAGCTCGGAGTGCTCGTTGGTTTTAGGGCACTGCGTGTGCAAGCAGGCTTTGCTGAGGGACAAAGGGAGTGCTAAAGCAACGTGGGGTTCAGCTGAAAGGTGTGCGGAGGAGAGGCGTGCCATGCTGCAAGCATCAGAGGGAGGTGGGATGCAAGGTGAGGTGCTGGGGTGCAAAGCAAAGGGGATGTACGTGGAGGCAAGGCGTGCTAAGGCGTGTTGGGCGCAAGGGCTCAAAGGGGTCATAATGCAAGGTGTAAAAGGAAAGGGGGGAAGGGATCTGGGTGCTGGCCCAGTGGGTGCTGCTAGCAGGTGCAGCAGGGTGCTACAGCATGACACCATGCCCTACAGCATGGGGCTGCAGACACTGCAGAGAGAGAAGGCCCAGCCCTGGGAGCTGCAGAGCACTGGGAGAGCGCAGCAGCTGAGAGCTCACAGAGGGGAACGGGGCAGTGGGGTATGCAAAGCTGCTTCCAGCAAGGACAGAACTGGTGGGCATTGGCTGCTATTCTGGGCCAGCACGCTGCTGTAACCCCATCTGCGTTTGCTGGTGCCCTTCGCCCCGGTCAGCGCAGTCTGAGTCACCAGGAAATGTGAGAAGGCTCTGCTAAAACCCCAGGCGTAGCACAGGGGGTTGCTCAGCTCTGCCACTCTGATTTCTTGGCTGTGCTGCACCCTTCCTGAGCGTCACTGCTGTGACTGGAACCCTCAGAGCTGGCGGGAGGTTTGAGCTGATTTAACAGCAAAACAGGCAACAGGCCTTTGGTTAGAGATGCACTCCCTGACCCCAACCCTTGGGGACGCTTGGTGTGGAAACACGCGGGTTGTTGGCATGGCAGCTGAAACCCAAGAGCTCGTGAAGGTTACACTTTGCTGCTTTACATCAGTGACGTTCCTGTTGATGGCATCAGTTCCCAAAGTGCTGGCGTTCAGGGAAGGCTGCAGGAAACGCCGACGTTTGTCCTCTGGCAGAGCTGGGCAGGAAGAGGGAGCAGGGAAGCGTTGCTGGTGGAAATAATCAGCGTGAGCCATCCATTAACGTGAATCACCAGCTAGGTGTGTCAATTCCTTTCTTCCAGGTCTCGGTAGTCAAATTAATCTGTTTTACCAATTAAGTGAGAAACGCAGAACGTTCCTCGTTTTGAGAGAGCTTCTGTATGTCTGGGTGAGAGGCCTGGCTGAGGTGGCAGCAGTTGCTCTGTGTCTCAGCTGGAGCAGGACTGCACCAGGAGCTCGCACACAACCACACACTTGTTCAGGAGCAAACACTGGCCCTGGTTTTCTTCCACAAACAGTTAAGAGAAGCTAAAGCTGGTACAGCGTTGCCTTGAAATAACAGGGTCAGATTCTTCCACCTCCTCACGCCCGGATCGAGCAGCACTCGTGGTGGGTTGGCACGAACTGTCTGCACACAGCTATTATATGATGCAGCATCAGACTGACTGCTTGCTACTTTGCTGCTTGGCTGCACTGTGCAGACAGAGGCCTTTCAACTTACTGAACCCTGGGAAGGACTGAAATTGATGCAAATTTGTGACAAAGAGGAAAGATATTCCTGCTTCTCCCCCATCAGGACACGAAGGCCTGGAGACATCCCATCCAATCTCTGTTCCAGAGTAAATGGGCCAACACTGCAGTGCTGTGATGTTGGCAAATATCCACATATCCGAGTATCCACCAGCCTTGGTGGGTTTTTTCCAGCTCATGTGCTGTGGGAGCAGCCCACTTACCTGCAGTTTTATGGCCCAGCTGAGATGCTCTCTGCGAGTTGTGGAACTTGCACAAGAGAGCATAATGAGGCTTCAGCTGCTTGGCCTGCAAAGGGAGAGCAATGCAGCTGCATGAGAAGGTAGACAGAGCTTTAAAAATGCCCAATCAAGCAAATTATATAAGTTATAATATACCAGAGTTTGTTGTATCTCAGAGAGCAAAATCACACCCTGTGGATATAGCTGCCTCCAAATCTAATGTCGTAATTGTCTTCCCTGGAAAGCCAAGCATGTCCCTGGAAATGCATTCCCCTCCTTCCTCCAAGCAGCCGTGCAATGGGTACCCGCTTGCTCTGAGCCCACCTCCTCCAGGCTACAGAAGCACACGCTTTCATAACCCAGCACACCCCAATACAGGACCCAGCACATGCCCGGAGTCGTGTTGACACAAAAGTCATGCAGAATTCAGTACTCGTATTGATAGAGTCTGCAGCAAAGCTCTGCTGTTCCATCGTACCTTTGATCTGAATATTTTCCAGCAGACATTAATCATCAGAAGGTAAACATCATTTACGCTGTGCAGGGAGGTGAACCCAGGCAGGCACGCAAGAAGGAGGAAAGTGTTTGCTGTAGGTTTTCACAAAGAAGCCAGGAACGCAGACCACGAAGGCCACATAGGCTACAAATAGTTTTTATACGTGTATAGTCTATCTCTCTATCAGAGCCAGCCCTTTCTTTCTCATCCTCTGTGTATTTATTTGATGAAGACCAACTCAGCACCACCAGCTCTGTGTTTGCACTTTGCTCCCTCGTCCCCACATCCAACTCATGCATGGCTGAGCAGAATGGATGCACATCAGGCTTTCCCTGCCATGAGATTTTCTTTTCCTCCGGTCCGTCAGCACAGGGAAGTGGGAAATAAAGGATGCATGCCGCTACATTTCATTTCAGCTGCTCTATTTGAACCACTTCGACCTGCAAACAAATCCTGGTCCAGCTCCAGCTGGTCAGATGTCTGCAGCACGTCGTGCAGCTTCTCTCTCACAGAGCAAGGCTGATGTCTATGAACCTGCACACGTGTGTGCTTCGACTCCTTCCCTACAGCATGCAGCGTAAAATTCACTTTCTCATCAGTTTTCTGAAGCTTTATATATGTATATATATACACACACACACTGAAATTCTTTTTTTTGTGCAAACTGAGGGCAGAATGGGAGCTCTGTATTTACTGCCAGCATTAAGCAGTGCCTTCTTAAATTGCTCTGCCTTATGTGCTGTGCGCAGAACAGGCACAGCTTGCAGGCAGTTTCATCCCTTGCTCTCTTCAGACTGAGAATCCGGCAGCCCTGTGCACTGAGGGCGCTCTGAGGTGGTGTTTACACGGCTCTGGGAGGACAACGCCTTGTTTACATTCCCCACAGTGCTTCCAGTTCCCTCCGTGACTGCAGCGGGCTCCTGAAGTGCAGCAGCGATTCCCCTCAGCTCCCTCCGAGGCCTCCTCTGCCCCACTTTCCTCTCCGCTTCCATGTCAAGGGCATCTGCAGCCGGCCTGCTGTGCGAGGAGCTCCGATGGCACCTGAGAGAAGATGCAGCCCTGCTGTAAGGGATAGCAACGGACACCAATTGCGATTTGGTTAATTAAAAGGGTCTGGACAGACGCAAAGGCAACAATTAATTGCCTCCTTGCGAGCGCTCCGACCACAGCTAAAGAAATTAATGGGCTGTGAGATGGAGACAAATCGTTACAGCTAATGGTCGATGTGCCATTTACAGTGAGGTGTGTGGGGAATCCCTCGGCCTTCCACGCCGGGCCTGATGTGAGAGGGCCCTTCTGTGCCATCACCACAACGGGGATTACCTGCGGGCCGCACAGCCGAGCTGTCAGCGCAGGTCCGTTCATTGCCATGAGTAGAGCTCCCAGCGCTCGGCTCTGAGCTGCACTTTAAGTCGCAGGGAGGGACCCAGAGGGCCTGGAGCCCTTCACAGCCCGGCCTGCAGGCGCTGCCAGCCGCGCAGGGCCGAGCCGCACCGAGGCAGCGCTCTGCCGATGCTGCCACCCGCTGGCTCGTCACGCAGATCCACGTTTCTCCCTCACAAATAACGGTGCTGCCGCGGGAGCTGCACGGAGCGCTCCCAGCCGGCTGGGATTGCTTCAGGGCCTGACGCAGCTCGCAGCCGGCCGTGCCCTTCCTGCTGACGGCCCCAGGGCGGCGGTCAGCGCTCCTCCGTGACTACAACTCCCAGCAGCCCTCGCGCGGCACCCCGCTCCCGCCCCCCCCCTCTTCGCCGATTGGCCGATCCCTCCCGAAGCGCTCTCCCCTCTCCCGTTGGCTTGGCGAGCTGTCAATCACGGGGCGGTGTCGCTCGGGAGGGCAGGCCGGGGGAAGTATTCCCGAACTCGACTTACGCCGTTTGCGTGGCGCCGAGATCGCTGCGGGTGCCCGGGAGGCGGTGGCGCAGTTAGCGTGGCGCATGCGCAGAGCGGCGCGGGGCGAGCGGCTGCGGGGGGTGCTGCTGAGCCCCGGACAGCTGAGGGGGTAAACAGGGCACGGGCCGGGGGGGCACGGCCAGGGCTGCGCTTCAGAGCCCTCCCCGAGCCTCCCCGCGCCCGGGGCGCAGCGCCTGCCGCCTGCGGGGCCCCTCGGGCTGCCCCCTGCGTTCGGCCCCGCTCAGCGGGGGATGGAGCCTCACAACTTGCAGCGCCCGCTAGGCCCGCGGCCGGGAGGCCTGACAGGTAACGGGCCCGGCCCTGCCCCCTCCCTCAGCGTTATCCGCCCCCCGCGCCCCTCTCCTGTCAGTGACCTCCCCCGCCCCCCCCCCCGGTATCGCTCTGTGCTGTCATCAGCCGCTCCCCAGCCAGGCCCCGCTCCCTGCCCTCAGCCCCCAGCTCTTGGCCTACACCCAGGCCCCGCCCCCACCCCTCTGTCCCACGGCCCTGGCCCCGTTCCCCCTCCCCCCCCCCCCCCCACAGGAGGCATTTCCCCCCTCCCCCCCGCTGTGCGCTTCTGCCCTCCCCTCTCCCTCGCCGAGGTGAGAACTTTCTCCTGCCCCACTGCTCTGCTCCCCAAAGGAAGGGGCTGTGGGGCGGCCTTCACCCCACTGCTGCTTCCCTTCCCCGTGGCCTGGCTCCAGCTGCTCCTGTGCTGCCTTGCACCATCCCTTCAGCGCTGTGCGTGGCAGGAGGGAGGGCAGAGGGCTGCTGTCGATCTGCCCACCCTGCAGTGCAACTCCAAGTTTGCCTGGCGCCGCTCTCCCCTCCTGGTCCATCGGGTCTCAGCTCTTACCTGTGCTCCTCTGCAAGCAGCTCCTCTGCTGCTGGCTGTGTGCAGTGCTATCTGTCCTGGGGAGCGACCGCTGCTCCCAGCAGCACCTTCAGCTGGAGCAAAACCTTCCTTTTACTCGTTGTCTGCTGTCGCCTCCTCTCGTTCCTCTAGGTTTGCTAATAAATCTGTATACATACGTTCTAATTTGACCCACGGCCTCTCGGGAAGTCATGGTATAGAGGAAGTAAGTTGTGAGTCTGAAGAAGCCTGCTGGGTCATGGGATTGGGTTCCAGGTGGTGTTTGGATGCGTGAAGGAATTTATGGATGCTAAAGGGGAGGGTCATAGGAATCTTCCTTTGGGATGAATCACGTATCCGCAAAGCCTCGTCGTGCACAAAGTGCTGCTTTTTTTGATGACCTTGAGCATGAAGACTGAAAAACTTGGGCGCATCCAGACAGTTAGGAAGCAGATTGCTCGTTAAGCCCGCTGCTTGGTGGAGATGCTGCGTTGCTGCTGGTTTCAGAAGGGCAGCAGTCGTGTGGTTTGGATTTGGAAGCATAACTTGTCTGTGTCGCTGCGTTGCTGCGGGTGTGAGTGAGGTAGGGCTGTTTGGGGGGTGCTGTGAAAGGAAAATGCATTCAAGCAAAAGAACAGCCCCTCAAATTCAGGCTGCGTTGGGACCATTCAATAGTAAAACAGCTGAATTGTTTGCATTGTGAACGTTGATACTTTGTTCCTAGACTCTGAGCAAGCCTGTCAGGAAAATTAGAAGAGCCAGCTGGGGAAAGTGAGAGAATCTGGTAAGCCTCCCCTCCCCGCACCGGAGCAGTCTTTGAAAGAGCACTTTTCCAGGAGCTTAAAGAGCTCTGAAGTTGCTGTCAGTGTAAATACAGCCCAGCAGATCTTGGGACCACAGCCTGCAGAAATCTGGGGCTTGTTAATTTTTGACTGCAGATTTTAAAGGCCAAGTGTTGCGAAAGTTTGGGGATGGGTTTTTTTTTTTGTCCTCTGGAGCTTTGCATGGCCGGAGCAGGAGAGTCAGACAAATGGACTGCAGCTCAACACAGGTGGGACAGAGCTGTTTGTGCTTCGGTTTGAGAAAAGGCTGTTGGGTGGATGAGGTGGCAGCTGTAAGTGGGGCATCCCAGGTGGGTTTGGCACAGTGAGGGTGAGGGAAGGTCGCCTCTGGGGTTGGGCATGGAGGCACTCTTGAAAGGTGATGGTAAAATGTGCTCCAGCAGTTATCTGATACAGGACCAGGGAGGGTTGTACTGATCTCTTAGGCGCAGGAAAGTGAAGCTGCTCGTGTGCTCATCACTGGTAGCAACAGCGCAGATTTATCCTCACTTGTTCCTTGTCACTGGACCTTGATCCCCTCTTTTCATGAGTTGTTTTTAATGGTCAAATGCTAGAAAGCTTGTGTTGGCATCTCAGGTGTATTGGATGCGCTCAGCCAGTGCATGGCCTTGGTAACAGCATGTTTAAAGTCAGTTTTGCATTGGATATGTTGTTTAAAACTGTCTTATTCCACTTTGTCAACCGGAGGGCCGATTTCATCCATGACTTTGTTGACCTTTATCTCTTAAGAACTAAAGTTGAGACGTGTCGATCTCACGTTGAGACCTGCTGAGCAATGCTGGGATGCTCCGCATCACAGCTATAACCCTGAAAACATTGCAAGAGATACCAAACTGCAGAGCATTGCTGTGCTCTGTCAGAAAATGCATGCTTCAGAATTCCAGAACGTGCACAACGCTGTGGCAGAACTGACTATTGGAGAGCAAGGGAATCTGTCTTCAGGGGCAGTGGTGTTTGGGGTGTGCTGATGCTCATTATCTTCCTCTGACCACACTGCTCGTACAGTCAAAGAGTAGACAAGCAGCACACTGGTGGTTTTGCTGTAAGCTTTTCAGCAGCAGATGGACTTCTTGGTGTGGGCTCTGTGTGTGTGTGCTGTGTGCAGAGCACAGAGGAGCTGTGCCTTGCTTTGCTTTGTGCATCCTTTGGGTCACTTGATGAACTTCCATCATGTTGAGTAGAACTTCCATGTGTTGAGTAGAAAGGAGTTGTTTAGCTCTAGCCATGCTAGCTTCTAAGAGATGTGCTAAAAGTGCTCCCAGGGCTATGGAAAGAACTTCAGAGAGCTTTAGGTGTTTGTCACTGGGGAGGTGACCGCCTGCTTTGCTCCTTGGTCTGCTGCGTGTCCAGAGATCCATAGGAAACTGAGCTGTGCTTTGAGAGGAGGGGCTGCTCAGACTGCCTGCTGTGATTTAATAGCACTAAGATGGGTGGAAAGCTTCCAGCGAGGTTGAGGCACTGGGATCTACTGGAATATTGTGCCTCCCATCTCTTTATGCTGTGCTTTGTGCTGCTGATGGATCATTCACCTCTCTGGAAAGAGTTATCTCACTGTCAGCCCCTGGTCACAGGGTCCTGCTGAAGAGCACTGTGGAAGTGCAGTGTGTGGCTGCTGTGTACCATGGGTTGTGTGGAGGAGGAGGGGAGCTCGGATGAGATGTTGGGCCTTGCACAGCAGCTACCCATGTCCTGTGCTCCAGGGGGATGGGAGGTCGCTACCCTGTTGTCTGCAGGTGGAGGAAGCCCTGTGCATCCCGGAGGGTCGATGTGAGGCCGGTCGGTGGGGACCCAGGCTGGGAGGAGGGCGGGTGGAGACCTGCTGGAAAGGTGTCTGGGGAAAACAGAGGTGAGAGATTGCAGATAGCGCTCATCCCTGCAGCCTGCCTGGGTGTGGAGCTGCTTTTTGAGTTGGCAGTCCCCTTCTGCTTGCAGAACTTAGCAGGAAAGGATCTGGAAACCACGTTCTGCCAGTAGTCTCCAGCAGCGTAGCTTGTTCAGCATGGCTGGCGAGGTTGTGGCAAGCTGGCCTTGTGCATGAGAATCTGCTGTCCTGGTTTCCCATTCAACCTCTGTGCTGCAAGCAGCAGGATCCACCTGCCCTGCAGACAAAGTACTGTGCTCCAGGCTCTGCCTTGGCTCTGGCTGTGTGAGAGAGGGAGCCCTGCTTGTTTGCTGCTGCTGTTGTCCCCTTGTAGGCTTGGTCTCCGTGAACAGGCAGAACAAAACCAATTCTAAGCCTGCATGGCAAGCTAGAGAGCAGGTATCAAAATCTGACAGCTCAGTCATCCCACTACAAGGATCGGTGTGAAATATTGATGAGGAAATGCACTCACAGTGGTGCCTCTTGCTATTAAGCCCAAGAGTGGAGCAACTATTACTTAACATGGGAGTGAATAATGCTAAGGATGCTTAAAACATGAGGTCTCTTCCTGTGTGCGTGCGCCAGCCTTGCTGGTGCTGCTTCTGGAGTATGGGAAGCGTGGATTAAATACACGTGTGATGGCAGATTGGACAGACACGTGGCAGCTGGTGATCAGGGGCAGTTGCAGGCTGGCTGGGGGGTTCTTGGGGAGCCCTGGTTGAGTGCCCCTCGCTCAGCAGGTGATGGCATTCAGCAGAAGCTCAGCTCATTGCAGCAGTACACAACAGGGCTTAATGCAACCACGAGAGCTGCTTGCTGCCTGCAGGGCCGGTCTGCAAACAGCTCTGCCTTTTTCAACGTGGTATTTGGGAGCTCTAAAAACACTGCTTAGGGGTCTGCCATGAGAAGATCCGGCCCTTGCTTTGCTCGTGTGGCATTCCTTTGCTGTCTGTGGGTTCAGTGATGCTCCTGCAGGGTCGCAGGGCTGTTTGTCACCGCAATTCTGCGAAACAGTCTCGTTTCAGTGAATCAGCATTTGCTTGTTCAAGAGCATTTTTGGCTTGTTCTGCTTGCGAGCGCTCGTTGAAAGAGAATTCAGAGCCCTTGGCTTATGTAGGGCGAAACGGTGTTTGAATACGTGGGGGTGGTTTTCTTTTTTCTCTCTCTCTTTGTTTTTTGAAGGGAACTGTAGGAATATCCGAACGTGTGCTGTGTGCATGGGGTGAGTGGCATCATGTCTTGGAGGCTGGGGGGCACTGTGCTGGGGGGCCTCCCCATAGCGAGGCTGTGACAATTGCTCTGCAGTTGAAACGTTTTCTGGCACGTGTAGCTCACGGT
This sequence comes from Gallus gallus, assembly GCF_016699485.2. Lineage (NCBI taxonomy): Eukaryota > Metazoa > Chordata > Aves > Galliformes > Phasianidae > Gallus > Gallus gallus. The sequence continues at coordinate 2,267,534 of NC_052554.1, forward strand.
GTGTGGGGTTTCGGTGCTCAGTGCGTTACGTGCGGGGCTCCAAGTGTGTGGAAACCTCCAATTTCTCCTGGCAATGCCATTTAAAAAGATATCACCCCTTTTCTGTTGCTCGTGCGATGGGGTGTTCTGGTGGTTGTGTCACCTGACGATGAGCTGTTAGGATTTCTAAGGAGCACTTGTTTGATTATTTACAACAGAATAGTTGCTGTGATGGAGTAGAGCAAATAAGAGAGGAGAGGTTGCCAGAAATGTCAGTGCTTTGTGTGCTCGTGGTGTAATGAGAGGAGTGAAATCGGACAGAAGTGGGAGAGGCTGTGAAACAGCACTAGTGTGGACACATAGGGTCTTTGCAGGTGTAGTAGTGTGGCTTTTCTAGGCTGGAGTTGTGCTCATTCTGAGTTTGTTTGCAGTCCGGAGAGGGGACTCCTGAATTGGGTGTTCTTCAGCCCTGTGTTGCTTCTCCCCATCCTTGAGGCTGTTTCTTCAACAGCCTGTGTACAGAACACTGACGTTCTTGGCCACGGCTGGTTTTGGGGAGGGCAAGAAAGTGCTTGATACTGTCTGTTGTTGTATATGAGTGACCTGATACATTTGTCTGCCTGTCTTTATTCCCTCCCTGTTTTGTTCTGCAGGTAATTAAATGCCCATAGTGTGGATCTTGGCTCTGTTGGCATGCTCGGCTGCACAGCGGCTCTTCCAGTAGCTTCTCCTTGTCCACCCCATTGCAAGAGGATGGCGAAAGCAAACATAACTCGAGACATCATCCACAGGCAGATCAAGGTGTGTGTGAGCTGTGTTCCTTGCGTTGGGTGCAGAGCGCTCAGCAGTCAGCGCTGTTGCTGGGTTGTGAAGCACCCGTGTTGCCTTCACCTCTGAAGGGATCTCTGCTACTTGCATATTGATAAGCTGCATAAGAAGCTTAACAGAACAAATGTACAAGGCCTGTCATCCTCCTTAATGAGGCGCTGGGGCACAGTATGGCATAACAAGGATACGGTTCTTCTCCCTAGAAGGAGCACGCCAAACTGGCTCAACATCAGCAGATCATTTCCTTTAGAGTGCAGCACTGAAGAGAGAGACCTGGCTACTTGTGTTTGGGCAACACAAAGGACCCTTAGCTAGCTTCCCTCATGAGTTTTTTGCCTACTTCTTTGTGTTCTTTTTGTGTGATCTTGCCATCAAAGGTATTTTCTGACTGTAGTAAGGCTAATGATCTCTCTCTCTATCTCTGTCTCCCTTGCTTGCTGCCTTTCTTTTTCTTTAAAGAAGTGGTGTGTTTGCTTCCTTTGTGTAGGGAAAAAACTTCAGCTGTGGTCAGATCAGTCATCTGCTGGCTGCATTAGTGAAATGTCTCCTGACGTGAAAGGACCAGCTACAGCAGACACAATAGGCAATTATTGCTTAGACTGGGAGGCCTTAAAGCGTTTGCAGCTTTTCTGGTAATCAGCATTCATGAAAATGGACTGCTGGGGACCAGAACGAGGCACCGGGAGCTTGCATCCCCCACTTCACTGTGCAGTTTGGTACCAAACGTTGCATGATAAACCTGTAATTTAATCCACATGCATAGATATGTTTTGCTGCCTAACGAGGAAGGGATGGTTCTGTGGTTAGAGCGTTAGCCTGGGACTTCTTCACACCGACTGCTCTGCAAGACTTTCACGTGTGACCTTGAGAAGGCTGCTAAGTCTGACAGTTCCTTGTGGAAAAAGCAATATCCGACTGCATAGAGCTCACAAAGCTCCTGAGGTTGCAATAGCAAGGCAATTAGAACTGCAGCACCTCACACTGGACCTGGGAGTGTTTTGGGAGTGCTATCCTTAAAAACATGTCCAGGGGTTTGAAGTTTGCCATGGAAGTTACTCCAAAGCCCATGTGAAGTTTGTTTATCTGTTTGTTTCCAATATCCTTATGCCAATGTCCTTTCTGGGGCAGTGAGTGGAGTTCATTATTAACAGTGATCTGCAGAGCTGCCGTGGATCACACTCGTTCTTTGTGTCCGCTCTACAACTGCTAAAGTGTTCCCAGCACCATAAGTACACACTTTGACATGGGTGTTGTCACCTGTAGGTGGTGATAACTAAGGCTTAGATCATCTTCACCTGACTGCAGTATGTCATGGAGGGGACTGAGGCTGGGTCGGGTGCTGGGAGGGAGGCTCTCCTCAGATGTTAGGCGTTCCATCCAAAATATGACTTGTGTTCCCTTTTCTTCACGCCTGCCTCTGCGGTTGGCCTTCTTTCATTGAAGCCATCTGCTAACGCATCTGTGAACTCTGGGAGATCACAGGGGAAACCACTGTCCTGCTTTTCTTCACCTTCATTTGTACTGACGCAGTTCTGTGGCAGCTGTTCTCTTCCCAGTAGAACAGGCCGTGCTGTGGTGCTGCAGCTATGTGCTCCTGCCCCATTTCTGATGAGATAAGGCATCTCAGATGCTGTCTGGTTACATTCCCCAGTACATTTCCCATTGGTGGTGGTAGACTTGATGAGCAGTGAGGACGACGTGGAACTGCTGAAGTTACAAGGGCTTGATTCAGGTTGCAGAGTGATGTTTTGTGCTTCAGGACAGATCCCGTGTGACGACAGACTTCTCAGCAACAATAATCCAGTGCTGAGTACTCAGGAGTCCATTGGTTTTGGAATGGTTGCCAAGGATTTGAGATGGGCAACCTCTTTATCTTCTATTTCTGGCTTAAAGCGTTCAGCTTTGTCTTGGTGTGGGCACCTTCAGTCTTCATCTTGGCTGCCCAGCTGGAGCCTGGCAATTAAGTAGACATCATTTCAAACCACTCCGGGAGCAAGGATTACAAACGACCTGCCTGGTGATGTGAGCCATGTCTTCCTACAACAGGCCACGTTGTGGACACCCCAATACCTGGCAGAGTCCCAACTTGATTTGTCCTGTTCTTGAATCTTTTCTCATCAGTGAAAAATAAAAACGGTTGTTTTGCTTGCTGTAATCAGAGTAACACTCCTTTGCTTTGTGCAGGAGAGGGGTGCGCTGGGCTTTGAGCGGCACTACCACGTCACCGATCCGTTCATTCGACGCCTGGGCCTAGAAGCAGAGCTGCAGGTAAGTGGGCAGCATTCAGAGAGCAAATAGAGCTACTTGTTCAATTTATTAGAGACAGCACAGCATGCTGGAGTGTGTGGAATTCTCTCTTGTATGAGAGAGGGATGCTGACTGCTTAGTCCCTTAAACTGTATTAAAACCAGGAATAGCTCTGTAAGATCTTGTGTGAGCTTTCTGCATTACCTAACGCATCTCCAAGGGCCTTTAGCTAGTGTGCATCAGCTAACCCCAGCAGCAGTGTATGGAGTGGGCAACTGTCAGCTGCTCAAGGTATTCAGCTGTAACGCTGAGACGTAGCACTGTCTAAAGAATGAGTGTACAGCCTGACACAAATCTTAGAGTTGTCTTGATTTGGGGGAGGAAAGAATTCTTCAGTCTCCCTTTTCAACCACAGCTTCGATATCAAATGCTGCTCAGTGCTCTCTGAGTCTTTCCTGTTGCAGTTGTGGGCTAATTTGGCTGAAGATGTATGATGCAGTCACCCAGCAGCAAGGTGTTTCTAAAAGAGTTATCAAAAGTGCATTTTCCTTGCAATCCCAGAGAACCTGTACGTGTAATTTGTCAGCCTAGCCAAGGGCTGTTGTCACAAAGTCACCTTTCTGTGCATACAGCAGGGTATCATCAGTAGCCTCTGAGACTGAACTGCCATTATATTCAATGCTATGTTGTTGTTTCTTTAGTTTCATTTTGCCTTTTCTGTTCCAGCTGCCTGTAGTAAGTCTGTCTTTTCCAGAGGTGCTCATGTGGGTGTTCTTTAGCAGGGGTGGAATAAAAAGCTGCGTGTACTGGAAGAAGTTGTGTATTGTCTTAGAGCAGCTCTGAAGTTTGTGTAATTCTGTCTTCCCTTCTTCTGCTCAGGGTCACTCTGGATGTGTCAACTGTCTAGAATGGAACGAGAAAGGAGAGTAAGTTATGTGATATGTTTTGGGGGATCAATAAACTGAGAGCCCCAGTTCTCCCAAGAGCTGGATGTAGGTCATGTCATCATAAGCATCTGCTTCCCATTCCTGGTAAAGTGGGTGAAGGCTCAGACTCCAAGTTTGGATCTGTAGCAGAGCTCACACATCAAAGAAGCTGAATTTTGTTAACTATATCTGTACGTTATTGGAAGTGTCCCTTTAGTCTGGGAAATGGTCAGACTAAAATGGGGAGATTGAAGCCTGCTTCTCTTCTCTTAAGTGGTATTATGGATTATAATGGATCTTTAGGATTTGCCCAGCTGGTGAGGAGTGACATTTCCCTACCCCCTTCACTATGCTGTTAAAGGCTGCTGCTGGGAGCAGATACATCAGGAAAGCAGGCAGAGCATTCGCCCCTCCCTGCACTGTTAGAGCAATACTAAGCATTTCAGTTAACTGAGTGAAATAAAGAGTATCTGCATGAGAAATAACTGGATGGAAGGAAGAGCCTATATTTCCTGACATGCCTCTTATAAAACCCAAGCCTGCTGTCTGATAGTCTTCAAAATTATTTACCAGTGGAAATTTCATGTACTTGTGAGAGCTGTGGCTCCAAGGAAATAAGTTTAAAACAGCTGAGGTTGCAGATGTCAGATTTTTCTGCTCCAACAGAAGATAGATGTAGAAGGCAAAATAGACGTACAAATGCCTTGTAATATTGCTGCCACACCCTGTGCTTAAAAAGCAGTCTATGAGTCACTAAGTGAGCCCTGCCTTGGGACTGCCTGGGCAATTCAAAGCCTGGGGATGAATAGCTTGGCTTGAGTTTGGGCGTGCTGCAGGAGCACTTAATGCAGCCAGGCTGATAATGAAAATGAAGGTCCTGTGTTTTGTTGTTGACCAAATGCTCCTGGTGTTTCTACTGTGAAATCTGAACCTGTGGTGAGCTGGGTCAAGATGCTAAATGAAGATTAAAAAAAACCAACCTTGCTTTATTTTCCATGGAATTGGTATTTGGCTGGTTTAGTTTCCTGAGCTGGCTGGTATGTGGGGAGCATAAAGAGAACGTAGCTGTGAAAAGAGGGAGGAAGAGGGGTTTCTCAGCCCTGAGTTGACTTAATGACTGCCTGTGCTCGAACCAGTCTTAGGAACTGATCACAGCTCAGAAGAATATGGAATGCACCCTTCTCTTCTCTTTCTTTTAGCTTGTTGGCCTCTGGCTCAGATGACCAGCATACCATTGTCTGGGATCCTCTGCACCACAAGAAACTCCTTTCTATGCACACAGGACATACTGCAAACATCTTTTCTGTCAAGGTATGTGATAAGGAGGGCTAGGTGGGTAAGAGAACGGGCAACCGAAGGAGCAAGAGTAGCACTTCAAAAGCTGCTGGGAAGCATTTTAATGCAAGCAATCCATTCCCCTGTCCCCAGTCATTTAATAATTCTAACGTGAGGAAAAATGGCATTACATCTATTAGCTGTGCTTCTTAATTTATGCTCTTATTTCACGCAGCTCCTGAATGGCTCCTTATCCGTGTAAAGTCAGAGGGAATGGTTGTAGCTAATCAGGAGCTAAAGATACGTGATGAAGAAACCATTTTGTGTGTTACTGTCAGTGGAGACTCCTGAAAGTGCATAGCAGTGTATGTGGAATACAGTTTGAATGTCACATCTGTCTTCCCCAGTTCTTGCCGCATTCGGGGGATCGGATCCTCATCACGGGAGCTGCAGATTCCAAGGTGCACGTCCATGACTTGACTGTCAAGGAGACCATCCACATGTTTGGAGATCACACCAACAGAGTTAAGCGGATTGCCACAGCTCCCATGTGGCCCAACACCTTCTGGAGTGCAGCAGAAGATGGGCTAATCAGGTACAGAACTCATTCTGCCCTGAAATGAAATGGATAATAATCCATTGCAGTATGTACTAGGCATAAATTGAAAGACAGGCAGTCTCAATACTATAAGCTCCAGCTCATCTCTCTTTCCTGAAACTGAAAGGAATCATCCTGAAATGTAGGTGCATTTGATAAATATGCTGCCCAGCTGATCTGTTTCCTTCCTCTAAAAGTGAGCCCAAGGAAGGAATAGCTGTATCAAATGGAAAGGAGGAAGGCAGATAACACCACTGTGATGATTTGAGTGGCCTTCAGTTTGGTCACCATAGAAAGCTACACTCCTCTTCCTGCTGTTGCCGTTCTCTGGTGATATGGATCGCCTGACCCTCTCCTCCCTTTGCAGGCAGTATGATCTACGAGAGAACAGCAAGCGTTCAGAAGTCCTCATAGACCTGACCGAGTACTGTGGGCAGCTGGTGGAAGCCAAATGCCTCACAGTCAACCCCCAAGATAACAACTACTTAGCAGTAGGGGCAAGTGGACCCTTTGTGCGGCTCTATGACATACGCATGATCCACAACCACAGGTAACAGCTGCTGGCCTTTGTGGTCCTTCTTGGCAGACTTGAGTGGTACAGAAATCTGTGCAAGGCATTGGTGGGGAAGAGGAGTTGCAGTGATCTGCCACTCAGTAGTGTCACTGTGCTGTTTTACTCAGTCTCTTCTATCACCCAGAGTCTTTTTCATCCGAGCAAGTACGTGGGGTGGTGTGAGGCAGGTCTGTGATTGCACAAGTGTGAGGGCTTCTGCTTATGTATGAACAGAAAGTGTCAGCGGGGCTCAGGCTTCCAGCTTGAGCGCTGTGATTGTAAGATTTGTCTTCTTTCTGGCTAGAAAAAGCATGAAGCAGTGTCCTTCAGCTGGAGTGCACACGTTCTGCGACCGGCAGAAGCCTCTCCCGGATGGCGCAGCGCAGTACTACGTGGCAGGTATTGGGACCTGTACTGGGGGAGGCTGATGGGGCTTTAGATTCATGCCTGACTTCTACCCATCACACGAGAAACCACTGCTTGAGAGAGTGCTTCTCTAATAGAGGGGTGTTCTACAGAAGTGTAGATTATTTTGCTTCTGTGCTGTGCATTCTTGCTTGTGCTACCGGCCTGCTTACCCTGACTTGGCAGTGATGTGTGTTGGTGAGCTGGCCTTCCTCTCTGTCTAGCATAAACGTCTTCAATGTCTTTTTGTCAGTTTTATTGCAAAGTCAAGGACTGGATAACCTGAGGAGTCTAGACATCCTTCTGGAACTGGTTCCAGCAAGGGTGCTATTTAAAATCTTCCTGGCACAGAAGTGGCTTGTCTTCATTCTGCAGCTGAGGAGTCAGGAATGCATTGTCTGGGCAGTGTAGAAGGCATTCTTCTCCAGTGCTCATTGTTTATGATTTTTCCCCAAAATGTCTGTAGGTGGTGGTTGTTTTTTTATTAATATCTTAGACCAACACGTCCAGCAGACCAGTGTTGACAGCCTTGCTTCTGATGAGTCCCACTAGAGGATTTCATAGGTCCCCTGAATTGGTCATGCAACACATCTGCTGTCTGAAGCAAAAGAACCCTTGTGTGAGCTGAATATTTAGGAGCCTTGGTCTGATTGTGCTAAGAGCTTTATTAAGGAGACCTGATTGGACAGTCAGAAATGGAGGTGTTTGTTCACGGCCGGCCACAAATTGCAGAAGCTAAATCCTTAGTGAATCCATAAAACCAGGATGTGCTGGGGTCTGCAGACTTCACTTAGCAAGCTAGCTGTCATCTGGTCTTCTCTATTTCATGGAAATAGCCTTGCAGAAATAGCACGTGCAGCACATGAAAAGGCAGCTCCATACATCTGAGCGTTTGGGTTACTGGTGGAAGGATTCAGCAGGCAGTGGTAGGAAATGGAAGATCACTTGGTGCACGTGCTTTATGCTCTTGCTCTTCTAAAAACCTCTTGTAAAAGCACGGGGATGGTGTAGGCCAAAGACAACAGTTCTGAGTTGCTCTAATCCTGCGGACCTCTTCCCTCCACAGGACACCTTCCAGTGAAGCTTCCAGACTACAACAACCGGCTGAGGGTTCTTGTGGCTACGTATGTCACCTTCAGTCCTGATGGCACTGAGCTCTTAGTCAACATGGGAGGGGAGCAGGTAAGAAGTGGGCAAGAGTTTGGCAGGAAGCTTCACATACAGTTGTGTTTGTTGGGTTGCCACTGACCCAAGCTCTAGTGGACTGCTTCTTACCTGCCAGTATGTGTTTGATTTGTTTATGATCACTGTGTTAATTAAATGGTTAAAATATCTTCTTGGAGTTTGAACTTTTTGAATGGATTGGTTTGAACCTTACGAGGAAGACAAGGCTCCTGTTTCTCAGTGGTATCCTTTATAAAACCAGTCCTGGAATGCAACAAGACACTGGTACTGCCATTATTTTACGTGCACATGTCTATAAACAAGATAGAAGATGGGAAATATAACTGCCACCAATGTGGAACCATCTAGCTTTGTTTTATTTCTGTCCCTTGAGCATGCGTGTATCACTGACTTTCTGTTGTCAACTTCTTTCTCCTTTTCTTAGGTCTATTTGTTTGATCTCACATACAAACAGCGGCCATACACTTTCCTCCTCCCAAAGAAATGCCATACTTCAGGGGGTAAGTGTGATGCTGTCATGAATTAAGTGGAAGGCAGAGTGAAACCATGTACTACACAACTCTTTTCAGGGCGCAGCCCCCATCTGGGCAGGCAGGAAGGAGAGGAAGTAGGGCATGGCTGTTGCTGGGCTATGGCTGCACTGCAGCTCATAGTTTGAGTTCTAAAACTCTTACACATGGTGACAGAATTCTCTGAAAATTCTGTGTGTCTTGAGGGGAGAAATGAGCTGTTGAGAATTGTTTGCGTGTGTGAACTGAGAACGCTTAAAGTTGTACCTAAAGGATAAAGCAGACTTTGTAGAGTGATTGAAGTCTTAGTGCCTTGCCTTTAACTAAGGGGGAAAAACTTTTTATGTAGACAGGCATAAAAAAAATGGTGCAATGTTTTTATTTTATTTTATATAAAATGTGGAATGCAGCTGTTATCCCTTTAAGCACCCATTAGGAAGGAGACAGAGCAATCTCTTTTCTGGTCTAAGAATCTGGCCTGGCATTAATCTCCCTCCTGCTGGTAAGCTAGTTGATTCAAAAAGCCATTTACTTGACAAATAAGTAAATCCAAGAGCCTTTTTATTCCTGGCCCTGCTTCTTACAGGGCCTGTTCATACACAGATCCTGCAGGCACTGTGCTGTGAACGTTTAGTGCTCTGTCCCTGGGGCAGAGGCCGACTCTCTCTTATCAGGGAGTGTTCCCTGTCCAGCTCTGCTCTCAGAGTTCAGTCTGTGTACTCAGCTCGCCTTGGGCCTTAATTTAGCACTCACATCCTGGTAGCAAATAGATGCCCTGCCTGCTGTTCTTCTGTCCTGAATGCCTGCGGGTGATCTGTACTGTGGTATCTGGTGAGGTCATGCTTTACATGGCAGGAAAAAGTTTGAACAGGTTTGTAGTGGTACAGTTTCAGCAAATGCTCCACCCTTCTGGGTACAGAAAGTTCAGGCAAGGACTGAAAAGGCAGCACCTGTACTTCATGTGCATGCACGTCTCTGCACACTGAAAGCACTGAGCTGTTCAGCTGAGCAGTTGGACCGTGTCCTCAGTTTCCCAGCCTCTGAAGTGGCTGCAGGAGCACTCCCAGCTGCAACACGGATTCCAGTGCATAAAACTTGAATATTTTCTATAGAAATGGAAAGTGATCTGGCTGCGTGACCCCCAGAGGGTTGCTTCAGCTTGAAGGTGTTCCCTGAGCAGTAGGGTGAGGAGAGAAAGAAAGAAGTGTCTGGAACTCCCCCACTAGACTTCTCCAGTAGTTCCATTCATCCTCTTTGTTCTATTTCTGTTGAGATTTTGTGGTAAATATAGGAAGACAAATCAAATCCAAGCAGCTGGAAGACAGGGGTGTGCGGAACTGTGCAGTCTGTTTCGTTCTGCTCTGAATGGTGCTGTGGCATTGGTTCAGCTGTGCTGTAAAATACAACTCCAGAGTTTCAGGGATTAGTCTGTATAATCCACATCGATGCATAGCACGTTTGTATCTCTTTTTTTCCTAACCTTTAGAAGTGCAGAATGGAAAAACCTCTACCAATGGAGTGTCGAATGGCATCCATCTCCACAGCAATGGCTTCCGCCTGTCAGAAGGAAGAGCACATGTGAGGTAAGGCAATAGATGTACTTAAATGAAAACATGAGGCTTTGGTCATGTCCTCTTCCTTTCTGCAGGGTTAGGTGCTGCTAAAGAAGGTGTGAAGTGCAAACCCTCTTGCTATGTTGACTTGATTGTCAGGTGGTCTCTGTCTTGGGGGCTGTATTTGCTTCTGGTGTATGGGCAGTGAACAGGAGTCAAATCAGACTGTAGCATCCTAGGAGATGCATGGTCTATTAGAATTCATCACCTCTTCTGAAGTATTACTGCAGACAAAACTAAAAAATGCCTTTTTGAGCCTGAAAGCAAGGTGTTCTTAGTTGTCCTGAGCGATTTTACTTCCTGACTGACAGGAGCTGTGGTCAGATACATGGGAGAGGCTGTCAGGCTGAAAGAGCTTTGCTTCTCTTGGCTGGTTCTTCTTTTTTGGCACCAACTTGCTGCAAACTGGAGCTGACAATGGCTTTACAATAATGGCTGTGGTGTTTTCACTCTTGCAGTTCTGCATGTGAGCTAGCAAGAGATGGAGCATTCCTTCTTCTTATCGTCCCTGCTGGGTTTTTTTTCCCCTTAAGAGCAAAGTGCAGTTGGGATGAAGCGGAAGCAGACATACAGCACATCTTGCTGACTGGTTTTCCTCCAGCAGATGAGATGTGGTTAAAAGTCAAGACACAGTTGCTTGATACCATATATGGGTTGTCTAGGTTCTACCAAAGTCACTTTGTTGAATGTTTTCAGCTTGCTTCCTCTAGATGGCCCCTCCACTACGGCAGCAGAGATGCTCTTTTTGGTTTGCTGAGCATGGGCCTTGTGCAGCCTTGTGATCTCAGATGCTTGGTTTCCTTTTGAATTTGCAATCTGTTATACACTGCTGAAGGAAGTTTGGATATGTGTGTGTATGTATATATAGTCAAAGCAAAGATGTGTCTGTGAAGTCTGAATGAGAGACTTGAAATACCCACTGTTAAATTTTGAGTATATTTCTTTATATGAAGAAAAACTGGAAACTGTCAAATGATGGCCAAAACAAAGCCTTTCTTCCTAAGTTCAGGTTATTTGGGTGCTGGGTCTCTGACACTTCCAGAGCGAGGTAATGCTTGCTGGCACCTGCTAAGCTAGAACAAAACACTGCAGATATTTAAGTGGGACAGAGTGTTAGCAAGTGAGACTTACCTGCACTACTTTCCTCCTTTCCTTTCAGTCCCCAGGTGGAGTTGCCTCCATATCTGGAGAGAATCAAGCAGCAAGCCAACGAGGCCTTTGCTTGCCAGTTGTGGACTCAGGCCATCCAGCTGTACAGCAAAGCAGTTCAGAAAGCCCCCAACAATGCTATGCTCTATGGAAACAGAGCTGCTGCCTACATGAAGCGCAAGTGGTAAGTAAGCAGAGCTGTGTGGGACATGGAATATCAGAGCTTAGTGCTGCAGGCAGTGCTGGTGTTTGACTTCCAAGTACCACAAATGCCATGCTGTCTGCTGGGAAGCACCAGGCTTCCTTATGCCTTATGGTTGTTGGATCCAGCCTTAAGTTTGTTGCTTCTGGCACAGAACAAGGGGATTGTACAGCAACATGTGCTGGAGAAATGGTGGCCACAGATACTGTACAGGTAAGCACACCTGGTAGTAGCTCATCATTTTGCCCCCTGGTATGATGAGTAACGTTCTGTTCCTTTCCTGTTTGAAAGGAAACCAAAAATCCACTTCTGAACATCAGCATTCTGAATGTCTCACAGGGTGCTGGTGTTTCTTTTGATAGCTCTGTTCTGTGTTAGTATGTCTGTAAACTTGCTCTCAAAAGATGAGATAATGGCGACTTTATATTATAATGTGTCATGATATCAGATTGTTGTTGGACTGCCCGGGGTTGCTTTGGTTGCTGCTTGACCCAGGAATTGGAGACACTGGTGGTGGTTCATATGTTACCCCAGCTAACCCATGTTCCTCTCAGCTGGACGCAGACCTCTCTGAGGGATTAGGCAAGGTGGCAACTGGTGCCTCAGAGTCTGGGAGAGGTTCTGTCTTGATTGTTGTAAAACACACTGTTAGCCTCTGCAGTGGGTAATGTCCTTTCTGACCAATGGCCAGAGCTGCATCTGCAAGGTACAGCTGAGTTATTTTAATATCTGTCCCTGTAAGCAGAGTAAGACTGAGTAGTGTGTCTTGCTATTAACATACTTAAAGTAACTGAGGTCCTTCATCTACATTTGCTTTATGAGGAGGAAGTCCCTGACTTGAATTTTCCCATCTTCTTGCCAAGATAAAGAGCAGCCAGCAGTTGTTGTGACTGTTGGTAACTGGCCTGCTGGCTGGTTTGCAGTAGCAGAGATTTGGGATATGCCTCAAAAAGACCTCCATGTTCTTAGGGAGAACAACAATAGGTTGGAATTAAGGGATGGAAGACAGAAGCTTAGTGCTGATCTCAGTGAATGCTGTTTTTCTCAGAGGCATCTTTTTTCCCAAAGTTTGTTGGCAGATCTGAACCTTTCTGCTTGTCAGCTAGTGCTTGCTACAGTTTTCAGTAGCAGGGTGATGTGAAAATGTATTCACAAAGGGTTTCTGTGGTGTGCAGTGATTGGAATGCAAATAGTGCTGAGCTGATACCTTCTCAGGTGCAGAGGATGTGTTTTTCTGCTAGGAGCAGCTACTAGTAAATGGCAGATGAAGGCTGGGATGTCACTGAGGAGAAGAGTGAAGTAGTTGGACTGTGACCCACATTGAACAACCCTGAATCTCTAAGGTGTCTGTCATGTTCAGGGCAGGAACAGCCATAGGGCCGCCCTGCAGATCGCTGCAGCTCTTGCTTTTATCTCATTCTGAGTAGCAGAGAGATCCAGGAAAAGGAAGCTCTGACTTCCTAACCTTCCATTGCTCACCTTCCTTAAGATACTCTGCAGCACTTCCAAGACTGTCCTTCAAAAGCCTGCTCAGAAGAGCCAGCTGCATTACTCTCCAGGTTGCTTTCAGCAGTTTCTTGGGATGTCTGTGGCTGTAGTTCAGTTTGAGGGGTTTCTGAGGGTGGTAAAGCAGTGAATGGCCCCAGCAGCTCTGCAAATGTGAGATACCTGTCGTCTCAATGGGTAAACTCCATTCCCTCTTCATTAGAATAAAAGCAGTGTGATGCTGTGCATTCGGTCTCCTGGCTTCACACGCAGCACTGCAAAGGTAGATTCAGACCTCAAGAAGTTTTTTCTGCTCTGCTGCAGATTTTATGGACAAGGTGCTTCACCTTTGGTACTGTACATGTGAACTGTAATCGGTGACCAATACCCACCTAGATATCTCAGCCTTTATTAATCCGAATTGAGAACCAGCATGCAAGGCTTATCATGTCTCTCCTGTTTCCAGAGCACAAGCAGAGGCACCTGTATTCCTACCACCAGGGAATTTTGGGAAATCAGGCATGGGCACAGACATAAAAATTTTGTTACAATACCAATCTGCTGCAATGCTTATTTCCCATACTTCATGTTTTTTCCCCATAAAAGTGGGAAAAGGCTGCTGCTTTAGATCCGTACCCACCAGGACTGTGAAGCATGTTGGTTCTTTATTTCCTCCCCAGGGACTGTGAGTGGCTGTGGGCAGGCAAATGTGCTGCCACGCTGAGCGTCCACAAAGGGGCACGCGTGAGCTGCTGTGCTCCGAGCAGCCCCGCTCACCATGCAGGAGAGACCTTGCCTCTGCTTGGCCAGAGGGCTTGTTGTGCATCCTCCATCTTCAAAGGACTTCCCTAAATGTGTTGTATCAGTGAGCTCTGTTCTGCCGGATTTAAAATGGCAGGTCAAGGCTTGCCAGGCTTGCCTGTGTGGTCACTTGCAGGGCTGCCTGTATACGCATGGAGGTGCATTCAGGAAGCTGGCCTCGGTCAGATGGTGCCCCTGGGGCACAGCAAATGCCATTAACATGTGTGCTTGTGGTGTGTCTGCTTACAGAGAGTGCTGGAAACAGCGAGCTTAGGAGTGAAGCGAGGGCTGGGAGGTGGCAGTGGAGAATGTATGCTGTTTCTACCTGGGCTATCTAATCTGCCCTTCCATTTTCTTCAGGGATGGGGACCATTATGACGCTTTAAGGGACTGCCTGAAGGCCATATCCTTGAATCCATGCCACCTGAAGGCCCATTTCCGTCTTGCTCGCTGTCTCTTTGAACTCAAGTACGTGGCAGAAGCACTGGAGTGTCTGGATGACTTTAAAGGGAAGTTCCCAGAACAAGCACACAGCAGTGCCTGCGATGCATTAGACAGAGACATCAACGCAGCCCTCTTCTCCAAGAGTGATAATGGTGAGTGCTGCTGTTCCATGGGGTTCTTCAAGGTTACTGTAAAACCTAATGAATTGACAAGGAGTTTTCTTCACCTGCCTCTATGAAGTAGAGCTCCAAGTTTTGAGAGATGCTTACTGTGCACAAGAACTGCTTGTTTTTTTTTCCTTGCATCTGGTCCTGGTTTGTTCTTAAGCGAGAGGATGGTGCACAGTAGCCTTTTGTGTCTAGGAGATAATATGGAAGGAAGCTTGTGCTCTAAGCCCTTCTCCCTGATGAAATTGTCGAGCTGTTCCAAGATGCTTTCTGTTGTGCAAAACGTGTTCCTCTCCAAATTGTGATAAGGGAAATCTGTTCTTCTTCCAGCTGAGGACAAGAAAGGGGGTGGCCCCATCCGGCTGAGAGCCACAGGCCGCAAGGATTCCATCTCTGAGGATGAGATGGTGCTGAGGGAGCGCAGCTACGACTACAAATTCCGATACTGTGGCCACTGTAACACTACTACAGACATCAAAGAGGCCAATTTCTTTGGCAGGTATGTTGGCAGAGCATAATAGGGATGCAGGACAAGTGTACGAGCAGCAGCAGAATGTTCTCGTCCGTCGGATAAAGCCTCATGCCAGGCCTGAGTGACTGTTCATAAAGTGGCACTGGCCCTGGTTTGCAGGGTTGAGAAAGATGACAAGCTCTCACCCTTGTGTGGCTGCACGAATAATGGGTACGGTAGCAGATCCACAGAGGACTCAGTTGGGCTAGTGTTTCAGAAAAGCCATTCTAGGTTTGAAAACATGAATCCTGGGGATGGAGGGAACCAACACAGAAAACTTTATCTGGATCCGTAGGCATCAGGGTAGCAGCCTACTGATTATAGAAGCCGACTGTGATTCTCATGTTTGCTAGAGACTAGCTTTGGCTCTGAGCTGTGATCTCCAGTCTCTGCTCCTTTTGCCCTAGCAATGCACAGTACATAGTCAGTGGGTCAGATGATGGCTCCTTCTTCATCTGGGAGAAAGAAACCACCAACCTCGTTAGAGTGCTGCAGGGAGACGAGTCGATTGTGAATTGTCTCCAGCCTCATCCCAGTTACTGCTTCCTGGCCACCAGTGGCATTGACCCCGTTGTACGACTGTGGAATCCCCGGCCAGAGGTAAGAGCTGTAGGAAAAGACTGTCTTGGTGACGTGAGAGGTAACACAGACCTCATCTTTCTTACCGGGATCTCTTGACGGTTGCAGCAGCTGTAGCAGCCCCTCTTTGGTCCTATCCCTGCCTTGCTGAGTTCTCTCCTTTCTTGTCTTGCAGAGTGAAACCCTTAATGGCCGTGTGGTCGTAGACATGGAAGGTGCTTCCCAAGCTAACCAGAGACGAATGAATGCGGACCCGCTGGAGGTGATGTTGCTGAACATGGGGTACCGGATTACAGGACTGACCAGTGGTGGGGCTGGAGGCTCAGATGATGAAGACAGCTCAGAGGGGCAAGTCCAGTGCCGGCCCAGCTAAAACAGAACTGCCTCTCCTTCCTCTAATTGTCTGGCTGAAGGGGAACCTAGTTTCCTTGGTCCTGAACTTTCTCTGATGAATGACTGCACTGTATCGCACTATGCACAGAGTAGGACAAACTGGCAGGGGCAGGAGCGGCCGTCTCCTTAAACCATTACCACCACCTCCTCCTTCTCCCATCAGGCTGCTGAGCAGCATGGCAGTGCAGTCTGGGGTTTGCCTTTAGTGGAACTTAGTCCCAGCAGGGATCTTTGAGTTGTCCGTAAGCAGTGTAAGCTGGTGACTTTCTCCAGAGCTGCTGTATGACCTGATACAGAGCAGTGTTGCCTGCATTCATGCATTTGTAGAAGGGATGTTAAATTCCTGAATAAAATGCAAACCTAGGGCAGGGGTTGTGGAATGAATTTACTGCAGTGATCTTGGTCTTGCAAGCCTGACTCTGCTCTTGTGCTACCAGCCTGTCTAGAGGCCCCTGGTTTAGGGTTGTTGGCCACGAAGCACCTGTTTTGTCCCTTAATGTCTGTCTTCTGGCTTCCATCTCTAACATGTTGCCATCATACGTGGCTGTGTTGTATTGAGGACTGGATATCGCCTATCTTGTCCCTGGGCATCCATCTTAGTTGATGAATCGGTGAGGGCAGCTCAGCAGGGCAGGATGTGTTTGCCCAGCTCTGATACTTTCTTCTGTGGTCTGCGAACCTGTGGAGAAAGGTGACAGTAATGGGAGCAGTTCTGATCAGAGGCCCAGGACTTGTGCAGCTAAAGCTGCTGAGGAAAGGGGCTGGTAACAGCACTATTGCAGAGCTTCTCTCTCTATTGCCTGAAACGTGTGTAGCTGTATTCACCTTCTACTCTTTGTCACCAGTGTTGGAGCTGAGAACGTTGCCACCACGTACGTGTTGCACCCAATGTTCTGAGCTTTTAGACAGCAGCGTGTCTGTGCAGTTGGCTGCTCTGTCTTGGCCAAGGTGGGCCCTCTCTGCCTCGCTGGTGTAACATCTGATGGATTAGTGGTCCTCTCAGGAAAACCTCCTTCCTCTTCCCATTCTCCACACGCTGGCTCTGGCTGCAAGGCCAGGAGTACGCCTAGAAATGCAGCACTGTATTTCCATTCCTTACCTTCTCACGTAACACACAGCTCTGTTTTCCCCTCTTGCAGTTGCCAAACACTAAATATCAAATAGATCTTACACAGCTGTGCTACAACCAAATCTGAAAAGGTTGGTTTTTTTCTAGGACTATCAACTAAGACCAAAGAGCCCCTGGAGATCTTAACTGCTCTGCGCTGTCTTGTGTCTCTTTCTGCTGAAGGTCTGAACATGCTAGCCTTGGTCCCAGGGGTGAGATGTGTGTCTGGGAGTATGTGAGCATGTATGTGTGCTGCATTAGGGCTGTTCTTCCATGTGGTGCAATCCCTGGTCTTCCTGTTCCTGCTGTGGAAGGATGAGAGGCCTCCCTTTCCTCCTCTGGCTGCTTCTGGCTGCCAGGCGTTGATGAGAGAGACTGCACACTGCTGACTGATCAAGGTAACTGGCTTTTTCTCCCTTCCAGAACCGTCTTTATGAGATGAGTGAGCCTTGTGCAGGAGGGAAGGAGGTCACAGTCTCGTAGCTGGCAGCATCTCTCAAAGGATGCTTGCTGTTCCCTGCAGAGAGATACCCCCCCTCCCCAGTCTCTCCTTGCAGTCGCAGTGAAGCTAACTGGGATCTGATCTCTACCCTCAGACAAAGATGTCCATCTGCTCTGTCATGTGTGGCCGAAGCAGAACCTTAGCAAGCCCTGGTCTTGTGGGAGCGTGCTCCTTGCCACCAGGAAACAACTGGCTGCCCTCGTACTCTGCTGAGCTGGGATGGCAGACTTCTGTTTTCAGTTCGATCAGGCTCACCCTCCATCTTCTCTTGCTGAAGCAGAGCTCTCCTGGGACGGATGGTCACAGCCACTTGGCTGCTGAGGGCACTTCTGCTTGTTTTCATGCAGTACCAGTGCAGTAGATGCGACTTGTTACTCAGTTTACCTGTTTGGCTACATCCGTGGCTCCCCCACCCCAGGTGTGCCCCGGCACTCAGTGCTTTTCAAAACCCAGGGGCAGCAGAAAATCCTTCTCACTCGAGTGTCTTTTTGATGTGGTCTGGCCTTTTCTTTTTTGCTTAAGGCTTTCCTACTAGATGCATCCCCCCGCCCCATCCAAACTTTTTTCTTTCAGCTTTCGGTAGGCAATGTCTACAGACCTGATTTTTAAACAGAGACCGAGAAGGAAAGCTCTGAAAAGAACAGACCTGTCCCTCCCCATTCACCTTTTGCTGTGGCATCTATTTTTCGTTGTTTTTACCTTTGTGAGACAGTGCAGCTCTTTTAACCTGCCAGTTGCAGTGTGAGAGCTATAAGATTCCCTGCCTCTGCAGTGGATTGCTTTTTCTTAATGGCTGCTTTGATTAAAAAGATAAATAATAATGGGAGAGAAGGGGAGAGAAAAATCTTTCTGCCTCTAGCCCCTTTCCCCCTTGTTGCAGGCAGATCGCCTGCTTTGTCGCTTGTTAATGAGGAATTTGTATTTATTGGTGAAGGAAAAAACATGCTGGGGAAGTAGGGAGAAGATGTTGCTTTATTGACCTCTGCTGTTTACTTCGACCCCCTCTTTGGGAAAGCTTCTTCCTGCTCTTTCTGGTTAACTCTTTCTAGCCTGGGATATACAGGGATGCCTCCTTTATTTTTGTATTCTAGCAATGGACTCTCTGTAAGGAGACTCTAGGATTCTCTTAGTGTTGCAATGACCATTATTTGTAGCCTTTTCGAGTACTAAAGATGATCATCTCGTAAACTTTGCCCCTGCAGTTGTAGAGGTAACACACAAGCCTTACTGCCCTCGTTAGAAGGAGCAGAAAACTTGTTTCTCTGGTCCCTGGAAGAGAAAGGGTTAAGCAATTAAACAGTTCTTTGTTCTAGTTCTTTCTTGGTGTCATTTTGTTGGGGTAGGGGGGTTGTTCTGGCTCTGTTCCACCTTTCTGCTCTGTGGAGGTGGACAGGGGTGGGCGGAGGGTGGCCTGGTTGGGCTGGATCCTGTCTGTTCTGGTGGAGAATAAAACTCCCTGCAAACTCATTTGGGAAGGGGGCTGGGGAGCCTGAAACGTGGGTAGCTGCTGTGTGAGTGCTGGTGTTAGCTCACCCAGGTGTGGGGACTCAGGTCTGCCTGCGAGTGAGGGCCAACGCTGTGCTGGGAGCAGTCTCCCTCTGGCTTGGTTTAGAACTAAAGCTGTGAATGTTGGGGTGAGGGTGAGAGGGGCTGCCTGGAGCTTGCTGGGGAAGGAGAAGTGATGCACACATCTTAGAGAAAGATGAATGGTCATGTAAAGGAGTTGTTTTCTCAGAGTCATATCAGGGTAGAGGAATAGTAGAGGAATAAAACTGATAAAATCACAGCGTTGCTGGGTTGGGAGGGACCTCACAGATCATCCTGTTCCAACCCCCCGCTGCAGGCAGGGCTGCTGACTGCTGCATCAAGCACTGGGTCGGGCTGCCCCAGGCCCCATCCATGGCCCTGAGCACCTCCAGGGATGGGGCACCCACAGCTCAGCAGCAGTGCCAACCTCTGGAGCACTCAGGCAATGAGCTTTAAAGCATGCGGCACTCAGCCCCTGCTGCAGAGCCTCCCAAATACTTCCCTGCCCTCCGAGCGTAGCGCTGGGCCATGAGTTAGAAAGCCAGCCTGCTGTTTTCAGAATCCACGTGAACTCTTCTCTCAGAAATTCCTGTTAGGCACCTTTCAGCTGAAGGCCTTTTCAGGCCTCTTCATTGCAAATCCTGTCTGATAAAAATTATGACGTTAAAAGATGGCTCCGCTCTAACAAAGCGGTGTGCATCCACAGCTGGAATTGGCAGTCAGCTAATTAGGTCAGCTCTTGGCCTGGGTGGTTGGACAAAGAGGAAGCATGGAAGGGGAAGCCGTGCGGTTGAATTGTGGGTGGAAATGGCAAGAAGGACCAAGAAAATGGGTTTTATTTGTAACTCGAGTAAGAGGATTGGGTTGGAGGGGGAGTGGAACAACGGCCCTGGCGATGAGCTCACTCTTCTCTGTTGTAACTGTTTGCAGTGCCAGGAACAAGTCTGCAAAGGGCTCAAGATGGCTCCTGACTCTGAGCAAAATGGGAGCAGGATGTCAGAGAACTGCCTGCTGCTGCAGCAGGGAATTAAGTCCTCCGCGTGTTATGCTCCTTGTGCCTTGTTCAGGCCTTGTTGCTGCAGGAGATGAGGCTGATGGCAGCCCCTCCAGGGAAGGTGAGGAGGAAAGGTGAGGGTTGTTTTTTTTTTTTTTTTGGTGGATTTCACAGCTGAGAAATCACTGTGACCTGCACGTGGCTCTTAGAGCTCCTCCACTCTGTACCCTGCATCCCTGAGAAGCTGCTGGCTTTCCCTTTAAACATAAAAGTTGCCCTGTGGACTGGCTGCGTCTGTTGGAGAGGGAGAGAGGAGGAAAATGCAGCTTTCAAGTGACGGGGAGGCAGAAAAGACCTGAAGGTTAAAGCTGAGGGGTGAGATGGCTCAGAGGCTTGCTTTTGGGGTGGGTGGCTGAACCTGCATGTGTTCTTGTGCTGGTGAGTAGCACCACCATCAATACAGATGAGAGTGACGTTTCTGGTTCGCGCTGAGTGATTAGAGGCTGTCAAATTGCAGCAGGCACAGACCACGGGAGAGGAACAACACAAACGCCAAGCAGCCCACCCCAGCATCACCTCCAGGGCAGGGGAAGGACGCCTTGGTGTCCTCCATCAGCCTGTGTCTCGGTGACATTTTAAATAGGCTCCTGCACGCGGTGTTGCCTGCTGCTGCTGTGGTTGTCAATGTCAGAAGGGGGAGGGGATCTCTTCCTTGAGTGGTTTGGTCCTGGCAGTCCCTGCAATGTTTGAGCTGTCACAACAGGGAAGGTTCCCAAGGAAGCCGCTTGCTGAACGAGAGCTGGCTGGGTGCCTGCTTCTCTCAGGCTCAGAGATGAGCCAGGGTAGAAAGGGGAAGTAACCCAGGGCTGAGCTGCAGCAATGATGGCATGCACTGGGGCGAGCCCAGGGTGCTGTGGGGTCCGAGCTCCTCCTTCCCACGCTCTCAGGGATGCTCTGTGTCTCCAGGGTGCGAGTGTCACACTGGTGCCTGCAGTAAGCAGGCAAAGATTGCTGTCACGAGGACATCTTGGGCCCACAGGAGGTAGAGCTGCTTCCTTGCTGACAACAGGAGAGGAGCCACTGGTGGCAAGTTGCTGGCAGAAATGGGAGCGAAACCTTTTGTTTCTCATCAAATGAGAGACTGCAGAAACAATGGTGGCAGTGTTCCTGCTCCCTACGTTAATCCGCTATTGTAGTCGGGCAAGATAGCTGCAATAAAATGCCCGGCTGTTAATTTTATGCATGGAAAACTTCTTACCTGCTCTACCCCTGCTCCCCACCCCCCTACAGTTTCTTTTCCAACTGCAGCTATTTTTCCCTGCTGACTTCAGGTGTTTTGTATTCTGCTTAGATCAATAGCAGAACAACAGCAGCAGCTTTCCAGTTGTCACTAGGAAGACCCTGCTGTCAGCTACTGCTCACCCATTTTCTGCCAGTGCGGTGCTGGGGATGGAGAGCCCTTCTGCTTGCCTGATGAACACAAAGAAAGCTGTGCAGTACAGGAGTGATGTATTGATTTTTTTTTCTTTTTTTTTTTCTAAATCCAGCCTGGGGAAAATGGTGTTCTGTGCTCCAGCAGTTGGATTTGCCCTCCTGCATTTGGTTTAAGAGGCAATAAACTGGGCTTCATGAGATGGCCCCTGCCTGGGAGGGAAGGTGTGCAGTGGCACTGTGGGGACACGTGTCCCGTGGAGGCTGTCAGTGCTGTCCCTCCTGTGTGGCTTTGCCAAGAGAACTCGTCCCTGGTGATACGCTGCTTAGCAGCCTGCGAGCCACGAGCAGGAAGAGCAAATCCATTGTCTAATCTGACAGACGTGCCAGGACCACGTTAGCTGATGTGAATGCTGGGCCCGGTTCATGGCTTTCAACAATCTCTGGTACTTACGTTAGCTTGGAGCAGATCAATGCAAATATTTTTCTTTGTAGAACAAAAGGTGTTCGCTGGAACACATGGAACCTCTGTGTGTATCTTCTATCCAAAGTGCCAAAATAGGAAGCGTCTTTTAGAAACCAAAGCACTAAGCGTGGCTGTGCTCTCCGGAGCGTCTGCTTTTCCTTTGCTTTCTCTCTTCTGGACCTGGACTGTTCTGTGAATCCTTTCACCATCAGATTACGAGGAGCACGGGCTCAGGCTCCCGATCAGCCCTGATGCAGTGACAGTCATGCTGAGCCAGTGCTGCACTGCAGCTCGACTTGAGCTGTTCCTGCGAGTGCTGGGTTGAGTGGCTCTGCTGGAGCCCTCCCTCCTGGAAAGGTCTGTTCCCAAATGTGCTCTAGACTGGGAAGTGATGGCAGATGATCTCCTGAGGGCTTGGTAGAAGAAAACGTTGGTTGCAGTTGAGTTGAGTTGAAGCCTGAGTACTCGTGTGATATTGGTGTGCATGGAGGGCAGGTAGGCTGTCTCTGAACTAGGCTGTTAGCCAATGCTTTCTGCTGCCACAGCAGCAGATCCAGACTGGTTTCCCCTCTGATGTCCCTCCCCCAGGGGTAGAGGTTCCTGAGCTCCTGGGCTTTCGCACTGAAAGCTTCACTAGGCTAAAACGTTGTGAGCATGTAAGCACTGTTCTGTCCCTGGAGTGCTGCTCTGGTGGAGAATGTGCTGACGAATGTGAAAGGCTGGGCTCAGCTCCATTTTTGAGCTAAGTCAGGTGCTGGGAAGCAGAGTGCATGAAGTAGAGAAGAGAGAATTGCTTGATGAAGGAGAGGGATTACAAGACAAAATGGGATGGTAACGTGAAGGCCGTGACCTCACGACAACTGTTGGGAGCGTGGCTCTCCTCACTGCCAGGGTTGGGCTGTGGATAACAAAAGCCAGCTCCTGGTGTGAGCGCCGTGCTCAGCTCTGCAGTGCCTCCGTGGAGGAGGAACAGAGCAGTGTGCCGGCTGGGGGTGAGGCAGTTTTATTCACAAGCCCTGGCACTGTGCTGCCTGAGCTCACAGCCGGCATGGAGAGCTCAGTACTGCGAGCCATGGAACCGCAGCTCAGCATCGCCAGAGGAGGCAATGAGTGGCTTCCACGAGGAGCAGGGAAGGATCTGAAGAGGAGAGCGGGGCCTGGACGTGCCCCATAGGCACAGCACCCCCATCCTGGCCCTGGAAGCGACGCCGTCCCTCTCCTTCTGTGTCCTGGGGTGGCAATCTGGAACAAACACCCTTCCTCTTCAGCTTCCTCCTGTGCTTTGAATTAAACTTCCTAATAAAGCAATTGTTATTTTTTTCTAAGCTGCTGCTTCATTTGTAAGCGCTGTTACTCCTCGCGTGCTCCCTTCTCCTCCTCCTCTCTCGCAGGGTACCGGGGAGGGGGGGTGGCCAAGGGCTGGATGGACAGCGGGAGGGCCGCGGGCCGTGTGGCTGCGCACGGCGGGTGTGAGGAGCAGTGAAGCGCCGCGGCCCTACAGAGAGATCGTTTCTCGTGCCCGCAAAGCAAAGCCCAGGGCCCTCCCCGCGACCTCACGCCGGCACTGCCGCTCCCCGGGCCCCGCCCGCCCGCGCGGCCTCCAGGCTTCTCCCACTTCCTGGTTACCAGCCGCAACCGGAAGCGGCCGCGGTCTCCAGGAAGTGACGTCACCCCGACGGCCCGGCGGGGGGCGGGCCCGGGTGATGGCGGAAGCGGAGGCCAAGATGAAGCAGTTCAATGGCGGCGGCGGGGCCGGGCTGGACGTGGAGCGCGGCCGCTTCCCGTACTGCGTGGTGTGGACGCCCATCCCCGTGCTGACGTGAGTGCGGGGCCGGGCCGGGCGGCGGCAGCAGCAGCAGCAGCAGCAGGCCGCCCCGGGGCTGCCGCTCTCCTGTCCCCGCGGCAGGGGAGGGCGCGGGGCAGACGGGCCGTGGGGGCGCTTCGCGGTGCGGGGCTGCCGGCTGCGCTCCGCCGTGCCGGAGTTGGGAGCCGTCCTCCGGGCACGGGGAAGGGCGAGGCCGCGCCGTGCGGCTCCGGGCCGCGCTCAGGGCTGCTCCCCGTCCGCCTCGCCCTCCAATGAGGAGCGCTGCTGGGCCGGGCTGCGGGGCGGGCGGAAGATGTGGAGCGGTGCGCGCCGGGTCGGGATCGGCACTTCCAGCTGTGGAGGAATCCGCACTGCTTTCACCTTCCTCCCCTTCCCCCCCCCCTCCCCGCCGGGTGCTCGGAGCTGTGCCGCCCCGCTGTCGGTCTCCGTGTCTGCCCGTGGGTTCCTTCCCCGGGTTGCTGCAGCATCTTCCTGTCCGTTTTGTTCTGCGGCGGAAATCCCAGCGTTGTTAGTTGGCAAAACCTCTCTTCAGATTGCATAATTGCTCCGGTTTTCTCCCCATGACGTTTCCCGCCGTCCTCGGATTTGGAAGCTCGAAAGCCAGGCAGGGCTGAGGGGAGAGTGGGGAGCAAAAGGGCGGAACGTCCGCACCTTTGAAGGTGGCGGTGCTGTGGCAGCACTGTGCTCCCGGCCGACACAACTGCTCTGTGCAGACTGGGAGCCGCCTGCCTGCTTTGCACCGCGCCGGGTGGGGAAGGGCAGAGGAGAGGGCGAAGTGGCACGAGAGCAGGAGATGAGCCTTTGCAGATCCTCCGTGCTGTGGGGTTGCGTTATCGACGAGAGATGTGTGCAGTTTTATCTCCTCGGCTGTGCTTATCAGCACGTGTGGTTTGTCTCCCCGTTTCGATCACTTTGGGATCTCTCTAATTGAGCTGTGGCTTGAGAATCTGTTCCTGTGCAGCCTCGCTGTGGTGCTGTCTGAGATGTTACTCGCTGGGCACGGCCTTGTGTGGGGAAAGGAGGGAGGAGTGGGAGAGGTCAGCAGGGCTGGGAAGGCTGCAGGCTGTGGGAGAGCGCTGTAACATCACCGTGCCCGTGGGTGGGCTGGCATTCAGACCTGCTGCTCTCTGTGAATACTGGGGCTGAGGAGAAGCCTTTGAAACAAGGGGAGCGTTCAGGGGTGAGGGAACGCCAGGAGCCAGGAACCTCATTTCCTATCTGCAGTGCCAAAGTCTGGTTTGCAGTGAAAGGCTGCAGCGTAGATGGGCAGTTGGGCAGGATGACCTTTTTACCCCTCATTTATCGAAGCAAAAAGTCCCCTTTTATCCCAGGACTGCTTCTTCTGGACCTGAGCTTTAGGCGTGGGAACACAGAGCTGGTAAAACACAGAGCCTGAGCGCCCCGTGGAAGAGCCAACCGTGGGTCTGCTCATCAGGGCAGCACAGCTCCAGGTGTTCCCTGCGTGCTCTTCCTCTGTTCCTACCACTCCTGCATCTCTACGTGGCAGTGGCTCACCTGCTGTCACCTCCTGGCTGCCTCGTGCACCAACCCTGCCCGTCTATGCCGTGCTGTCTGTTGTGAAGCCACTCCAGCAGCCTCCTGGCAGCACACTGCACGCTCTCGGTGCGGTTTGGGGGCAGATATCTCAGCCTGATGCTTCACCCATTCCCTCTGTAGATGGCTCTTCCCCATCATCGGCCATATGGGCATCTGCACGTCGACGGGAGTCATTCGGGAC
Organism: Gallus gallus; assembly: GCF_016699485.2. Classification (NCBI taxonomy): domain Eukaryota; kingdom Metazoa; phylum Chordata; class Aves; order Galliformes; family Phasianidae; genus Gallus; species Gallus gallus. The sequence continues at coordinate 2,292,974 of NC_052554.1, forward strand.
TTTGCGGGGCCGTATTTTGTCTCAGTAAGTAGAAGATGGGTCTTGGTGCTTAAGCCAAAAGCTGGGCTTGGTTTGCATGTCAGGGAGTTTTGAGCCACCCTCTGTGTTCTGCAGGGCACTGGTGTTGGATGTCTCTGATCTTTGCCATTACTCTGTGCATTCTCCTCCAGCCCAGGAGGATTAGATAAGCAGAGGCTGGTTTGGGTCTGTGGGCAGGAGGAAGGAATCTCATAGTATGTGCTCTTAATGTGAATTTGGGGCCTAAATCCTTTTGCATTTGGCATCCCGACGCTGCTGGGGCCCTTTGGCAGTTCCATTGCTGGGTAATGGGGGGTGTTCAGCCACGAACGCTGCACAGCATTGTCCTCATGAGACCCTTCTCCCTTTTGCTGCAGGAAGACAACATGGCATTTGGGAAGCCAGTGAAGTAAGTGCTCCCATTACTTTTTATTAATCAAACAGCTGACCTGCAGATGTCCTTTAATCCGCGGAGACAGACAGGCTGTAATGCTGCTTCCTGTGTTCAGGTCACCTCATTCACACAGACCACTGCTGCGTGTTGTGCTTCTCAAGGAGAACCACGTCAAGCTGAACCTTCTGAGAGGCGTAACAACGATGTAACGGTGTTAATATCTCCGTCTGCATGCAGCATTTTTAAAAGAAAGAAAGCAAAAGCTGAAACACACAAAGATTATGTTAGCAATGGGTGTTCCAAGTGGTGCCCGTGCTGTGCTGAAGTGCCATCGCTTGCATCTCGTTACTGTTTTCTGGGGGTAGAGGAGAGGTTCTGGGCTTTGTAAACCTGCTGTGAAGGGGGAGCGGCAGAGGGATGTGATCTGTTCTTGTCTTTGCAGGTACTGGAAGCTGGATCCTGGCAAAGTGTACTCCAGCAGCCCCAATGCGTGGGACACGGCTGTGCACGACGCCTCGGAGGAGTACAAGCACCGAATGGTACAGCTCTGTGTGTGTGTGTGTGTGTGTGTGTGTGTGTGTGTGTGTGTGTGTGATTTCCCCCCTCCGTGTGGCCCTTGTAGGGGTGGCACCTGTGCAGTGTGTGGGAGTGGGGAGCCTCAAGGACGGCCTTTCTAACTCCTTTCTCTGTTCCAGCACAACCTTTGCTGTGATAACTGCCATTCTCACGTGGCTCTGGCCTTAAACTTGATGAGATACGACAACAGCACCTCCTGGAACATGGTCAAACTCTGCTTCTTCTCACTCCTCTATGGGAAGTACGTAAGGTGAGCTGAGGAGCAGTCAGGAGCAGGCAGCTGAATCCTCTTCTTTCATTCTCCCATCCCTCCAGAGCTTCTGCCCGTCCCTTGGAGAAGGGAGGAGCATCTCCCCAACACGTGGGTGAGAGGTCCCGGTGCCATCACTGCCTGCTGCTTGTTCTTAGGGGAAGAACCAGGAGTGTTTGCTGGGTCGCACTGAATGCTGCTCCCAAAATACTGCCTCCAGCATCTAACTGAGGGTGCCAGGAATGTGGGAAATGTGAGCTAGAGCAGATCTTCCCTTGTGTTGTCTTATGGCCGGGTTAGGTCAGAACAGAAGGTCACAGGATGGCTTGTCTCCAAGGGTCGCTGGTTTCTCTTCCCTCCTGCATCTTGTTTACATTAGAACTAGTCTGATTTCCAACTTGAGCAGAGAGGGAAATCCTGAGCTTTCCTTATTAGAAAGGATGGGCACTTCATCTCCATTTCAACTCCTTGGGCCTGGAGAGGAGATTCTGTGAGAGCTGCCCTGCATAATGTTTTTGCACTGCTTCCCTTCTGCTGGGTCTGGCCTGTTCTCAGACAGCAACTTCAGCTGTTCTGGGCTGCGCTCCCTGCTGTGCTGGGTAAATACACCATCAGTGAGACTGACTGCAATGGCATCCCATTGTTTGACTGCGTAGATGTGACACGTGCTGGACTGTGAGTGGGATCTGTGGTGGAAGCAGAGCTCTGTGGTTTGTGATGCAGTTCTCTGTGGACCCCACGTCATACCAAAATCTGCACGTGATCTGCAGCAATGGAGAAGGAAAGCGTTTGTCTCCCTCTGATTTCTCCACGTATCGTCGCTTCTTTTTGTCCCTCCTGTGTTCCTCCGCTGACTTCAAATCCTTTCTTTTTTCCCTTTCCTTTTCCTCTTGCAGCATAGGGGGATTTGTGAAGACCTGGCTTCCCTTTGTCCTCTTCCTGGGGGCGATCCTGACGGTCGTTCTGACGCTCCATCTGCGGTGATAACAGCTGTGAGTTCCCCATCCCGTGGGCACACGAAGGAGGCACTGTGACTGCTTGACTCAGTGAGGCAGAGGCCCGGCACTCCGGGAGGCATTGTCTGGGAAGGCTGCAATTCCACTCCACTGTCACAGCTCATCCTTGTTTCCTGGAACTGCCTTCTTACCCTTCTGTTTCTGTTCTGTCGCTGGCGTTTCTCGGTGCCGGGCTCCCGAAGCCTCCTGACTTCTCCCTCAATATGTTCCCTCTGCAATTTGGCTGTTGGGAAAGGAGAGGTGTGGGCACCTTGGCTTGCAGCACGAGGCAGAGCCTCAAGGCAAACCCCCTCCTGCTGGTTCAGGAACGCCAGCGGTCACACCTCCTGGGGTTCCCTCCCATCACCTCTTCCTTCCTCCTGCCACACTTCGTCAGATGCTTCCTTAGATTTCCAGCCTCCGAGGAGGGGTCGTGTCCCTCTTGCACGACTCTCCCGTAGCACACGTTTTGGAGTGGAGGCGTGGGGCTCCTCCTGGGGTTGTGCATTGCCTGGGGGTGTGCATCGGTGCTGACGGTCCCCGGCGGTGACAGAAAGGTGTTGGTGGCTCAGCCCTCCTGCGAGGAGAGGCACAGAGGATCGCTCTGTGGCAGGGCAGATCCATCTGGTCCTGCTGGTTGAGCCCAGAAAAGCAGGAAAGGAGGTCGACTGGCTCGGGTACGGCTCATGGCAGGCTGCACGCCTTCAGCAGCACGTTGCAGAGCTGGGAGTCTGCTGCCAAATCCCTTTTAGCTTCTGCCAGAGAAAATACAGCTTCCCTGCTCCTCCTGGTGCACCGGGTGCCTGAAGTTGTCCTTGCACTTCTCACGAGCTCCTTCACTTTCCTTTGAGCCTCCGTGCTTTGCATGGCACACAATTCCTGCCTGCAGAGGTGGCGGTGGGTGGGTGCTGCTGGGACAGAAGGGCTGTGTAGGGCTGTGATGGCATCCGTGCCTCCAGAGCAGCACCTGAGCTGTGTGGGGCTGGTGGAGGATTAAGGAGAGGCTGAGGGCCTGGCAGGCAGACGTGCTCTGCTTGCTGCTGCAAAGCCCAAGAAGGGCACTGGCTTTCATCTGTCCAGCATGGAGAACAGGAGGGCGTGCTGTATTTTGCACAGCACACGTGGGGTCAAAGCGCTTCACAGGACTGGTTTGGGTGTGAGAAGTGCTGTTCTCGCAGTGCTGGGCTCTGATGGCCCTCCCGTGCCCCGGGGTCAGGCAGGATGGGTGCTGGGGGAGAGGAGTGCTGAGCAGGAGGTGGGTTTGGATGGGGGGTCTGTGAGGTGCTGCCTGCAGGTGCTGCTTTCTGTGGGTCGGGCAGCCACGTGGCTTTAGGTCAGCTCTGTACCCCCCCTGCCTGCTGCATTTCGGTGCTTGTGGTCGGGAAGGGAGCTCTTCTTGTCTGCGCACCATCTCTGTGGCTTCCTCTGCTGCAAAAGCCCCCTCCAATCCCCTGCTGGCTGCCTCTGTGCCTCCCCTCTGCTTCACCTCCGCACTCCCCGGCTGCACAGGGACCCCCCCTGCGTGCCTCCTTCTGTATTTCCTCCTCTCCCATGGCCCTGTTTCAGTGTCCCCTCGCACCCCTCCCTTCTCCATGCCCCCCCAGCTGTCTGCGTCACCCAGTGCCAGGCTGGGGGTGCGCAGACCTCGGCGCCCACCCCCACATCCCCACACCCGGAGGTGTTGTTGTCTCCGTGCTCTGTCACTTCCTGCCCGGTGCAGAGCAGGCTGCGGGGCTGAGATCTCCATCAGAGAGAACCTCACGGGGGAAACGTGGAGCTTTGCTGAGCCGCCCCGCCTGCCTGCGGGCTGATGTGCCCCGGGTGGATGGGAGAGATGAGTCCCAACGCCCCCCAGTTCTGAATGGAAGCCTGAGACCCTCCAAGGACGTGCCAGGAGCCGTGGGGCTGAAGCCAACCAACCCGTCTTACGCAGTAGCAATAACCCGGAGACTCGTAGGGCTGCGTCCCCATGTGTTATAAGCATTGCCAAAGCCGAGGCTGGGAGCTGCCGGGGGAGGCTGGGAGTGGGATCCCCACTCCTGGGATTTCCTACAGTGTCCGGTGCCATTCCCAGCGCTTTTGTGCCGGGTCTGAGTTTGGAACAGAGACTCTTCCCCTGCAGCAGCAGCAGCGGAGCCCTGCGGTCAGTTGGGCTGAGATGAAGCAGAGATCCCACGTTGCCACCCCGGCCCTCACGGAGCACACAGAGCCATCTTTGCCCGTGGAAGGGAAGGGACAGCACGCAGCCTGCAAGCCGGGCACGGCGCTGGGCTCGCATTTACTGCTTTGGCACATTGCTGGTGCGGCATAAAGCCGTGTGAGCGCAGGCGGACCCACCGCTGCGCCCCCACGGCTGGGAGGGGGGCGGACGAGAGATGCGCATCCCTCACGGCGACCCCCATCTCCCTGCGCTCCCTCGCTGTGCCCTCAGCCACGAGGGTTGGCTCCGTCCCTTCCCTTCCAGTTTTCCCCTCCCCTCTTTCCCCCCCCCATTCCCGACGCGGAGCTCCGTGGCTCAGCCGCTGCTCTTCGCTGGGGGCCGTCCCTCCGTCTCCCCTTCCTTTGTTCCGCTGATCTCCGTGGGGCGCTGGATGACTTTGTAAATATTTAAACTCTGCTTCTGTGGTTTCATAACCCTGACGGTGGGGGAAATAAACTTCTGCGGACGTCTCCGGGCTCCTCTCTCGTTGTCGAGGCTTTTCTCTTGCAGAAGAGGGGATTCTGTGTCCCCCCCCCCGGGCGAGCGGAGCTCCGACCCAAAGGCGCCGCGAGGACGGAGGAGCACAACGGCCTCCATCCCGCGGAGCTGCCCGCGTTGGTGGCGGCGCTCACAGCGCTGCGCTGCGGAGGGCTTTGGGAGCAGCAGGGCTGGCGCTGGGAGCCGATTGCTGCAGAGCAGGGAAGCTTTGCTGCAGTGCAGGCAGAACCGGCTGCCGTGCCAGGGCTTGCTTTCGTGCCAGGCCTCCAAAAGCTGCCGAGCTGCGGAGCCGCGTCCGTGCGCTGAGCTGTGAGGACGCTCCTGAGGTTCGGCCCTTCTCTCCCCCCAAACCGGCCGGGATGCCCCCCGTGTGGGGGGAGCCGACCCCCCTCAGCCCTCAGGGGCAGAACAGCAGCTAAAAAGTGCACTGAAATCCCCCACCTGCCCGTGCACGGCCCCAGCCCTGCGTGCCCATCCCTCACAGCCGCCTTAAAAGCCTCGGTTTCCCTCCATGCCCTCCCAGCCCCTCCCGGGGGTCCCCAGGATGTCCCCCCCCCCCCCCCCCACGAGCCATGAGCTGCCGTGTGCCCCCTGCCTCGGTTTCCCCCCCTGGGAACGCTGGGAACCAAACGATGAATGCGAGGGAATGGGCTGGGTGTGGGGTTGGGATCTGCTCCCAAAAGCCGGCTGCAGCTCTGCCCACGCGCTCCCTACACCCGGTGCAGAAATGAGGCAGAACCTGTTCTGGGTGCCTGCGGGGCAGCTGCCAGCGCCCAGAGCCCGGAATCCCATACCCAGAGCCCAGAATCCTGCACCCAGAACTCAATCCCATACTCAGAGCCCAAAATCCTGCATCCAGAGCCCCAAATCCCATACCCAGAGCCCCAAATCCCATACCCAGAGCCCAAAATCCTGCACCCAGAACTCAATCCCATACCCAGAGCCCCAAATCCCATACCCAGAGCCCGGAATCCCATACTCAGAGCCCAGAATCCTGCACCCAGAACTCAATCCCATACCCAGAGCCCCAAATCCCATACCCAGAGCCCAGAATCCTGCACCCAGAGCCCGGAATCCCATACCCAGAGCCCAAAATCCTGCACCCAGAACTCAATCCCACACCCAGAGCCCCAAATCCTGCACCCAGAGCCTGGAATCCCATACTCAGAGCCCAGAATCCTGCACCCAGAACTCAATCCCATACCCAGAGCCCCAAATCCCATACCCAGAGCCCAAAATCCTGCCCCCAGAGCTCAGAGTTCTGCACCCAGAGCCCAGAATCCCACATCCAGATCCCAGAATCCTGCACCCAGAGCCTGGAATCCCACACCCAGAACCCGGAATCCCATACCCAGAGCCCAGAATCTCACACCCAGTGCTCAGTGGGGATGCTCCTGCCGTGGGTGCCCGGCCTGCACTGTCTTTGGCCACTGCAGCGAACGGAGCTCAGCTCCAGCGTGGGCTGAGACCTGGCAAACTCATCACCCCGCCGCATCCATCCGCCGCAGTGGGGACTGTTGAGCCCCAGCAGAGACCCGGCTGTGCTCACTGCATCTCCGCTGTACCCACAGGAACAGCGGTGGGGGTGGGGGTGGGGGGGGTGTTGTGGGGTTGGGGGGCACATGTGCACGGCTCTGAGCACCCCGTGGGGAGAGGAAGGGGAGGGCAGCACATGGACAGACACACAGACACACACAGACACAGACACACGACACACACAGACACACAGACACACAGACACACAGACACACACAGACACACACAGACACACAGACACACACAGACACACAGACACACACAGACACACAGACACACAGACACACAGACACACACAGACACACAGACACACAGACACACACAGACACACAGACACACAGACACACAGACACACAGACACACACAGACACACACAGACACACACAGACACACAGACCGCAGCTGAAGCCTCATTTCCTTAGAAACGGTGCTAAAAATAACCCCCCCCCCCTTTGCTGGTGGGGCTGAGCTCAGCAGGGGCTGCACCCCCCCCTCCATCCCCCCCCCACCCCAGCATGGAAAGTGGGGCGCAGGGTGGGGATTGGGGTTGGGGTGCAGCGCTGCCACGTGGCCGCATCCTGGGGGGGCTGTCCTGGCTGGGGGGCAGTGGGGGGGGAGCTGTGGGGCTGTGGGTGTGAGCGTTGATGGGGGTCCTTCACCCCCCCCAGGCCCCAAACCGCCCCACGTTTGAGCTGAGGGCACCCAGCAGCGCCCCCATCCCACTCCTCCCAGCGCCCCCAACGCAACCCAAAGGTGGGGCTCAGCGGAGGCCCTCCCCACACAACTCTCTGATCCTCCACCACGTCGGCGATGCCCCCACCCACCTCCACCACCACCACCACCACCACCACCACCTCCAACCGCCCTCGTTGAATTCCCCTCCCAGTCCACCTGACGCCTCCCAGTGCAGCCCAGTGCAGCCCAGTGCAGCCCAGTGCAGCCCAGTCCCGTCCGCTGTGCACCTCTGGCTCCACTCCCAGCTTTGGCACCGCCGGGCGCGGAGGTTCCTGCCCTGCTGCGGTTGACTCAGCCTTAGGGCTGCAGCACCGGCGGGCACCGTGCGGCCCATGGCCCCCCCCCAGCCCCGGGAGAGGTAAGGACCGACCCACCGCCAAGTGGGGGGACGTGGGGGGGGGTCTCCTCCTGCTCTGAGGGTGGGGGGCTGCGCTCTGCCCTCTGCTCTGCTCTGCGCTCAGCTTTGGGCACGCGTTGCCTGCGAGCCCCGAGGCCGTGGGGTGCAGGGGGAGAGCAAGGGGGGGGTTGGGGGGGGGCTGCTCATCCTGGGGGGCACCCAGGGGTGTTTTGGGTGGGGGGATGTTTGTGCATGCGTCGCCCGTCGCCCCGCTCCCACAAAGGGCTGTGCAGCCCCGTCCTGCGGCCCGCTGGGAGCTGTGGCTGGTTGGACTGGTTGCACGCATGGGGGAGGTTTGCAGCTTTCCCCCCCCCCCCCCTTCCAAACCTCAGCCCCCCCCCCCCCCCCCGCTGCGTGCCGCCCAAAGGATGGGGGGAAACTGCAGGTGTGCGTGGGCCGACCCTCGGTGACGTGGTGACATTGTGGGTGCTGCTGTCCTCCCGGGGGGGGGGGATGGGACACCCCCATGGGCCAGGCCTGCGTGTAAACAGGATATGGAGCCGGCGTGGGGCGGGGGGGGGGGCGGGGAGGGATAGGGCCCCATCCCACTGCCAGAGCCCTGAGCACCACAGCACGGCGTGGGGTCACCAGGAGGGGCGCAGGGTGGCATTGGATCAGCAGTGGGTTCGGCAGATGGGGTAATGGGGGGGGGGGGGGTTGGGGATGGGGGGGGTCCTCAGTGTGTGCCATAGTGGTGCCCACAGTCACCATGTGATGTCGCAGTCACCATGGTGTGCCATCACGGTCCCCATGGTGTACCGTCACGGTCCCCATAGTGTGCCACTGTGGTCCCCATGGTGTGCCACTGCAGACCCCACGTTGTGCCATCGCGGTCCCCATGGTGTGCCACTGTGGTCCCCATGGTGTGTCACCACGGTCCCCCTGCCATCACGGTCCCAATGATGCACCGTTGTGGTCCCCATGGTGTGCCATCATAGTGCCCATGGTGTGCCATCGTGGTCCCCCTCCCATTATGGTCCCCACGGTGCGCCATCGCAGCCCTCATGGTGTGCCGTTGTGGTCCCCGTGCCACCACAGCCCCCATGGTTTGCCACCACGGCCCCCATGCCATCTCGTCCCCCCCTCTGTGCCATGGTGGTGCCTGTGGTGCAGTGCCACCCACACTGCCCGCTGTCCCCGCTGTGCACAATCCCTGTGCCGGGTCCTGTGCTGCCCCCCCCCCGGCACCTCGCACTGCGTGGGGACACCGCGGACCCCCCCAGGGCTGGGATGGGGACACACGTGGGGTTGGGATGGCAGCCACAGCCCCCCCGAGCGCTTGGGGTCAGGGGGCCACACGGCCGTATAGTGCTGGTGCTGACACCCCAGTGGGGTTCCTTTGGGGGGGTCGGGGGGCCGGGTACCGCACCCCTTTCTGTGCCCCCCCCCATCCCCTGGGAGCTCTGCTGGCAGCGGGAGGGGCAGAAGAGAACGCCTTTGGCAAACAGCGGCCGGGCAGTCACGGTGCCGGGGAGGGAGGGGCACGGGGGGGTCTGTGCCGTGCTCTGGGGGGGGTGGGTGGTGGGGTTGGAGGGGGGGTCTTTGCGCCCGGATGCCCCCATCTCATTGCAGAGGGTGGGGATGCCGCGCGCTGCCCACCCCACTGCGGCCCCCACGGCTGAGCCGCGCTCACCCCCCCGCCCGCCCCCCACAGCCCCCCCCCGAGCCCGCAGCACGCATGGAGCTGGAGCTGCTGGACCTCAGCTTCCTGACCGAGGCGGAGCGCTGCGCCATCGCCGAAGTGCTGCACCGCGACGCTCTGCTGCGCCGCACGGAGGAGGGCCGCGTCAGGTGGGACCCCCCGGGGCCACCCGTGGGAGGGGACAGACGTGGGGTCAGCCCGGGGGGGTCCCGAACACAATGGGAGGCGGCTGCTGTCCCCAGCTTGGGTCACGTCCCCTCAACCTCATCTGTGTCCCCAACCCGATCCGCGTCCCCAACCTGCGCTGTGACGTCCCCTCACCCTCACCTGTGCCCCCCCGTTCTGATCTGTCACCAACCTTTCTATGTCCCCCACCTGGTCCGTGTCCCAAACTTTATCTGTGCCCCTTCAACCTCAGCTGTGCCCCCTTTGGTCTGATTTATGTCCCCAATCCGATCAATGTCCCCCACCCAGACCACGTCCCCCCACCCTGATCCGTGTCCCAACCCGATCCATGTCCCCTAAACCTCATCCATATCCCCCCCAGTCTGATCCGTGTCCCCAGCCGGGTCTGTGTCCCCGATCTCCTCCACGTCCCTGACCTATCTGTGACCCCAACATGATGCGTCCCCCCACATTTGGCCTATGATGTCCCCTCAACCTCACCTGTGCTCCCCCAGTCTATGTCCCCAACCCGGTCTATGTCCCCCAAACCTCATCTGTGTCCCCCCCCCAGTCTGACCCATATCCCCAACCCGATCTGTCCCCCCTCAACCAGGTCTGTGTCCCCCACTCGGTCCATGTTCCCCACCCGGTCTATGTCCCCAACCAGATCTGTGTCCCCAACCCGGTCCACGTCCCCTCAACCTCACCTGTGCCCCCCCCCTCCACCCCCAATCTGCTCCACGTCCCCCATCTGTCCTATGTCCCCAACCTGATCTCTGTCCCCAACCTGACCCGCGTCCCCAACCAGATCTGTGTCCCCAACCCGGTCCATGTCCCCATCCGATCCCTGCCCCCCCCCCCCCCTCCGTGCCCTCCCCCACCACGTGGAGGTGTGATGGGATGAGGGCCGCACAGCAGCACCCGGAGCTGAGCGGTGCTCCACGGCCGAGCAGCAAACTGCGCCAGTCGGAGTCGGACCCGGTGCGGCTGCGGACCCTCACGGGGGAATGGTTCTGTGATGTCCGTGCACAGCGCCATCAGAACCTGCTGGGATCCGACCTCGTCCGTGCGTCCATCCGGCGCAGGAGGCGGCCATGGGGTAGGGAGGATGGGGGGGGGGTGGGGGATGGATGGGTGGGTGGGTTGATGGGGGGTGGATGGAGAGGTGGAGGGATGGAGGGGGGGAAGGATATGGGGATGGGTGGGGGGGGATGGGTGGGTGGGTGGAAGGATGGGGGAAAGGATGGGGGGGGTGGAGAGTTGGATGGAAGGGTGGATGGACGGATGGATGGGTGGGTGGGTAGGTGGAGGGATGGATGGATGGATGAAGGGATGGATGGGTGGGTGGGTGGATGGGGGATGGATGGAGAGGTGGAGGGATGGAGGGGGGGAAGGATATGGGGATGGGTGGGGGGATGGATGGGTGGGGGGATGGAGGGATGGATGAAGGGATGGATGGATGAATGGGTGGATGGAGGGGTGGATGGATGGATGAAGGGATGGGTGGATGGGTGCATGGGAACACAGTGTCACAGCCCCCTGAGGTCCCCACTGTCCCCAGGAGTGGCAGAGCTGGAGTGTGGGCTCAGCCGTGGTGAGCTGGAAGCCATCAGGGAGTGGCTGCTGGAGGAGAAGGAGGATGAGGAGGGTGCACGGGAGGAGAGGTGAGGTGAGGGTGGGCGGGGGGGGGCTGCGGCCCAATGCTGCTCCAGGGCTGCACGGAGATCTGCTGACCGCTTCTCCTCGCAGCCCCAATGAGGACGGAGTCCCGGCAGCCGCAGAGCCTCAGGTGGGTGCTGTGCCGGCGCGCCGTGCTGCGGTGCTGGGCTCGGTCTCACCCACTGTGCCACCCACAGCCCGACCCCACCGCCCCGGAGGGGACAGCGGTGTCACCATCTGCGCAGCACGGTGACGTCCCAGCGGGGGAACAGGACGGCCCCGGGCAGCCAGGTGATGTGGGGCTGCAGGGAAAAGCGATGGGGATTGAGGGAAAAAGGGGACTCCCCTCTTCCCATATCCATTCCTCGCTGCGTTGGGACCCCCGCCCACATTGTGCCCCCGCAGGTGATGGAGTGGATGGGAACCCCTTTGGCACCTCCAGCGTGGAGGAAGATGAAGAGGAGCCCAACGCTGCACACAGCAGTCCTGGTGTTGTACAGGTGGGGTGGGGGCTGTGGGGGGGTGTGTGGGGCTGAGTGGGGCTGTGTGGGGTTGTGGGGACTGTATAGGGTTGAGTGGGGCTGTGGGGGTCTGTGGGGACTGAGTGGGGCTGTATGGGGCTGAGTGGGGCTGTGTGAGGTTGTGGGGACTGTATGGGATTGAGTGGGGCTGTGGGGGGCTGAGTGGGGCTGTGTGGGGTTATGGGGTCTGTATGGGTCTGTATGGGGTTGAGGGGGGCAGTGTGGGGTGGTGGGGTCTGTATGGGGCTGAGTGGGGCTGTGGGGGGTTATGGGGTCTGTATGGGTCTGTATGGGGTTGAGGGGGGCAGTGTGGGGCTGTGGGGTCTGTATGGGGCATTGTGGGGCTGTGGGGTCTGTATGGGGCTGAGTGGAGTGGTGTGGGGCTGTGGGGTCTGTATGGGGCAGTGTGGGGTTGTGGGGTCTGTATGGGGTGGTGTGGGGCTGTGGGGTCTGTATGGGGCAGTGTGGGGCTGTGGGGTCTGTATGGGGCAGTGTGGGGCTGTGTGCCCAAGCCGCTCCCAGGGAGCAGCGTTCCATGGGACCCCACACAGCGGACGGAGCCCTATGGGTGCGCTCCCCCCCCCGACTCCCCCCCCAGGCGGACCCCTCTCCATCCCCCCCCAGGGCACGGAGCCCCCCCCGGCCGGCCGGACATCCCCGCAGGACGGCCGCTCTCCGCCGTGCGCCGCGCTCAGCAGCAGCTCCTCCATCTCCAGCCTCAGCTCCTCCACGGTGCGCCGCGCACCGACGCCTTTCGGCCGCGGGTCCGTGGGGACGCCCAGCGCTCCGTACCCCCTCCCTGACCCCCCCTTCTCCCCCCCCCCCCTCAGCCGAGCGGCAGTCTGCTGAGCCTCTACAGCGACTCGGAGCTGCGCCGGGTGGCGGTGCGGGGCTGCGTGCAGTTCTCGCTGCGTTACGAAGCGGCGGCGCAGGAGCTGCGGGTGCACGTGGTGCGGTGCCGGCAGTTGGCCGAGGCGAAGCGGCAGCGCTCCGACCCGTGAGTGCGGCACAGGGGGGGGCACCGCGACCCTCTGTGTGTGCCCCCCCCCCCCCACAACCGCACCGCCCCCGTTGGCTGCAGGTACATCAAGACCTACCTGCTGCCCGATAAGTCCAACCGCAGCAAGCGCAAGACCTCGGTTCGGAAGCGGAGTTTGGACCCCGTCTTTAACGAGACCCTGAAGGTGCGTTATGGGACCGGGGGGGGGTCCCGCAGACCGCCGTGCCCCCCCCCCGCCCGGTCACGCCGCTGCTCCCCCCCCCCCTCCCCGCAGTACAACGTGCGGAAGGCGGAGCTGCGGGGTCGGACGCTGAATCTGTCCGTGTGGCACCACGACGCGTTGGGTCGGAACCTCTTCCTGGGGGAGGTGGAGGTCCCGCTGGGGGAGTGGGATTGGGCCAACACGCGGCCCGAGTGGTTCAACCTGCAGCCCCGCGTGAGTCCCGCACGGCCCCACGGCCGCCCCACAGCCCCCCATAGCTCTGCCCCCCCTCCCCGCCCCATAGCGCCCCCATAGCCCCATAGCTCCCTTCCCCGCACTCCCCATAACCCCACTCCCTCCCCGCCCCGTAGCTCTCCGTATCTCTTCTCCCTGCCCCGACCCTCCCTGCCCCATAGCCCTCATCCCTCCCCACCCCACAGCTCCCCCATAGCCCTGCTTCCTCCCTGACCCTCCCCGCCCTATAACCCTGCCCCCTCTGTGCCCCATAGTCCCCCATACCCTTGCTCCCCACCGCAAACCCCTCATAACTCTGCTTCCTCCCCTCCCCACCCCACATACCCCCCATAACCCCACTCTCTCTCTGGCCCTCCCTGCCCCATAGCCCCATAGAACCCTGCCTCCTCCCCACCCCATAGCTCCCCATAACCCCGCCCCCTCTGTGCCCCACAGCTCCCCATAACCCCGCTCTCTCCTTGACCCTCCCCACCCCATACCCCCATGTCTCCCTGCCCCCTCCCCGCCCCACACCCCCCATAACCCCTCTCCCCCCCCACCGCAGACCCCCATACCCACAGACAGCCTCCCCAACCGAGGACACCTCAACCTGGCACTCAAATTCATCCCCGCCGGCTCTGAAGGTGAGTGGGGGCCGTAGGGATGGGGGCAGTGCAGCCCCCCCAGGCCCTGACCCGCCCCCCCCCACCCCACAGGTTCGGGGCAGCCGCCCACGGGTGAGCTGCACATCTGGGTGAAGGCTGCACAGGGTTTGGTCCCACTGCATGGCAGCACGGTGGATGCCTTCGTGCAGTGGTAAGCAGGGAGGGCTGGGGGGGCACGGCATGGGGGTACAGCCCCCCCGCCCCCCCCTCTGCTCATTGCTGACCCCCTCCCCCAGCTCTGTGCTGCCCGATGACAGCAAGGCAGGCCGGCAGAAGACGCGGGTGGTGAAACGCAGCCTCAGCCCCATCTTCAACCACACCATGGTGTACGACGGCTTCCAGCCCCACGACCTGGCCCAGGCCTGCGCTGAGTGCACCCTATGGCACCGGGATGCCTTCGCCAAGAGGCAGCTGGGGGGGCTGCGGCTGAGCCTGGGCACAGGTGAGGGGGGATGGAGAGCTGGGGGGGTTCTCTGAGGTCCTCAGGGGGGTCTATGGGGAGTTATAGGGGTCTATGAGGAGTCTGGGGGGGGAAATGTGGGGCTCTGTGGGTGTTTGTTAGGGTCCACAATGGTTATATGGGGTCCTGAGGACGGTCTATGGGGAGTTATAGGGGTCTATGAGGAGTCTGGGGGGGGAGATGTGGGGCTCTGTGGATGTTTGTTAGGGTCTGGGGTGGTTCTATGGGGTCTGAGGGGGGTCTATGGGGAGTTATAGGGGTCTATGAGGAGTCTGGAGGGGAGATGTGGGGCTCTGTGGGTGTTTGTTAGGGTCCACAATGGTTCTATGGGGTCCTGAGGACGGTCTATGGGGAGTTATAGGGGTCTATGAGGAGTCTGGGGGGGAGATGTGGGGCTGTGTGGGTGTCTGTTAAGATGTGGGGCTGTGTGGGGGGTTCTATGGGGAGACATGGGGGGTCTATGGGGAGTTATAGGGATCTGTGTGGAATCTAGGGGGAAATACAGGGAGATACAGGGCTCTGTGGGTGTCTATTAGGGCCTTAGGGGATTCTGTGAGGTCCTGAGGTGGGTCTATGGGGAGTTATGGGGGTCTATGAGGAGTCTGGGGGGGGGGAAATATGGGGAGACATGGGGCTCTATGGGTGTCTGTTAGGGTCCTGGGGGGTTCTATGGAGTCCTGAGGGGGGTCTATGGGGAGTATGGGGAGAGATACGGGTCCCAATGGGTGGCTATGGGGGTTCTGTGGGGGTTCTGGAGGGGAATATAGGGGGTTCTGTGGGGTTTCTGAGGGGAAATATGAGGACATATGGGGCTTTGTGGGTGTTTATTTGGGTCCAAGGGGGTTCTATGGGGTCCTGAGGGGGGGTCTATGGGGAGTTATAGGGGTCTGTGAGGAAGTCTAGGGGGGAGATATGGGCTCTGTGGGTGTCTTTTAGGGTCCTGGGGAGTTCTATGGGGGTTCTGCAGGGGAATAGTGGGAGTTATGGGGAAATATGGAACTCTATTCGTGTCTGTTGGGATCATAGGGGGTTCTATGGGGCCCTGGGGGGGGGTCTGTGGGGAGTTATGGGGTTTCTGGGGGGGGAAGGGCGGATATCGGACCTCCCACCCCCCCCCGCCACCCGAGCCCGGGGCAGTTCCCCTCCAGGTGGGGTCGGCACCGCCACGGTTCGGTGGGCACTGGGGAGGAGAGGGGGGGGCGGCGATCTCAGCTGCCTTTCCAACCTCCCCCCCCCCCACCTTCCGGCCCCATAACCGTGCGGGGTCTCCTCCCCCCGCCCCCCGCAGGGAGCAGCTACGGGCTGCCCGTGGGCTGGATGGATTCGACGGCGGAGGAGCGGGCGCTGTGGGGCCGAGTGCTGCGGGAGTCCGGCCGCTGGGTGGAAGCGCTGCTACCGCTGCGCACCGACCTCGTGCCCCGCACCGCACCGTGAGCGCAGCGCGACCCCCGGGGTGGGGAGAGGGAAAGGGGGGAGGAGGGGAAGAGGGAGGCGTCGCTCTGTGCCCCACACATGTGGGGCTGTGCCCCCGCCGTCCCTCGGGCTGCAATGAAACACCGCACTCTCTCCTGGGTGGCGTTTATTGCTCCGACGGTCGCGTCCCTCCGCCGTCCCCTCCGTGGCGGTGGTCCCTGCGGTGCTGCACGATGGCTGCCCACAGGCGGTACGCCGAGCCGCGCCTGTTGGGGGGCGGATATGGGGCTGGGGGGGGGCCCAGGGGCGCGTCAGCCCACGTCGACCCCCCCCCCGGCGGGCACCTCATCCCGGTGTAGAAGAGGTCGTCGCGGGTGGCGGCGCCCAGCAGGTCCCGCAGGGTGAAGCCGTGGGTCAGGAGCTGCGGAGGCGGCGGTGAGGAGGCGCCGCCCCACGGCATCGGTGGGGCTCAGCCCCGCGGGGCTCCGCGCGGCTGCGGGTCTCACCGTGGCCGTGGTGGTCGGGTCCGTGCCGCGCTGCCGCAGCCACTCCACGAGCAGTGGGTCGGCCCGGGCCGCGGGGCTGCGCTCGGGGCGTGGGGCTGAGGGTCCCTGCCCCACAGCGGCGCTCCCCCCGGCGTCTCCCTCCTCGCCGCGGGGTGGGGGGAGATGGGGCAGCGTGGCGTCCCCCGAGCAAAGCGCCCGCTGTGCCAACCGCTGCCACTCCCGCTCCTTCTCGGCCAGCTGCCGGAGCAGCCTGTGGGGCGGCGGGGATGGGGGCTGGCATTGGGGGGCCACGCAGCGCTGCCCCCATCCCCGCGCCCCGCGGACGCCCGGCCCCACCTGCCCGTCTGTGCGCGGAGACGGCGGAGGCGCTCCAGCAGCGCTGAGCACTCCTCGTTGGCGCTCCGCTCCGTGGGGTCGTCCTCGGTGCCGCCCTCCCGCAGCTCTGTGGGGCGCAGGGGGCGAAGCGTGCGGCGCGGCCCACCCCACAGCGACCCCTGCGGGATCGGGCCGCGTCCCCCGCCGTCCCCCGGTGCCACCCACCCGTCGCCAACACGGCCGTGGCTGCCTGCACTGCCTGGCTGATGGCAGCGTCCAGAGCGAACACCCAGTGGGGCCTGATGTGGTGCTGGCGCAGCACCTGCGTCACCTGGGGGGGCACGGATGGGCCGGGGTGTCACCGTGGGCAAGAAACACCGTGCCAAACAAACAACACTGTGCCAAACAAACAACACTGTGCCAAACAGCACCGTGACAAACAACGCTGTGCCAAACAACACTGTGCCACAGCAATACCGTGCAGGAGCAACAGAGTGCCACAGCAACACTGTGCCAAACAACACTGTGCCAAACAACACTGTGCAGGAGCAACGCTGTGCTGAAGCAACACTGTGCCAAAGCAACACTGTGCAGAAGCAACAAAGTGCCACAGCAACACTGTGCTGGAGAAACACTGTGCCAAACAACACTGTGCCAAACTACAGTGCCACAGCAACACTGTGTCAGAGCAGCAGAGTGCCACAGCAACACTGTGCTGAAGCAACACCACGCAGGAGCAACACTGTGCCAAAGCAACACTGTGCCACAGCAACAGAGTGCCACAGCAACACCGTGCCAAACAACACTGTGCCAAACTACACTGTGCCAAACTACAGTGCCACAGCAACACTGTGTTGGAGCAACACTGTGCCAAAGCAACACTGAGCCACAGCAATACTGTGCTGAAGCAACACCATGCAAAAGCAACACTGTGCCACAGCAACACTGTGCCAAACTACACTGCCACAGCAATACCATGCAGGACCAACAGAGTGCCACAGCAACACTGTGCCAAAGCAACATTGTGCCAAACTACAGTGCCACAGCAACACTGTGCCAAAGCAACACTGTGTCACAGCAACACTGTGCCAAAGCAACACTGTGCCACAGCAATACCATGCAGGAGCAACACTGAGCCAAAGCAACACTGTGCTGAAGCAACACTGTGCTGAAGCAACACTGTGTCAAAGCAACACTGTGCCGGAGCAGCAGAGTGCCACTGCAACACTGTGCCAAACAACACTGTGCCAAACAACACTGTGCCACAGCAACACTGTGCCAAAGCAACAGCATGCTGGAGCAACACTGTGCTGGAGTGTCACTGTGCCTGAGCAACACTGCACCAGAATGACACTGTGCCACAACAACACGGTGCTGGAGTGTCACTGTGCCACAGCATCGCCATGCCAGAGCGCCACTGTGCTGATCAACGCTGAGGCAGAACTGCACTGTGACAGAGTGACACAGCTGTGGAGCATCAGTGTGCGCGTGCAACACCGTGTCAGAACAGCAGCATATCGCAGGCGCTCACCACAGCCTGGAAGCGGAGCAGCGGTGCCCGCAGTCGGTGCACACCGATCCCATCCTCCCTCAGCCGTGCCTGCAGCTGCAGGAGGTCGCGGCGCAGCCAGGGCTGCTGGGGGCACTGGATGTAGCTCTGCAGGCAGCTCAGCAGCTGGGAGATGTGCTCCGAGCTCAGCCGTGGTCCCTCCGCGCTCTGAGCGGGCGAGAAAAGCCCTGAGATGGGCTCCATCCCATCCCAACAGAGCACTGCCCGCCCCACACCTGCCCCACACCCCACACCTGCCCCACACCCCACACCTGCCCCACACCCCACACCTGCCCCACACCCCACACCCCACCTGGCTCTCCTGCAGGGCAGCGGTGATGCCCGGTGCCTCGGCTCTGAGGATGCGCAGCAGAGCGCTGCGGCGCTGGATGTCCTTCCGCAGCACGAAGCCGTCCCCGCTCTCCTCGGGTGAGGATGAGCGCAGGGTGAGGTCAGAGCTGCTGCTGCTGTGGGGCAGTGTGGGGCACGGCGGGTCGGGGCTGCCCGTGCCCTGCAGGTACCCGTGGAAACCACCCAAGCCGTTCCCAGCACAGGAGGGGATGGGGGATGGCTGAAGGTGACCAGGAGCCACCCCAGGTCGGCCTTCACGAAAGCACTGGAGCTGCTATGGGGTTATGGGGCTAATGGGGGGGATCGGCACAGGGGGTGTTGGGCGCCACATCGGTGACCCAGTGGCATTTTGTGCCCCCCCCCCCAGTCTGTAACAGGGACAGCCGTGCCACCAGCACTGTGTGGGGGCATCTGAGGGCCGTTCATCAATGGGAGACCAAAACCCGACCCCACGGGACCCCGGGATGCCACCACCCCACACACCTGTGGCCTGACGCCGCCTCACCGTGGCGGTGTGGGAGGGGGGTGCTGCCCGCTGTGCCCCCCACCCCACCCCCCTGCATGGCAGCACATCCCCCGGCGCCGTCGGTCCCCACTGTGTCCCCATCGTGGCGCTCCCAGCGGGGCGAACCGTCTGCCAGGGAGAGGATGGAGGGGGGGAAGGTCAGCGGGCAGCCGTGCTGGGACCCCCCGACCCCCCCCCCCCAGCTCACCCCTCACTGTGGGCGCCCTCTGGCTGCTGGCACGCCTGGCACCAGCCAGGAATGGGTCCTGCAGCAACGCAGACGCCGTTGCCCGCTTGGCTGGGTCGGCCTCGAAGCAGCGCAGGATGAAAGCCTTGGCCTCATCCGACATGGAGCCGGGCACCTCCGGGTGCGCCTTGAACATACCCACCTGCGGGACGGGCTGCACAGGGACCGGCCACCCCACGGAGGGCACTTCAGGGCTGGGGAGCCCTCCCGTGTCCCCCCCCTCAGCCCCCCCACCCGTGGGTACCTTAAACATCGCCGCCTGGGGGCTGCCCAGCTCGTAGAAGGGCGGTTTGCCCGTGGCCATCTCGATGACGGTGCAGCCCAAGGACCAGATATCCGCCGGCTTCCCGTAGCCCCACGGCCCACGGTCGATGATTTCGGGGGCCATGTACTGCAGGGTGCCTGGGGGGGGCGGGAGGGATGAAGGCCCCCCCTATCCGTCACCCAGACTCCCCCCCGCAGCCCCCCTCCCCCCACCCAGGCTGCCCCTACCCGTGAAGCTGTCAGCGCTGGGGCTGATGCCCGCCAGCCGCTTGGAGGTGCCGAAGTCGGAGATCTTCAGCACACCGCTGTAGGTGTTGATGAGGACGTTGTCCCCCTGGAACCCCAAAACAAAGCCCCACAGCCTCGAGTGGTGCATCCCCCGAGGGGGGCTGGGCAAAGAGGGCAGCTCCCACCCCCCCCCCCCACCTTGATGTCCCGGTGCACGATGTGGTTATCGTGGAGGTAGCTGAGCCCGTCGAGGATCTGGCGGGTGTAGAAGACGATGGTGGGCTCGTTGTCCTTCAGGGGACCCCACTTGGAGCGCAGCAGGGACGAGAGGCTCCCTGGGGAGGGGGCGGCACCCACATTCACCCTACGGGTCCCCAAGTCCCCCCACCCCCCGGCCTCGCAGCGTTGCCCACCTCCGGGCACCTCCTCCATGAAGATCTTGATGAAGCCATCCTGGCTGACGGAGCCCAGGTACCGCACGATGTTCCTGTGCCGCAGGTGCTTGTGCAAGGCGAGCTCCTCGTGCAAGGGCTGCGAGTAGCTGCGTGGGGGGCAGCAGGGTGATGGGCTGCACGGAGACCCCCACCCCCACCCCGGCACCGTTGGACCCACCGGCTGTCCCGCTCCGGGATCTCCTTGATGGCGATCCTCACTTGGGTGCCAAGGCAGCGCCCGGCGTAGACGACCCCATAAGTGCCCCTGCCCAGGACCACGCGCTCACCCGACTCGGTGCACTCATAGCTGTACTGCAGGGGGATGGGGGGGGACGTGGGGTGGCAGCCGGACCGCCCGGCGCCCCACGCCACCCGTTGTGCCCCCCTCACCTCCAGGATGGGCTGCGTGCTGCTGGGCAGCTCCTCACCGCCCTGCTCCGCCAGGAAGGATTGGACCCGGTCACGGAACCTGTGTGCGGAGAGGGGATGGTGCCGAGTCCCTGTGATGCCACCACCGACCCCCCCCCACGCGCCACATCCCGCCCCCCCCACCAGCACAAGGGCTGGAGCCACTTCGGTTCGTCCCCTTTCCTCCCTAGGATGCAATCTACTGCTCCCATGGGGGGATGTTGGGGGTCCTCCGCACCCCAAAAGCAACGTGGGGTCCCTGTGCCCCCCGCTCACCACTGGCAGTGCTGCTGGGAGGGGAAGTACAGCTGGAAGTCCTCCTCCATGTGTACCACGTAGAGGAAGCAGCCTCGCTCGTCGCTCTTGCAGATGCTGTGAGGAAAGGACCCCCCCATCGCCCCCCATAAGCAGTGGGGCTGGGGCACAGCACCCAGGGTAGGGGGGATTGGGGACACGCTCACCTGACGCCCCGGATGGCTGCGGGTGGGAATTTCCAGCAGGACACCGCTTTCTGCAGGAAGGAGGAGAAGGGGTGGGTGGGGGACGGCCTGCAGGACCCCCCCAGCAGGACCCCAAACCCGGCCCTACCTCCTCCATGGGGCACACGAGGCTGAGCATCACCGCGGGCTCCTCCGCTGCACCGCGCACCGCCAGCCGTGCCGGCCGCAGCACCTTGCCGTGCTCCAGGATGAGGACCTGCAGCCACCACACACGGTCACCCCGCGTCCCCCCACCCGTCCCCCATCCCCCGGGGCTGCTCCCCACCGGGCAGCGCGGCTCAGGCACGAAAGGCTGGCAGGAGGTGAGGAGGAAACCCAGCCAGAAGTCAGCCAGCTCCTGGCGGGCGGACGGCACCGCCGGGCTCTCCTGGAAGTGTTTGTAGAGCAGGAAGGTCTCCATGACGGACACCAGGTACCTGCACGGCGGGCAGTGTGGGTGGGGACGTCCCACGGTCCCCCCCGAACCGCAGAGGGTGACGGCGTTGGGTGCGCACAGCCGTACCCCCCCCGCGCTCACCATCCCGGTGCGTTGAGCCTGTAGAGCTTCTCGGAGGCCTGGATGACTTTGCCCAGGTCGTTGGCCAAGATGCCGGCCCCCAGGCAGAAGCCCACGTCCCAGTAGTGCTGCAGCTCCTCCAGGCTGCCCTTCCGGCCCTGCAGGCAGCTCAGCTTCACGCCTGGATGTGGGACGGGGACCCATCAGGGCTCAGCCCCCCCCCCGATGGCAGCAGGGTCCCCATGCAGGACGGGGCGCACCGATCTGCTGCAGCCGCAGCGATGTGTCGGAGCGATGGCCGGAGGCGACGAGGAGGACGGCGGCGTTGATGCCCGCGTGGAGGCTGGGCTCCAGCTCAAAGGCTTTGCTGTACCTGAGCAGAAAGCAGCGTCGCAGTGGGGCGATGGGGGCGGCACGTCCCACCTCCCAGGAAAACCCCTCCGTGCGGCGCGGGGCTCCAGCGATAGAAGGGGAGCATTGTGAGGGGTGGGAAAGACCCCTCAGACCTCCCCGCCCGCCTGCGCTGCGCACTGACTGCGCGCAAGGGGAGGGAGAACCCTGCAGGAGCTGGCTTCTGCCCTGCTGGGGGGACCTGAATGGGAACCCACACGCACCCCATGGGGTCCCGGCCCCATCCCGGCCTCACCAGTACAGCGCTCGGTCCCGCATCTCCGTGTCGGTGAGGCCGGAGCTGATGAACATATCCTTGTAGATGCGGCCGCAGAGGCAGAGCAGGTCGGGCGCCGCCGTGTCCCGGTGCTGCACGGCGGGCAGCAGCACTGACAGAGCCTTCTCTCGGTCCCCAGCACGGTTACGCCTGCGTATGGTGCTCAGCAATAGGGCCACGGCCCCCCCTGCCCTGCGGGGCCACCGGGACCGCCACTCACCGGCTGAGGGCGAAGGCGTAATGGAAGCGGACGTTGGGCTGCTCGGCCACATCGCAGGTGGGCAGGGAGCGCAGGGCGTCCACCAGGGAGATGATGGAGCTGTAATCCTGCGGGGACATCTCCAAAGGCTGAGCTGGGATGGAGCTCCTCGGTCTGTCCACAGCCTGCGGGTTGTGGGCCCGAAGGGGGACGATGGGGAGCGGGGATGGAAGCACAGTGCCCGGCTCCCACCTGCGCGTCGCGGTAGGACAGCAGCAGGCTGACCACGATGTCCAGGCTGAGCAGCTCCACGCTGTCCAGGCGCTGCTGGATGAGCCTCAGCTCCCGGCTCAGCTGCTCGCCCCGGAACAGCTCCCGCGCCCGGCGGATGTCACGTCGGAGGGTCTCCCTGAAATATCCGCTGTTGGGGGGCGGAGATGTGGGGCTGAGCGGCGCTCCGCAACGTGGGCGGCTGCCCTCCTCTGAGCGCGGTTGGGTTCGGCACCGGGGATGGGTTGGTGGTACCAGGAGTTGGTGGGGACGCCCTCCAGCAGCCGCACGAGCCGCGCCGTCAGTGGGGTGAAGGGCTCCGTGTCGCAGCCGGGCGGGGGGAGCTCAGTGGGGCGCTGCTCAGTGGGGCGCTGCTCAGTGGGGCGCTGCTCAGGGCTGCTCTCGCAGCACAGCACCTCTCCGTGGGCCGTCACCGTGTAGGGGATGAAGGTGTAACTGCCACACGGGTCCTGGATGATGGGGAGGGGGGGGAAGGGCTGAGTGGCAGCGCCGTCCCCGTTCACCCCCCACCTCCAAGCCCATAATTTGGGCTTTGGGCCCCACTGCCGTCATTACACTCCAGAGTGAACGGTCCCGTTGGTTTTCTGGGGTTGCTCCCAAACCATCCTTGTGCTGCTCTGAGCCGCCCCTCCCCATAACCCGGCTCTGGGGTTGGGGGTCTCGCTCCCCACACGCGTTGCCCACCCCTCCGAGGCTGGGGGAGCTCAACTCCCCCCCGGCATTACGGCAGCATTGTGAGCAGCGGAGAACCGTACCGAGTTCTTCTGACAGATGTCCTCCTGGAGAGGGAGGGAGGAGGGGCTTAATGAGGACTTCTGGCGCAAAAGCAATCAGCTGATTTCAGGATCCGGGGTCAAAGTCACCCGGAGATGGCCCAGACCCCAGGCAGGGCCACAGACAGCCACCCCCCCGGTGAAAAGGGGGCTCTCAGAGGGTATCCCTGTGCCCCCCCGTGTCGCAGTGACATTTGGGGCTGATTGAGATGCGCTCCCCTCCGCGCTTCTTCCCAGCAGCCCTCCTTATGGCCCCATTGGCTTCTGTGGGTTTGGTGCTTCCCAGGAAGGTGAGCTGAATTGTCCTGGATTTGGGCTCTGGGACACGCGGGGATCACCCCCTCCTCATCCCCTTTGTGCAACCGTGGGAACCCATGCAGGCTCGGGGACCCTATAGGACCCAACGGGATGGGACGGGAATGTATAGGACTTGATGGGATGGAACTCTGTAGGACCTGACGGGACGGGACCTGTATGACCTGACGGGATAGGATCCCATGAGGACACAACGGGACGGGATGGAACAACGACGGATGGCGATGGCACTGCGATGCCCACCCCCCCAACCGCCCCACCCCCCCCCAGGCGCCTCTCAGCGGCCATCTCCGCTCACCTGCAGGGCCCGCAGGGCGGGCAGCGCGGTGCGGCAGCAGAGCAGCACGCTGTGGGGCATGTCGAAGCTCTCACGGACCCCCAGGTGGTAGAAGAGCGAGGGCTGACAGACGGCATCGCTCAGCTCCACCACGGCCACGTCTGCCGGGCGGGACGGCGTCAAGCAGCGCCCCGAGAGGGGAAACCGAAGCACCCAACCGAGCGCGGGGGCTTTTCTCCTCCTCACCTGCGTTGTAGAAGCTCTCCAGGGCTGCGGTGTCCCCCAGCGCCAGGCGGCCGAAGGGCACGGTGCGCAGCCGGCCCCGCAGCTGGCGGCAGGCGGCCCGCAGGCAGCGCAGCGCCGGGCACGGAGCGGGCCGGCAGCTCGGCACGCACACCACGTTCAGCGCCCGCCCGCACCGCGTCCCGCACACCGGGCGGCACATCGCGCCCTCCACCGCCAGAGGGTCCTGCCAGCAGCTGCCCGCCCCGGGGGCTGCCATGGGATGGGAAGGGGGTCGGGGGTCGGGGTGATGCCGAGCACCGAAATCTGCGCCGGGAGAGAGCGAATGGCGCACCGAGAGAGCCCCAAATCCTGCACTGAGAAAGCCCCAGATCCTGCGAGGAGAAAGACCGAACCCCACACCGGGACTGCCCCAAAGGCTGCACTGGGAGAACTGAAACTCTTCAGCAGGAGAGGCCAAATCCTGCACTGGAAGAGCTCCAAACCCTGCAGTGTGGGGTCTGAACCCTGCACCGGAGCGGCCCCAAATGCTGCACCAAAAGAAGCCCAAACCGCACTGAGAAAACCCCAAATCCCGCAAGGAGAAAGACCGAACCCCACACCAGGAGAACCCAAACTCTGTACCAGGAGAACCCCAAATCCCGCATCAGGAGAGCCCAAACCTCGCACCGGGAGAGCACAAACCCCACAGCAGGGAGAGCCCAAATCCCGCACCGGGAGAACTCAAACCACGCAGTGGGAAACCCCCCAAGGCCGGCAGCGCTGGGAGGCCTCAAATTCCTGACCAGGAGAGGCCAAAAACCGCACCGGGAGAATTCAAACCGTACACCGGGAGAGCCCAAACTGCGCCGGGCAGCCCCAAATCCCGCACCGGGGCAGCTCCACGCCTGCACGGGGAGAGCTCAAACCCTACACTGAGAAAGCCCCAAATCCCACCCCAGGAAAGCCCCGAACCGCGCACTCGGAGAGCCCAAATCCCACACTGTGAAAGCCCGAACCCCGCACCGGGAGAGCCCCGAACTCCGCACAGAGAGAACCCAAACCGTGCACCGAAGAGAGCCCCAAACCCCGCAGCGGGACAGCCCAAACCCCGCACCAGCGCAGCCCAAACCCCGCCCCGCACGGCACAACCCTCTCCCCCGATCTGCCCCGTTCCCCACCGCCGAACCGGTCCCGCTCCGTGCCGGTTGAGCTCTTTGGGTCCGGTTCCCCCCCCGGCACCGCGCTCCGCTCCGCCCCGCCCCGCCCCGGGCACCGGCACCGCTTCCGCCCGTCCCGGAGTGACTCAGCGCGGCCGCGTGGGGACGGGACGGGACCTATAGGATCCGATGGGATGGGCAGAGCCATATAGGAACCGATGGGGAGGGACCTGTAGGACCTGATGGGACAAAACCCTTTAGGAGCCAATGGAACGGGATGGGAATGTATAGGACCCGATGGAATAGGACGGAATCCTGTAGTACCTGATGAGATGGGACAGAATCCTATAGGACCCAATGGAATAGGATGGGAATGTATAGGACCTGATGGGATGGGACCTATATGACCTGATGAGATAGGATCCCATAGGACTCACTCAATGGGATGGGATGGAACCCTCCGGACCTAATGGGACAGGACCTATAGGACCCAGTGGGATGGGATGTAACCTTCTAGGACCCAATGGGATGGGATGGGACCTACAGGACCCGATGGGACAGGACAGAACCCTACAAGACCTGAGGGGATGGGACCCCAAAGGATTCAGTGGGATGGAACGGGACCCTATAGGACCTGATGGTACAGGATAGAACCCTATAGGACCTGGTGGGATGAGGCAGGACGTTATAGGACTCGATGGGACAGGACCTATAGGATGGGACACTATAGGATGGAATGGGATCATATAGGACCCAATGGGATGGGATGGGACCCTATAGGACCTGATGGGATGGGACAGGATCTAACAGGACCCAGTGGGATGGGATGAGACACTACAGGACCCTATGGGACAGGACCTATAGGAGCTGATGGGACAGGACATACCCCTACAGGACCCGATGGGATGGAACCCTATAGGACCCAGTGGGATGAGACCCACAGCACGGGGCGCTGCTCCCATCCTGGTGCCACCGGTTGCAAAATAGGTGCCGAGGAAAGGAGAAGCTGTGGGGCCACAGTGAGTTCCTTCCCCTGTGCTGCTGCTGCTGCAAGGCAGGCGTGGGTGGGGAGAGGAGAAGCTGTGGTTTTCCTGGGGAAGGGGGTGGGCAGCGCCCCGTGTGCCCTCCGTGTCCCCATCACGTCCCCATAATGTCCCCACGACGTCCCCATCAACGCAACCCCACAGCTTCCCCGCTGTGTGTGTCCCCGTGGTGTCCATCACGTCCCCACCGCACCTCCGCGGTGTTCCCATACCGCGTCCCCATCACATCCCCACCGTGTCCCCATGGTGTCCCCATGGTGTGTGTCCCCATGGTGTGTGTCCCCACCGTGTCCCCATGGTGTCCCCATGGTGTCCCCATGGTGTCCCCATGGTGTGTGTCCCCATGGTGTGTGTCCCCATGGTGTCCCCACTGTATCTCCACCATTCCCCCATCAATGCATCCCCAGAGAGTCCCCCCCCCCACCCCCCCCAGGGCCAATTAAGGGACATTAATGGGGTTAGGGGGACACGGGAAGGGGGTAACCACGACGCAGACACCAGGCATGCGAGGAAAGTCCTTTATTGGGTCTCTGCCCCCACTGTGGCAGCCCTGGGTTGGGGGGCAAACAGCCCCACCCTCCTACCCGCACAGCTTCCTCCTGGCAGGCATGGGGTGCATATGGGGGGCAAAGCCGAGCTGGATGAGCCCCCCCCTCTCACCCCACACCACCGAGGAGCACTGGGAACACCCCAGCAGCATCCCGTGCCATGCTGGGGACATCACACTTGGTGACACGGCACAGCCCCCCCTCCGGCCCCCCCAAATGCAGCCCCCCCCGAGCAGAGCCGGCTTTGCATAGTTGTGGTGCAGGTGGGGGTCCCACAGCCAGGGGGGGCTTTGGGGTGGTCCCGGTGTGGGATGGGGACACAGAAGTGGTCTCTTCTCCACCTCCCCGGGGGGGTGAGGGGAGCATCGCCCCGAGCTCAGATCCTGCAGCAGCGGATAGAGAAGAGCACATAGCAGGAAGGGCCCGGGGGGGGCACAGCACCCACCCCACTGCCCCCACCCCACTGCCCCCATTGTGGGGGAGGGGGGGTCCCACATTGGGATGTAGGGGGGATGGGAGCTGCTGCAGAGAAGGGATGGGGGGCACGGGGGCTCTGCAGGCTCACCCCACCCCATCTCCCCCCACCCCCCCACCCCCCCCAGGACACGATGGGGCCGACACACGGACACCACCTGGCAGAGTTTAATGGGGGCAGCGACAAACCTCACCCCACAGCACACAGCACGCAGCCCCCTCCCCAAAACAGCACACAGAAGGCGTGGGGGGGGGGGGAGGGATGGGAAGGGGGGGACACACAGCGACCTCCATATCCATCGTGTCCCCCCCCCCCCCAAACCCAGGAACACAGAGGCACAACAAAAGCACACAGTGAGGTCCGGCTCTGCTCCTACAGGGGGGGGCAATGGGGACAGGGGGGGCTCAGGGCTGTGGGGGGATGGGAGGGGACAGCGTATGGGGTCGGGACCCCGCAGGATGCGATGGCACCGGGATGCTGGAGCCAGAACAAAGGGGGGACCCCACACGGCGCACCGGGGGACCGAGGGGGGGTGGGGAGGGGGGGATGAACGCTGCTGGGTGCTCCCTAATAGGGCTGCAGCCCCCACCCCAGAGAGGGGCTCAATGGGACGGGGGCCGCCCGCCGCCTCCTTGGGGGCACCGCAGAAGGGACGGGGATGTGGGGTCACCGCACGGCCCTGGGGACAAACAGCAAACAGCGGAGAACCCCCCGCCATGCAAAGCAGGGAGGTGGGAATGGGCCCCTTCCCCCAGGGGGAGCCGTGGGGCAGCGGGGCGGCCCCCTCCCCATCCTCCGGCAGCACTCAGCACCTACTGGTTGTCCTCTCTGGCAGCGTGCAAGGAAAGAGAGAGGGGCGCGGCCCCCCCCCCCGGTTAGAGACCCCACGGTGGGCACGACGAGGGGCTGGGAGAGCATCGGAGCCCCACGGGGTGGGTGTGGGGGCCGCGCGGTCCCTATGGGGTGCGGAGGGGCGGCGGCACACAGACAGACGGACACAGGGAGGGTTCGAACCCCCCACGAGGAAACGAGGGAGGGCGCCCCGGACCCCCGGATCCCCCCAACCCCACGGGAGGGGACGGACAAACAGCCACGGGAGGACACGGCACCCCACGGCGGGACGGCGGGGCTGCCCCATAGCGACGGCGTGACCCCACGGGAGGCCCCACAGAGGAGCGCGGGAGCCTTACAGCGTTTGGTAGGCGCTGTCCTTGGACTTGATGAACTTGAGGATGAAGAAGAGGACGGCCTGCACGCTGAGCACCAGCACCATGCCGCCCACAAAGCTGGCCGTGTCGAAGCCCGGAGGCTGGAACTCGGGGCTGCCCGTCAGCGGGGCGTGCGTGGTGCTGCTCCCTATGGGACAGCGTGGGGCTACGGGGGCTGACGGCCCCATGGCTGCCCCCCCCTTTCCCCCCGCCCCCCCCCCTCCCGAAGGATGGGGTGCAGTGGGAGGGAAGGGTTCGGCCCCTTCTTGCCGGAGCAGCGCGGGGGCATCAATAATGCAGGGCTGCAGCTCCGGTTACGGCCGCAATTAGCCCAGTGCTCTCCAGTTCCCATTTCCTGGAAGAGGCTCCGTCTCCACTCCCGGCCCCATCTCAGCTGCCCGCCCGCTCTGCTGCCCGCACAGGAATTGCTGCTGCCCCCCCAACTCGTCCTGCACTGCTGCGGTGTGGGGTGAAGAGCTGTGGGGCCGGGGCAGTGCTGGCACCGTGCGCACAGCCGGGGGTCAGAGCTCACTGATGGGACCCTGAGGGCACAGCGCTGCTCACCCACGGACACGAAACGGACAGGGAAGTGGGTGGTCCCATCCCATGCCACCCCATTACACACCACACCATGCCATCTCATTCTGTCCCATCCCATCCCATCCCATCCCATCCCATCCCATGCTATCCTGCCTCAATCCATCCATCCCATCCCATCCCAACCATTCTAACCCATCCCATCCCATGCTATCCTACCCCAACCCATCCATCCCACCCCATTCCTACCTATCCCATCTCATCTGATCCCATCCCATCCATCCCATCCCATCCCATCCCATCCCATCCCATCCCATCCCATCCCATCCCATCCCATCCCATCCCATGCTATCCAACCCCAACCCATACATCCCATCCCATTCCATCCCCTTCCATCCCATCCCATCCCTCCCATCCAATCCCATCCCATCCCATCTCATCCCATGCTATCCAACCCCAATGCATCCATCCCATCCTATCCCATTCATCCCATCCCATGCTATCCAACCCCAACCCATCCATCCCATCCCATTCCATCCTCTTCCAACCCATCCCATCCATCCCATCCCATCCCATCCATCCCATTCCATCCCATTCCGACTTATCCCATCCCATCCCATCCCATCCATCCCTTCCCATTCTATTCAACCCCAACCCATCCCATCCATCCCATCCCATCCCATCCTATCCCATCCCATCCCATCCCATCCCATCCCATCCCATCCCATCCCATCCCATCCCATCCCATCCCATTCCAACTTATCCCATCCCATCCCATCCATCCCTTCCCATTCTATCCAACCCCAACCCATCCATCCCATCCCATCCCAACCCATCCCACCTCACGCTGTCCCACCCCATCCCACCCCAACCCCACTCACGTGGGGAACGCGTTGCCGGCTCCCTGCTAGGGGACCGCGGTGGCTCTTTGGTGGGGGATTTCAGTGCTGCTGGAGACAACAGCAGAGGACACGAGGGAGGAGGGCTGCAGGGGGCACAGCCACGCGTGGTCCCATCCCCATTGCGGCCCCACGGCTGCGGGGTTACCTGGGCACAGGGCACTGCTGTTGTAGAGCACACATTTGTCCCGCGCAGCCGCCCCGCTGTGCATGCAGCTCCACGTTTCTGTGGGGAAGGGGGGCAGGGGGCTCCCATGGGGGTCCTGGGGCTCAGTGCTCCCCCAGACCCAGCCGGGCCTGGAGCCCCACAGCCCAGGCTGAAGGACGAAGGGCAATGGGAGGGGTGCAGCGCTCACCCGGTGCCCCACAGCCCCCCCAGAGGCATTCGGTGCCGTTGGGTGCCGGAGGAGCGGCGGTGCACAGCTCGCAGGACAGCAGCTCACTGCATTCTGCAAAGCAAAGGGAGGAGTGGGGTCAGGGCCGGGTCCGACCCCCACCTCCGAGTGGGAAGAACCGGAGGCCCCTCCTGGTGTGGAGCGGAGTCCCATAGGGCGGACATCCCTCACCCCAAACCACCCCGTGGCACATGGGGCTCAGCCCACAGCCGTAGGGTGGGGATCTTTTGGGGGCTGCTGCGGGGCCGCCCCATCCCAGTGCCCCTCTGCCCCCCCCCCACCCCACCGCTGTGAGTCACTGCTGTGCCATCAGCTCACCCCATACCCCCCCCACGCACTCATCATTAATTGAAGGCACTGTCAGCAGTGAGGCCCCGCGCCCCACATCCCAGCGGTGTTTGCACTGTCCCAGGATGGGGCCCGGAGCCGTTCTCAGGGGGGGTCAGCAACAGTGGGGTCAACGGAGCCTGTGGGGGGGCGGGGGGCGATCAGCCCATCCCGGGGGCTGTGCGATGCGCCGCTGATCCGGAGCGGAGGGAGAATGGGAGAAGGGCCGTGCATTATTGATGCTGAGCTGCACGCGGGGGGGTGGGGAGAGCCGCTTCGCTCCCGTGTGGGTTCTCAGAGCGCGGACCCCATTGGGCGCCCCCCCCTCCCGTCCCGCACCTGCGGGTCGCGGCCCCAAAGCGCTGCCGTCGGGGGGAGGCGGACACCGCGCTCTGCGCATGAAGTGGGGGGGGGGTGGGGGGCGTCGTCGGAAGGCGAACCCCAAAGTTTGTTGTACCCCTCCCCTCCTTCACCCCAACCCCTCCCCAACCCCGTGGGGCCGCTCCGTACCTGCGCGGGTGGCGGCGGATCCCTGAGCGCACAGCACCGCGCACAGCACCGCGCACAGCACCGCGCAGCGCAGCGCTCCGCCGCACGGGGGGGTCATGGCCCGGCCCGGCCCGGCCCGCTTCGTTCCGTTCGGTCCCGCGGCGGCGGCGGAGCTCCCGGGAGGGCTGAACGGAACGGGGACGTCCGCGCCCGCGGGAGGCGGCCCCGGGGGTGGGGAGGGAGGGGGGGGCGGCCCCGCCTCGTTCTGCTCCGCCCCCCCTCCCCCTCCACAGCCCCCTCCTTTCTGCGGGGGGGGCCCGTGGGAAAGCGGCGGCTGCCGGTCCGGCTGCGGGACGGTGCGCACACGGAGTGGTTGCACACGCGTTGCACGCGCACTGCACACCCCGCGCACTGCAGCACCGCCCGCGCTCTGGATACGCTGCGCGCCCCGCGCACCGCACGCGGAATTCCCGTCCTGCGTGGGCGCCGCATCTGCGCGCACATTGCGCGGTCTGAGCACTGAGCGCTCCCCCCCCCCCGCCATACGCAGCCCTGAGCCCCCCCGGATCCCGGGACGCGTCCGGAGCCATCGGGAGGGCGCCGTTCCACGCCGGCAGTGGGAGGGACCCCTCGGGGCAGCGCCGTCGGGGGATCCTTCAGCACTGCGCACAGCGCAGCCCCCCCCATACCCCCCCCACCAATCCCCTCTCCGGGGCGGTCCCGAGGGGGGGCCACGCACCTCCTCCCCCCCACCCCTCAAGAAGCCCTCCACCCCCCCGCCGCCCTCCCCGCAGCCCCACGCCGGCCCTTTCCGGCACTCCCGGTGATTAATTATTAAGGGCTGCTGATGAAGGATTCATTATTCCCGGCTCCCCCCGGCACCGCGATGGCAACGATGTGGGGGGGGGGGGGGGAACCCGGGCCGTGGGGTGAGGTGGGGGCTGCGGGGGGAGGGGCGGGGGCTGTTTTTATGAATGGGCCGCTCCCGCCTCGCTGCGATTACGATGCGGCGCGCGCGCGCGCCCGCGCTGCCTCGCGGGACGCTGATTGGCTCCGCCGTGCGCTGACGTCAGAGAGGGGTGAGCGGGGCTGAGGGGGGGGCGGTGATTCACACCTCTCTGCCCCCCCTTTTTCCATCCCCTCCACAACTCGGCGGGGTTCCGTCACTGTAACTCTGCAGCGCCCGTGGCTGCGGGGCAGCACCGCACGGCGCGGGGCCGACAGCCCGGCAGGTGAGTGCCTGGCACGGGGGGGGGCAGTGGGATGCACTGGGATTGGGGGGGTACTGGGATGGGGTTGGCACCGGGATGGGGGGTGCTGGGATGAAGGACCACTGGGATGCACTGGGATGGGAAGGCGATGGGATGGGATGGGGGGGCACTGGGATGGGTTTGGCAGTGGGATGGGGGGATGCTGAGATGGGGGGGTGCTGGGATGGGTGGTACTGGGATGAGGGAGTAATGGGATGCAATGGGATGGGAAGGCTGTGGGATGGGGGACACTGCGGAAGGTGTTGGCACCGGGATGGAGGACACTGAGATGGGGGGGCGCTGAGATGGGGGGTGCTGGGATGCACTGGGATGGGAAGGCAATAGGATGGGGGGCACCAGGATGGGGGGATGCTGAGACGGGGGGGTGCTGGGATGGGCGGTACTGGGATGAGGGAGTAATGGGATGCACTGGGATGGGAAGGCTGTGGGATGGGGGACACTGGAAAAGGGGGGGCACTGGGATGGGGGGATGCTGAGATGAGGGGTGTGTGGAGATGAGGGCTGCTGGGATGAGGGAGTACTGGGATGCAATGGGATGGGAAGGCAGTGGGATGGGGGACACTGAGATGGGGGGGCGCTGAGATGGGGGTGCTGGGATGCACTGGGATGGGTAGGCAATAGGATGGGGGGCACCGGGATGGGGGGATGCTGAGATGGGGGGGTGTTGGTACGGGGGGTGCTGGGATTGAGGGTGCTGGGATTAAAGAGTACTGGGATGCAGTGGGACGGGAAGGCAATGGGATGGGGGACGCTGAGGTAGGTGTTGGCATGGGGATGGGGGGCACTGGGATGGGGTTGGCACTGGGATGGGGTTGGCACTGGGATGGGGGGCACTGGGATGGGGTTGGCACTGGGATGGGGGGCACTGGGATGGGGGGCACTGGGATGGGGGGGCACTGGGATGGGGGGCACTGGGGAAGGGCTGTCAGCCCGTTTGGGTATATCGCCATGGGAAGGGCACCAGGGGTGTCCCCCCCACTCAGTGCTGTGCTGCCCACTCAGTGCCACCTCCCCCCCCCCCATGTAAGGGTGCTGAGGGTGCAGGGCCAGAGCCGCGCGGTGGGGCCGCCCCCATAACCTCCCCTCCTTATTTCTGGGGTGGGGCCATGAGGTGGGCAGTGCGGCCGCTGCCGCTCCCAGGGGTCCCCACGTGCTGCGGTTGTGCCCAGCGAGGCGTCACCGTCACACAGTGGGGACATCTGGTTGTACCCATCGATGTCTCATTGTCACATGGCAGTGTCTGGTTGTCACCCGGTGAGGTGTTACTGTCACCCGGCGATGGCTGATGGTCACCTGGTGGCACCTGGTTGTGCCCAGCGAGGCGTCACCGTCACCTGATGGCATCCGGTTGTACCCACTGATGTCTGGTTGTCACCTGGTCACATCCGGGTGTCACCCGGCGATGGCTGATGGTCACCTGGTGACACGTGGATGTGCCCAGCGGGGTGTTACTGTCACCCGATGGCATCCGCTTGTCACCCAGTGACGTCTCACTGTCACCTGGCGGTGGCTGATTGTCACCCACTGACACCTGTTTGTCACCCCATCACATCTGGTTGTCACCTGATGTTGGCCGATTGTCACCTGGTGGCACCTGGCTGTCACCCACTGAGGTGCTGCTGTCACCTGGTTGTCACCCAGCAGCAGCTGTCCCCCACTGCTGTCTGTCTGTCCCCCTCTGCTGTCTGTCTGTCCCCCGCTGACAGCCATCCCACCCCCCGCCCTCCTGCCCATCTCACCCATCCATTTGCCTGGGGATGGGGGTTGTTTTTCCCCTCTGCTGCCATTGCCTTCGGGATGGGGGGTGCCCCCATGAGCCCCCCCCACACACACAGCACTGGGGCTGCCCCACACCCCCCCCACCACAGTGTTCCTTTGCACCGGGGGTGGATTTGCACTTTCCTGGGGGGTGGGGGTCGGGTTTGGGTGTTGATTGCAGCCGTTCTGGGGTGGGGGGGGGGGGAATAAAAGCGATTTGTGGTATGAGATGTGGCCGTGTGATGCTGGGGGGGAAGGGGGGAGGTTGGTGACCCCCCTTTGCCCCCGGGGGGGCAGACAGGGGGGTGCTCGGGTTGATTGCATTGCTTGAACGCCATGCAAAGCACGGGGGGAACACACACACACACTGCGGTGGCACAGGGAAGGCAGGGTTAATGACCACAGCGCTAATTAGGGCAGCTCGTCCCCTCTGGGTGCGGGGCTCTGTGCCCCATGGCCCCCCCTCGCCTCCTCCCCCCCCCCCACCCCACCCCTTGGTGCCTCCTGGGGGGCAGTGCGTTGCTTCCAGGCGTCAGAGCACCGGCGGGGATGTGGGGATGTGGGGATGTGGGGATGTGGGGATGTGGGGATGTGATGTGGGGATGTGGCATCTCAGGGAGGGGGAGAAAGGGGAGGGGTCCTTTCTGCCCGGGGGGGGGGGATGGGGACATCCAGAGAGCATCTGGGGGGGGTGGGGGGGGAAGGGGGCTCCCTTTGGCCCCATCACAATTAAGGGAATGGGGCAAAGCTTGGGGGGTGCGGGTACCCCAAGTGGTTCTCCCCCCCCCCCCCCCCCCACACACACACACACACTGGGGCTGCTGTCACCTCACTGAGCGTGGGGACATTGGGACAGCACACAGTTCCATGCTGGGACCCCCCCAGCACTGACAATGCCCTGCAGCAAAGTGGGGGGGCTCTAAATACCAACTGCTGCTCCTGACAGAAAGCACTGAGCTCCACACAGCCCCCCCCCCCCCCCGTGCTGGTGGTGGTGGTGGTGGGTAGGTGGGGGGGGGGGGGGGTTGGAAGCTGCAGGGATTGCTGAGCAGGACAGGCACGCATTGCTCCAGCTGTGCGCACATCTGGCACACAGCCCTCACTCCCAGCAGGGCCGGGGTGTGCTGTGAGCCACGGGCAGCCCCTCAACTCCCCCCATCACCCCCCCCCCCCCCCCCATCACCCCCTCCCCAACCCCAGTCCTGCTCCCAGGGCTGCACAGGGCCGGGGGTTCTGCTCTGCTCCGCTCTGCTCTGCTCGTGCCCAGCAGCAAGGCCACCGGGTTGGCAGTAACCATGGCGAAGGCAGGGCTGCTCCCCCAGCAATGCGCTAACGAGCACGGCCTCCATCCCACTGCCAAAAGCGGGGCTGTGCCAACGGGAGGGGGGAGGGAAGGAGGGAGGCCGTGCAGCCCCCAAAGCCCCAGCAGAGGTCAGGGATCCGGGGACCGAAGCGGGATGCCACGCAGAGGCTGAGCAGCTGTGGCCGTGGGTCCGAGTGCTGCCAAAATGAGCATCCTCTGCCCTGCTGCTGCGGGCTCAGCTCCCCTGGAAGCGCAGACAGCGTCCAGGAGTGGCGCTGCACCC
Organism: Gallus gallus; assembly: GCF_016699485.2. Lineage (NCBI taxonomy): Eukaryota > Metazoa > Chordata > Aves > Galliformes > Phasianidae > Gallus > Gallus gallus. Next base: position 2,328,777 of record NC_052554.1, read on the forward strand.
ATCGGGGGTACAAACAGCAGCAGGTGGGAAGGGGGGGGGGGGGCTTTGCTCATCGTGCAGCACCCCCCGAGTCCTGCAGCACTGCTCCGAGCTCAGGCTGTGCAGCAGCGATGCGGGGTGACCCGCGGGCCGTGCCTTTGTCTGAGCGGCCCCGACCCCATCGCAGCACCGGGTGATGGGATGGAGCCCTCCCTGCAGCCCCACAGCTCCACGCGGGCGGTGCAGGCGGCCGAGGCCGGCGCGGAGCGGCTGCCCTGGCAGGCTGCACAACCCGAGCTCCAAATCCATAATTCCTCTGGCACCCCGCGGTTATTTGCGAGCTGCTGTGAGCAGATGGAGGAGCTGCAGATAAAGCCATCCGCAGCACGGGAGCCGCTCGCCTTCCCCGCTCAGCGCCGCGTGGGCAGGGGGAGAAGAACCGAAATAATAAGGGGGGGGGGGGAAGGCAGAAAAGGGAGAGGGAGAGGAAGGAGATGGCCGGCCATCGGCGCGGGGCTGAGCTGCCATCTCGCACACCTCCGTGCAGCTCCCGGCCCTCCATAGGGAGCACCGCCACCCGCAGCCGTGCCGGGGTGACATTGGCACTGCCGGGCGCGGGGCCGAGCGCTGATGGGAGCTGGCAGCACATCGGTCCCGGGGGGGGGGGAACGAAGGAGAGGAGCCGACGTCAGCGCCGGAAAGGACAGGCAGCCCACCGGGCCGGGGCTGCGGGGCGCCGCTCACAGCACCTCCAAGGAGAGAACGAAGAGCCCCTTTGGAGCCGTGCGCCGCTGCGAAGCCGGAGCTGTGATGTGATGCCCAGCGCCGCCGCAGACAGACACACCGACATCAGACGGGGCTGCGGTGCCAAAGCTCAGCCCCAGCGGCTCCCGCATAGGAAACTGCAGCTCGCAGGAAGGGCTCGGGGCTGCGGAGCACCAACGCGCCATCCATCTCACTGCTGGGCTCTGCTCCCCGCACACGGCTCAGCCCCGCGCTGCTGGAAGGCCCCTCCGCCGCCCCGGCCGCCCCGCTCCGTGCACGCACACAGGGCTGTTCCCCCCCTGCAAAGCAAAAACAAAGGCGGCGAGGCAGTCCCGAGCAGCGGCGATGCACCGCAGCTCCCCGGCTGCTCCCGCGGACACGAGATGGAGCCCGCAGCCATCGGCACGCAGAGCCCGGCGCTGCTCCTTCGCTGCCCTCCGCGCCCCGGCACGGGAGAGGGCTCGCTGGTTCAGAAGCTGGCGAGGCCAATTAATCTAATGAGGTTTTGCAGCCAGGGACCATTGTCAGCCAGGGAAGGCACAGCGCTGCAGTGCGCGCGGGGGGCTCTGGGAAGCAGAGGGGATTTGGCACGGCGAGGCGCGCAGGCGACGCGCGGCCCTTTTGTTGCTCTCCATCCAGCAGCGAGAAATGCGCTCCCAGCGAGCCCAGCCGGCACACCTGAGAGCCGAGGGACGGCGTGCAGCCGAGATGGAGGCGGGAGCCGAGGGCAGAGCACAGCTCACGGTGCACAGAGCAACGCCGGGGCTCCTCAGCGCGGCACCGCTTTCGGATGGGGGTTCTGCGATGCTGAGCTCCACGCCGTGCGATCCAACAGCATCAGCAAAGGGCGGCCCAGCCATGCACTGCAGGGCTCCCACACGGCTCTCCAGGGGGAATGGCAGTGGGAATGGCAGTGGGAATGGCAGCTCTCAGCTCTCAGCCTGCCCTGCCCTGCACTGCGTGCGCCACAGGGGCACCACGGCTCCCCAGAAGAACACACGGAGGCACGGATGGATAGAAAGGTTTCTTTATGGAGTCTGAGGTTTAAAATAAGGACCGTCGTGGTTTGTTGGCTTTGTTTTGGTTTGGTTTGGTTTTTCCACGTGTCCCTTATAAAAAAATAAAATACAAACTGCAATTGGGATCTCCATCCAAGGGGCCCAAAGTGGCAGCAGGAAAGCCCGGCTCACAGCGCGGCCGCCAGATGTGCCATCAGCCTTTGCTCTGAGAGGGGAACCACCGACCCCGAGTTGGAGGCAGCGCTCCGCTCCTCAGCCACTGCTTCTCTTTTTAGTTCTTTAAGCAGAGTTTCAGTGCTGAAACTCCTTTGGTCTGAACTGAGTAACCCAATGTGTCCGTCCCCCCCCCCCCCCGGCACCCGGAGAGCATCGGTCCAACGCCGCTCTGCTCCGCAGTGCACCCCGGCCATACACACAGCACAGTTCTTATAAATATCTTTATGTCATATAGGAAAAATAAGGCACTTTGGAAGGGTTACAGCTCGCCTAAGACATTCTAAGCAGGAAGAGAAAGGGGTTAGTTTCTGAAATGGATTTAAATGAATGTTAATACGGTAATAAAACCCAGCGAATCCGCTTCCCCACTTCAAGGCTTTGTTTAAAGGAATACAAAAGGAGGGGGATAAGCAGCCCCGAAACGCAGCGGCACGGAGAGCCGGGATGGGGCAGCAGCACCTGCCCTGCGAGAGGCTCCAAGAGCTGCGTGTGAGCTCAGCGACCGAAATATCCCTTCCCTGAAATGACACCACGTGGGACCTCACAGAGCCCCTTCCCTCCACCCGGCCTGGAGCTCCGGGTCTGATAAGGAGAGGAGAAAGCGGTGAAGGTCACCGGCTGCAGACGAGGCTCCGGGCTGAGCCCGGGGAGCGGGGACACAGCCATCCCTGTGCGCCGAGGGGGGGCGGTGGGGGAGCGGCTGCCGGCAGCAGCAGCAGCCAAGCACTGCGGGCAAAGGCAGCGGGAGAACGTCTGAGCTGGGGAGGCTGAGAGGGCAGCGGCCGCCCCAGCGCCACGCAGACGTCCATGGGGACGGGCGGAGGGGAGGCCCGCGGCTGCCAGCTCTGCTTTCGGCCGTGCAGAACGCTCGAGGCTCTGCGCTGCCACGGCGAGAGGCAAAGATGGCAGGAGGAGAGCGCGGGCCCTGCAGCACGCACAGCTGCTCTGCTTTGCAAAGGTTGTCGCTGGCACCTCTCCTCCCCCCCTGCTGGGTTCAGAAACACGAGGCCCGCTCGGCGGCCCGGCGCCCCGCGATTCCGCGGCACCGCTCACAGATGGACACCTCACACGGGGATCTCCACGCTCAGCTTTGTCCTATCTGCAACCCCTCCGCTTGGGATCCCGCACTTCTGCCTCTCAGCCCAGGTCTGAAAGCAGCCGTGGCTAAAAGCAGGCGTGCACAGCCAGAGCAGCACCCCTCCTGCTGCCAGCAGGGCTCCGGAGCAGGCGAGGCAATAGGAGCACTGCTCCACCTGCAGCTGCACCGCTCACCCACGCAGCATCCCCGTGCCATAGGCGTGGAGCGACCACAGCGCCCCGAGGCACAGCCCTGCCCCACACGCTGGGCTGCAAGGAGTGTGGCACTTCTCTGGATTTCACACGACAGAAAGACTCGCTCCCCTTTCCCAACAGGGGGCCAAGTCTACTTAAGGCAATTTAAAATTAACCCAGGTTTGGCATTTGTGAGCTCCGCGCTTCCCTGTGTGATAATGCTGTCAGCCTGGCTTAGCTCAAAGGTCTGTTTTCCCCAGGAACCTGTCTCCAAGAGAAGCCAGAGGAGGATGCTTACAGAAGGAGCAGAAAAACAGAGGCAGCCATTCTCCTCCAGCCCCCCTCGCCCAGCGTGCAGCACCGATCACTTTGCATTTCCAAGTCCCTCCGCTGCACGACGGCTCGCTGCCACTCGAGGGCTTTCTTTCCCTCTTCCAGAACCTGCAATGAGCGCTGCTCAGATGTTCCCAGCCTGCTGGGATGCCTCGCTGTGCCCTCTGCTCCGCACAGCCCATTCGCACACAGAAACGGAATGGTGGAGAGGCTGCTCAATCTCTCCTGATGGCGCTCAGGGCTGAGCCACATCTCAGCCCGACCCACGGCCCAGCAAAGCCCCTCCTCCGGGCCCTCATCTGCTCTGGCACACATTAAAAATGCACCAACGCACGCGAGAAATCGGTAAGAACTCGATGGCACCAACTGAAATCATCAATCAAAGCCCCAAGAAGGGTTTTCAGCAACCCAGCAGCCTCCAGCTGGGCCTGGCATCCCAGCTATCAGCAACACCGTGGAACGAGGCAAGCTGGAGAGGGAACAACAGGCACGGGCTGGCAGAATACCTTACAATTAGAAAGGCAAAGAGGGTGGAGATTTGGTCTCAACGGTCCCAGCCCACAGCAGGCCAAGCCATGGTCTCCACAAGGCTTTGGAATCGCTTTCTGAGACAGCCGTGCTCAAAGTGAAATACAAAAAGCACATCTGTGGCACTGGGATATTCGCTTCTAGGTTTCCAAGATATGCATATATTCTGTGCAGTGTAAAACAGCAGTAACACCTAGGTCAGCTAGTTCAAGTTCTCCATTTTCTCCCCCTGCCTGTAGTGAGCAGCCTAGGAATCCGTAGGGTTAGCTGGGAGAAGAAACGTCCTTAAAAATCAACTAATCAGCTCTAATAACAAAACGTGGGGAACAACACGGGTTAGGTCTGATGTAACCGATGGGCAACTCGGCTCACACACACGAGGTGGTTTGAGGCACACAAACCCCCCTAATCCTGAGGTGGAAGGGAGGAGGAAGCAACGCTAACACCAGCAATTCCTGCAGCAGCGCCCTCTGCAAGAAGCCTGGTGGCTGCAGGAGGGAAGCAGCTATTCCCACTGGTCAGAAGGGGCCTGGTGCACAGGCAGCCCTCCCTGCTCTACTCTAGGCACTTGTGGCTTTTGCTTTGTTTTTTAAGCACGCTCCCAGCACGAAGCCGAGCCAACAGCTCCGCTCTCCCTGCAGCAGGAAGCCAAGCAGCCGTCCCGCTGCAGCTCTGCGTCCCTTTGTGCAAGGCTCCCTGGTGGCAAAGCAGTCCCGGAGGCTTCTGAGGAAGGCAAAGGCAGCTTTCAAAAAGAACACAGCCCTCCTCACATTGCACCCGATACACTCTGCAGCCCTGCAGCCACGAGTGCGCCCCGCGGGGGGGTAAGTCTGGAAATACTGAGGAGGGTCAGAGGGGAAAGAATTGTGCACCATTGCCGAAAACTGATTACGTGACAGTGGGATGCAGCAGAGAACAGGCATTTAAAGCCCGTTTTCTTGCAGCGCTACCAGTATTCACTGGAAAGGAAGAGCCACTAGATCAACTGCCTGCCGTTGCAATGAGGAAACTAGCTGAAAACGTCCTTCATCTGAAAGGCCACAACAGGATCATCCATCTTTGCTTTAGAAGTCCCTCAGGGCGGAGGGGTTTTGTGTGCTCTGCCTGGTGGCATCGAGAATCTGGAGGTTTAGTTCTCTTAAATAAGCAACCGTTCCACTCCCTCCAGCCAAATCCCAACGCCTCCATCCTCACCGCCTGTGAGGAGACCTTTCGGAAAGGCAGAGCACAAAGTCCTGCCAAAGCCTGGGGGGGGGGGAGGGAGAGGGGAGATATGCTGGTGGTTGTCTGAAAACCCTTGGCACATCTTTGGTTACAGGATGAAAAGGAAACGGTGGCAGGTTTGGCCACCTGGTTCTTTAAGAAGCCGTTAACCCGGGAGGGAAGGGAACCGAGGGGATGGGACCGTGGTTAATCCGACCACTCGTCCTCGTCGAACTCTGAAGAGTCATCCTCAGAGTCGCTGTACTCCACCGCGATGCGGCGCGACAGGATGGTTGCCACGTCGTTGCCCACAACGTCCCGCTTCTCCTGCTCCCGCTGCTCTTCCACCTTGCGGAGCTGGAAGCCTGTTGGGAAGAAGGCAACGGAGGGGATTGTTCAAAGGCTTCGGTCACACTGAAATCCCCAAGGCAGCCATCCCTTTGATGAAATCCTCTGAGCAAGACAGCCCGTACTCTGCCAGCAAGTATTGGACACGCTACGGAATAACAGTGATGGTGAATGACAGCCAAGACAGGCTGGGTGGGCAGGTGGAATGGGAATTGAATCGTTTCTGTGCTCCTCTGAAGGGTTACACCACTGTCATTCAATCCACTTTGCAAACTTGGACCACAGCGGTTCTGGCACCGCCGTCTCCAAGGAGCAGGCAGAGACACACAGCCATCGAGGCCTTCACCTGGGTGGGCAGACAAGGAGAGCCCGCAGCAGCAAACCTCCAGCAGTGGGGCAGTCACAGCCCTGCTCGTGAGGCAGCTCCCACACGCTCTCACCCAGCGCACCGTGGGTATGCCACAGGCTATGGAGAAAGCTGGAGCTGGAACACAATCTTACCTTGGCGAATCGCTGAAAGCAAATCGCTCCTGGCATCGCTAACCGCGGGCAGGGATGACTTGGGCTTGGAGGCGGAGGTGTCTGAAGGTGGAGGTGGTGCTGGGGGCCCATCGAGGACACTTGAAGACAGAGGTGGGGGGCCAGGAGGTGGGGGTGGGGGAGGGGGGGGTGGTGCGCTCCCACCGCCCGGCTGGGGCAGAGGAGGGGGCTGCACGCTGCTGTATTCGGCCGCTGGAGGGGGCGGCGGTGGTGGCGGGGCAGCAAACTCGGGGTGAGGTGGGAAAGAGGGGGGAGAGGGCGGTGGTGGGGTCCCTGGGGATGGGAAGCCCACGGGGGGTGGTGGAGGAGGGGTGCTGCCCATCAGCGGTGGTGGTGGAGGCGGTGCTGGAGGGGGAGCAAAGCCCGGCCTGGCCCCGGCGGGGGATCCGATGGGAGGAGCTGGTGGCGGGTGGCTCGGGCTAACCAGGCTGGATCTTTTGGTCCCTCCAGAACCAGAACCTCTTTGGTTGTCTACAGGATAGCTGTTGCAAAAGAAGGAGAGACGAATAAGGCTGTTAGCTTTGAGGTCAGACCGTGCAGTCTCCATTTTAATGAGAATCATGTGTGGTTTGTTGCAGTCCAGACAAAAATCTAACTTCCAGCTTCAGCTGGTGTTTGCATGCTCCTCGGGTTTTAGCTTTCTTGCAGGGTTTCTTTTGGCTACCACCACCAGAACAAAGGAGAGCTTCTGGGGACTGGCAGCGATGCTATCATCTGTCCCATCTCCCAGGCTGACAAGAACACGAGCCATCTCACCTCCCTGCCAGAGGCCGGGCGTCACATCTGAGCTCAGAGAAGCCTCTTGGCTTAAGAGCTCCTGCAGCACTGCTAGCTGCTATCCCTCCATGCTGAGGTCAGACTTCTGACACGCCAAGCAGGGACATCTACTGTGATAAATGGCACAGGGACTGGTGGGGACGCCAGGAGAACATATGCTCTCAACACCTGCTAGGAACAGATCTCTTCACTGGATTCCGTGGCTCAGAGCTGGAGCACAGCAACCACGTCTCATAGCTCACCGCGGGGACCGAAGGGATGAGCACCCAGCGTGCTCTTAGGGAGAACACCGAGTTCCCATTTATGGGAGCTGTGCTACAGCAGAGAACAATACTACCCAGAAGAGACTGCAGTATCCTACGTGCGTGTAAAGGAAGGCCTAAACTGCCGACATCTTGCACTGTAAGGCAGGAGAGGTTTGGTACGTTTGCCACAAAAATGTCACAGTTTTTGGCAGTGCACAAACGCTGATCCATGACAGACCACTGGAGATCAAACCTCACTCCCAGGATTCTTTAAAAACAAACCACCAAAACAAAACCAGAGAGGAGAAGATCTCTGTGGCTGGGCAGAGATCTAAGGAACTGCATAAGGCAGCTTAAGCTTCATCTGAAAGCTCATTTCTGCTCTGCCCTAGAGGAACATGCTGCAGAGTGGAGTGCTTGGACTCTCTGACACATCAGAAGAGCCTTTTCTGCAGCACTGCTGCCTCTGGATAAGATGGAGACAAGCTAACGCAGTCCTGTCTATCAGACATACTGTTACTGCCTTTAAGAAAAAACAAAAAGCTGCTCTCTCATTTCAATCTGTGTCTCAAGCCACTGCCGGACCACGGCTCTCATCTCTGGAGGTGACTGGAAGTCACTATTTCATCTGATACAAAGCAGCTACACTGAACTTCTGCTGTGAAGGAGCCAGCTGGTGTGTTCCAGTCCTTCAAATTTTATTACATCTACATCTTCAGCGCCCACATCATGCATTTGTCAAAAATCACAGGGCAAATGGCAGTAGCAAAGAAAACCACGAGTGAAAGAGAGTGCTCTTTGCAAAGGTCTATCAGGAATGTGAACCTACATATATTGGAAGAACTGCACTGGAAAAGAGGGACTTTTCCAACCCGTGCCATGGGGCCAGACTATTAAACGTGACCCTGCTCTTTTAGAAAGCAGAACAACTCTGCTCGAGTCCTCCTCCAAACCCACTCTCCCCTCCTGCACACGAACAACAGCTGAGAAGCACAGAGAGTGGCTGTGTTGGCTGCAGCTCTGCCCCGCTCTGCTGCTGCACCTTCCTCCAGACAGGAGCACACTGCTTCCCATACAGCGCCCGTCAGGAAGTTCTGCTGTGCCACCTCAGCCTGTCTCCTGTCATCCTTTTACACCACCTACTACTCCCTGGTGACAGAAGGGATCCCGTAGGCTTACCTAAATTCCACCGGGGGTGGAGGCAGGCTGTCATCTGGGAACGAAGGAGGTGGTGGCACAATAGAGTCAGTCTGCGGCGGCGGCGGGTAGCAGTTCATGTCCATGCTTTCATTGGAGCCAATGCTGCCGTTCTGATACACCATGTTAGAGGGGTACCTGAGACGGGAAGGTGAGCACTGTGTTTAGAGAGTTCAAAGTAACATCTCAAACTCATTTTCCCCCTCGCTCACGAGAGCATTGCCTCCCGGAAGGGTTACAGCATTACAGCTGTGCGGCAGTTGCACCAGTGATATTAACCACGTAGATGGATCAACCCGCAAGGCTCGGAAATTAGGTTTCCTAGCAGGAAGGCTTTTCCCAGCACAGCCGGACCTGCCTTGAGGTGGGACCTTATCAACCACCACAACAGGACACACGAAGCAAAACCTGAAAGCAGCAGCTAAAAACAAGAAGCCTCTATTTCTCCAAGCATTTCTCCTATATGAAGAATCACGCGCGGTTTACTCTGCGTAATCCTTTTGCTGGACACTCTCCTGCTTGGTCCCACGTATCAGAACATGATTACGTATTTTAGCCAACAAGAGGAAAACCAAAAATATTTTTCAAGTATTTGATGATAGAAAAAAATAAAAGAGTGCATTTTGACCACGTTGGCCTTGAAAGACTCTGAGCATCATCAGTGACAGAAAGGAGAGCTACTAAAAACACAAGACATGCCATTAAAAGCAAGCATCCCAAGCTGAAGCGCTGCTGAGCAAGGGACTGCTGCTGCTCAGCTTTCAGTGGGCTCATCTCACCACGGGGTGAGGTGCTGCCACTGCTCCTCAGGAGCATTCAGATGCATGCACACGTTGGCACCAGAAAACAGAGGAGCGAGGAAACGGTGCTGTTGTGCTGCTCGATTCCTCTGCTAGAAACCAAACCTGTCCTCCTATTAAACTAAGAGCAAGTTTTATTTTTAGCTGGAGAGTGTGATTTAAAGAGAGATTTTTCTTGTATGAAAGGAAGCTGCGAGGAGCAAGCAAGCGAGAGGTGCATTGTGGGGAATTCAGTCTGCTTCCAGCCTAGCTGGTGTCAAAAGTTAAATGAATTCCCAAGCCAAAAGCGCTAAAGAGAGATCTGTAGCTTGGAACACTTGGATGGGAACTGCCCCCGCTTCAACCTCAGGGCGTGAAGAGCCGTTTGTGAGATGTACCAAAGCCATCACACAATAGCACCGAGATGCCACCCTGCTCCTCAGCACCAGCCCAGAGCTCGGGGTGATGGGAAGGGCACCGCCACGGGGTATGGAGCCAAGGCTTCCTGCGTTCCGTGCCCACCAGGCGGGCAGATGGGAGCAGCCGTGCTGCTGAGGCTGTTCCTGCCACCTCGTTCAAGCCGTGTAGCTCCCTGATTTATTTAGCAAATTCTAAATCCGCAGATGGATTTACTTGGGAGAATCTGATTAGTGGCAGTATCGATCCGCACTGTGCAGCAGATCTGGAGAAGCTGCAGAGCAGGGTGAACTGCATTACAATCAACACCGCCTGCCCGCTACCCCTTGCTGGGGAGCAGAGCAGAGCCCCGGACTTGCTTACCCAGCAGGACCGTGTTTGTCCTTTATCTCAACAAATTCTTGTCCCATTTTCAGTTTCTCCCACTCTTCTTTCCGGGTTTTGATTTTCCGTGGGTTCACATTTCCTCGGTTTGGATTCTCCTTTTTCTCTTTCTGCGGGAGGAAAGGAAAGGAAAGGGAGGAGGAATCAAACAAAAGCCTTATTTTGCTTTAAACTCACTGGGAACAGGAAGGGATAGGACAGACCTGCAGCAGTTTCAAGAAACCACATTCACTGAGAGGGCCAGGATTTGTCATTCATTTTCCTGACTGCTGAAAGCTCCAACGTCCTCCCAGACAAAGAAGATGGAGCAGAGAGAGCAGCAAAAGACACCACCCAGCTTCCTCAGCATGACGTCAGGGCTACAGCCTGGCACGACCACCTTGGGGGCAGTGAGAGCTCCACTTCCCCTCATCAATTCTGCTTTTGGCCTGTGCGTCAAGGCTGCCAAACTCCACCATCGCCTCGCTGGTGTTAATGCTTTGGGTGTGCAGCGTGGATGCCTGCCCACAAAGAGCTGTGCTTTTGTGAGCCTCATTTTCTGTGTTCTGACACGTCCTAGCTCCCTCCTTTGTTACTCTGACACGGAAAGGGCAGCATCTGTTTCGATATTTAGGACTTTGGTTGCCCAAAAGCTAAATGAAGCTTTTATGGTGTCACTTTCAGCATTGGCTCGAACCCCCCCAGTCACCAAACCAGGAGCTTTACCCGGTGCTTTCAGCTTACGTGGCTTTGCTAAGCCTCCTGATGGCCGCCCATTTAACATCATGGCCTCTTCTGGCGCTCCTGAAGGTTTTCTCCTTTCTTTTTTTTCCACTCTTCCACAGTAGAATTTATTGCAGCACTTGGCAAAGCACAGTGCTGGGGCAGTGGGATTTGCACTGCTTCAACACTGAGCAGACCCCTACGCAACACCACAAGCACAGAGAAGACTGACACAGCCCTGCTCTGCTGACTGCATCAGCACTGTGTTTGAAGACAACAAATTAAACCCTTCTAACACCACAAAGAAGATGGCATTTGGAAAAACAGATTAAGGGTATCCTTGTTGTCTTCTTTTTAATTAACAGCGATGAAAGTGAAGCAGATCAAAACTACTCTGAATTGATCCCCAAAGAGCTTAAGAGAGTAAACCTCAATTTTGGATAGCAACTTTGGAGCCCACAGTTCATTAACGCTTTCCACCTCCTTTCCCACCCCGACATGCTGCTGTTGGCACAGATCTCCCATTTCCTCACCCTGTGCTTCCGCTTCTCTTTCATAATATCCTTGGTGTCCTGAAGCATTTTCTCTTTCCAAAGGTCAAAGAAATAGGAAGGATCCGTGTAGAATTTAAGTGCCTCCTTGCCATCGTCCCTGGAACAGGGAGGAGAAAACACACACAAAGAAGTGGCCAAGTCATGCCACTGTTTGCAGCCCAAAGAAAATAAAAGCCACCAGCCCAGACAACAGATTAAAAGCCTGCAATGAGAAGGTCAAACGCTCTGCTCTCACCTCTGTCCTCCATTTAAAAATAGGCAGCAGAGCCACAGCAGCCACCCCCTGTCCCAGCACTCCCACTTGCCATTGCTTTCACCCTCACACAAACTCTGGATTCCAGCACCTGAAGAACTCGGCTGCTCTGAGCAATCACCAGGAGAGCAGCAGGTCTCTCACTCCAACTCCCACTTGTTTGTGTTGTATTTTTGGTGTGAAAAGATCTTCTCCAGCTCGGGAACCCTAAATCAGACCGGCAGCGTCCTTGAAACTCGTGTGTGCACACACACTCACTCTCCTACTTTGCAGTGCAGCCGCGTCTGGCAGAAGACAGCAGCCTCCAGCTATCTGTAATTACTTTTTACCTGTTCAAAAGATATTTATGGATGTGGGCTAAGTCTCTGTATTCTGACCTCCTTACTTCTGCTACGGACAAGATGAAATGGCACGGCAGGACCGCTCGGGAGAACGGTTCACACAGCCCACCGAGGTCACATCGGATGTCTCAGGCCAGGCATGGGAGGCCATGGGAAGCAGCTCCAGACGTAGAGGAGCCTGCTGCACCCACCTGGGTGAGAGCCACACACTGCAGTTTGCACTGTGGCTTCCTGGAAAGAAGCCATGGGGCTACAGCGAAGCACAAGAAAATGCATCATCTGCACAACACCTAGCATGTTTATGCAGCGCAAGCCAAGCCTTGCCCCAAGGCAGTCACAAAAGTGACAGCAGGTAACCAAACGTATAATTTTCTAGCTATGCTCATTTGTACAGCCTCGAAAGCAAAGTTTCACATAATCCAAAGGATGGAGATTTCCCGGTGGATCTCCAACTCTATTTCCTACTGAAGATGGCTACTTCGATACAGCAAGGGATAGGAAATGACCTCAGCTGGCTGGGAGGAAGAAGCTTCCTCTGCAAGGGAACAAGTGCCTATGGAGGTGTTGTAGTGTTACCTATAAGGGGAAAGTATGTTGAGAGGTGGAGGAGTATTGCAGGTCCCATAGGTTTCAAGGACAGGCACTGGCAGAGAATCTCTGTCGAAGAGCTTCTGGTCCTGAGTAGTGGAGCTTTTGAAGGCCTTCCTGGTGTTAATGCCTTGCAGGGAGACTGTAAGGAAGAGAAAAGAGCAAGTGAAGAGCAGTTTGACCCAGGCCAATGGCACTGAGGATCAAGCAGCAAACATCTGATTTCAGCTGGAGTTCTTGGCGTGCTTAGTACTCCTTAAGCTCAGGTTCCTTTTCCCACAGATCTCCTGGGAAGCCCAGCAAACCTCAGACCGTGCTGTGACAAGATCTGCTGCTGTACAGACATGGCTTGAGAGCTGCCAGTGGGGTTTCAATCCCCTGCAACCAAGACTTGGGAAGTCAATGGCTACCCAAGTGCTGAAGGATGAGCTTCCACACGGAGACCTGCTAACAAGCAAATCTCTCCTCGGCCAGATGGATGCTCACATGGCAGCACTGGGCTTTTTTGGGAGGGCTGCAACAGTCCCACTTAGTCCAAGAGGTTCTAACACCAATCATAGCACCAGGCTCATCGCAGGGCCACGAACCAGCCACACTCAAAGAGAACCTTTACTACGCTTTGTCTGCAGGCACTGTGCTGCACTCCATTACCTTCCTCCTCTTTGGGATCCAGCTGAGTGACTTTGACTTGCAAGCGGTCAACTCTCTCGACAAGAACGCTCACACGGGAGGCAAAGGTGTTGGCTTGAGTAAACAACTCTCCAAATATGTCTTCTGCAAATTTACCTGCAATATTAAACGACCACGTTACCCTCACGAGCCACACCAAACCACATGTAATCTCCCTCCTCGTTGTCTCAAAGAAAGAAAGAAAGAATGAACCGTGCTTCTTTTCATGTCCGCCAGGGTTGGGTGCAACATCCAGGAAGACAACACTCCCTTCCACCAAAACCTGACATTTCTGAGGGATCCTTAGGCCACGAAGAAACAGTTGAGACATACTTTCAAGTCAGTATTAAAGCCATGAAAAAGAGGGCTGACAACAAAACAGTGGTCTGAATCCGGATGGGTCTGCAGGTCCTTTAAGATTCTCTGCTGTTCTGTTTATTAGACAAGACAACACAGACTTTTATTGCTCTGGAGAAGCTCAAAGGCTCCTGGTCTCCAGCAGGCCTGCCTCCAGGGTAACTGGCACATATTTACAAGCTCAAAGAGCTCTGGAACCGGAGAGCAGACCCAGTCCTTGATCCTAAAGCCTGAGCTATAACCACAGACAAAAGCACTGACCCTTTTGTTCCTTCAGGTGGCAGTGTCTGAAAAATTGATGCATTCACGTTTATTCTAAATCAAAACCAAAAGGGAACTTCTCCAACAGGAATATTCTCTCTCTAACAGCTTGGGTTGCCCAGTGGGCTGCGATGACAAACATCATCCATCGTTTGGATGGTGAGAGCGTCTTGGGGCTTGGATCAGGAGCTCGCTGCACCACTTACAAGCCTAACAATAAGATGCCCCCAGTCCTTAAGAGTTTAAAATCTGCATATACAAGGAGAGATGACCACGGGTGAACAGAGATGGGTGAACTGAAAGAGAAAGAAGCTAAAAGGAGCACCATCTTTAAAGCTCCGCTCTCCAGCATAACCCGAAAGTGGGAACCCCAAATAACACAGCACTGATCAGAGCAGACTTGGCACCGACAGCAGCCAGGCCCACCGAGTTCCCATTGATGGGAAACATTTCCAGCCACGGCTGCTGAGCATGAGGCTGCTCCCAACCAGCCGTCTGGTTCTGCAAGCGCATCATCATATGGTCAGCAGTTTGTTCTGGAATCTGTTACTCCCAGAGATCCTCTCCGACATTCAGGAAAGGATAAGCAGTGGGAAGCCTGACTTTAACAGCAATGCTGGAAAATGAGGCTGTCTGCAACAAGTAAGAGCAGAAAGAACCCCTCCATGAGGCACAGCAATGGCAGCCAGTAGTGCCTGTGCAAACCCTTCCAGCAGGGCTGAGCTGACAGCCATACCAGAGGTTGCTCATTCCCCCCCCCCCCCCGTTATCAGCGACTTGTTCACAATGCCACGCAGTTCTCCTTACACTGCCAAGCACGGAGAACAAGGCAGGTTAAAAATCAACCTCCTCCACCCTTTCTGGTGGCAGTGCCAGCTTCAAGTGCCTGCAGAAGGTAAATGTTGGATGTGAACTTCAGCTGACCTCCTCCCTCGGCTCTCCTGGACAGCACTGACTCCACATAGGCTCTGCTAACAAGCCCAGCTAGCTCTCCCCAGTCTCATGGGGAGGACTGTAGCCCTGGAGATCTAAGGGCTGGATAGCTCTCACTGCAGCCAGGTTTCACGAGGCACTCTGTGCTCACCATCAGCACCAGCACTCCCGTTTGACCAAAGGAAGCGAACACTTATCTACGTGATAATTTGCCACCCCTCCCAGCAATAGCTCGTAAAGTTGTAATTTGGTTCTGCGTTAACGAGAACTGAGAATCATTTCCAAATTTCACAAGGAACTGCAACAAGTGGGAGGGAAGACAAGAAGTCTTTGGCTTGCGGGGCCGAGAGGCACGTTTCAAGCATAAAATAACACAGAGAGCATTGCACGTGGTGTCCTTAACCCTGCAAGGAGCAGGGATGGTCTGTGCTCCCCCACCTGTGTAAGTGCAGCAGTCCCGAGTTAACGTTCAGGATCTTGCATACGCTTTGGTGCTCCACGTGCAGTTTTAGATGGGGTAAGGCAGAGATTAATTTTTGCTTTCGTTACTTTGACTGTTGCAAAAGTGCAACTCACAATCAGAATTATCTTTGTCATGCACTGGCAGGAAGACAGACGGTGTGATTCAGTGGGTCTCTCCATCTTTGGCTCGTGGATTCTATAACATTGCACAGCCGGCTTATACAGAGCGCTACCAGCTGTGATAGTAACGAAGGGTAAACTCACTGGAATATGAAAGTTTGACAAGATTTATGTTTGCATCTTTGTAAAGAGACTGTGGTGCACTAGGCATGGCTGATTATTCACTTGACAGAGCTGTCACAGCCTACTGAACCTGCTTCGCATTCCTGCAATGCTCAGCGTACGAAGTAGGAGTGGATTTCTTCCTCCAAAGTGAGAGGGGTAAAGGAGGGGGGCAGGAGTTCGGTCACCTGGGTGTGAGTGCTCTGCAGCAGTGAGTCTAAATAGCTTCATTTAAAACACTGCTGACCTCAGGGATGCGGATAAGGGATGGTGCTAATCATCCCCCCTGCATCCCCCTCACGCCAGGAGGCACACAGTCAGCTGGAGCCATCTCTCCCCCAGGTACCCGGCTGCACGTACCTCCCTCCCTGCACCATGCAGACATCCCAGGGCACCTTCCCAGGAAATGAACCCGGCTGCAATTTGGCTCCCAGTGCTTTGCTGTCTCCGCTGAGGCAGACACAGAGAAGCTTTGAATAGCTGCGCAAAGACGGCCTAAATCTGCAGGATCTCACCGGGGCTCTGTCACACTAACCCTCTGCATGTCTTTGGACTGGGATTAGCTTTCTCAGCAGCTGAGATCTGCACAGCTTTACTGCCTCCTTCCTCCTCATTTCACATGCACGAGATGGATTTTCCTTGCACTCCACAACCATCTTGGCTACCAGACCCACCAAACGACCAACAAGGGTCAGTGGAATGTGAGCGGATGGACAGGTCCTGCCTGTGCAGTGACATTTCCACAGCCCAAAACAGAATGTGACACCGACTGGCAGCCATCACAGGCCCCGATTTCGGTTGCAGCCACGGTTTTCACTGCTGGAAAGAGACTGTAGCTGAGGTTCTCCTGTCACATTAGGCCAGGGGCTTACTTTGCAAGCAGAAGTGCTCGCAGGCACCACCGGTAAGCCCAACAATATGTTAGTTTGATTCCCAAAGACTTGCTTCAAGGGCAAAGGCAGCTAATCAGGAGCCAGAGCGTTTCAAGAGAGTACGGAGCCATCCCACAGAGACCACAATTAACTCCTCTCTCCTTCCATGGCATGCAGGCCCACGTTTTCCCTACGGCCTTTCCAAGGCTATGGGGCAGCCCACCGGAGAGCTGAGCTTGGTGCTGCCGTCTGGGCGAGCAGCCCTGAGCCCCCACTGCTCCAAAGGCAACGCTTGGGGACTTTGGGTCTTCCAAGGTAGCAAACAGCAGGGGCAAACAGGCTGCTTCTGCACGGGCGCTTTAATTATCTTTCATTAAAAAGAAGACTACTTACACGCCGTAGCTTCGGCACAGTCAAGCTCCATTTAGTAGCGCACGCAATTAGAGGCACATTCTCTGACACAAGATCCTGGCTGCTCTGAGAGCCTCCCATTTTACAAGCCTGAGTTGTGCTCCATCCTTCCATCTGCAGCTTCGCCGCAGCCCTGCACGCGCACACATGCGCACACCCCCTCCCCAGTTTCTTCTAGATGGGGAAGGCAGTGGGACCAGGGATATGAAATTAGCATCGGATTTCTTTAGGAAAACATTTTAGCATTACCCGGGGAAGGCAGATGGGGGAGAAATAGGAACACGAGAGTAGAAAGGGAGCTAAATAAAGAGCACTAGCGACTCCTGAGGGCAACGCGCAGGCTCGCCATGGTACTCACTCAGGCTGCCCAGCTGTCGAATGACATTTGCCAGGGTGATGTTGGTCATGCATTCCAGCTCGCTTCGAACGCTAGGCAACGTCTGACGGCACAGGTGCCTTGGCTCAATGTTCCTCGTTACTAACGGCATGGTGGACCTGCTTCAGGCACTGTTCTGAAAGATGAAAAACAACCCAAAAAAGAAACAGGAAAGGATTACTCAACCGCAAATTCCAGGCACACCAGAGCCATGGTGTTCGTTTTTCCTGCTCTCAAATGGCTTTATTTATAAGCCTCCTTTCCCCCTCCCTTCCCCGACCTTATAATACTGGCTCTTCAGAAAGAAAGATCCCGCTGTTCTGTGACTCGCAGTGACAGCAGAGTCCCACCGGCTCAGGTGTGGAGGCAGAGATGGAAAACTACGCGGCTTCGCCCACACGCGAGGCGCTGCCGGCATCGCCGCCGCCGATGTTCCCTTCCTACCCATCCGCAGCCTCCTTCCTTCCCCGCTCACACACAGCATCTCAGCGAGCCTTCAAACCCTTCCTCAGGAATACGTTAAAGCGGAGACCGATGGCTCTGCTTCCACCAGAGGACGAGGGCAGGAGGTGGGGGGGAACAAAGCGCGGCTCCTCCCGCAGCGGCACAAGGCGGCTCTGCTGGAACAACAGGAAGCGCTCGCAGCTGACCAGGAAACTTTCTGCTGACTGCTCCTCATCCTGCAGGCTGCACCCGGCGGCCTTCGGGAAATCCCCCAGGGCTGAGGTTTACACTGGGCCATTGTTTTTGTGCTGGGGCAGTTTAACCGTAAGGGAGCCCTAAGGAGGACAAAGAGCTCTCAGGCGCGGGTCAGCCCTTCCAAGGGCTCTCCTTTGCCAACAGGCCCAAGCCTCCAAGCAACAAACATCCCTCTTGCAACGTCTGCCCCTGAGACGGAGGGATGCCTAGCTAAGGAGCGGTGCCACAGGCCTGAAATCTTCACAACTCAGTGAAAGCAAACACAGCCCAACTTCGTGATTAATTTAGAAGGGGAAAGAATCACTTTTCTAGGTCAGCTGAGGAGCAGCCCAAGAGAAGCAGCCAGCTCCCATGTGATAGGCATGCTGATCTGCTCGGGCTGGGTGTAAAAATAAAACAGGAAGCTAACAGCTTGGGGAACATGGCTTCCTGTCACCAACAGCAAAAAACCAAGAACCATAAAAAATCAGCTGTTTGCTCTTGACTTTGAGCCACCCTTTGATAGTCTCTGTGGCAGCTGGCAGCTTATCTTTGAGGTCCAGGAGTCCTTCCTGGATGCTTTTCTATCAGGGTGTTAAGAGGAAGAAGTGGGCATTATCCCTCCTAATTACCTCACAAGCCAGATTTTGAATTGCTAAATGTGACCCATTAAGGCAGAGGAGTTGGAGTGCCGCAGCGCAGGGCGATCTCCTGGACAAGCAGATGGAGGATGCCATTTTGAGCTGGGGACTGCGTGTGCACAGCCCTGCACCAGGGACAGGGCCCCAAAACCATAAACCTCGGGGCAGAAGGGAGCAGGGTTTGTCTCCAGGTAAACAAAAGCTGAGCTCCTCCAAGGGCTGAGGTCCGTGCTGCTCTTCCTTGTGTCCAAGCGCTGCAGCAGCCACAGTAACTGCTGAGATATTTAAAGAGCAGGGTGAACCAAGGAAGGACTCTGACCTTCGCTTCCAAACACCCCGTGTTTTATTGATTACAGCCCAAGCCCTGCAATCTTTTGCCAGCTTTAGCGCTTTAAGCCAGACAAACTTTCCCAGCTCCCCCCAGACTGCAGTCTGCAGCTCTCATAAACAAGGCAGCATTTGCAGGCTGCCTGCATCGAGCTTCTCCCTCGTGCTCCCCAGGGCTCGGTGGGATCTGCAGAGCCGGGACAGACACCGAGCCTGGGCTGTAAGGGGGAAGAGATGGGAGCGTGCATATGGAATAAAGGGAAACAAAATAAACCAGCACTACCACCGAAAAAAAAACAACCACAAAAGATGATAGGTGTGCTGGGTCGGAGAGAAGCGCTCGTTGCTGCATGTATCTAGAGCATGGGGCAGAAAAATGGAGTAACAGCCTCAAATACCCATGCAGAAACACCGGCCTGAAATAGGCCTATACCTGTACCTTGCCTACACTTTCCCTACCCCCAAAGTGTTCGGCTTCAAAGCCTGTTCTGCAACCAAAGGCAAAGAGTAGCGGTGCAAATCGCCTCTTTACAACTGCACTGCACAACTACAGCACGAATCTGCACCAGTGCAAGACAGCCAGCAGCGACAAGGGCTAAGAAAAACACTCCCTTTATAGCCTAGCTCATCCTGGCAGCCACCCCCACCCTCCCAGCACAGCCTGCCACACTCCACTGCAGAATCAAGAGTTTCGCCCTTGTGATGGCTCCGACAGCACAGCACGGCAGCACTGCTTCTTCCCAAGGCAACGGGGCCAGCCCTGCTGCCCCTAACCCCAGCCAGGAGCTGGCAAGCAGCAGTGAGACGTGAAGGCATTAACCCTGCAGAGCACTGGAGATGAGCGAGGCAGGAGGGATGGGATGGCAGCAGGCAGACAGCCCTGTGCTCCTGTAGCAGCGCTGGGCTGAGAGGCACTGAAAGCAACACTCCATCTCCCCTCAGCTTCGAGATTTCAGGTGTTTTTACAGCATGGAGAGAGGAAATCTGGGAGCTACAGAGCCCAGCAGCAACGCCAGCAGTAAGAGCAGTGCCCCCACAAGAAGCAGCTTCCCTGGTGGACCTCCTTTTTCCCCATCAGCCTTTGGTGGGAAGGTATAGAGATAACAGCTAATGGGCTCCTGTAAAACCTTCATGCCTCATGAGTAGGTGGGACAAAGATTAATAGTCTGGATTGGAAAATAAGTGGTGTGTTTTGAAAGCAGCAGCCAGGAGGGGCAGGAAATAAAGCGTGGAGAAGGGAGAATGTCTGAGAGCAGAGGGAGAAGGAGGAAGCAAAATGCTGGAGACAGCACGAGGTGTGCAGCTGGGGGCAGGGGAGGGACACAGCAAACGAAACAAGGAAGGGACAGACAGAAAAAAAAGCCTTCCAGGAGGTTCTTGCTTTTATTCTTTAAAAGAGTCATTAAGAAACTGATTGACAGCACGTTACCAGCAAGGGCCATCCAGAGCTGCTTTCCTTTCCGTAGTCAGGGCATGACAGCACAGCAGTTTTCCACCCCAGCTAGCCAGAGTGGTCATCAGGCATTAGTCACTGTCACGTAACCACTGCAGACCATATATTATAACTAAATCCTACCATTCAGAAGCAAGTTAAATGAATTGTGAGGCCGAAAATAAAAAACAAGCAGCCCTTATCTTTTGGGTAAAGATAAGCATTTCCATCTGCTCATTAATGCTGAAGATCAGACTTGTTGCGATGGCAGAGTTTGGGGCGCACAGAGCACCTCCCCAACCGTGCTGCAAGCGGGGAGGACACAGAGTATGGCGAAAGCAAAAGTGCCTCTATGAAACATGACTGTCTGCAACAGATTTGTGATGAATATGGAGTAAAAAAAAAAAAAAGCCAGGCATCAAACCGAGAGCAGCTCGAGCTGTGAGTGAGGAGCGCTCTTTGCTGGTTGGGAGAGTGGAAGGGAATCGCGCCGGCGCTGCTCCTGTGCCAAATCCACCAACGCTGTGGCATCCAGAGATGCTCAGAACGCCCGTCCTGCTGCCTGCCGTGCTGCACACCTTCTCAAGAAACAAGGAGGAACGGTTTTTCTCAAGTTAACCGATGTTTTTCTCTCCCTCTCTTGAAGCAAAACGTCCCTACCTGCTCCGGGCAAGCATTTCTCCTCCAGTCTCCGAGCCACGGCCTGAATCACAGAAGGCTCCAAGCCTTGTTATGACAGCAGTGACCGAAAGCCAAAGCACCCAGAGCCCAGCTTTGCCCCAGAGCTTTCCCCCTGGCCTCCCCCCATGCCCAGCAGGGCACTGCCAGCATTCCTCATCCCTTCCCCTCTCTCCCAAAGCGCTTACGCACACATTGCTGAGCGCCGGGCTGCTCACAGCCCTAAGCCAGCCCAGAAAGTTTGCTGAGCACGACAAAAGCTGTGCAAGGCAAGATCCCTGCTCCTACATTCCTAGCAATCTTCCAGCCACAAGAGGCACCTCGCCGTCCTTCCCTCAGCACCTGTGCTGCATGCATGGAGTCTCAGACTTTGCACTGCTGCAGGAAAGCAGGATTTGTGCACAGTGCTGCCTATCCGAGTCCCTGTGCCCTGCACAGCAAACAGGAACGCCTCGCTCACCAAATTTTAACACCTCGCTCACCACATTCGAAGTGCATTCTGACTGTGGCAGCCATTCCTGCAGACACTCTCGGGGTGCTGGGGAACAAAGTGTGGCAAAGCACGGGCCGGGAAAGGGAAAACAACACCGCAGCGTGCAGTTTGTGCTTCTCCTAATCCGGCACTTTGAGGGAAGCACAAGGTACATTTAAGACAAGCACGCTGCTGTAGGGTTTCTCATTGACTGCTCTCCCCAGGAGCTCTGCTGTAGCGGATCACACAGGAATCCTGGTCCTGGATTAGAATCAAGCACAATTGGTTTGCTTCACACACGAGCCGCCGCTCTATAAAGCCCTCGCACAAAGCCACGTCTTATTGACTATTTTTAATAAAGAGGGCTGGCACAGTGAAATTGGACCATTGTTACAAACAATAAAGGAGACAGACTTTGATTACAAGTATTGGGGAGCAATACAGGGATGTTTTAGGATTGAGCATTTGCTTTCCAACGCGAGTTCTGTCAACTGAAAACAGCAACTCGGAGCAAATAGTCCTTAACAAGCAGTTTGGAGACGAGCAGAAAGCAGCACTGCACAGCAAGAGAGGAGCCGTGCTTTCTGCAGCTAGCACAGGCAGCACAGCAGTGCGGGGAAGGCAGGCAGGACTGCAAGGTGAGATGTGTGTGCAGTGCACACAAAGAGCTGTAAATAACAGCCCAGCTCAACACAGAGACCTGGCAAGGTTCTTCTTGCTGGTATGTGACCGGCCAGCATAGCATTAGTGGGAGTCACCTGGGTAATTCCCCGCTCAATGTGACACACCACCTCTCAGATCAGGGACCATCTGCAAATAAATCTGGACCCCGGCAGTGATATCATCTGTCACAGTGTCTGGTGCAGCACAAAGCACCTAGGGAGGACAGAGCCCATTTTTGGGGAAGGGGAGGAATACAGAGCTCCATTTTTGGGGTCCGTGGGGGTGAGCGGTCACCGTGCACACAGCAGAGCTCGCAACAGCCCCAGCCTGGACACGAGCAGGCAGTGAGGGCAAGCACAGCAAGCGCCTTGGAGAGAGCCTTCCGGAGTGCCCATGGGGGGGACGAGCTGCAGCAGCAGGCTTGGGAATGAGGGAGGAAGGAGATAATCAGATCTGAAATTCCCATCAGTATGAAATGAGACTTAACTCAGGAGCTTGCCAACGCAGACTGACTGTTCTTCCTAATGTCTGTGACAACTCTGCCTCAAATTTCAAGCTTCTCTCAGCAGTAACTACTCCCCCATGCAGCTGTAATGGCCAGAAAGAGACTGGCTTTTATGTAACCCCAAAAGGCGAGCAGAAAGGGAAGCAGCAGCCACACACACACACACACGGAGAACTGGGGAGGAAAAAAAAATCAGCAGAAGGCTCTGCTGAGCGCTCAGGGCGATATCCAGGCTCACAATGCAGCCACAGAGAAGTGGGATGCAGCAATCAGAAAGGCAACGCTTCCACACTCAGGGAGAGACCCAGCAATCAGCGCTGCATCTGAGCAATAGGGAGCGAAATTATAGAGCAAACTGCCATGCGATGCCACAAACTCCATCCCGCCAGCTGTAACAAGTATTCATTCCCAAAAACGCGTCACGGGCTCATCTGTCATTAAGGGCCCAGCCTGCCAGCAGCTGAGCAGCAGTCAGCAGTGAAGGGCAGCTGCAGGGCTGCTTCCTTTCACAGTGGTCTATTCTCCCCGTGAGCCGCAGGGGAGATGCACGGGTAAATCCCCACCATCTCCTACCACTGCAGTGTGCAGGCTGCTTCCTCACCCCCAGCACACACAGCTTTCCCAAAGCAGGACCTACCCAAAGCACGGCTTCTCCCTGCAGCAGAACCCCCAAAGCACCCTCCACGTGCTAACAGCCCACTCCAACCACCACCTCAGCAACCCCGGGATGCAATGAGGTGGTGTTACCAAAGAGCCATCCAGGCAGTGGCACGGGGCAGGAGCAGCACCGCACTCCTCCAGGGCCACGTTCTGATATTGGGAAGCATCAGCTCTGCTCTCACAGAGCAACAGCACTGTACAGCATGCCATGCAGCCCTTGGGGCAGCAAACAGCCACGTTGCTTTGTTGGAGAGGGGCTCACTGGGTGCTGCTGCTCCTGGGGAACATACAGCAACCTCCCCCCCCCCCCCCGGCCTCTGCCTGGCTGCAAGCAGAGCCAGCTGGCTGACCTCGACATTTTTCACTCCTGAAACCAAGCTGTTGCCCTCATGGATGCTTTCATTCGTTTAGCTGACCAACATGTTAAACAAAGAGGGTCACCCAGTGCTCCCATCAGTGCCCAAGTGGGGCACGGGCAGAACGAACGCATCGAAATGGAACTCTAGGAGAGATGTGCCAAGAGAAAGGCAGTTTAGTTCAATTAAAGAGAGCTGTCAGAGGTTTCATTCTCAGAATACGGAACTATTGATTAAACAGGAATTAAAGCTCAGAAACAGAAAGGTTTCAAGGTCTTTGCTGGAAGGGTACACGTCAGGAGGGAGATGGGGCTCCTCCAGTGCGCGCACCGCTCCAGCAATGTGCCTCCTAGGAAACAGGAGCAGCAGAAGGAGCAGAGCACTCCCCGTTCAACCTAGGAGTGATTTTGGCAAGGACACGAGGTCAGTGGCAACACAGCCTCCATCAACAGGTAGCTTTGGCGTGCTCAGGGCCGGAGGAGCCCCTCGGAGGTTCTCAGTTACCCCAGGAGCACAGAGCCATGGCGTGGTGACACCCGCAGACTCCAAATGCATCGCAGCCTTCCTTCTCAGCAGATAAACCCCACCTCAGCCCCCACTCCTTTGACACACGCTCAACTCTTTGGATTAACGAAGGAGTGAAGGAACAAACCGGTTCCAAGTGTTTTCTATACAGCTCAACTGCTCTTTCAGTTTCCACTCACGCCTGGATAATTATATCACAGCTCCGAGTGCCCCCACCCTTCTGCTGCACTTGGGGAATACTGCAAAGATAAGTCTTTTCTTAATTATTAAATGTAAATAGCTCATTAAATATAATCCAATTACTTTAATTGTAAGAAAAAGGAAGTAATTACAATATGTACATGCATTCTTGCCTGAACAGTTTTAAATATCTTAAGCGAATCTTTGCAGCATTAATATTTTAAGTTAACCTTTGACACGAGCGAAAATAGAGAGGCCCTGATGTTCTCCAGGAGTGCTGTGTGTGCTGGCATTTCTGTCACAAAAAACCCAAACTGAAACAACAACAACAAGAGGACAGCCTGCAGCATCTGAATTCAAATGGTTTGCAAAGAGCACCTTAATGAAGTCACAGCAACACGGGAGGTTTTTTGGCTGCAGGAGGCAGAAGTGCTGTGTGCGATGTTGCATTCAGAGCCCTCGTGGGGTTTTGGGGTGTAAGGAATTGAGAGATGGAGGAAGGAGACGGAGGGAGGGCGATCAGAGCGGCCACTGTGGGTGTGATGGGGAGATGAGCCCCCCCAGCCCATGGCCCCCAAAGCCCAACCCCGGGGTTCTGCTTCCCCATTCCAACAGCTGCTCCAGCAGTGCACGGATGGGTCTGCCCACGTGGGCACCACCTCCTGCACTTTGCATGTGGTGATGGCCACCCGTGTAATCCCCCTTGGGACAGCCTGAAAAACAGCCCTGTAACCATCACTGCTTCCGTGCTGTGTTCCGAGCCCAGCAGTGACCTCACCTCATGCAACCTGTGCAACCCTGGGCTCTGCCTCACCCCCAAACTACTGCAGAAACCATCACTTAACTGAGCTGATCTTTGCAGGAGAGACGAGGCTGCATTAGGGATGCCAAAGATGCGAGCCTTTCTATCAAAGCTCGCCACAAGGTCTGTGATAAGCTGCTTTACAGAGACCTCCAACCGGAGGCAGACCCTACATGTAACCTCCATACAACATTCACCCTCAATAGCAACCAAAGGGCCATTCCATGCATGCTGAGCACCTCCAGCTCCACCTGGAAAGGGAAGTGGCTGCTACAGAAGGCAAAGGTTTGTCACAAGCAGTGTTTGGAGCCACACGCCTTCCTCCAGCACACCATTGGCTCAGCAGCTGTTGCCGTTGAAAGAACAGGATCTGGGTGTGTGCACCGCTCTTTCTTTTTGTGCATGTGTGTGTGTTTTTTTTTTTGCAGCTGCAAGGCCAGAGCCCCACACGTGAGCTGCCTCTTACGGTGCACAAAAGCAGGGTGCCTGAAAGGGAACTCGCTTCCGCTCTGCCAAGCACTCAGCATGCTGTGCTGGGCTTAGGGGTGGTCGGGGAACTTTCACCCATCCATTCAGCCGGGGCCGCCGTTCCCCCTCCCTCTCAATTAAATCCTATTTTTTGCACTCCATGCATGAAGCGCGGCTACGCCAATACATCAGATATTGTGGCTGATAGCCTCCTCTGAATGCCACTTCAAGCCCTCCAGCACGGAGCCGCCTGAAAGCAAAGCATCATTCATTCTTTGAGCAACAGAGAAAGACTTTCGCCGCGCGCGGACTCGCAGCGAGGCTCTGAGAAGGAAGGAAAGGGCATCCAGTGAAAGAGGAAACGAGAAATTAAAACCACGTTCAATCTTATTAGGGGTAATAGGAGAGGTCAACGGAGCGCTCTGCAAAAGCGTGCAGTGTGAGAGCACGTTTAGGCAGAGCTCTCTCCCATGCAGTGACACCGACCAGCCTGGATGCTGCACAGGGAAGCAAAGGCTGCGAGCGGCTCTTGCACTGAGCCAGATGGAAGGGCGAGGGCTGCAGGCATTACCTCATGTATGCTAACAGCACTGGGCCGGGAGGAACCTTCCCCCTCCTCCTCCTCCATCTGAAACGTTCTCTCTCTCTCTCTCTCTCGGGATTTCCAGCATCTTATAAACGAAGCCTCTTTGAAGCACCGCAAAGTGGCGTTGCTCATCAATGCGGTAATGATAGCAAATAAGCTCCAGTATTTTGTTGAGCCTTTTCCTTCTGCTTTACAAACAAAAGGTCAGAGTCATTAGCCCAGTCTGATGAGGAGGAATGGGAGCTGGTAACGTTGTTCCGGAACATCACAGGAAATATCAGCAAGCAAACAGGACACAGAACCGACACTGAGAGCCGCCCCAGCATTGGAAGGCATGGACCAGAGGCCTAAAGAGCACAGCCAAACTGCAGGGTGAGCGCAGAGCAACAGCCCTCCCCGCTGCCCTCCTCCACCTGAAGACCACGCTGGGAGGAATGCTACCATTCAGACCCACGTGTGGCAAGAAGAGGGTCTTGGCTTCCTATGGAGACTGGCCAAATGAATGCATCCCCGTGCACGTTCAATGAGTGCCTTCCACGAGGAAGGTCCTCTGGCTGCAGCAGACAACGCAAGAGAAGAGCTCAGCTCTTCCTGAGGACTTCCCAGCAGACACCAAAGCGATCAGCCCACGGCTCAGGTTTGGTGGAGTATGAAGTAATGATTTCTAGCACAGAGATCTGCTTGTGCTGTCCCTCCCACCCTGTGCAGCACACCTTACCATGCAGAACCGAAACCTCCAAGCCAGCAGCCATCTCAGAGCCACAGCTCCACAGCGATGGAGCAGCAGCCACCTGCCATGCAGAAGCGAAGCCTTAAGAACAGGTGCCGAGCACTGCCGCCTCGCAGGCAGCTCCCATCCTACTCTCCTGTACCGCAGCATCCCATAAAGGCCCACACCTCTCCCACATGCAGGTCCAGGGTTGAGCACGCGGTGAACGCTCTGCACCGCCGCATCGGAACACTGGGGTTGAGGTCTGGGAAGGGACCGCTGCCTCCTGGGAGGAGAAAATCCTGCTGACCATCGGCCAGAAAAGCAAACCATGCGTGAACCAGGAGCAGGCCTCATCCCAACCCCTTGCAGAAGCTCCTGCTCACGCTGTGCCCTTTGCATTGCAGTGAAGCCTTCCTCTCCTCGCAGAGGAAACGCACGGCGTCCTGATTGCACAGGGTTGCAGAAAGACAAAGGAAGTAAATGCCACCAGGGTGGTTCTGCTCTGAGCAGTCATTTGCTTATTACCCAGAAGCCACCTCCACGGCGTTTATAAATACCCCAAATATTTAAATAAACGTTAATCTGCTGTAACCAAGGGCCTGATCTCACAAATATTTACCCTTGTGCAGCTGGTACAGACACACAGCTCCTTCCTAGGGCTCCCAGAGGAGCGCTGCAGGACACAGCACCCCATCCAGAGGGGCCACTGTCATACAGCTGCATTGCCCAGGGCTGAGCACCACCAAACCCACTGCCAAAACAGAAACCCTACACCGAGAAGGAGTCTGGAAAGCCTACAAAGAGCAGCAATCCAGAAGGACCAAAGCAGCATCTTGCACTTGTCGGAACCTTCCTTATTACAGCCCATCAAAAAGGGAGCGTTAATCTTCACCTTTGTTCACCCATCATCATTAAAAAGAAGATGGATTTACCAATGTAACCACGAGCACATGAGGCAATCACTGCAGTTTTAACCCCTCCGCCCACGCTCTGTGATTATCTAAGCTTTGTGAATGAAATCAGCTTTTCCTAGACCAGCCCAGAAGAATGAGATACATCCCAAGTATGCTGAGAAACTGGGCTGGCAGTTATCACAGGGGTTCTATTATTCATCATGAATCACCACTGCCTGCAAATACCTTCTGAACCACGACTCCAAAACGCACCGTTCTGCTCAGCATGCTGTGTTGTTCACGAAGGAAACGGCCCCATGCGCTGCTCCAAAAGAACACAGAGCTGAAGCAAGAAGCATGGGTGAGCCCACAGGCCAAGGGGAGGAAAAGCATTCCTGCTGCCCCTCTGGTTTCATAGGGCTGGGAGCAGAGTTTGAGAACAGTGAAATGAAACACGACCTTGCTAGTGTCACCCTGCAGCAGCTTGGGAAAGCCTGAGCAGCAGCACAGAGCTTGGAAAGGGTGCCATTTGGGGCACCTGCTTTTTGAACGAAAAAACACATTTAGGTTTTAAAGCAGTGCAAACGTGCAGTCTGGGGGAAAGGCTGGCATTCAGTCTGCAGTCAGAAGGCTTTCCCCTTACAACTCACATTATGTACAGCAAGGGAAGCCTGCTCTCATCCTGCACACAGCCAGGCTTTAGAATCATAGGATGGCCTGGGTTGAAAAGGACCACAATGATCATTGAGTCTCAACCCCCTGCTATGTGCAGGGTCACCAACCAGCAGCCCAGGCTGCCCAGAGCCACATCCAGCCTGGCCTTGAATGCCTGCAGGGATGGGGCATCCACAGCCTCCTTGGGCAACCTGTTCCAGTGTGCCACCACCCTCTGGGTGACAAACCTCCTCCTAATATCCAACCTAAACCTCCCATCAGCAATACAATGTGATGGGTCGGAAGGCAGAAGTGCTACGTTTGATCCCCGCAGTCACCAACCCGCCCGAGATGGTACCACCAAACACCAGGGTTAGGTGGGCTCTAAAGCATGGGCAACACTCTCCCATCCAAACTTTGGAAGCGCAGTCCTCACAAAGGCCAAGCAAAGCAAACAAAAGCATTCTGCTTACTGCACCCCAGCCCCGGGATCAAGCTTGTCCTTGGCTGTGATTGCAAGCAGACTGTCGAAGCCACTCTTATCAACGCACTGCCTGCGCTTTCAGTGGGTAGATGTTAGCTTTGGTTTGCTTTTAACTAAGTTCTGGATGAGACTCCATCAGTTTCGATGACAAAACCCCACTCGAGGTCAACGCGAGGCAAACCAGAGCGAGAAGCGCCGCTGTGCAGCGCTCACAACTTCTGCAGCACTTCATAGCAACCCATTCTGCAGGCGTCTCACACCGATGGAAAACACCACCATTCCCCCTCATGTGACCGAGCTCACACACTTCACTACTTCCCACAAAGCAATGCTATGCATCAGCTTTGCCACAGGGAAACTCACACGCACACTGCTGGCTTGCTGTGTCCTTCGCTCCCAACTTTTCCATGCTCACAAGTCCTAAGGAAGGACACACGAGTGTGAGGGTCTGGTAAAGCACAGCCCTGTGTGAAGCAGGTGCATTTCACACGCCTTTATTATCACTGATCTTAGTTCACGTCCACTAACATCTGCAGTGCTGCTGGCTTGATGTTACCGGACAAATGGGACTCCTGAAGGCCAACGTGGTGCTCAGAAGCAGGCATTCTTTGGCACAGCTGAACAGGCCTGCTCTCTTAACCCACCGTACGGCCCCACCAGCAGTCTGATCAATGGGAAAGCATGCAATCCCGCTGCTGCTGAGAATGAAAGCAGAACAGCAGCGCCAAATGTGAAACTTACGGAGGGGATAAGCAGAAGGAGGTCTATGGGGTCAAATAACAGCCAAGAGGGAAGAGCTGCCATCCCTTACCTTTCACCAAAGGGCATCTGCTATTTGTACCCCAAAGGAGCGGCCCCAACACGAGCCTAACTGCCAGCGAGGCACAGCCCTGAGGGCATTCTCCAGCAACTTATTCCTTCTGCGAAAGGAGCACGGGCTGAGGTCACTGCCAGGTCAGTGCCTCGGCCCAAACTTCGCCACCAGATCCCGTTACGCCCTTCAAAGCTTCTTTTCAGACAGCGCCTGAGAGGAGAGGCATTTCCAACACAGCCGCCTCACCCCGCGCCGTGGCACACCGTGTGGGGGTCAGCGCCTGCTGAAGGGGCTCCCGCACCTCCGGGAAGGGCAAGCATGGAGGGAGGGGCCCACGGGGAGCCGCCGGGGTGCGAGCACTGCCCCACGCAGCAGCAGCACCCAGCCGGGCACCGGGCACGGCTCTGACACGGGGAAAGGCCGGGCACGGCTCTGACACGGGGAAAGGCCGGGCACGGCTCTGACACGGGGAAAGGCCGGGCACGGCTCTGACACGGGGAAAGGCCGGGCACGGCTCTGACACGGGGAAAGGCCGGGCACGGCTCTGACACGGGGAAAGGCCGGGCACGGCTCTGACACGGGGAAAGGCCGGGCACGGCTCCTCACACGCACCCTTCCCTCGGGCCGCTGTAAAGCCCCGCAGCACAGCCGGCCTGGCTCAGGAGGGTGCCCAACCCCCCCCACCCCCCAGCCCCCGGTCCCAGCCCCAGCACGGGCCCGCACCGAGGCCTGCGGACAGCCCCACGCAGAACCCCGTGTCTCACCCCCCCCCCCCCGGCCCAGCCCAGCCCAGCCCAGGGCAGCTCCCCGCCCCGACCCGCTGCTCCCGGGAGGGGCCGCGCGGGCGGCAGCGCCGGGCCGGAGCCGTTCCAACCCCCGGGGGCGGCGAGGCCCGGAGCTCACGATGTGGCAGGAAACGCTGACCGCCTCAGCCCAAGAGCTCACTATTTAGCAGGGGCCTAGCGGCCCACCCCAACGCCTCCGCCGCTCTCCCGCGGGACGGGGCGGCCGGAGAGGGCCGGGGAGCCGCCACTCGCCCCTCTCGCACTCACCCCGCTCCGGTGCTGCTCTCTCAGGCCCCCCGGGCTCGTTACCACCAGGGCGGGCCAGCCCGGCCGTCCGCCATTCCACAGCTCCCCCTCCCTGCCCTGACCGGGCCTAGCCCCGCCTCCGCCCGGCCGCCGGCCCGCGGCGCCATTGGATCACCGCCCAGCGATACGGCCACTCTATTGGCTGAACGTGGCTGTCTATCAAAGCCGCCCTGCGCCACTTACGTACGAAACTGGAGCAGGAGGGGAACCCCACCCAAGGAGCCGCGCAAAAAGAGTAAACAGGGCGGAACGTACCACGGGGAGCACGGGACGGGGGAGCCCGGAAGGCTTTGGGTCGCGTCCTCGCGACAGAAGGGAGAGTCGCGACACCACGACCAGTTCGAGTACTTTCAGAACATGTCTTCGGGTTTTGTATGGCGAGATCACGGCAAAACTCCGTGCGACTTTGGAGGAAAAGCGTCTCTTTTGCACCCTCCCCCCCCGGCCCCTCCGAGAGCCGCACTTGGGTGTTGCCTTTCGCCTCTATGGTCTGACGTCCTGGGAGGAAAGTTCCACCTGGGGGAGTGGGGGTGTCACGCCAGGGCGGGGGCTCGGGGCAGCCACAAGGGAGGGGAGGGGACAGGGCTGAGGGGACGGGGCTGGGGGTGGGCTGACGGGTCTTGGAACCACCAGTAGAGCTAGGGACCCCATGCGGGCCCTGGGACCAGGCTGGGGGGGGTATGGAGCCTGGGGGTACCAGGCCTGATGGTACCCAGTGTGGGGGTGCTGGGACCTGGAGGTATAGGGAATGGGGGTACTGGGAGCTGGGGTTACTATAGGACCTGGGGTACCCAACATGGGGGTACCAGGCCCAGAGGGTACCTGGTATGGGGGTACTGGGCCCGAAGGTACGTGGCACTGGGGATACCAGACTTAGAAGTACTCAGCACAGGGGGTATCAGGCCCAGCGCCACCCAGCTCTGGGGTGTTGGGTCCTGGGGGTACTCTGTATGGAAGTGCCAGGCTTGGGAGTAGCCAGCATGGGGGTACAGGGCCTGGGAATACCCAGCACTGGGAGTACTGGGCCCAGGGGTACCCAGCGTGGGGGTACAGGGCCCCAGGATACCCAGCACTGGGAGTGCAGGGCCCAAGGGTGCCTGGCACTGGGCCCTGGGGAACCTCACTTGGGGTTACTGAGGGCCTGGGGCTACTCAGCATGGGGATACCAGGCCTGGGGTGGCTCAACATGGGGATACTGGGAATGTACCAGCATTGGTACTGGGAACACTGGGCCCAGGGGTACCCTTGAGCCTTGCTCACCACCCTCCAGCTCAGCTCGGTCCTCAGCAGGGCGGGGGCAATGCTGGGGACCCCCCCTTAGTTCTGCACACAGCACGGGTTGCTACAGAGCAGTAATCCTCTGCCCGGAGGAGATACCCTCGAGGGGGGAAGGAAGAGAGAGAACAAAGATTTCCATTGTCCCAAACTGCAGGAGCAAATACTTGATCAAAAATTAACAGCGCTGCCACAGCGCTTCTGTCTGTGCACCTGGAGCATTAAATCTTCCTTCCCCTGCCTGATTACAAACAGGAACGCCGGGTTCATTTCTGCCTGGAGAAGCTGGAGGGGAAACGAATGGTGTGAGGTGCAGGCAGCTCTGCTGGGGGCTTTAAAACTGCTCCCAAATCCAAGCAAGCCATTGGCGTTGTGGAGCTGGACGTGGGGGTCTCACCTCCACCGCTGCCTCCTTTCACACCTCCTGGTTGAGGTGGGCGCGTGCACGTGTTGGAAGTGGCCGATTCTCACCCGTTTTGCACCTCTCTCACGTGCACAGCACCCCGGGATGGGATGCTCAGCTGCAGCCCCCACCCTCCAGCCCCATCCGTGGGTGCAAGGAAGGGGGGTGGGGGCAAAGAGGGGAGCGAGGAGGGGCCTCGAGGCGCAGCTGGAGGCCGTGGGCTCCAGGTTTTCCAGGCTGCCAGCCAGCCGTTGCCTTGAAGAAGATCTGCTTCTATCTCAAGGTGTCACAGCCTCAAGGGAACCACCTAATCTGTATCTGCGCTGCAACCTTTATCTCTCCCCGCCTGTGTGAGAGGCTCTGTTTATAGCTGCCGAATAATACCTGCTAAATTGCAGGATCCAGCCCCCCCGCCGTACCCCCTGACACTTGTTTCTCTGCAAGAGGGATGCTCTCGCCTGCCAGGTGCCGTTTTCTGGAAAGAAATGATGCTCTGGGGGCCAGGGACGGGCAGCCAGGCTGCTCCTGCCGCTCCCCTGGGTGGGCTCCAGCAATGTCCAAACACCCACCCACCCTAAAAGGGCCCTTCCCCGCCTTGCTACCCCTCCGGCTCCATCCCAGCCCTGCTGTCCTCAGCCTGGGTTTTGCTCCTCGGTATAATCAGATGGCATCCAGCACATCCAGCCTCATCTTTCCTCGCCCCACGGACAGGGATGAGCAGAAATCCTTGGCTGAAGGGATGAGCTCCCAGCTTATCTCGTGCTGTGCTGCCCAGCCTTGCATGGGGCCATGGCCACGTCCTCACCCAGGGATGCTGGGTGGGGTGGGGAGTGGGAGGGGGGCATTGGGTGCCCATCCCCAGCTGGCTGCCCCTGTGCTGTCCTTGCACACAAAATGGCTGAGGAGAACACGGCATGAAGGCAGAGCAGCTCCAGCTGCATCCCTGCAGGAAGGGAGCCAGGGCTGGCAGCACCAGAGCTGCAGAGATGCTCTGGAAACAGACACACAATGACACGCTCTGGGCTTGTCCTGCTTCTCTGCTTCTCATGAGTCGCAGCCCTACCAGCATCAGTCTGGGCTGCAGTGGGAAGCTGGGGTGCACAGAGAATGTGGGGTGCACGGGGTGCTTAGGGTGCATGAGATGCCCAGGGTGCCTAGGGCTCACAAGGTGCATGGGGTGCAAGCAGCACTGAGGGTGTTTGATGCACGTGGGATGCATGAATTGCACAGGATGCGTGCTGCATTGAGGGTGCACGGAGCACATGCAATGCATGAGGTGCCCATGGGATGCATGCAGCACATGGAATGCACAGTGTGCCCATAGTGCATGGGTTGTATGCAGCACTGAGGGTGCACATGGGATGCACAGTGTGTCCGTGGTGCATGGGATGCAATGCAGCACATGGGATGCACAGTGTGTCCGTGGTGCACGGGATGCAATGCAGCACATGGGATGCACAGTGTGTCCGTGGTGCACGGGATGCAATGCAGCACATGGGGTACAATGCAGCATATGGGATGCACAGTGTGTCCGTGGTGCATGGGATGCAATGCAGCACATGGGATGCACAGTGTGTCTGTGGTGCATGGGGTACAATGCAGCACATGGGATGCACAGTGTGTCCGTGGTGCATGGGATGCAATGCAGCACATGGGATGCACAGGGTGCCTGTGGTGCATGGGATGCAATGCAGCACATGCGGTACAATGCAGCACATGGGATGCACTGTGTGTCTGTGGTGCATGGGATGCAGTGCAGCACATGGGATGCACAGTGTGTCCGTGGTGCATGGGATGCAATGCAGCACATGGGATGCACAGGGTGCCCACGGTGCATGGGACACCCAGGACACACAGGGTGCTGCTGGGCAGCTCAGCAGCGGGCAGTGGCTGCGCTGCTGACATTTACTAATCAGCTCTAACCTCGGCTGCACACCCGCTCGTCTCGCTTGCTGTCTTGTCTCCATGGAGACTCCGCAACCTTTGCTCACTCGTTAATGGTATCTCAGCAAACGAAACTCCAACGCCACCCAGCCTTCCCCTCCCGGCCCCGGCGAGGGGGAGCATCGCCCATGGGAGCCATCCTCCCACCGCCCCGCATCCCATCCCCTCCCGCAGCCGGGGATGAAAGGGACGAGGCCTCGCTAACGAAGGGCCGAGCCGGGCTGGGCCGAGCCGAGGGCAAGTTCTGAGGGTAGGCAGGAGGAGGAGGGCGAGCGGCGTCCTCCAGGGCTGGGGATGCTATGGCTGCAGCGGCGCTGCTGGGCTGTGGCTGGGGGGTGTGCAGCCCTTCCCGGTGGGTATACGGAGCACAAAGGCCGAGGCGGCAGCCGTGCATGGGGTGCCCCCCGTGCCCCCACCCCAAAGCTCGCAGCCCGCTCTGTCACCGTCGTCCTGCTCTCTCCGGTTCTGTTTTCAAATTAACATGGGAAAGATGCCCATTACCTGCTTCCAGATAATGACTATGATTAGGCAGAGCTCTGCTGCCAGCCGAGATCTGAAGGATTTCTGTGCACTCCAGCAGCGCTTGCCGGTGCAAAAACAAGAGCAATAAAGTGTAAATAAAAGACTAAAGGAAACAGAGCGGTCCGTCAGCAAAAGGGTGCAGAGGCAGCTCCAGCGCCGGGCTTTGTGTGGTGTCGGTGGTTCCAACCCCAGGTGAGGATGGAGATGGGGCTGCCCCACGCCCGCACCCCACCTTTGAACCCGGATCAGCCTCCGGTTGCTCAGAACTGGGGGGGGGGGTTTGGGGGGTTGGAAAGGGAAACAAGAAATAAATTGAGACGTGCGCTTGTTTGCGGTGGGAAGGAGTAGGTGAGCTGCAATGTAATGAGCAAGGCTGGCCTTGGGGAGCTCCTGCCCGGCAGGAAGAGCTGTGGAAAGGATGAAAAAGCCAACCCCATCTCCAGAGACCTCCACACAGAGCGCTCCCGGCTCACAGCCCGCGCTGTGCCGGTACCGGGGGTGCCCAGCCCTGCGCCCTCAGGCCGGTGGGGTTTTCTGCTCCCCAGAAGGATGCCGGCAGCCCCACAGGGCAGGGAGCAGCGCACAGGGATGATGGGATGGGACGTGCTGTGCTCTGCGGGCTGTGCGCCCCCGGCTCAGCCAGGGCATCCTCTTCCCCTGGGCAGGGTGGCAGAGCCCTCGCTGGCCCCACAGGCTCTCTTGTGGCCCGGAGCAGAGTGACTGAGCTCAGTCTTCATCCCTGGGAGGATGAGGATGGACCAGGGCACAGTGAGGGGACTGCAGGGTGGTGACATCTGTGGTGCACCCATGGGCAGATCCACGGCACATCCATGAGTGCAACCATCACACATCCATGGCACATCCATTTTGTATCCATGGGCGCAACCGTGGCACATCTGTGCTGCACACACTGTGTATCCATGGCACATCCATGGCACATCCATGGGCACATCCATGGCACATCCATGGGCACATCCATGGGCACATCCATCGCACATTCATGGCACATCCATGGTGCATCCATGGCACATCCATGGGCACATCCATGGCACATCCATTTTGTATCCATGGCACATCCATGGCACATCCATTTTGTATCCATGGCACATCCGTGGTGCATCCATGGCACATCCATGGCACATCCATGACACATCCATGGGCACATCCATTTTGTATCCATGGGCACATCCATGGCACATTAATGGCACATCCATGGGCACATCCATGGTGCATCCATGGCACATCCACAGCACATCCATGGCGCATCCATTGTGTATCCACAGCACATCCATGGGTGCACCCACCCTCCCCGTGCTGCTCCCTCTCACTCAGTCACACAGGGCTGAGTTGGCGGTGGGGCATCGCTCACCTCTGGCCCCACATTACCCCAATGGGAGGGACACGAGAGCCACGGGGCAGCCCCCAAACCCCCATCCCAGGTCAGGTCATAGCAGTCCCACTGCCTGCAGTCCGTGGCTGGGCGAGGTGCGGGGCTGGAGCTAATCTGTGCTCCGATTCGGCACAGTTCCCAGCAATGGAGGTTTCTTCTTCTTTTTTTCCCCTCCCTTCTCCCCCCCCCTCAGTGATAACAAATAATAATATAATCCCCTTAATCCCTCCCCGAGGAGCCGCCGTGCACACCGAGACAGGAAGCGCCGCGCTTCTGCCACCGCTGATAACTCGCAGCACTCGGGCCCTTGGAAAAACAAGCGGTGGGGTTGGCACCGTACCCCATACAGCCCCACACCGTGCCCATGGGCTCCCACCCCGAACCCCACATGGACCCCGACCCGTTGCCAGCCCCAGGTGGGCACACGTGGCCTCGCTCCTGGCTCCTTCCTACAGGGCAGGGCCACCGTAACCCAACAGCTCTGCCTTGTAGGACCCGGCTGCCCTCCCCCAGCACCACCTCGATGTCCCTCCCACCCTCCCACCTCCCGATGCTTCCTGCTTCCCCTCCAGAGAAGCCCCCCCGGGGGCTGCGCACCCCACTGCTCCCCACAGCGTTGGGAATGTGCTCCGAGTGCCCCCACCCTATGGGGTCAGGACCCCCCCGTTGCACCCCCAAAAGGAGCACTGCCTCCCTCCCCACTGCGCGGGGTGTGGACACACCGATGTGGGGTCCCCCATCCCCCGGGTGTGCGGGGGAACCCAAACCTCCAGCTGCCAAACCCCACCGCCCTGCTGGAGGCTGTGCTTGGGGTGGGCACGCAGCCCCCCCCCCGGCTCCGTCAGCCAGCAAACATTACTGCCAGCCCTGCAGCCTTCGCTTCCCTCCCTGCTCTCCTGGCCCCCGCTCTGCTGATCTCAGCTCCTCCGGCTCCAGCGCGGCTGTGAAAATTACCGGAGAGTGGAGATCTGTGTGAGGCTCTGCACCCCAACCCCCCCCCACGGCCACACAGCCCCCCCACTGCCCCCAAGGATGGGCGGTGGGCACAGTGCTGCCACGTGCAGGGATGTGGGGCACAATGGGGCGTGGGGACGTGCAGGGGATGGGGGGATGCAGAGGGGGGTGGGGGCATGTTGGAAACATGGGTGGCGTGGGGCACATGGGGGACTGGGGGGCGTAATGGGGACAGGGGGCTGCAGTGGGGGCATGGGGATGCAGTGGGGACAAGGAGGTGTGCTGGGGACATGGGGGGGCACTGGGGACATGGGGGGGCCTTGGAGACATGGTGACACATTGGGGACAAGGGGGTGCACTGGAGACATGGGGGTGCAGCGGGGGCATGGGGACATGATGGGAACATGGGGATGTAATGGGGACGTGGGGGTGTATTGGGGATGTGGTGACACATGGGGACATGGGGGTGCTCTGGAAGCATGGGAACGCACTGGGGACACGTGGGGGACTTGGGGATGCACTGGGGATATGGGGGAAGTACGGGGGACATGGGGACACATTGGGGTCGTGGGGATATACTGGGGACGTGGAGGGGCACTGGGGATGTGGGGACACAATGGGGACATGGGGACAATGGGGACATTGGAGTGTCCTGGGAACATGGGGACACAGTGGGGACGTGGGGACACATGGGGGACATGGGGATGCACTGCAGAGCTGGCGATGTCCGGGGGCACATTGGCATGCGTTGGGGTGTGTGAGCACCAGGAATGTGGGGACATATGGGGGGCACGGGCACCCGGCAGGGAGGTGGGCACTCACTGAGGGAGGTGGGCACCCAGCAGGGCAGCAGTGCCCGGCGCCAGCAGCGCTGTGGGTTCGCAGGGTGCCGACCGCCCCGCTTATTTGCACGGCGCCAGGCTGGGCTTGATTAAAACAGAGGCAGGGCAGAGAGGGGACGAGATGGCTCGGGGGAATGTTAATGGGCTCCAGAGCTTTCTGCCCGGCTGGGCTGAGTCCAGCACGTGGACGGGGCCAATGGGCGCAGCTGCAGCTCGGTGGGTGCAGTGAGTGCGTCGGGGCTCAGCGGGAGCCCAGAATGGGGTGGGGGTCCTCCAGAACCGCACTGACCATCCCGGACAGAGCCACTGCTGGAGGAGCGGAAGGAGCACGGGGCGGGGGGGGGATATAGGGGGGGAAATAGCTTCCCAGGGCCTGGCCCTTCCTCTGGGAAAGGCAGCACTGCAGCTGAGGCCCTCCCTGCAGTGGGACCGCCATGAGGGGACGCCCAGGGCGGCCGCTGCCCCTTCCCTGTGTGGGGTCGCAGTGGGGTGGGGGGTGAGGGTGGCATCGCCGAGAGCTGGGGGGGCTTCGGAGGGGCGATGCCGGCTGTGCCAGGCTGATGTGGGGAATGGCCCCCCTGCCTCGTTAGCTGTATTAGCACGGCAAGTGGGTGAGCCGCGTGGGTATGGAGGACGCGAGCGAAGAGTAATGGCTTCGATTTTCTTCACGGCACCGCCATTAATTTGAAGGGGGGGGGGTCTGAAAGGCCCGGGTGGTGCCGTGACCCCAAAATGGCAGCGGGGAGATGAGGAGGGACGGTGCCCCCCAGCACAGAGCGGAGCGCGGAGTTTGGGTGGCACCGGGGTGGGAATGGGGAGCGTCCACCCAATGGGTCCCTCCAGGTCAACCTGCGTGTCTGTGGGATGGAGAACATCTCTGGGGGGTGTCAGTGGGGTGCAGGTGGTCCGTGGGGGGGGATGGAGGTCTGTGGGGTGGGGACGGTCCATGGGGGGGGGGATGGAGGGCTATGGGGTGGGGATGGTCCCTGGGGGTGGGATGGAGGGCTATGGGGTGGGGATGGTCCATGGGGGGGGGATGGAGGGCTATGGGGTGGGGATAGTCCATGGGGTGGGGGATGGAGGTCTATGGGGTGGGGACGGTCCATGGGGGGGGGATGGAGGGCTATGGGGTGGGGATAGTCCATGGGGTGGGGGATGGAGGTCTATGGGGTGGGGACGGTCCATGGGGGGGGGATGGAGGGCTATGGGGTGGGGACGGTCCATGGGGGGGGGATGGAGGGCTATGGGGTGGGGATGGTCCTTGGGGGGGGGATGGAGGGCTATGGGACGCAGGTGGTGACACTGCAGCCCCCCCAGATGCCAGCAGTGCTCTCCCACCCCCCCCCCCACTTTACCCCAAGGACCCTGGGGGGCACTCTGGGTGCTGCAGACACTGCAGAGCAGCTCCCCCCCCCCCCCCCCCCACCTTTGCTCCCTGCCCCACAGCAGCGCCTCCTCCAAACCCCAACCTCACGCACCTGTTGGGGGGGCTGCATCTCACCCCCTCCTCATTTCCAGCACCCCGACCCTACAAAGGGACATGAGCCGACCCTACAAGGGGACGTGAGCCGAGCTATGGGGTGCCCTTCCAACCCCATAGGGGTTTTTTGGGGAGGGGGTCACATGGCACCATACAGACCCCCCCCCACAGTGCTGGCAGCGCTCCCCCCGCGCCCCTCAGCCATCAGTATGCGCTGTGTGCTGTTCTCCATAGCAACCTCTTCCTCCCCCCCCAAACCCCCCCAGCACCGCACAGCACTGCTCTGCAGCAGCCGTGAGCCCCCCTCAGCCCCCCCAAAAGGGTGCAGCGGGGCTGAGCCCCATCCCTACAAACTGGGGGGGCTGAGGGGGGCGCCCACGGCCGCTGGGTTGGCACTGTGCTCCCTGGGGGCTCCAGGTGCCCCCCCAGGACCCCACTCACCGCCCCCCCCCTCCTCCCATAGGCCGCAATGGGGCTGAGCCCCCCAACCCGCATAGGAAGGCACAGAGGAGCCGCACGCCACAGAAGCACAGCGGATGCGCGGGGCTGCAATATACAAGACACGATTTATAATAAAACATTATATACAATAAATAGGTTATTGTCCCTTTTTTTTTTTTTTTTTTTTGGGGGTCGGTTTTTCCTTTTTTTTTTTCTTTTTTTTTTTTTTTTTCTTTTTTTTCTGTTTTTTTTCCCTGTGTGTTTTTCGCCCTCTCCTCTCCTCGGCCGATCCCTCCCGAAGGTTTCTCAGTGCACACCGATGGGGTTCCGCTCCTCTCTCCGCATCGCCCCCTTTTCCCTTCAGCCTTCCGCCGCCATCCGATGCCTTCTCCACATTTCCCCCCTTTTTTTCTTTCTTTTTTTTTTTTTTTTTTTGGGGGGGGGAGGATTTTTTTTTGCCTTTTTGCTTTTTTTTCTTCCTTTTTTTTTTCCTTAATTTTTTCTTTTTTTTTTTTTACCTCAAAAGTATTTACAATTGCTGGTTTCTCTGTGTGTGTGTGTGTGTGTGTGTGTGTGTGTGCAGAAAACGAAACGGAATAAAAATTAGAAATAAAAATCCCCCAAAAAAAAACCCAAAAACAAAACCAAAATAAAGAACCATCGTTTTGCAATCCGAAGAGTCCCCTCTGCTTCTGGCCGTGGGGGGGGGGGCGGGGGGTGTGAGGGGGGGGGGGGGGGGGAAGCGGTGGGGAGAAGCGGAGCCCCCCCTCCTCTCTCCTCTCCTCTCTGCTCCTGGGGCCGGCGGAGGGCGCGGGGTGCGCTGCTGGGGGGGCTGTGGGGAGAGGAAGGGGTGGGTGGGGGTCCCCAATGGGTGGCACCCACATCATGGGGGTCCTGAACGCCCCCACCCAGCACCCGCTTGCCCGGGGTGTGGGGTTCACCCGCGACCGCTTTGGCACCCACCTA
This sequence comes from Gallus gallus, assembly GCF_016699485.2. Taxonomy (NCBI): domain Eukaryota; kingdom Metazoa; phylum Chordata; class Aves; order Galliformes; family Phasianidae; genus Gallus; species Gallus gallus. The sequence goes on from NC_052554.1 coordinate 2,369,678, forward strand.
CCCAAGGGTCTGGCACCCATCTGGGGTGTCTGGGGTTCTATTCGTGCCCGTTCAGCACCCACACACCCGGGGGTCTGGGCTCCTGGTCCCCTCCATCCAACACCCACACACCCGGGGGTCTGGCACCCAGGTACCCAGGGGTCTGGGGTCCCCCTTACCCCAGTCTGGAGCCCACACACCCAGGGGTCTGGCACCCACGTGCCCGGGGGTCTGGGGTCCCGTTCTCTCCCCTCACCCAATGTGCCCTGGGGGCTGCTCACCCCCACCTAACGCTCACGTAGCCAGGAATCTGTCACGCTCCCATACCCGGGGCTCTGGGGTCCTGCACCTCCCCCATTATCATGCACATCCCCGGGGGTTTGGTGCCCTTTGACCTGGGGGGTTTGGCATCCTGCTCATCTCATCCCAGCACCCACATACCTGGGGGTCTGGGGTCCTCTTAATCCCTATCCAGCACCCACATACCTAGGGGTCTGAGGTCCTACACATCCCCCATCCAACACCCACACACCTGGGGGTCTGGGGTCCTGCACCTCCCCCATCATCATGCGCATACCCATGGGTCTGGGGTCCTCCACATCCCACATCCAACACCCACATACCCGGGGGTCTGGGGTCCTGCACATCCCCTATCCAATACCCACATACAGGGGCGTCTGGGGTCCTGCTCACCTCCATCCAACACCCACATACCAGGGGGTCTGATGCCCACCTACCTGGGGATCCGGGCTCCCGGTCACCTCATCTTGGCACCCACATACCCGCGGCTCTGGTGCCCACCCACCCAGGGCTCTGGGGTCCTGCTCGCCTCCCTCCAGCACCCACAGACCCCCCAGATGCGGCACCCACGTACACAGGGACCCCGATCCCCTCCCCATACGGCACTTACTGGGCGACAGCTGCGTCTCGGGGACCCACGGCGAAGCTGCCCAAGTCTCCTGGCGCTCAGCTCTCCGCGCTCAGCACCGTCCGGCACGACAAAACACCCCCAGCAAGCGAGCAAACGGGAGGGAAAAGAAGAAAACAAACCAGATCCCCCCCCCCCAAAAAGGGCGGCCGAGGGGCCCCACGGCACCGGGGAGGGGGGTCCGGGCCGCTGCCCCCCACGTCCATCCGTCCGATTGTCCTTCTGTGGGGCAGTCCGGAAAGCAGCGCCGGGTTGGGGTGAGACGGAGCGGTCGTGGTACGAAGGGGGGAAGCAGAGTTTGTCTCTCTTCCTTTTCTCTTCTTCCATCTTTTTTTTTGTTTGTTTCGCGTATTTTATAATATTTTTTTTTGCCTTTTTTTTTCCTTTCTTTTTTTTTCCTTTTTTTTTTTTTTAAACCTTTTTTTTTTTTTTTGGGGGGGGGGGTGGTTTTTTTTTTTTTTTTTTTCATAGAAAAAAACAAACAAACGGTTCCAATCCCAGTTAAATACAGAACTTGAAAAGTGTTCCAGAAAAAAAGTGCTGGCTAAATTACCTCTGCAAGAGAAACACAACGGGGGGGGGGGGGGGAAGAGGAGGAGGAGGAGGAGGAGGGGGGTGAGAAGGGCCCCGTGCCCCCCCCGTGCCCCCCCCGCCCCCCCCAGGCATCACAGCGCACCTACCCTGTAACAAAACCTCGCTGTCCGCTTGGCACGTCAGTGGCACTACAATGAGGTGACCGTAAACGTGTCCTCGGGGTGCTGCTCCACCATCGGCCCCAAGAACCCGCTCTTCTGGGCGGGGGCCATGACGGGGTGCCCCTGGGGTGCAAACGTGGGGTACCTGTAGTTGTCCTGCAGCTGCAGCATGGAGTCCCTCGGGACGGGGGAGATGTTCAAGTCATTGATCAGGGGGCAGGCGTAGGGGCCGCGGTGGTGGGCGCGGGACATCTCCAAGGGCTCCTTCTCGCCCTTGGAGGGGTGGGGGCCGCCGGGGCTGCTCAAATGGGGGTTGAGACACGAGGGGTCCGTCCTGCCCATGAAGTCCACCAGCATGCCGGCGCCCGCCTTGCCGTCGTACGAGGAGGGGCTGCGGGTGCTGGCGGTGGGCGAGTACCAATACGGGGGGTTTTTGCAGCTGGGGGACTCGTAGTGCGGCTGCGGCATGGCGAGGTCGCGGCACGCCACGTGGGGGCCGTGCGGGAGGGCCCCCCCCTGCATGCTGTGCTTGAGCGAGTCGCAGGCGGGCAGTTTGCGCAGCTCGCCCGCCCGCAGCTCCTCCTTGAAGGCCAAGGTGGGCGAGCAGTTGGGCGAGAAGGCTTTCTGGAGGCCGGCCTCGAAGACAGCCTGCTGCCCGGGGGCTGCCAGCTGGTGGGGCAGCGCGGGGAAGTGCTTGCCCTCCAGCTCCGGCTGCCCCAAGCCGGGCGAGTCGCTCTGAAAGCCCTGCACGAACGTCCCGTCCGACGGCGTCGAGGGGTTCATGGAGTAGGGCCCGGCGTAGTCGCAGGGGTCCCGCTCGCCCACCCCGAAGCCCCGCGACTGGGAGGGCAGCGGGGACATGCTGCTGTCCCCGCTGTAGTAGTCCAAGCCCAGGTCCGTGCTGTCGTGGAAGAGCGGGTTCACCGCCTGCGCCTTGCTGGGGAACTTGGCCTTGCCCGTGCCCCGCTCCTTCTTGGAGGCGCACGCCCCCCGCGAGCCCCGCGGCTGCCGGGGCCCCGTGCTGCGCTTGGAGGGGTACACGGAGGAGGAGGAGGACGAGGAGGAGAAGCTGAGGTGCGACGCGTCGAACATGTCCACCTTCTTCCGCCGGCCCCGGCCCGGCTTGGAGTTGCTCTGGAAGAGGACGCTCTGGTTCCAGTTGTAGCCGGGCGCCGAGGACGCCTCGTTCCAGTCCATCATCAGCTTCTCCAGGCTGGACAGGCTGGACTGGCCCTCGCTGGACGAGGCCTCGCTGTTGGCGCGCCGGTAGCCGGCCGGCTGGTTGAACTGCGTGCTGTCGGAGGACGACTCGGAGAAGGTCTCGGACACCGTCTGCTGCTTGGCCTTCTGCGGGGTGTAGTTGGAGATGTCCAGGATGACGTTGGGCTCGTTGAGGTGGCACTCGAAGCCCGGGTTGTAGAGCTGGCTGAACGCCTCCGAGCTCCACTCCAACCCGCCGTAGCCCTGCCGGAACGCCCACTGCGACGCGCTGGGGAACGGCCGGCAGTTCTCGGGGGAGGGCTGGAAGGAGGCCGAGCCTTTGGGCACCATGTAGCCGCCGGGAGAGACGGTGCTGGCGCGGCTGTCGCAGCGCAGCGGGGTGTGCGCGGCGCTGGAGAACTGTCCGCCCTCGGCGCTGTTGAAGAAGGAGGCTTTGCCCAGCGGCAGGCTGGGCCCGGCGGTCTGCTGCGCGTAGCCGGCGCTGTGCGCGCTGCTGGGGGACGAGGGCAGGCTGCTGCCGCTGCCGTAGGCGAAGCTGCAGTCCTTGCTGGTGGGGCAGTCCTGCGCCGGCGGGTACTGCTTCCCCGGGGGGAAGACGCTGGCGGGGGCCACGCTCTGCCCCGCGCCGTACCCGCCGTACTGCGGGTAGCCGGCCGTGCCCGCCGGGTGCGCGGTGGGCGAGCGGGAGACGGCGGAGGGCGGCACCAGCTTGGGGAAGGCCTCGGCGCCGCGGCACTCCGAGGAGCCCGCCTGGCTGACGCCGTAAGCGGCGGCGGGGCGGCCGGGAGGGAAGGCCTGCCGGGCCTGCATGGCGGCGTGGAAGGCCTCGGCGCCGGGGCCCGCGGCTGCCGGCACTTTGCCGCCCCGCGCCGGGTAGGCCGCCAGCCCGCCCCGCTGGGCCGCCATGGCGCCGGGAGGGGCCGCGTAGGCCGCCGACTTGCGGGACTCGGAGCGCGAGGCCGAGAGGGCGAAGTCCAGCAGGTCGGAGGAGTCGTCCGAGTCCAGCAAGGAGCGGAAGTACCCCGTGAAGAGGCTGTGCCGCTCCTGGCCCGCCTCGGCCTGCGAGGAGCCCGCGCCGCCCGCGTAGAAGCCGGCGCGGCCCGAGGAGCCCGACTCCAGCGCGGCGGCGTGGAACGGCCGGGCCTCGGCCCCCTGGTAGCCGCAGTTGCGGCCGGGCTGGCCGGCGGCGTGGCCGTGGTGCGGGGCCCAGGGGCTGCCCTTCTCCCCGGCCCACTCGGAGGCACTGTCGCTGAAGCTCTGCCCGGGGTTCTGCTCGGGGAACAGCACCCCGTTCTTGCGGGTCCGCCGCTTGCGCTTGGGTTTGCCCACGGGGTCGGGCTCCGGCCGGCCCCTCTTGCGCGGGTGCACGGGGTCGGCGTGCAGGGCGGCGGGCGCCTTCTTCTTCTTGCCGATGCCCTCGAAGAAGTCGCTGAAGGAGCAGCGGGAGGCGCGGGCCGCGTGGGCCCCTCCGCGCCCGCCGAAGCCGCCCGCCTTGCCGCCGCGCCGCCGGAAGCCCTGCACGCGGTGCAGGAAGTGGGAGATGCTCTGCGTGTCGGGCGCCTGGTGGATGGACTCGGGCTCGCTGGGCGTCCAGCAGCGCGGCGGGGAGCAGCGCCCCGAGCACTGGCTCTGCCGGTTGAGGAACGCCAGCTTGGCCAACACGTCCGAGTAGTCGGCCTTGCTGTCGTTGGTGTCGGCGATGTAGGAGGGCTGGGGCGAGGCCAGCTTCTGCTTCCTCCTCCTCCTCTTCTTCACCTCCGGGGCCGGCTCCTTGGGCTTGGCCTGGCCCAGCAGCAGGTTCTTGGGAGGCCGGCCCCGCTTGCGCTTCAGGATGATGGGCATCTCGCCGGGGGGGAAGACCACCACCACGTTGCGCCCGTTGTTCTTCATCTTGAGCAGCGGCGTGGGCTCCATGGAGCTGCTGGCCGCCAGCTCCTTGCCCTCCAGGTTCAGGTTGCTGCTGAGCGACGACACCTTGTAGGTGGTTTTGTTCCTCCTCCCCAGCGACACCGGGATCTTGGCCATCTTCACCACCATCTTCCGCACCCCCCGGCACTTGCTCTTCTTCCCCGCCGCCGCGGGGGTCTTGGGCACCTCGTCGGGCTCCAGGGCTTCGGGAGGCGGCGGGGGGGCCAGCAGCGGGGTGCCGGGCTCCTCGGGCCCGGGGGGCAGCTCGGCGGGCAGGGCGAGGGGCAGGACGCGGCTCTCGGGGACGATGTCAGCCCTGCGCCCTCGCCCTGCCCTCCTCCGGCGGCACAGCATCTTTGGTTTGTCGGTCCGGCGCAGCGCGTACTTGCGATGGTCCTCTCCGCACCTCCCGGCCCCCCGACCCCCGCAGGGGCCGCGTTTCACCACGCCGCTCAGCGGGCAGCCCCCCAGGCGGGGCTGCAGGCTGTGGGGCCGGAGGGGGTCCCCGGCGCCCGGCTGCGCCTCCAGCAGCTCCGGCACGGGGCCCAGCGGCTGCGGCTGCAGCAGGGACGGCTCGGAGGGCAGCAGCGGGGCGCGCGCCTCCAGGAGCTGCGGCTCCAGCGCTCCGGGCAGCGGCTCCAGCGTCTGCAGCCCCAGCGGCTCGGCCAGCGGCTCCAGCGACTGCAGCTCCAGCGATTCGGAGAGCGGCTCCAGAGACTGCAGCTCCAAGGATTCGGAGAGCGGCTCCAGCGACTGCAGCCCCAGCGGCTCCAGGTTCTGCAGTTCCAGCGACTCCGGCAGCGGCTCCAAGCTCTGTGCGTCGAGCAGCTGGGGCTGCGACTCCAGGGACTGCGAATCCAGCAGCCGGGACTGGGAGTCCAGCTCTTGGGCCGGGAGCAACTGGGGCTGCGGCTCCATGGGCTGCGACTCCAGCAGCTGCGTCCCCGGGCACGCCAGCGAGGCCAGCTCGTTGAGGATGTCCGCCTCGGCCAGCTCGGAGTAGTCACCGGCGTCGGGCTGCGAGCACCCCGCCTCGTCGGCGGGCGCTTTGCCGGAGGCCGGGGGCTGCGGGGCGCTCCCCCCGCCGCCCTCACCCTCCCCGTCGCGGGTTGGGGGCCGGGGGTGCCGCGGCGGCTCGGCTTTGCAGAGCACCCCGCGCTCCTCGGGGCTGCGGATGCTGTTGGCCAGGGAGGGCGAGGAGAAGAAGCTGTACTGCAGGTCGCGGTCGGCGGGCAGCAGGCGGCCGTCCTCGTGGCCGCCGCCGCCGCCGCCGGTGCCGCGCAGGCTGCCGCAGTCCAGGTGCACCCCGCTGCTCTTGAGGTCCTCGGAGAGGCGGTTGAGGTCCTTCATGATGTCGATGAGCTGCACCACGGGGTGAAGGTTGATGTGCCCGTTGCCGCACTTGCTCCGGAGCAGCGCGACGATGCTGTCGACGTTGCAGCGGCCCGAGGCCAGCGTCGCGTTGGGGAAGGTGTCGGGCGCCCGATCGCGGGCGGCTGCTTCCTCCGCGCTGCCCCCCAGGATCCGGGGTTCGCCGGCGCAGCCCAGCAGCTCCTCGGCCTCTTTGGTGCCGCCGTGCACGCCCTGGCACCGGTCGGCCGGGTCGCCGTGCAGCAGCGAACCCGCCTGGTGCTCCCGGCCCAGCGCCGGGCACGAGCCCTCAGGGAAGCTGAGCACGCTGCAGGATAAGGCTTTCTCCGCCGGGCAAGCGGGGGGCTGCTGCGCCGGGTGCCCCGGAGGGTAGAATTTGGGCTCTCGGACGTAGTCGGGCGAGCCTCGCACAACGCTGGTCGTTACCACTGGGCCCGGGGGCTTCACGCGCATCCTGACCTCCTCCTCCCCCGCGTGCCGCTGGGCTGAGCAGGTGCTGACATGGGGGTCGGGGAAGGTGAGGCGGGGACCTGGGGGGGGAGGGGGGGCAGAGAGGGGCGGTGAGGATCCCGCGGCGCCACCCGCGCCCCCTCTCGGGGTGCGGCCGCCTCCCCGCCCGCCACGGCCGCGGCTTACCCTCGGCTTTGCTGCTGCTTCTGCTATTGCACTTGAGCTCTCTGCAAAGGAAGGGGTGCAGAGGGTTAGCCCCCGGTGAGGGGGACCCCGGCGCCCCCCCCCCCCCCCCCCCCCCCCCCGTGCCGGCGCCGGTCCCTGCGAGGGCCGTACCAGGGGCTGCTCCTCCCCGGGGTGCTCCCGAGCCGGCACAGCCGGTGCCCATCGCCCTGGCGTCGGGGCTGCGCGCGGGGCAGGGGCTGGGGGAGACCGCCTGCGATCTGGGGACAGAGCGGATAGGTTGACCGGCCCCTGCGCGGAGCCGGAACGGATCGCGGGGCCGAGGATGCTCGGTTTAACCTCCCCAGCCCCACCCCACACGCGCAGCCCGGGCTTTGCGGCGCGCCCCGGGGTGCCGGGCTACGGGAACGGGGCGGGCGGGGGCCCTGCGGCCGCATTGCCGCTAGGTGTCCCCGGCGAGCCGCGCTGCCCGCCCGCAGAGCTGCCCGGCACGGCACGGCGCGGCCCGGAACGGCTCAGCGTGGCCCGGCACGGCCCGGCACTGCGCAGCACGGCACGGCATTGCGTAGCGCGGCACGGCACGGCATCGCATAGCGCGGCACGGCACGGCACTGCGTAGCGCGGCACGGCATTGCGTAGCGCGGCACGGCTCGGCACGGCACGGCACGGGGCCGGGGGGGGGGGGTCGGGGTGGGCAGGACGAAAGTTCTTTGTTCGAGGGCAGATGGGATGCGGGAAGCTGTTGGTGCATCCCCGGAATGAGGGACGGGGTGCCCAGGGGGTGCCGTGGGGGGGGTTGGGGGCCTTCCCCTCGTGGCACAGCAGCGGAGGGGACGCAGGGACGCGTGGTGGTGCAGCCGCATGCAGAAAGGGCGGCCCGAGGGGGAGAGGCACCCGGACGCCCCAAAGCGGGGGCTGTCACCCCGTCCCCCCCACCTGCAAACACAGCTCACGGAAAGCCGTGGCTGGAAAGAGTGAGCTCAGCTCTTTGGCAAACCCGGCCCAGCGCCGCTGCGTGCTGCCCCCCCCGGCCCCCCACCCCGTACCCCTCCCCGCTTCCTTCCCCGCCCCCCCGGGGCCACCCCACGCACAGCTGCTACCCTACGCCAGCTGCAGTGGGGCGGCACATGAGGTGACAGCAGCCACAGCGTCCCCCCGCCGCCCCCCACCTCAGCTTCCCTTTGCTACGAGTGGGTGGCACCGCGGGGACACCTCTGAGCTCCACACGGGGGCACACGGCTCCGGCACCCAACGGTGGGCAGGGAGGGGCACCCAGCACCCCACACCCCCCTCCCACCGCCCCACACCCCCCACTGCGGGATCCACCAAGCGATGCTTCGCCGTCCCCCTCCCACCCAAGCGAAGCAAAGCGGTGCGGTTCTTTGCCCCCCCACCCCAGCGCACCCTCTGCTCCCCACCCCGGGGCGAGGACCCCCCCGGGCTACCTGGGCCGCGGGTGTTTGCAGTGCAGGTTCACTCGGAAGCCGCGCTCGGGGCCGTCGCCGTCGCTGCTGGGCTGGCGGGGGCCCTGGGCGCACGGGAACCACTCTGCAGGCGGGCTGGCACCGTTCTCCAGTGCGCCGGGCTGGCAGGCGACCGAGCTCCCATCTGCCGAGCAAGCACAGAGACCCCCACGCGTCAGCCCATCCCGCAGCGCCCGGGGGACCCCCGCACAGGGAGCTGTGGGTCAGTCCGTGCGGGGCGGGACGCCTCCCCGCGTGTGTGCGTGTGTGTGTGTGCGTGTGTGTGTGTGCGCGTGGATTTGCACAGATCCGCGCTGTTCCTGCAGCTCCCGTGCCGCCGCTGGTCGGGGACCCCGTTGGCACGAGGGGTGCAGCTGCAGCCCCCCGGCACGGTGCCATGTGCCACAGCGCTGCGTGAAGCTCTGCCTGTTCCCTCCCTCCCCCCCAGCGCACACACACACACACACACACACACACCCGCTCGCCGTGATCCAGGCTGTTCCCGGTGTCTGGATTAGCGTGACAACTTATCAACAAGGCAGGGAAGGAGAATTCAAACCTGTCAGGCCGTCCTCAGCCCCCTCCCGTCTCCCCGCTCTCCTGCGGGCGCAGCGGCGCTGGCACCGGGCGCAGCCCCGCAGAAACGCGCCCCTGTTGCTGCCGGGTGTAGAGTTACACCGAGGGCAATGTGGAGCAGGAAAATATGTGCTAGAAAGACCGGTCGAGTCTCTGATGAATCTGCTAATGTGCCCGGAGCTGAGAGCTGTTGGAGGGGAGTCAGGCAGGAAGGAAGCAAACAGGAGGCTTTCCAGAACAGCCGCTGGGAGCCGGTCCCCGCCGCACACGCTGCGCGCGGCTCCGTGGGGAGAACGGGGCACCGCCGCGTCCCGCGACCCCGTCCCGCGTGGCCCCACCCCGCGTCCCCCCCACCACCCCCTCTGCGCCCCGGGGTGCCGACGAGGGCTCCACGGGGCGCCCCGACGTACGGGGGCGCGCGGCCCTCCCCACGCCGGCGCGCCCCGGCACGCGAGGACGCGCGGACCCACGGGTGCCATCAGCCCCCGCCGCCCTCCTGCCCCGGCCCACGTGGCCGGCGACGAAGCGCTGCGCCCCGCACTGTGCCGGCGCTCCGCCCGCCCCACGGACCCACCTGCAGCCCCCCACCCCGAGCCGTGGGGCCGGGCAGCTCCCGGCAGCCCCCAGCAGCACCGGGCCGGGATGCTCGCCGCGCCGCCGCGCTCACTTTCACCTCCTCTGCTCAGCCCCAGGCAGCGGCCACATGTTTCGCATTAGGCGCTCTGGACTTCGCCATTCCTGGGTTGCTAGCCAGGGGTAGGGCCGCTTTCCTTCTCTCTCTTTTTTTTTTTCCCCTTTTTTTTTTTTTTTTCCTTTTGCTGGTTACAAAACACCATCCGAGACCACACAAGAGAGGAGGGATGGAGGGAGAGAGATGGATGGGAGCGGCGCTGCGGCGGGTGAAGGGAAGGGGGGGGGGGGGGGATGGAGAGCGGGGGGGGGACGGGACTCACAGCCACCCCTGCATCCACCTCCTGACCCCTGGAGCCTCGCAAAGATAACAGCCCCCGAAGACTGCTGACTCGCCGCGCAGAAATCCAATATCCGCGCCTGGTGAACTAATCGACTACCTGGGCTGCCACCTCCCCTGCCCGGCCTTAATCCCGCTGCTGCAAAGCTTTAATTAGTTTAACGGTTTCGGGCTCGGCTCAGCCTGCGCGCAGGGTGGCACTGCCGCGGGGTGGGAGGGGTGGCACCGGGGGGCGCTGCGTCCCTCCCGCCCCCCTTCCCCCCCCCCCCCCCGCCCCATCCCCACCACCACCACCGCCCCCCGCCGGGGGCTGCCGGCGCCCGGACCCTCCCAGAAGGGCTCCGTTGGCAGCGCTGCGGCCCCGCAGGACGCGGACGTGGGCTGCTGCCCGGCTCTGAGGCCACCCAGATGTCGGGGTGGGGCCGGAGATGCCACCGGGAGACGGGAGGGGACCGCCACACAGATGGGGACGCGGCGGCCCCACATCCCCGGCGGGGTGGGCTGCGCCGGCCCCAAATCCACCCCTTCTCCCCCCAGAGGGACACGCGCTGTGTGCGCTGGGGGTCACGGCTGCCCCACGCCCGATGTGATGGGGGCTTTGCACGCACACCCGAGGGGGGCTCTGGGGATGTCGTGTCGTCCCCCCCCCCCCCACACTGCACTCAGAGACACGGGGCTGCACAGCACATCACTCTTGCACACACACACACACACACACACACACACACCCTGCACAGCCCTGGGGCGCTGCCTCTCTCTTGCACACACACACACACACACACACACAGAGGGGGCTCTCCCCCCTTGCACACGCACCATGGGGGTACCCGTCCTATGTGTCCCCCCTTCTGCCCCCATCCCTCACACGCTCTCACACTTGCACTGCTCTCTCACACGCACCCGGACCCCCCCCCCCCCCCCCCGGCCCTGCAAATCCCCCCCCAGCCCATGCTGCTCCTGCTGACACCAATGGAAAATCCCCTCCAGTGACAGCTTCCTGGCAGGCGCTCGCTGAGGGTTTCCGTGTTCCCCGGCCAGCCCCCCCCTCCACACCCCCCCCAGCCCTCACCACGGGGTGGGGGGGGGGTCAGGCAGACCCTACTTCACCCCACTCCCACCCCAAAGCCATCACACCCCCTCCCCAAAGTGCACGGCTCCCACACCCCATAACCCCCATAGACCATCCCCAGTGCCACCAGTGATGGGTTGGGACCAGGGGTGTTGGGGGGGGGTGGGTGCTCCTATGGCCGTGCAACGCCGTTCAGCCCCACTCCCCCCCCCCCCACCCCCCCCCCCGCCTCACCCCCTCCATTGGTAATTAGGAGACGGAGCAGATGGTGCCTGTGTTTCATCTTAGGTAACGGGTCCGGCGAGCTGCTCCGCTGCCTGTCCCCATTTCTGTAGGGCACCGGAGCAGAGGGGTTTTGGGGCACCCCCAAGGCAGGGGGCTGGCGGGGAATGCCCCCCAAACACGGGGCCGGTGATGCTACGGGAGGGAGAGGGCACCACCACAAAGGGTTTGGCTGCTGGGGGGGGGCACAGGCAGCATGGAGCTGCGGGACGGGACAGGGGGAAGCCCTGCGTGAGGCATCCCGGGGGGGCTCGAGAATGTGGGGGGCTCTGGGACCCGCAGGACATGAGCGCTGGGTACCCGAGGCTGCTGGCAGCCCCCAACCGCACCCCGCTGCTGCAAGGCACGGTGGGAAAATCCCTGTGCCAAAACATCCCCTGTGCCAAAACAGCTCCGGGATGGTGGGGCTGGAGGGGAGGCGGGGAGCCCGCGGGCACAGATGGCACAGCCCACACTGCTGGGGTGACACGGGGCTGGGGGGGCACAGCCATGGGGACGCAGCCATGGGGACGCAGCCATGGGGACACCGCTGGGGACGCAGCCATGGGGACGCAGTGGTGTGGATGCGGCCCTTCTCCCGGCCTCGGCACAGACTTCTCCTGCAGCACCGACCCCATCCCCACCCGCCTCCCTGTGATGACCGTTCCCCCATTACAAACCCTCTCCCCGCGCCCTACAGGTTTGACACCGCACTGCACGCACCCTCTGCCCCCCCCCCCGGGGGTCCCAGGACCCCTCCCCTATGGCCAACCCCCCCAACCCCGACGGCATCCTCAGCCCGGGCGCAGCGCTCCTCACACCCCATCCCTCTGCCCCCCACCCCTCACCCCATAGGGGTCCCACTCCCCTCCCCAGCCCGGGGGGAGGCGGTGGGGCTGTGCCGGGCCGGGGGGTGGGTTCCGAGGGGTGGGGGGTGAGGGTGGGGGGGGGTTCGGGGACGTGTGGCTCTCGACAGATGGACGGCAGCGACGGTGGCACCTCGGCCGGCTGGAGCCGAGCGCCGCGGTTCAGCGCTCGCAGGGAAACGGGCTAAATTTAGCCGCTTCCCTCGGTGCCAGCTTTGTTCCCCCGCCCCGCTGAGCCGGCGCGGGAGGCAGCAGCCGGCCCGGCCCCCCCCTTCGGCCCCCTGCCCGGTGGGTGGGTGGGGGGGTGGTGGGGACACCCCGACCCCCGGCCTTTGGGTGCCGGGTGCCGCAGCAGGCAGCGGGTTCCGCAGGCGTGACCCCACGCGGTGCCATCCCCGGTGCCCCCCGCCCCGCGTGCCGCCTGCGCCCCCCCACACCCCCCCCCCCCCGCGCTCCCGCTTATAGCCCAGCATGACTCACAGCCCCGCCGCGTCCCTGCCCCGCGCCCGGCCGCGCTGGGTCAAATCGCACCGCGCCACCCCCGCGCCCCACAGAACCCCTACAGCCTCAGCGGGGGCTTCGAGGCCAAAGCTCCCCAACCGACCCCCCCACCCCCACCCCCCCCATCGCCCCCGGGCAGCTGCGGGGCCGCGGAGCGCTGCGGGTTAACGCCGAGCGGGGCCGGGATGCTGCGAGGCCGGCAACATTTGGAAGGCGCCAGATGGACGCGTGCCCGCGCCGAGGGCTCGAGCGGCACAACCGACGTCCCCCAGCGCCGGACCCGGGGGGCTGCGTGCAGCGGGAGGGGGGGCGAGAAGGGGTGGGGGACACCGGGCGGTGCCCGGCGGGCGGTGGGACGCCCGCGCCCACCCGCGACCCCACCGCCCCGTGGCACCGCGGAGCCCCGAGGGGGGAGGTGGGGTTCCAGGTGTGCGGGGTCACCACGCCGCCCCGCGGGGGAGCAGCCAGGTGCGCGCAGCGCTATGGGGCCGGGGGTCCGTCGCGGGGGGAGCCGTCAGTTGCCTCCGTCGGCCAATTTTAGAAACTGGCCGGACAAGAAAGGCAGAGGCCGGGCGGGATTTACGGCCGGGTGGGTGTTTCTTTTCTTTTCTTTTCTTTCCTTTTTTTTTTTTACGTTCTTCTCTGGAGGTTTTCCTTCCCTCCTCCTTCGGAGGCGCGGAGCAGCGGCAGCTCCGGGCGGTGGGTCCCATTCCATGGGAGATGCGGGGCGGTGCGGGGCCGAGCTGGGGGGTGGGGGGGGGGGGGAGGCACGGGGACAGCAGCAGGCCTGCGTGTGGCACGAGGGCACACAGGTGCACGCCCACGCACACAGGTGCACACGCAGGTACACAGGCGTGCACACACACACACACACACAGGTGCACGCTCCCTCCTTGCACACGTGGCATTGCACCCACCCGGGGCAGCGGCCAATGCATGGGGACCCCCCCCCCCCACACACACACAGCCCCGCAGCCCCCCCCGGGCCCAGCTGCCCGCCCCCCAGGTGTACTCCCCTGCGCAGCAGGTGACCCTGAAATGCAATTAACCCTTTTATGGTTATTATTATCGCGATCACTTCTTGAGCCCTCCCAGCGCTGAGGTGGCTCATCCCCGTCAAATCAGAGCGTCGGCACCGCAAGAGGGGGGGTGGGCGCAGGGCTGGGGGGGGTGCGTGGGGGGGGAAACTGAGGCAGGGAGGGGGTGATGCCCCCGAGCTGTGCCTGTGTGCACGAGGAGCCCCCCCAGCGCACAGAGCGCCCATGCAGGGCCCCGTATCCCAGCGCCACCCCACCCAGGGATGGCACGCAGGGGTGGCACGGGGTCAGGCTCAGGATCAGGGTGGTGCCACGGGGCCGAACCCCGCACGGATGGGGATCGGGCGCTCCGATCCTCCTCCAGGGGGGCTCTGAGCGCCACCCCTCACACAGCCCCATCCACGTGCGCCCCCCTCCCGGCTGGGAGCGTTCCATTAAAATTGGAAGAGCGCAACTTGCCGGCACAGCCCCGGCGCGGATCGTACACAGCCTGTCACTCACACATCACTTTGTAGATGCCCATAAATTGCTTCATTACCTCTTCTAATTGAGGAGAACGCAGCTGCTGTGGGGCGGTGACGGAGCGCCTTCCCTTTGAAGGATGCCTCGCTCTCCAAAGACGGGTCCGGCACAGCCGCAGAGCCCCAAACCATCCCAGTAACGCCACGCGCACGGTGGGCGCCGCCGGCAGAACCCGCACCAAAGCCGTGGGCCGGGGGCGGGGGGAGGGCGAGCGGCACGGGGAGCCCATCCCGCTGGGGAAACTGAGGCACGGTGCGGGAACGCCGCCCCCCGCGGTACACCAGAGGGGGGCTGCGGTGACGGGGGGCCATCCCACAGGGCCGAAAGTCCCTCGAAAAGTCCCTGGGGAACTTCCCGTCCCGGCGGAGGCGGCCGCGTCCTCACCAGCACGGAGACACGGAGGGCACCGCTGCCACCCCACGCCCCCGTACCCGGTGAGGGCACAGCGCTGCGCCCCGGCCCTGCGTGGGCCCCCGGCTTTGTCTGGGAGGAGCAGCGGCTGCGGCTGGGCTCGGTCCCCTTGCAGGATACTGCAGAAGGATTTACTGTATTGCAGCTTGTGCTGGCTGCAGCCCAGCGCACAATAGATTAGCTGTAGCCCAGGGCAGCACGTTGCGGGGGAAGGAAGGTGGGACTCATTCGGATGCAGATTGCAGGGCGTTTGCTGCAGTATACTGCAGGATCCGGACCCCCGCCGCCCCGCTATGGGGCTGGCAGCGGTGGGGCTGCGAGGGACCCACGCGTCCCCACACGTCCCCACGCATCGCCGCCCCCCTCCAAGCGCACCCGTGGCCGCGTTCCAAAGCGTCCCCACGGCTCCCCGCGCTGTCCCCACGCGTCCCCTGGCCCCGAGCGTGGGGCGAACACGGGGTGCGGAGGGTCCCCCCCTCCTCCCGGCCCCCCGGTGCCGGCACAAAGCTGGTGCAGGGAGGGACCGGTGACTGCGAGCAGCACTAATTGATCGCCATTAATTCAGCTCCTACCTCCCCGGGTGGCAGGGAGAGATGCTGAGACACAAATGCAGCCCACAGAGCTCCCAAAACGGGCTGTGCTCTCCCCCGCGCGCCCCCTCCCCCAAACCCGGGGGGGACGAGCGTCCATCCATCCCCGTGGTGCCAATGGGGTGCAATGGGGTGCCGGGAGCCCCGCTCCGCTGGGTGCCACCCCAAAGGTGCCGGGGACACACGGTTGGGGCCGGGCCCTTGGGGCCAATCTCCTTCCTCAGGGTGTTTTGGGAAATGCTGGCAGAGGGGCTCTGTGTGGATCATCCCCCGGTACCACAACCCCATGGGATGTGGGGATGGGGGATGGAGGGATGGGGGATGTGGGGATGGGGGATGCGGGGATGGGGGGTGCGGGGATGGGGGGTGCAGGGATGGGGGTTGTGGGGATGGAGGATGCAGGGATGAGAGATACTGGGATGGGGGATGATGTGATGGGGGATGCAGGGATGGGGGATGCAGGGATGGGTTATGCAGGGATGTGAAACTAAGGGTTGGGGGATGGAGGGATGGGAGGTGCAGGGATGGGGGACGTGGGGATGAGGGACAGAGGGATGGAGGATGGAGGGATGGGGAGTGTGGGGATGGGGGATGTGGGGATAGGGGGTGCAGGGATGGGGAATTAAGCGATGGGGGATGTCGGGATGGGGGATCTAGAGATAGGGGATGTGGGGATGGGGGATACGGGGAGGTGATGCTCACGGGTACCAGAGGGGGGAACCAACAGCCTCACAGCGATGCCACAGCACCTTTGGCACCATCACCGCGTGCCACCCTCCTCCATCACCCATCCCTTCACCCAGCCCTGAGCTCCCAACCCCAAACGCCTCCATTTTTGGAGCACGTGTGCGTGCCTGCAGCGGGGGCGACCGGCGAGGGGGGTACCAATCCAGCCCCCCCCAACCACCCCCCCTCCTCACCACGGTCTGGCTTTCAGGGGG
Organism: Gallus gallus; assembly: GCF_016699485.2. Taxonomy (NCBI): domain Eukaryota; kingdom Metazoa; phylum Chordata; class Aves; order Galliformes; family Phasianidae; genus Gallus; species Gallus gallus. The sequence goes on from NC_052554.1 coordinate 2,385,620, forward strand.
GAGACTTTGGAGCCTGCAAATTGAGGCACCATAATCCTACGTCGGATGCAGTTTCCACAGCAACAGCGGGTCAGAGGGCAGCGAGGGGAGCTGGCTGCTGCGCCGGATTGCGGTTGTGCCGCAGCCGAAACAGCCGGCGGGGCGCGGGGCGAAGGCCGGGCGATGCCGGGGTGTGGGGGGCGCGGGCGACGCCGGGGGGGTGGGGGGGGCGGCGGGCAGCTCAGTGTGCCGCTGTCAGCAAAGATGTCACTAATTGTCTGCAGGAGCAGCAAAGTCTCGTTAACCCTCGGGCAGCCGGAGCGATGCTGGAGGGGGCGGCTGCCACCTGAGCGCGGTTGGGGATGTGGGGTTCGGTGGCGGCGCCCCCCGGATGCTCATGGGGTTGCCGGGAGCCCTCCCAGGGGGTGTTTGTGGGTCGGGGTGCTGCTCTGTGGGCTCCGGATCTGCAGCAGCATAGGGTCAAGGAGGTGATACACGGCTGATGGGGAGAGCGGTGGTGGGCCGGGGCTGTGTCCCACCCCTCCAGCCGAGGGGTACGGCTCCACGGGGGGATGCCTTGGGTGAGCCCCGCGCCCACCTGCTGGGATGGGAAAACACCACAGTCACACCCCACCCCCCCCCAGAAAATGCCACCCCCCCACTGCCACCCCAAGGCCGGGTCACAGCGGGGACGCACACCTTGGTAAGCACCCACAGGTGGGGGGACACAGGAATGGGGTCAAAGCCGCATTCCCACCCCACACATCCGTGGAGATGGGCAGCCTGGGCAGGTCCCTGCAGCACCGGGGACTCTCCCATCCCCTGATACAACGGGCTGGGGTCTCCTGAGCCTTGGGACATACATTTGCATTGCTGCAATGCTCCCGGCTCCATCCCTGCATGCCAGGTCAGCGCTGCAGACAGCGAGGCACCTCCAGCGCAGCTCACCGGGCATAGTGGGCATCCCGCAGCCAGCAGTGCCTGGAAGCACTGCCTCATTTTCGGCACTGCCCGGGGATCTCCTGCCTCCGTGCATCCCACCACGCGCAAACACATCCCCGGGTGCAAACCCAGCCCTGGGTGTGAACCCATCCTTGGATGCAAACCCAGCCCTGGGTGCAAAATCCCTGAATGCAAACCCATCCTTGGGTGCAAACTCATCCACGGGCGCCAAATCCCTGAATGCAAACCGAGCCCTGAATGCAAACCCAGCCCTGAATGCAAACCCATCCCCCGGTGCAAACCCAGCCCTGGGTGCAAATGCGGCTCTGGCTGCAAACCCATCCCTGTGGGCACACCCAGCGTGGTGATGCTGCACCCCACGACCCCCCCATTCCCCAGCACTGCTCCCTCCCCCCGTCTGCTCCATCCCACCGGTGCCACCCGGCCGTCCCCCCCCCCCACTGCCAGCCTCACCCTCCGGATACATCAGACAGGTCTCTTCCCCCCCCCCCCCCCCTTTCCACCTCCCCCCCCCATGGCTCTCTGCTCGGCGTCTGGCTGAGCTAAGCGTATTTAGCGCTTTTAATTGTTCTTAATAAATCAATCCCGCCAGCCCCTTAAATCATTTTTGTGGCTTCCCTCTCCGCCGTCCCCGCGGCTGCGCTCGCATGGAGCCTGCTGTCTGCAGCACTGCCGGGGGGGTGGGAGCAGAGGGGGGGGGGGGGAGTCCGGCTGCACCCCACGTGTCCCAGCGGGCAGAGCTGGGCGCTGGGGGGGGTACTGCCTCAGTTTCCCTCACCGTGTGGTGGGCGGGAGGGGTACGGCGGGCTGCAGGACCCCTATATTGAGGGGTGCCACGAAGGAGCGGGTCGGTTCTGCAGCCTCACGCCCCGACGGAGGGATGGAGATTCCCATCCAAGCGCTGCCGTGCCTCAGTTTCCCCCCGGCGCCCACCCACGGGACCCCCACCCCCACCCCATCGGGGGCTGCGCTGTCGGGGGGCGCCCGGCGGGCGGCTGCCTGCATGGTGGGGGTGGGGGGGTCCCAGCACAGCCCGGCGGGGCGGTGGGCGGCCCGCAGACCCCGCAGGGCTGGAGGAGAGAGCTAACCTTGACACAGTTGCAGCAGTCGCTAATAGCAGGCAATACGCCTGTTCTTGGGGGACTGTTGCAGTTGCTAAGATACTGGCAGCCGTGTGAATGGAAATGGGTCAGTAAACCTGTGGAGAGATAGTGTGACACTGTAACCAGCACAGCTGTTGCAGCCTACATCGAAATCCCACCCTTTCAATATTTATCACTCCCGCCTTCGGCTCCTTCCTCCCAGCGATTTTCCACCTTCCTCCCCGCGCGGCGCTGCGCCCGGAGGCTGCGATGGGGAGAGGGGATGGAAATGGGGGGGGGGGGGCGGCCGGGATGGGGTCGGAGCGGAGCCCCTCGGATGGGTCCCCCCCTCTGAGCGCAGGATGGAACCCGTGCCGAGAGAGACGGAGCAGGAAGCAGCCCCTAATCCCACCCCCCCATAGGAAAAGGGGTGAGAAGGTCAATTCGCTCCTGTCCCTCCTTCAGGCACCGTGGGGAAATTCCAGGCCAGGAGAGACACATCCGTCCGTCCGTCCATCCGTCCGTCCCGCTGCACGGCCACGCGGCTCAGCTGCAGCCTTGCACACACGTGTGCACACACGAGGGCCATGCACACCCCCCATTCCCTCCACCCCCCCCCCCCCCCCCTTGGCACACAGCGCAGAGCAGCACCGCACATCCCCAAACGCTGCAGCACCGCCCGTGCGCTCCGGCGGCCCCCAAACCTTCAGCATCCCCCAAAACCTTCAGCATCCCCTCCAAAACACTGCAGCGTCCCCGAATCCTGCAGCATCCCAAATGCTTCAGTGTCCCCTCAGTGTCCCCTCAGTGTCCCCTCAGTGTCCCAGCACCACCCACACAGTGGCACCCCCAAACAGTGCGACGCTGCCCCAAATAGTGCAGCACCCCAAATGCTCCGGTAGCTCCCTGAATGTTCCAGCATCCCAAATCCACCAGGATGCCAAATGATCCAGGATCCCAAATCCTTGGGATCCCTAAATCCTCCAGCATCCCAAATGATCCAGCATCCCAAATCCTCCAGCATCCCAAATGCTCCAGGATCCCAAATCCTTGGGATCCCCTAATACTCCAGCATCCCAAACCCTCCAGGATCCCAAATCCTCAGGTTCCCAAATCCTCCAGCATCCCAAATGTTAAAACATCCCAAATCCTCGGGATCCCCAAATGCTCCAGGATCCCCAAATCCTCCTAGGTCTCAAATCCTTAGGATCCTGAAATCCTCCAACATCCCAAATCCTTGGGATCCCCAAATTGTGCAGCATCCCAAATCTTCCAGCACCCCAAATGCTTCAGCATCCTAAATCCTTGGGATCCCCAACGCTGCAGCATCCCAAACCCTCCAGGATCCCAAATCTCAGGGCCCCCAAACATTCCGGAATCCCCAAACGCTCCAGCATCCCAAATCCTCCTGGGTTTCAAATCCTCAGGATCTCCAAACCCTCCAGCATCCCAAATCCTTGGGATTCCCAAATCCTCCAGCATCCCAAATGCTCCAGGTCCATTGGGATGCTAAAGCATCCCCAACTCCTCCGGATCCCCAAATCCTCCAGCATCCCAAATGCTTCAGCATCCCAAATCCTCGGGATCCCAAATGCTCCCGGATCCCACACTCTCGTGTGCTCCAGCATCCCCCCCCCCCCCCGTCCACGCGGTCCCAACGCCGCAGCCCGGCCCCACACACACGTGGGAATCCCATTGCGCTCAGCCCTCCGCGCTGCGCGGGGTCGGGGAGGGGGGGTGGGGGGGGGACGCCGCGTATCGGGGCTGAACGCCGCACCGTTTGCCGTCCCCGACCCCGCAGCGCTCAGTACCGGTGCGGGATGCGGCCGGCGATGTCCCCACGGCTGCAGCCGTGCGGGATGGGGGGGGGGGTCGAAGGGGGGGTGGGGGGGTGGGAAGAGGCTGCGAACATCTGCTGGAAGGGACAGTCCGGGAAAGTGTGCAGAGCTGCTGGAAGGGGCCCTGACCGTGCGGGATGGGGGGGAGAGAGCTCTGCCCCCCACCCCCCCCCCCACCCCCCTCCCAACGCTGCAGCTGCGCTGGGGCTCAGCGGGGAGTGGGGGCAGCGGGACGGGGTTGGGGGAGAGGGGAAACTGAGGCACGCGGCGCAGGAATGCGCTTTGGGGTCAAGCCCGGATCCCACGCACATCCCACGTGCGTCGGGTCGGGTCAAGGAGCACGGAGCGGATTTATAGCTGTACGGGATACGGCACCGCCGGGGATGGGGGAAGAGTTGCGGGGAGGCTGGGAGCGCGCACAGAGATCGCCTCCGCCCCAAAGGCGCTCCCTGCCATCCCTCCCCCCCCACCCCCACCCCCCCGCAGGTGGCTGGAGCAGAACGGTTGGTATGGAGACAGGGAAGCACGGGCTGCCTGGGTAAGGTGACATTCGGCAGATGCCAGGCTCGGGCTCGCTGCAGCCCGCCCTGCAAAGCGGCACAGGGAGAGGGGGCAGCGGGGAGGGGGCGCGGGGACGGCGGGCAGAACGGACCCCCTCCCCCTCTTCCCCCCGCGGAGTGACTTTGCAGAGGGGACAATTAGCAGATGGCTAATGAGATACTCCGCGCTTGGGGCGAGCACGCGGTTCGCACCCGGGTAAGGTGACACCGCGTCCCACGGTGGGGGCACCGGGGCCGCTCCACGCAACCCATGGCCCCGGTGCCGGAGATCAAAGGGCCGTCAGTGGGGCCGGGACAGATTCCCGTCACGCAAAGGGCCGGGAGAGCTCATCCGTGCCGGGGCGGGAGGGCCGGGGGGGCGCCCCGGAGCGGCCCACACAAAGCGCCCGCGGCCCCGCGCCCCCCGCGCCCCCCGCCCCGGGCTGTGCTCCCTGACCCCTGCGCTGGGGAGGTTGGAGCCCGCTAATGAGCTCGGCGCAGCCCCAGGCCCCGCAGCCCCGTCAGGTGTGGGGTCACGGCTCTCTCCAGGCCGGGGGGCCGCGTGGCACGGAGTGGATGCAGACGGGAGGAACCCGGTGATGCTCAGCGCTCCGCATCCCCCCCCCCCTACCCCTCATCCCCCCCCTCAGTGCCCCCCCATCCGCTTCGTCACGAACGCTCTGCAGAGCGCAGCCAGAAACAGCACCGCTATGGGGCACGGGGATGCCCAGAGCCGCGCACCCACCGCGGGGACACCGCTCTGCCCCGCGCTGCACCTTCCTCCTCCTCCTCCTCCTCCTCCTCCTTCTCCTCCTCTCTGCCCTAAAGCAAGGCAGCTCCGCACCGCTCTGCCGAGCTACGAACTCCACTTCCAGATTTTCAGTGCGACCTTCTGGCTACCTGGCTCCGGCACTGCTCGATGCCCCCTCTGATCTCTCCTCCCCTCCGGCCCCACGGCGTCCCCGGGGAGTGTGAGCCGGGCTGGATGGCTGCGGGGGGGGCTGCGGGAGGGAGAGGTCAGCCTGCACCTGGCCGCCGTGCCTCACCGGGACGGGGTGAACCCGACCCGAGAGGAAGAGGAGGGAGAGCGACGAAGGGCTCCTTTGCAAACTGCTTGCACGTGTGGCGGTCGCTTTTGCTCCCCCCCGAGCGCGTCCCCGACCCCCACATCCGACCCCATGGGATGAGGGATGCGGGCTCTGGGGTACGAGATGGGGGATGCGGGATGCGGCATATAGGATGTGAGAGGTGGGACGTGGGATGCGGCCCCGTCCTCACGCCCCGACGTTGCCGACCCCGCGTCCCCCGGCACCGCGCCAGAGAACCGGAGGGGAAAGAAGGGAGGAAAGACGTAAAAAGCCCCAAAATATCCCGAAGCCGCACTGGGAGGGGAGGGGAGGGCAGGGCGGCGGGGCCGCTCCGCAGGGCACCATCAGCTTCCCAACAGCCAACGGAAAAGAAGAAAAACCCCAACCCAACACCAGGCACGCAGATGGAACCCCCGCCCCCCCCCACCATCCCCCCCCTCTCCGCCCCCCCCCAGCCCTGCGCCCGCAGCCCCCTGCCCGCTGCCCGCCCCGCTCCCCCCGGCACCCCTCTCCTCTCCGCTCTCCCTTGCACTCTGCTCGTTGGTGTGTTCCTCAGCTGCAGGAAATTCCTGATGCTCTCCATCATGCAGGCTGCATCCCCCGCCCTGCCAAGGCTCCCCTCCAAAGGACAGACATGTGCTGGACATCCCGCGCACACGACGGCGCAGGAATCTCTCCCCTCCCCGCAGCCGCCGGGGATTTGCTCTCTGCTCGCCGCTCCTTCTCTCCCTTTTTATTTTCAACTCCTGCAAAGTGAGCCCCCTCCTCCCTCCCCTCGCTGGCGGTGACGGCGCTGAGCAGCCCAGCCCTGGCCGTTCCCCTCCTGCCTTTCCCTCTGTCTCCCTCTCTCCGCGAGACCGCTCCTGATCTTATTTTAATTCGTCTCAGACGGTGTTGGAGTGTTATTTTAAGAGAGAGGATATGCACAGACATTGTGTTTTCTGCTTTTTCCTGGCCCCGAGCCAGGCTCTCTGGGCTGTCAGCTACCCACTGTGTTGCAGTCACGTGTGGGAAGAGGCAGCCAGAGCAGCCTCACAACTCCTGGTAGCAGCATGGAAATCAAGTGTGCACTTTCTTCCCTCTGTATGTGTCTGTATTATTAATAGCGTCTCTCTCTGTGAGTTATCCATAATGTATCTTAATACCTGTCCGTCTGTAAATGATGTATTACGGCGCACACACACAATGGTGGCGGGGCCGGGTGGGGGGATGCTGCTGTGCGGTGTCACCGTCCCACCCTACAGGCAGCGGGGCAGAGCTCAGCCACCCTTTGGGACAGCCCCGGGGACGCGGTGATGCCCACGCGGTGCCATTGGCGCCGGGCAGCTCGCTGCTCCCCAGGCACACCACGCAGCCGTGGTGTGGGGGGGATGCACCCCCTGGAGCTTTCTGGGGGGCTCAGAGCCCCCCCACGAGCACAGCGCTGGCTGTGCCTGCAGCACCCCACGCCGTGACCCGGGGCTGCACACACTGCTTGGTCCCCAGCTCGAGGGGACCCTCTGTGTCTGCGGTCTCGGGGTCCCCCCCGTGCGCCAGCAGCACGGAACAGCAATGCAGCACGCCGCTCACCGCCGAGCTCCGCACCGCTCCGCAGCCACACGGTGCACACGTGGGTGCAGCAGCGTGCAACATCCCGACGTGCAGATGTGCACAGCTGTTGTCCCAGCCCGCCTGCACGCCGTGCTGCACATCACCGCCCGGGCACCGCGCGCATCGCCGGCACTCCGCCCCACACCGCGCCCCACAGCAGCACCCTGACCCCGGCCCCCCTTTCATCCGAGCCACCCCCATGCTCCCAATCCCACATCCCAGGGCCGCCGGGAGCAGGAATCCAGGAAGGCGAGCAGGGAGCTCGAGGCTTTGCATTTCTGGATTCTGGTTCCCGTTTCTGCTCCCGGCTGTTTCCATGGAAACTGGCGTCGGACCTGGGAAAATAAGGTTAGGGTTTGCATGGGGGCCCTCTGCCAGCGCCCGCCGCCCCCCAGCCGGTGGGCACACACACACACACCCCCCCCGTGATTCGGGGACACGGCATGCTCTGACATCCCCCACGCTCCCACCTCGGGAGCCCAGATCACAGCGGGTGCTGGGACACACAGTGCCACGCTCAGCCTGGTGGCCTCGCCACGTGCCGGCACGGTCAGTGGCACGGGGAGGTGGCGGTGACCCCAGCGAGCCACGTCCCCTTCTCACCCCCCTCCCCATCTCTCAGCTCGGCCCTACGGAGAACTTCACAACGACGTGGTGGTGCTAGAAGCGATCCCACCCCACGGACACCCACCGCCGCAGCACGCAGCCATCGGCCCCACAGCCCCACGTGGGCTTTCCCAGCGCCGCCGGAGCTCCCCGCCTCAGGACCCCCATTTTGGCGCTGGGGAAGGTGGTGGAGAGCCGGAGCGGGGAGAGAACCAGGACATGGCACCCCAGGGGAGCCGTGCAGCCTAATGAATGGAGGCTTTTAAAAAGCACTTTGAGTGAGAAGTGCTGGAGTAGGAACTAATTATTCCTCCTGCGTGCGCAACACACTCATACGCACACGCGTGCACGCGCGCAGGCGCCCTGCTGCCTCCCGGCACCGCAGCTGCACACATCGCAGCACAGCACCCAGCACCATGGCAGCAGCGATGCCAATCAGCACTGCCACAGCCCGGGCTCCGTGCTTTTTGGCCGCCCGCTCCCCCCGGGCACGGCCGCGGGACCCCCGTCGGGTGCCGTTGCTGCTGGGTGGGTGGGTGCTGTCGGGGCGCGGGGCGACGCTCGCCCTCCTCTCCCCCTTCCCGCGGCTCCCGTCGGTTTTCGGAAGGGTTCCCTCCGCCCCTTCCTCATTTTATTACAGATCCGCCATTTCACGGCTCTCCGAGGCCGCCCTCTCCCCGACGGACGGCACCTGGAGCCCCGCGCAGGTGTGACCTCGCCGAGGCCACCGGGCGGCCGTCATTATGGGATGCTTGGAGCCGAGCCCGGCCCCGCGCCGCGGCCCCGCCGCATCGCACCGTGCCAACAGCTTTGGGGACGCGGTGCTGTCCCCTCTGCGGTCCCCGCGGTGCGCTGCACCATTTTGCATTCTGGTGCTGACCGGGCCCTGCTAACCTCCCACTCCCACCCCCACAACGGGCTGCGTTTCAGCTGCTCTTGAAATCTGTCCAGGCTGGATTCATCACAAGAGCCCTCAAGCGGCTGCAAACAAACAGAAAAAAAAGAGAGAGAGAGAGAGGGGGAGAGAGAGAGAGAGAGAAAGGGAGCGAGAAAAGCGATCGATCGGCGCTGGGGGGCCCGAGCCCCTCCGGTGGCTCCGACCCGGCCCCCGACTCACGGCCGCACCGAGCACGGGGGCGCGGGGAAGGGGCTGCGGGGGGCTCGGGCGTGGGAACGGGGTGCCCGCAGCCCCCGGTGGCGATGCGGCGCTGCTCCTCTCCGCTCCCCTTCCCGGTGCACCGCTCTGCAACTTCCCTCTTGTGGTTACTGCAGTTCAGAAAGCAAACAGGAGAGAGAAATAGGAAATCGCAGGGATTGCGGCGCGGGGGCCGGGCTGGGGTGCGCCCTGCGCCGTGCCGGGGGGAACCCCGCGGGGTCGGTGCACGGGGGGGCAGAACCCGTGCCACGGTGGGGGGGAAGACGGGTCGGGTGACACGGGGTTATGCCGGGCACCCCGCCCCGTCCTGGCCGGGATGAAGGGCAGGGAACGTCGCGGAGGGAATCGGTGCGGTGCGCCGGGTTTTTAATAGGGGCCGGGCGATTTTAGCACCGCTAACGATCCCATCTGCGGTTGCCACGCTCCAGCTCCGCGCCCGGCTCTGCTCTGCTCTGCTCTGCCCTGCCGGGGCCACTCCGGGGACGGGGACGCTGCAGCCGACGCGGTGACACGGTGACACGGTGCCGCGCTGCGCACCGGCTGCAAACACCGCAGCTCTGCGAAGGCTGCTCCGACCCCGACCCTCCCCTGTGCCGCAGGAATGCCGCCGCCAAGCCCAGCTCCCTTCGGCTGATTAGCAGAGACGGAGATTTACTGCTAATTACCCGCGCCGCAGTTGTGCTCGCAGGCCTGGGCATGGAGGGGGGGGGGGCACGGCGGGGTAGGGGGTGTGCGGGGTTCAGCCCCGCGCTGTCACCGCATCCATAGCGTGAAATATAACTGTGGCGGGGAACAGCACCAAAAGGTGAGTGGGTGATGCAGGTTTGGGTGTCACCGCTGCGCCGAGGAGCCCCGTGGGTCCCCCAGCGCTCAGTGGGAGCTCTCGTGTCCCCCGGCCCCGCGGCTCCGGGCTCTCCCTCCGCCTGCAGCATGCACAGAGCACGGCACAAGCCATCCTGCACGCCTTCAGCACGCGCACATGTGGGCCGAACTGTGCCCTCCAAGCAGGGGAAGCTGCTCCGGCCCCCGCCATCCATGCCCGCCCAGGGTCAGCTGGCAGCCCCACTGCCAAGCACCCTCCCTCGCCCCCCATTACCATCACCCATGGACAGCTGCATCCTGCTGAGCCCTTTACACCACAGCACACTGCCTGTGGGGTGTGGGCAGCTCCCCACGGCCCATCACCCGCCCAGTACCACTACGGCAGGAGGAGAGGGGCGCAGGACCGGCACTGCAGGGCTCCTCTTCCTCCTGCAATGTCAACCCACTGCTCTGCATCCGCCAAGGCTGCCCTTGGACGAGCTGCCGGCTGCGCTGCCTGGGTTGCCAAGCCCAGGACAAGCTCTTTAGCTGGGCTCTGCCAGAACAGATGCCTGGGCTACTGTAATTCTTCCTAGCACGGATTGGGAGGGGAAAAAAAAAAGCAACCTCATTTAAGCACTGCAGAGGCTGCTGCTTCTGCAAATCCCACCCAAGAGGGACCCCGAAAGCCGGAGCACGGAGCAGGGTGGCACGGGAATGGCTGCGCTGGGAGGGGAGGTGATGCACAACGGTGCACGGCGATGCACAGCAAAACGTGGCTCCGTCGCCAGCTGGGGAGGAGAGAGCGACCCGCTGCAAGGACAAGTGGGAACCGCGCGCTCCGTGCCACCGGTGTCCTTGCAGCCGCTCGCCTGCTTCATGTCGATGCTCCCCACCAAACAAAGATCCCGTTCTCATGGCAATGTCCTTTGCAGAACAGGCACAGAGCAACGCGCGGCGGATTCAGCGGAGCCGTGGGGAGGAGAGAGGTGGACCCAAACAGAGCCGTTCCCTGCGCTGCTCGGGAAGGTTTGCGCTCCTTCTCACGCTCCCTGCGAGTTTCTCCCTCTGCAAACCCCCCCGGTGCACCCAGACCCCCCCGGACACCCCACACTGCTTGGCCACAGGGGCAGGAAAGGGCTGTGCCACGGCCATGGCGCGCAAAGGAGGCCAGCAGCGTTTCCACAAAGATAGTTTCTTCCATTGGCTGCAGTTTGGGGCTGCCAAAAGCCAAAACAAGAATGGAAACATCCCATTTTTTTGGCCAAAATTCAAGGCAGGTTTTTTTTTTCTTTCTTTCTTTCTTTTTTTTTTTTTTTTCTCTCGTCTTTGGTTAGGAACGGAAATTCCCTGCCATGAAAACATGACGAAACCCCAAACCAAAACACAGCTCGGAAAGAAACCTTCGCCCAGTTCCCCGGGGATGCCGTGCAGGGCAGGTCCCAGGGCTGGGCGCTGCGGGGGAAGCGCTGCCACGGGGACCTCTCCGCCCACCAACACGCTTCCCCCTTCATGCGCCTTTGGGTGACACCACCGCTTCCCATCCCCACTTTGCACTGCCAGACGTCAAAACCGGCGCGACGGAGCTGGGAAGGGGCTGCTTTGCATACAGCACACCCAGATAGACAGGGGTTCTGTCTGCTTTCCACCTATCCTGAGCCCCTGTGCAGGGCTTGTGTGTCACGTCCCGGGGTGCCAGCACCCCCTCGGCGCACCCAGTGCTCGCAGCAGATGCTCTGCTGCAGGATGAATGGCCCTCCCCGCCCCAGGCCCCGCTCTGCAGCTCCCGTTCCGGAGCCTGGATCCGGCCACGCAGGCTGAATAAGGCTCTGCCTTTGTCCGGCTCCCCCCGTCGCGCTTCCCCTTATCTAGCCCGGCCGCCTTGCCAAGACCACGAGGCTGTGAGCAGGGAGAGGCCGTGCGGCATCTCCCGGGGCTGTTAACTCTTCTCTGCTCTGCGCACGTTCACCCAGCCCCATCCCAAAGCCCTCTGGCGCGCCCCGCTCCTCCTCGCCCCTGCATCCCAACCACCCCGCTGTGCGCGGCTGCACGAACCCCTCCCATCTCCTGGGCACCCCCGGGGGTCTGGGGGTGGGCGCGGGGCCCCGCAGCCCACGGGTGTCCCCGGGGCAGAGCACAGCCTGGCGATCTGCTGCACTGCTGCGCGCAGCAATTAACCTCGGGAGAGCAGCGCGGCCGCTGCCAAGAACCACATTAGGTGTGTGTGGCAGTGTCTAGACATGCAAGAGACCAGAGGCCTTGATCTGGAGGAAGGCGGCTCAGTCCCTTCCCCCCCTCCCCGTCCCCCTCCCGGCCTTGGCACGGGGTTCAGCCGCCCCAGCGCCGCTTTTCCCAGCAGGGATCGCCGGGTGCGGGGATGCTCAGCATGAAGCTGAGCCCTGCCCCACATCCCAACACACCAGGGGGCTCTGGAAGCATCATGGTGCTGCTCGGCACAGCACGGCCACGGTGCCGAGCAATGGGTGTCCCAACACCGCACCCCCAGGGTGGGCTGTGAGCAGGGAGGAGGGGAAGGCAGCGGCGAGCTGCGCCCAACCCACCTCCCAGGCAAGAGATGCAGCAACCGTCCCAACCATCCCAACCATCCCGGGGGGGCAGCAGCAAGCCCCCAGCACCAGGGATGGAGCTAGGCAGGGCCCCAACTCGCCACCTCCCCGTATCCATACCCACAGTGCTCAGCCACGCCACACAGCCGGCGCTGCCCATCCCCTCCTGGCATGCAGTGCCGCGCTGGCGGCCTCGTGGGTGCTGCGGGGACGGGGTGGGCACTGCGGGGACGGGGTGGGCGCTCCCCCGGCACCCCCTGCTCTCACCTCCACCCCAGCCGGCTGCAGGATGCTTCGGGAGAAGAGATTTTCCCGACGTTAATTAATTAAAATAAACAGCAAATTAAATACAGCAAAATTAAAATAGCTCCGGAAATTAATTTTCAACAAAACCCACCTGGAAAGGCTGGATATTTAAAGAATTAATGGAGCCCTCTGAGACCATAAAGAACCGCCGAGCTCCCGGCATCCGCCAGCCCCCTCCGACACCCCCAGGGAGCGCGGGGCCGTGGGGAAATGAGGACGGGACCCCCGACCGGAGCCCGCCCCGTACCCGCACGCCTTGTCCCCACACCGCCCGGAGCCGCCGCGTGGCCCTGCTGGTGGCTGCACGTGGCTGCCGTGCGAGAGCGAAGCGGTGAGGGAGAGGAGGGAGCAGAGGGAGGAGGAGAGGCTGAGCTCGCAGCTCTGCTCCTCCTGCTGTGCGCTGCGCGGCACGGCGCGCTCCGGCTCGCACCCTCCCGGCACAAACCTTGCAAAACCACCACCTCCAAAAACCCCGCTGCTCACCCCACGCTTAATCCCCATAACCACGGCTGGATTAGAGGGCGGCAGGGCTGGGAAAAGCTCCTTACGGGGGGGGTGCGAGGGGCCGGGACCCCCCCCCACAGCTGCACCGCGCAGCGCACGGGGCTGGGAGCCCCCCCGGCCTCCCCGGTGCCGTTTCCTCTCCCCGCACCCTGGGCGTGTGCACCGGGAAACACCGGTGAGCAAAAAAGCTCCGGAAGGAAACAGAGAAAGCGAGAAAGAAGCGCGCAGGTGGGGAGCAGGAGAGCTCGGGGCCGCCCCCGGCCCGGCAGCGGGGGGGGGGGGGGCGCTGCCTGCAAACCGCACGCGCCCCACAGCCGCTCCCCCCCGTGGGGAAACCGAGGCGCGGAGGGGGCGGCTCCGCACCCCCGCCCTCCCCAGCGCTGTGGCCGGGATGACACCAACTCCTCCCGCTCCACCCTGTTCCTGCAGGAACCCACGAGCCCCAGCGCCGGGCGCACCGCCAGCATCGCCGCTCCCACCCGCACACGGCACTGGGATCGGCTCCGGCCTCGCACCCGCACCGCGTCCCGCAGTGTCACCGCGACCTCGGCCCCGCGCCCTGCCAGGTTTCCCCTCCGCTTGCCAGCGATGCCAGCGGGCAGAGGTGGAGGACGATGGAAGCAGGGGGCGAAGGAAGGGTGTGGGGAGGGAGAGGGTGGCTATTTTTCCTCCCCCCCCCGTTTATTTTCTTGCTGCGGACAAAGGTGGCTCTGCGTGCCGGCCGGGAGGGCACGGGACGCCGGTGGGGCAGCCGCTCCGGGGCTTTGGGTGGCCGCTTCCTCCGCACACAGATGGCTGTTTCGACTCAGTCGAGCGCTTGACCTAAATCTCCTCCTGATCCACGGGAGCTGCAGTCCCTCAGCAGCACAGCTCAAGGCGAGGAGGAGGAGGAGGAGGAGGAGGAGGAGGAGGAGGAGGAGGAAGGGAGCCAGCTGCAGACCGGCGGGAGGGTCACGCCGTGGGGTCCCCACCCCGGGGCTGGCGGAGGGTGGAAATCTCCACCATCTCCGACCTATCTCCGCCATCTCCCAAACCTCCGAAACCTCGGAAATCTCCAAAATCTCCGGAATCTCCCACGCTTGGAGCCCCGGCACCCACTTCCCGCGCCTGCGCGCCCGGCCCCGCAGCTTCGACGCCCCGGCAGCCCACTTCCTCGCCCCGGGGGCCTCGCAGAGGAAGCTCCAACGGTTCCGAAAGTTTTCGGCTGTGACTCAGCCGCTGGCTGGGGTGGCCGAGGTCGGCCCCGACGTGGGGCCGCGGGACCCCGGCGGTTCGGGGGGATTTTTGGGCTCCCCAGACGAGGGCTGTCTGCACCGCGCCGCGCTCCACCCCCAGTGTCAGAGCAGCCCAAACCGGCTCCCAGCGACAGCAGAAAGCTTTTAAAATCCCCTACGCGCGGCATGACTCACTCCAAAGCCAGTGCCCAAAACAAGCTCCGACACGGAGAGGAATGGAGACGGCAGAGATGTTGGGGGCGGGCAGGAGGGGCTGGGGAGGGCCGGGGAGGGGGAAAAGGGGGAGAGAGGGAGACAGAAGGAGGCAGAGAAAGAGAAGAGGCAGAAATAACAGCATCTGAAACTCTGCCTGCTGGAGGCTAATTGGTTCCGGCACAGCCTGGTTTGTTTGGCAATGTTTCCTCTAATCCTTCAGGCTCCGCGCTCCCAGCCCCAGAGACGCGGGGACATCGCTCCGCCCGGCACCGACACCCGGGCAGCGCCGCCGCGGCACCGGGGGCCGCCAACCGCCGGGACCGGCAGTGCCCCCCGGGGGTCTCCGATCGGGGGCTACGGGCACCCACCGTGGGGACAGCCCCGCGCCCCTCGGGCGGGAGGATGCTCGGAGGCAGCGGCCGGGGCGGTGGAGGGAAAGGGAAGGGAAGGAAGGGAAGGGAAGGGGAGGAAAGGGGGGGCCCCACGGCCCAGCACGGCCGAGCCAGAGCACTCGCCAAGAGTCGGCAGCTTTGTTCCAGGTGCCGGCTCCCTTTTTTTCATTAGGCTAATGGGATGCGGATGCATTATTCCATTCCACATGCTGCTAATGAACCACTCAGGCCAGTGCATTTGCATTAATGTGCAAAGCACTGGAGGAGGGTGGAGTGGCTGCATCTGGCCAAGCCTGACCTTCCCGCGTCGCCCAGCCTTCCCGACGCGCGGCCCCGCGGCCCCCGAGAGCCGCGCGCTCCCGCAGCCCCGCACGGACCCTTGATCTCCCCGGGACGGCTCCGGCACACATTCCAAGACACATTAACCAGCCCCAACCTTCGGTGGCCCCGCTGCCGTTGGGCCCGCTGGGCTCCATCAGCCCTCCCAGCACAAACGCAGGCTGGGTTCCGGCGCCCCGCGTGCTGGGGACCGTGGCAGAGCTGCTGTGCACTGCGCCGCTCCCCTGCAAGCCACCACGTCCTGCAAGGAGCTGCCCCTTCCCTGACCGTGAGCCCCAGCGCCGCGTGTTTGTGGCGGGACCTCCCCAGGCTGCTCTGTTCTGTTGGGTGAGGGGAGCGGGGGGCGCCGCCCCCCCTGGGTCCCCCCCGATGCTGGCACTCAGCGCTGGGCGCGGGCGTCATCGGAGCCCTTCGGTTGTTTGTTACAGCTCCCAACTGCCTCCGTCCCCGGAGAGGTTTCGAAGGCGAGTGACCCAAGAACTGGAATGCGCAAAGCCTCCAGCAAACAGAGCCAGCTGCCTGCGCCCGCACAGGGGGGGCGGCGAGGGGAGAGCAGCCGGCCCCGCGGCACGGCACGGCACAGCACGGCATGGAGTGCCACGGAACAGCATGGCACGGCACTGCACCACGTGGCACAGCGTGGCAGGGCGCAGCGCCACATGGCACCACATGGCAAAGCACGGCACGGTGCGGAATGGCACGGCATGGCACGGCGTGGGGTGGCACAGCTCGGTGCTGCACGGCGTGGCATGGTTCTGCACGGTGTGGCACAGCATGGCGCGGCGTGGCATGGCGCACGGCACAGCACAATGCACCACGGCGCAGCACAGTGGTGTGTGGCGCGGTGCCGCATGGCACAGCACAGCTCGGCGCTGCACAGCCCCATGCACATGGCCCCAGCCTGCTCTCCCAGGGCTGACTGGATTGAAATGAGGTTGGCACATCCCCAGCTCTGGCAAGAGGCCTCACTCTGCCCCACAAACCACTTGAGCTCCCCTTTCCTCGCTCCTGCCTGCTCCCCGCCTGGGTTTTGGAGGCACGCGGACATCCTGACCTAGAGACATATGTGGGGAGGATGCTGTGCTCCCCACCTGGCTCCAGACCTGAATCCCTGGGAGGCCAGAGGACCTCTAGGACAAACAAAGCCACCCCAGGTGCCAGGAGGGAGGGAGGACAGACACAGCCCTGCTGCCCTCCAGGTCTGCAGGGGATCCGGTGGGGTCTCAGACAGCTCCGTGTCCGCGAGTGTGCAGAGCCCCAGCGCCCGAGCGCGTGCACGCGGATGTCTGGGTTTGTCACAGCCTGGTGAGCAAGTTAATCTCAGGCTCCCTGACACGTGGAATAAAATCGCGATCCCATAATGGAATTCATTCGTCTTCCTGTCCAGGCACAGAACAAGCCCCCTGCCGGAGCCGGGGCGCGGGAGCCGGGGCCAGGCACTCACTGGGGGACCCCACTGCCCTGCTGGGAACCACAGGTGTGTGGGAGTTCCTGTGGGGCACTGTGAAGCACTCAGTGCTGTGCTGTGTCCCCTCCCTGGGCGCTGCTGGGGTGGGCAATGTGGGTATGCCAGGCCGGACCTGCAGCGTGCCTAAATGGGACGGGAAACTGAGGCAGGTGGTGGTGCAGGGGTGAGGGCAAGCTGGTGGCAGAGCGAGGATGTAGGACAATGTCCCCATGCCTATCACCTGTGATAGTGTCAGAGCAGCCAGCCCCAGCCACAGAGACCCCACCGGGACGGCACCAGCTGGGACACCGGTGCCATGATGGCTTGGCACAGCCACGCAGCCCTGGGGGCTGGGTCACGCACTGCATTTTTCCCCTCTCGTTGCCACACTTACTAGCAATGGATAAAAGCCCTTTTGGGAGGCCGAGCAGAGTAGGAGGCTGCAGGACACCTTGTCTGCTCGGTGCCTCAGTTTCCCTGCAGCACCCGGGGTGTCCCCTGCCCATGGGCTGGGGGTCCCAGCAGCGGGCAGCGCAGGGGCAGCTCCCACCACCCCCTCCGAAGTCCCAACTCAGCAGTGCCGAAGGTTCGCCCACGCTCCTGCAACGTGGAGAGGAGGAGAAGGAGGAAGAGGAGGAGGAGGAGGGCTGCTCCTTCCTGGGCACACAAAGCCCCTTTCATAGGGAGTTGAGTTTGGGTTTCCTCCACCAGCCCGGCACCTCGCTGCCTCCTGCCCTGCCAGCGCGGCGAGGCGGGGAGGAACGCTGCGGTGGGAGCGGGACGGGCGCCCGGTCCTGTCCTGGCCTTTGGGATGCGAGTGGGGCAGCATTGGGCACCGCACTCCCACCTCCCCAGTGCACTTCAGGATCCTATGAGCAGGCAGCCCCCAGGGGTAAAGGGGGATTGGGTGGCCCCTTCCATCGCCCTGGCCCTCCCCATAATTTTTCCCTCCTGTCGGCTTTTAATTACGCCCCTAATAAAAGTGGCTTGCAGGAAAACGGGAGCTTTGTTGCTCAGGAGCTCATCTGCTCCCGCTGCTCCTTCCCCGCTTTAAACCATAATCCTCAGCTGGGGATGCTGCAATTAGCCACTGCGGGGCCGGGCGCCGTGTCATGCAGGATTAGGGCTCCCTTCGGTGGGGAGGTGGGGGGCCCGGCCCCAGTGGGGCGATGGGCCCGGATGGGATGGGATGGGCTGAGCTCCCTGCAGCCCCCAAAGCAGCTGGGACCCGCGGCTGCAGCCCCACTAACGGCCCTGCAGGAAGAGCAGGTTTGGCAGGAGATTAGAGCAGCTGGGGGGGGGGGGGGGGAGGAGTGGGGGGATGAGATGCTCTCTTACAGCCTCAGGGCCCCCCCCGGCCATGCAGCCCCCTGCGGCACTCACTGATCTGCCCCCATCGCTGCACCGATGCCAACACCAGTGGGGAATTTTTGGGGCGTCAGCAGGGGAGGCAAAGCTCCCCGACCCTCCAGGCCTCCACGAACAGGCAGACTCATGGAGGCTCATACAGCGCGTAAAAACAGGGCTCCTGATCTCCCCACGTCCACATCCAGCGCCAGGGCCTGTCCCCAAGGCCTGGGGAGGGAAAGTGAGGCACAGGGACCAAGTTCTCACAATGCAACAGCCCGCTGGGCAAGGAGAGATGTGGAACTGCCACACCTGGGAGATGGCGACAGCCCCGTCCCCAGGCAGGAGGGTGGCACTTGGAAGGGGTGCAACACCTCCCAGGGTAAAAGACCTACAGAGCCATGCAGAGACCCAGCAGAGGGGATGGGGACCACGGGGCCCTCGTGCACAGTGCTAATGCATATAGGGAAGGAGCAGCGGGTTGGGTCGTTCAGCCCCACGGAGCCCCCAAAAAGAGCCTGCGCGCAGCTCCCCAGCGCCTGCTCACCAATCAGCCTCTTCCCACGGCTGAGGAGGAGAGCGGGGAGCACAGGCGCTCGTTAGCGGCCGCTCATTAAGAGCCCTCTGGGAGGACCAAGGTACCCGGGGCACCTGCACCTCCTTCTAATGAGCTGCAGCACCAGCACAGGGCCCTCGGCTGCGGCATCACGGGGCCACGGCGTGGGGGCTGTCCCCTATGTGAGCTGCAGTGTGGGTTCCCCATGGCTGAGGAGAAAGGGAGGGACGCGCGAGTTGAGTCACAGTGACAACTGCAGCGGTGGCAGCTGCCGAGGAACGCCCTGAGCTCAGTGCCAGCACCGGGTGGCTCTCGGGGACACACGGCTGCCAAAGTGCCACCCCGCACCCGTGGGTGCTGCACTGCAGAGACGGCGACGATAGCACAGAGATGTCCGTCCCCTCCATGGGATCCTGGGGTCTGGTCCACCCAGCGGGTGTCCCCAGACTGGGACAGGGACCCAGATGTCCCACCCCTGGGGACCTCTCCAGCACCAGCACCGTGCAGCGCAGGGGGAGGGCAGCTCAGGGACCAAAGGACAGGGCACTGGGATGGCACCGAGCCCCCACCCTGCTCCCACAGCCCCCAGCCCCGACCTGCACGGGGCTCCCTCGTTAATGTTTACTCGGCTTCGTTAGCGCCAGCACATCACCATGGCAACCATGCAAGCTGCGCGCCGCCATCGGCGCCACCGCCACGAGGCGCAGGAATGGCACGTGGGGTCACCGCGGACCCCCACCACGGCCACCTCCCCACCGTGCTATTTGGGGCCGGGGGATGAGGGGGTGAGGGGACGTTGGGGGTCACCTTCTGCCTGCCGGGCGCGGTGGCCTGGTGTCACCCAGCCGTGGTGACAGCACCCGAAATGCCCGGCGCTGCAGGCCGCTCGGCTGCAGGCGTGTGTGCAGCGCTGCCAACACGCCTCTGCGGTGCATTATTTATAAAACACAGGAGCAGAGGGCTCAGCAGCAGCTGCCACCCCGCCTGGCGTCACACAGCCACCGAGCATGGCGGCCTGGTGGCACTGCGGCCCCGGTGACCAGCAGGGACAATGGGGATGACAGTGCCTGTGGGGCTGGCAGAGCCACGGGGTGACCAGATGCCACCTTCCCGCATGGCACGTGGCTGCCGCGGCACGTGGGGACATCCAGCGCGTCCCCACATCCCCCCCACATCTCTGCAGCACCCCGAGCTGTTGGGTGAACCCACTGCACACAGCTCAGGGTCCAGCCAAGGGCCGCCCCCGCCCCGTGCCCAGCCAGCCCTGTGTAGCCCCACGCAGCCCCCCCCCCCCAGAGCAGGATGTGACCCCAGCATCCTGCTCGTGCCATCAAGCTCCGTCTGCTACGGCTTGCAGGTTTTCCATAAGCCTAGCACAATTCGCCTGCCTCCTCCTCCCCCCTTCCAGTCCCACCTCTGGGCTGCGGGAAGGCTGAGTTCGGGCTTTAATTTTTCATTATTAATTTCCCATCGACGCCGAGAGGCGCCGGTGCTCGCCCAGCTGCCCCCAGCATCGCCCCCCGCGCTCCCTCGCGCTCTCCTGGAGATCTGCACCGGCTGAAGGCGAGCCAGGCTGCCGATAGGATTAATTCTGCATGACTGCCCATCTCCACAGGGGTATCTAAGACCCTCAGGCCTGCAGCAATCTTTAAAATTCCTCCAGCCCAACTTAATTCCCTCTTCCTGCAGAGCTGGCGCATCTGCTGCAGTCAGACACGGAGAGAGGGAGATGGAGGGAGAGGGGAGACGGCACCCAGGATGTGGTGGCACTGCTCTGTGGCTGTGTCCCTGCCCCAAGGATGCCCCTCGGGGCCACCCAAAGCCACACTGACCACCCATCGCCAGAGAGGGTTTGTGTTGGGGATGAAGGAAACTGAGTCACGCTCGGGATAGCCGTGGGGATGGGGTCTGCACTGTGGCCCCGATATGCTGTCACCTTTGACACACTGCCTGGACCCCATCACCAGGAGGTTGGCATAAAAAATGGTATTTTTTTCAAATACTTATGGTTTTGCCTTGTTGGAGGAGGCTTCTTGATCACCCCTTCGCACTCACCCTCTGCTTCCCTGCAGCCCTGAGGAACTGAACGCAGGATCTGAGCATCGCCTGGGGGCACTCCAGGGCCATGACTGTTGGGACAGCTCATGCAATGCAGCTATGGTGGGAAAACACACCATGGAGGTGCTGAGCACACCCCGGTCACCCCAGCTGCATCCCTGGTGCTCCTTAGCATCCCCTCCATGCACGGGCAGAACCTGGGGGCTGTGAGGATGAGCCCCACCGCAGGGCACGGAGCTGGGGCTTGGCCCCACTGTCACACCAGTGCTATCCCATTGTCACTCTTGTGTCCCCAGCTGAGGCTCTCACGGGACAAAGACCTCAACATCACACACGGGGACAATGCACAGCCCAACCCCACACTGCAGGACCCTGCAGTCACACAAGACGTCACCGAACACAGCCAGGCTGCAGTGTCCCCCCAGTTCCCCGCCATGCTCCGTGACAGCCACATGTCCCCAAGTTTTGAAGGCTCAGCTTCCACCACCACAGGGGTTCAGCAACCTGTAGGGGTTGGTGGGGGGAGTCTGCTGACAAACTCCCACCCCTGCCTCTGCTAGCATCAGAGCTGCCATCCCTTCCTCCTCCTTCTCCTCCTCCTCATCCGCAGCGACCACCACCAAACCCAGGAGACCAATCCCTCTGCCTCCTTCCCTGCAACTTGCACCATTTGCCTGGCAGCCAGGAGGAAGGAGGGGAGCGCAGCCCATCCCAGCTGCTAGCAGAGCTGGGGATACATGCATTTAAATCACTTATATCTTTACTTTCTCCTGCGCTGGCTGTGAGATGGGCTTTTTTTGCATGCGTAATTAGGGGGTGGAACAGATGGTGGAGGGTTCGTTTAAAGTAATGCATCCATTAAAATAACCTTCGCTGTCGGGGACTGTGCTCCAACAGGGGCCTGTTTCACCGGGGGCGGTGGGGAGGGAGAGCTTTGTTCTGCAGGAAGGGGTCGGAATTTTGGGAAGGTGGACGGGGACCCAACTGCAGGATCCATCATCCTGGCTCATGGGAGTGAAGCTGGCATGGACGCACCAACCCATATTACCAGCACAGTAATTGGGAGCCTGAACCAAGCTGGGACTGGAGTGGGGATAAATCGGTCCTCTGTGGGGCTAAAGTGGTTCCTTCCGGATCTGAACTGGACTCCTCCAGGACTCAGTTTCCATAGCAATATGATGTGCATCCTGCAGCGAGATGGAGGGAGTGGGAAACCCTTCGGCCAGTCCGTTGGGCCAGACCTCCAACCATCATACACAGTGGTGTGTTTTGGAGGAGGCCTCTGAAACAGTGGGCTTTTGCTGCTTGGTGGAGCATTGGGGTGATGCTGCAGGGTGGCACAGAGACTGCGAGGATTGTGCCCGCCACCACCCACCCACGTCCCATCTCCTGCCTCCTGACACAGCACAGAAGGGGACAGCTCGCCTTTCCTGTCCAGCAGCAACCACCTCTCCTGTTTCAAGCTCCCGGGAGAGGCAGGAGGCTTTGTTCAGGAATTGGAGGAGCGGAGGCCAGAGAAAGCGCGAGTGCCCTGCCAGCTCTTGTGTTTCACTCCCGAGGAATGCCGGGGAGGGGAGGGGAGCACAGCTTTCCCCCTTCCCGATGGGCTCTGGGCCCGGCTGCAGGGTGCTTTGCTGCTGCAGAGAGGAAGAGGAGAGTGTGGGGATGAAGGACAGGGGTCTGGCTCTGTGACTCTGGGGAGGTGGGTAGCATGGCTCACAGTGGATGCAACGGCAACCACGGTGGCACAGCAGTACCATGCTGGTTCTGTTGGAGCAGACGTAATAATTCAGAGTGAGAGCTGCCAAGCAAATATCACACCCTGCCTTGAAACAGGAAAAGCACCCATAGGTACCCCAAATCTGTAGGTTCCAGAGGAGCACACACCACTCACAGCAACAGGGTCACGGCTGGGGAAGGGCAAAAGCAGCAGCAAACCCAAAGCCACCCATGCGTGTTCAAATATTTAGTGTGCACTTGCTAAGGTGCTTCTGCTGCCTTTAGGGCATCTCTGCGTTTGAAGCATCAGAGAGGAGTTGAGGTGGGAACATGGGGGATGGGGAGAAAATGCCAGGGCTGCAGGGCTGGGGGGTGTTCTCTCCTTCCCAGCTGAGCCTGGGGGGACTGCATGGCCTGGGCTGCCCCTCACCAAGGAGGGCTCAGACAACCCCAAGCGCTGCCCATCGTGGCCACAGCCCCCCACCACACACCTCCTCCTTTTCCTCCTCATCTCCCAGTCCCAGTGCTTGCAGCACCCTGGGGTGTCCCCAAGCACCACCATGGCCTGGGGTACAGCCAGCAGCTGCAGCAACGCGGGGGCTGACGCCAGCAGCCAGCAGCTCTGTGCGATGAGTGCAGCACAATAAGAGCAGCAATGGCGGGGCTGGCTGAGGCGACATGGGGACAGCAGCATAGCGGGGAAACTAACAGGCAAGAAGGGCTACTCAGAGGGGTAAACTCGCCCTGCTACCATCCCTTTTGCATCTCTTTCCTCATCCAGGTTCACCTGCAATTACCCCCAGCACCCACCCACTGCCCTGGCCAGGCCTTGACCAGGCCTTGAGCACACCTCAACTAGGCCTCGACTAGGCCTCGACCAGGCCTCAACCAGGCCTTGACCACACCTCAACTAGGCCTCAACTAGGCCTCAACCAGGTTCTAACCAGGCCTTGACAGGGCATTGACCACGCCTCAATTAGGCCTCAACTAGACCTCAACCAGGCCCTAACCAGACCTTGACCAGGCCTTGACCGCGCCTCAACCAGGCCCTGAAGGCCCCAGCCACGCTCCAAATGCCACAACCAGGCTCTGAAGGCCTCAACCGGGCCCCAAACACCCCAACCAGGCCCTGACCAGGCCCTGACACCACCACAACCATCACCCCCTGAGTCCCCCCTTCCCTCCCCACCAACTCCCCGAGCTGCGTGCTGAGGGCAACAGCCCTGGGGGGGCCACAGCTGGCCCCTGCCAACAATGGTGCCCTGTGTCAGCCCCGCGCCCACGGCCAGACAGCCATCACCTCGGGGCACACCGCCGGCCGCTCTCACCTCTACACTGCTCGCTGCTTCCCAGCTCCCTCCTGACAAATCCCTGCTCCCGATCGCTTCTCCTCCCCGCGGGTCCATATTAAGCTACATTCTCCTTTCAGCTGGGTGGAAAACAGCAGTAATAACCATGTGGAGAGAGCCGTGCCCCCCACCTCCACTTCCCTCCCACTTCGGGGTTCAAATTTCATTTCAGCAAAAAAGCTTCCCCCGCCTCCAATTTCTTCCCCCAAACCAAGCCGCTGTCGTCTCGTCTGATCTCGGCAGGGGCCGTATGGATGCTCGGCTCCTCCTGGTTCAGGATCTGCTGCCAATCTGGACCTCGCAAACTGGTTCTCACACAGCTCCCGCCTAGCACCTCCCTCTCGGCATTTATTATTTCATTATTGTCCTTCCTCAGCTCGCTCCCATGCCACCGCCCCGGGTGCCCCCGGCTCCTCATCCCAACCCCAACCACCGAGTTGGCTGGGTGAGATTTATTCCCGGCGAATTCCCGGGGGCCGGCAGCTGGAGGAGCCCGGAGCTGCCTCCCTCTCTCCCGCAGCTGAAGATCTCATCTCCCTCGCCCAAGGCGCTCCGTCCTCCTCCTCCAGATATTTTAGGCCCAGGTTTTGCGAGGAATTTACAGGCGCCGAGCCCAAGCCGATGCGCTGAAGTCAGCAGGAGGCGAGGAGCGTGCGCAGGGCTCGGGGCCCCGGGGGTGGTGGCGCGGGGAAGGGATGCTGCTGGCGGCCTGGAGCTGGTTGAGCCACGGGGAGGGCAGAGGTTGGGGCTGGCGGATGCTAGAACCACTCAGCTCTCCCTCCGCGAGGATCAATACCACATTTCGGCTTCCCGCCTCGCGAGGCTGCCACAGCCCTCACGCCTGCGCGCGGTGGGCTTCGGGTGGGAGCGGGGGTCCCTGCGCTCTCCACCACAGCGCTGTGTCCCCGCTGTCACCCACCTCGCTCCCTGCGATCTACACGCCAGCCCCATATGCCGACCCCTCCTGCTGCCCCACGGTTCCCCCCAAGCCCTCAAGTCACTCCGGTGTCCCCGTGGGCTTCACCCCACTGCAAAGGGAATCCTCGGCACACGGCTGCCTTTGTCACGGCCCTGCTGGCACACACCCGCCCTACGTGCTCCAACAGGTGAGCCCCCAGGGCAGCGTTCCTGCCTGGGCCAGTAACTGTCCCCACCGGGCAGCGGGTTCGTTTGGTGCTGTTCCGCTCAGCACGTCTCTCCCTGCCACATCCTCGGTCGGTGAGGCACAGCATGGGGGGGTTGGGGGGGGGGGGGGGCAGCAGATTTAATGAGCTCCCCGGAGGCATCGCCGCGCACCCCCCTCCCGTGCCCGGGAACCATCGCTCTGAAACACAACCCCTCGGTGGCAGGGCTGGAAAAAAAACCACAGGGCACATTGCTCTCCCCCCGCTCCTTCCCCGCCTCCCCCAGCTTTTTGCTCTCCTGCCGATGCCAAAGACCCAGCCGGGCTCTTGTGCTTTCACTCGCAGCTGCAGCTGCCGATTTTCGCTGTAAGCCCTTGTGCCTAGAAGGCCCAGAGCGAGGGATTCTGGGACGCGGTGATTGAAGACAGCACCAGCGCAGAGACCATTGCTCAGACTTTCCCTGTCTGTCGCCCCAACGCTCAACCCACAGAGAGGGAAATAAAAAAAATAAAAAAGGGGAAAAAAAAAAAAAGAAAAAAAAGAAAAAAGAAAGAAGCAAAGCAGAGAGCAAAACGGACTCAGCTCAGCTCGCCCCTTCCCACCCACGCGGCGCTGCGCGCTCTGCTCGGCACCGCCAGCCCTCGCCCCGGCCACGCAGCCCCAAAACCAGGCGGTGAGGTCCAGCTGCACCGCTCTGCGATGCTGAGCTGCCCCCCAGCACCACTGTGAGTGGCATAAGAAACTCACAGCCGGCGCCCAGCAGCATCCCGGTTGTTTCCCCGCTATGGTATTTTTCCAAGGGTGCACCTTTGGCAGAGTGAGGGGAATGCCGGCGTGCACGGCTGTGCACCGGGTGTGATGCACGAGCACAGCGGGGTCCCCGTGCAACGCCTCGGGATGAACAGCGGGAGCAAAGCCCTGCACACCGGTGAGCTGCTGTGCACAGAGGGGCTTCAACCGCTATGGGGGAACCTTTGGGATGCAGCCCTGCAGCCGGGCGAATGCCCTCAAGTCCCTTCTGCATGCAAAGGCCCCCGAGGGATGGGGTCCCTAGTAGAGGAGTGATACAGGGATGCAATGCCTGGCCTGCAACCCACGTGCTGCACTAGGCATGGTGCAGGGCAGCATCCCACTGACCCCAGGTGCAGCAGCACTAACGCCAGCCTCGACGAGGAAGAGACGAACACGGAGCACACCACGACGCACAGCACCCTGCGCTCACAGGGGGGCTGCACCCCAAGGGACAGAGCCCACAGAGCCACCCTGACCTTTCAGGGGTGTTCTGCAGAGCATCCCCCACAGAGCCGAGCCCAATCCGACGGCACCTGCAGCCCCCAGCACTATGCAACACACCGCAGCCCCGATGCTGGGGAGGGGACGGGAGGGGTCTCAATGCAACCAGGGGCCGCCCCACATGCAGACGGCCCCGCCATGGCCCTGCAGCAGCCAGCCGGCCCCATGGGGAGCCTAGCTCCATCGCCGTGCCAAACCCCCCCCCCCGTTCCTCCTGCTCCCCCCAAAACGCTCCCGTCGCGAGCCCGGAAGTAGGAAACAGCCCTCCCCAGCGCTGCCCTGTTTACCATGAGCTGGTTCCAAGCACTCGGGAGAATAGCAGGAGCATTTCAAGGCCCTGTTTCCACTCGGCTGACACACACTATTTATAGAAGCCCACAATTCTCCCAGAGCTTTCCTCGGGATCTCAGCAGAAATAGCCCGCCCCGGGTCCCTGCAGCCTGCTCTAAGGAGGGCAGGGCAGCGCGGCCCCCCCAGGCTCCCTATAACCTTCCATGGGCTTCCATCGCTTCTCCTCCTCCGGCCGCCCGCTCCCGGCGTGTCCTTGGCTCCCCCGTCCCCAACGCCGTGCCAACCCACAGCCTCTCCCCCCAGCACAGCTTTAGGACGAGGATCCGGGAGAAAGAAGGTGGGAGGGGGGGGGTGACAGGGGGCAGAGCCAGTGGGGGGGGGGGGTGACAGCATGCCACCTCCCGCCCAACTGCATCGGAGCGCGGCGGCGGAGCCACGGGGGGACTCGCACCGGGGATGGAGTTGGCCCTATTCAGGTTACAGAGACATGGCAGAGCGGAATTTGGCGCCGTGCCATCCCTTCTCCAGCCCCCCCCCTCCCCCCCCCCCCTCCCCTTCCTCCCCTCCCCACCACCACCACCACCACCACCACCCTCCCCTGCAAATTCCTGAGAGCAGCAGTGTAAGGGGACACCTGGGGGGGGGGGGGGGGACACGAAGGGCCGCGGGGCCCCGCTTCGGCCGCGCACCCCATAACCCCCCCCCCCCCAGCTGGGCAGGATGCATGCCCGCGCCCTCGGGGCTCGCTTCTGCTCTCTGTCACGCCAGGATAAATCTGGAGTGACTCCACAGCGCGCCGGGGCTCGCACCAGCACACAATGAGCTCAGCCTGTGGCTTTTGGTTGCTGTTCTCACAGCAACCGGCCAAGTGGCTTTATGCACAAGGCCACCTGGTCGCGGCCGGGGCCAGTTCCTCCCACGGCGAGTAAACAAGCGGGGATCCGGGGGTGCCTCCACCTGCCCCCTCCCCCCCCCCCTCCCCCCCAACCTCCCTCGCGGGGGGCTTTGGGGGATCGGCAGCGGGGTGACCCGGCGGGGTGGCCGCAGCCCTGCGTCCCCCCGAGGTCCTGCCGTCCCCACGCAGCACGCCGAGGGGTTCGGAGCTCGAAGGCGGCGGGGAGGTTCCGAGCATCCGCTGCCCGACAGCATTTTGGGGCGGCACAAGTGCAAAGCGAAGGCATCGCGCACCACGCGAGTTGGCAGCGGGGATGGGGACCCCCCCCCCCCCCGCCCCTCGTCCGTCCCCGTCCCCCACCCCCACCACCCCCCCGCCCCGGTGCCATCCCGCAGCTCCCCGCGCTGCTGCAACCGGGGGCGGTTGAGCCGCGGGGGTCGGGGCGGTCGGGAGGGGGGGGAGCTCCGCACGCCCCCCCGGGCTGCGAGGATAACCCCAAATTTTGTTGACATGTTCCGTTCTGCCTTCTAGCGGACGGAGCCGGCTCTGACAGCTGTCACTCAGCGCTCGCAGCCCGGGGGGGAGGCGGTGGGGGGGTGGGGGGACAGGCTGAACTCATGGCAATGGCACGGCGCACGGCGGGGGGCTCGCGGGGCCCCCCCTCCCCTCCCCAAGTGCCATTAAACTCCGCGCTGTGGCACCAACTCGCCGCGCAACTTCGACGGAGGGGACGACGCTTGGGGGGGAGGGGGGGGTGCCCACCTCCCACCCCCCTCCCCTCGCCCCAAAGCGGGGTGCCCCCCCCCCCCCACTCCGCCCGCGCACAGACACACACGCACACACCCACACCCCCTCCCTCCCGCCCCCTCCCGCCCCGACCCCCGCCCCAGCCCCGCACAAAGGGGCACTCACCCGTCGGCTGCAGCGCCCCGAGCCCCGCGCCGTCCGCCGGGGCTGCGTCCTGACCGCCCGCGGGACTCCCGGAGCTGTCGGCACCGCTCGCCACCTTCAACGAGAGCATTTCCAGCGCCTCCTGCTCACATTCTCCCCAAGGCAACTCCTCTCCTGCCAGCCCGCCCCCTCCTCCGTCCCCTGCCTGCTCTCTCCTCTCTGCTTTCCTCCTTCCCTCTCCTCTCCCCCCCCCCCTCCACCCCTCTCTATGTGATTTTTCCTGGCTTTTCTCTCCCCGCTGCCGCTCGGCTTTTTCGCTTTTTTTTTTTTCCCTCCGCTTTTTTTTTTTTTTTCCTCCTTTTCTCCTCTCACCCCCAACCCCCCCCCGACCCCCCCCCCTTCGCCTCGCACACACACAAAAGGCAGCGGAGCGCGAGGCGGAGGGGAACCGACCTCCCCTCTGCGCCTCCGCCGCTCAGCCGCCTGCGGAAAGCAAAGAAAGACACAGCGCAGCAGAGCCCTGCTTGCCGCTGCCTCCCCCCTTCCTCCTCCTCCTCCTCCTCCTCCTCCACCTCCTCCTCCTCCTCCCTCGCTCTTGCCTTCTGCCGCTCCCGGCTTTGTGGGGGCTGGGAGCGGGGGGAGCGCAGCCGGCGGCTCGGCGCGCCCTGCCCTCTCCGTGCGCGGCGGGGACCGCGCTCCGCTCCGCTGTCAGCGGCACGGCCAGCATCCGGCACCCCGGGGAGCCGCGCAGCACCGCCGGGGCATGCCGGGCCTTGTAGTCCTTCCTCTCCCCCCCCCTTCAGCTCCTTCCCTCCTTCCTTTCCTCCCCCCGCCTCGCTTTTCTCCTCCCCGTTGCTGCGAAGCGCGCAGAGGAGGCGGGGAAGGGCGCAAATGGGTGCGCGGCTTTTGCGCTCGATTTTGGGAGGGGGGTTCTGAGCGGTGGGGGGGTGGGGGGTGGGGGGGGTGATCCCCCCCTTCGGGTGCTTTGCACCCCCGGGATTTCCCCCCCCCCGCCCCCCCCCCCCCCCTCCCCCAGCGGGATGTATGGGGCATTGCTGCCCTCTCCTGGGTTGCACCCGCACAGCGCGGAGTGCACATCTGCCCCATGCGCGCACCCTTCTTTTTTTTTTTCTTCCTAATTTTAAAATCTCCTAATAATCATTATTATTATTATTATTATTATTATTATTATTATTATTATTTTTAACTTGGGTGCTGTTCCAACGGTCTGGCGGTGCAGGAAACTTCCCCGCTGTTTCCTAACTCCTGGAACCACAGAAATCATTCAGGTCGGAAAAGACCTCCAAGACCACCGGCTCCAACCCCAACCCATCCCCACCAGTACTGCCCACTGCCCTAAGCGCCACATCCACGGTTCTGGAACACCCCCAGGGGCAACGACCCCCCGCACCCCCCCCCCGGGGCAGCCGTACCAACGCACCACCACTGTTTCTGGGAAGAAATTCCTCCTAATCCTCCACGCATGGGGGTGCACGAGGAGCCCCTCATCCCTGGCACTGATGGGCTGAGCGATGCCCAAAGCCCCCAGGGTGGCGGTGGCAGAGCAGTGGGCTGTCCCCCAGCCCCCCCCCCTCCCACCCCCCTGACCTCCATCTCCCGACCATCTCCCCATTGCTTCCCCTCCAGCACTGACATTCCCGGAGCCCGGCAGATCCAAACTCATTAAGGCGGATAACACCGCCGCTGTTTGTTGTGACACTGTTTGTGTGAGTGACGAGCGAAGGGTTAACTCCAGGGAATTGGGAATACTGCCTGGCTGCTAATAACACGTGAGTCACCGCCGGAATAACACATGGGTGCAGGGAGAGACACAGCACCCAACTGCACAGCAGCCCTCTGCCTTCAGGGTCGGGGTTTGCCGCCTGCAACGACCCCAAATCCGGGCAGGGGGAGGGGGTCAGCTGCTGGGGTCGAGCCCCGCAGCACGGAATTACCACACCCCCGAACCCATCAGCTCCATCCCCGCACCCCGACGGGATGGGGGTCACAGGGATGGGGGACGGGGAGGGGACAGAGACCTGCACGCATCGCTCCCACCTCCTGGAAACCACGCGGAGAGGAGCAGCCCTGCGCTCCAGCCCGGTCAGCAGAGGAATCTGCACACGCAGACAGGATCGCTGCAATCGCTGGTGGCTGAGTGAGCAACTTTGCAGGCTTCCTCGTCCCCTTGCCCTGAATGTCAGCTTTGAATTTTCTTGCTATTTTTAGGGATGATTCCGACACGAGGAGGATCCCTCCGTCCTCGCCTCGCCGGGTTTTGCACCGTGTGGATATTGCGAGGCCGCCTATGGCTGCACCTGCCCCTATATACATTGCTATACCTGCCCCTATATATTGCTATACCTGCCCCTATACATTGCTATACCTGCCCCTATACATTGCTATACCTGCCCCATATACAATGCTATACCTGCCCCACACATATCCCTGTACCTGCCCCTATATATACTGCTGTGCCTGCCCCATGTGCTGCTGCACCTGCCCTGCACGTGCATTGGGACGGAGGGTCGGGTCGGCTGCTGTGCCCAGAAGGTCGCGTGGAAAACATTCCTTTGCAAGCAAGGATGGGTTAGAATGTAAAAGATTTATTAATTTAATCCGAAGCATTAAAAGGTCATGTATTAATCAAAGAGATGCTTAAAACTGTCAAAGTCCTTTGTCAGGTTTGAAGTGCATCTCTATAGTTATCATAAAATATATATAGATATCAGTCTGGCACGGAGCCCTCGCTGGGCTGGGAGTGGAGGGGGGGGAAGGAGGGGGGTCCCCACGGGTGGGCTCTGCCCGGATCCGGGGGGGGGGGGGGGGGGGGGGGGGGGGGGGGGGCATCACCACCATGTCCGTCCAGGTGGGTCAGCCGGGGGTCTGTGGTTTGGTTTGGGCTGGGAGGAGGGAGGATGCTGGGGGGGGAGAAGGGGGGGGGAGTGGGGTCCGTAGCCGCGGATGTGGGCCGTGCCGGGGGTCGTCGCGGAGGGGAGCAGCGCCCGCACCGCTCGTGTCGCAGCGTCGCTCGTGGCCCCTCCTGGCGGCGGGGTGGGGGAGGGAGGCGGCTCCCCAGGGCCACCCGGGTCACCCGGACGCGCCGTCCCTCCCGCAGACAGTGCTGTGTCAGCAGCGGTGCCTTGGGCTTACGCTACCATCTAGCGGCTGCTGCGCCGCGCGGGGCCACCGCTGTCCCCGCGCCGTGGGGGTGTCCTCGTGCCGCGGCGGTGGGCGGCTGTCCCGGTTTCCGAGCCCCCTCCCCAACCCTTCGGAACATCGGGGCGGTGGGTGACCCTTTGTCCCCGTGCAGTGTGTGCCCCCCCCCCCCCTCCCCGCGGTTTGTGGCTGGCGGCAGCGCCTGGGACCCCCAAAGCCAGCGCCACATCGCCGGGGAGGGGCCCCGGGGGCCGGGGGAGGTTTGGGGACTGCGAGGTGGGCGCGAGAGGGGACGGCGAGAGGGGCGCACCGGGATGCGGGAGCTGCCTTTGGGGAGCGCTGCGGGTCCTGCAGCCCCAGTTGAGGCTGAGGGCTTCCAGCCGTGGGGCCGTCCTGATTTTGCCCCCATCGCCACAGCGGAAGAGACTCAACCGGCCCCGAAACGGCAGAGCAGGGCGTTCCCCAGGCAGACAAACCACCCCGGGTTTGGCTCAGCTGCCAACACTGCTGAGCGTCACCGCGTCCCCGGCTGAGCACCGCTCCCGCTGCGACACCCCGCAGCCCCCAGCAGCCCCGGGCTTTGCTTCGCTCCCCAAATCCCGCCTCACACCCCCCCCCCAATCCCTCCCCATCAACGGGGCCGTGGGGCTGGAGAGCCGAAGCTGTGGGGAGAGGTGGGGACAGGGAGGCCACGTCATTAAGGCAGGCAGGAGGCGAGCAGCTGTGCGCAGCCTGGCGTGCTCCCCAGCTGCGGTCACAGGCCGATGCGTGGCCGCTCCATCCGTGGAAAAACACGTCCCCTCCCAGCGCCCGGTGCTGAGCCGTGGGGCGACCGCACATGGGTCCCTCTGCGCCCCGCTTTCCCCTATGGGCACGGCTCCCGTAGGGCTGGAGCGGCGCTGGTGCACCCGGCCGAGCCTCGTGTTGCGTTCTTGGCCGCTCTCCACTGTTGTCTGGTCATCGCAGATCTGCTCCGTGACCCGGGAGCGCTGCGTGCTGCCGTCCCTGGGGAGCGCAGCTCCGAGGGCACAAAGCCACCCCCACCCCCAGCGCCGTGCCAAGCGGGGACGGGCCTTCCCAGCAGCTCTCAATGGGGGCGGCTTTGGGTGAGGGTCCCCACGGTGGGGGTTGGCGGCGGCAGCGCGGCTCCGCCGTGTGCCAGGGCTGCAGCGTCGGCCATCTGCAGCGGTCTCACACCTGCGCCCACCGCTTGGCACCGCGCGGGCAGCCCCGGTCCAACCCAACCCCCCCCCCTTCCAGAGCAGGGAGGCACAGCCAGGAGCTATAGGGGAGATGGGGGTCTCGGGGAGCACTGGGGAGATGCGATGCCGTGCTTGCGTGGGATGTGGGGACAGGAGGTGATGCTGAGCTCTTTTCCTTCCCCTCCAGAAGATGCCGCAGGGATTCGGGCAGCGGGGAGGGGGGACCTCATAGCCCCCATCTGGATGCTGCGCTCTGCCCTCCCCACCCCGGGCTGGTGGCTGTCCCTCCACCCACTGCTGGTTGGTCGATGGATGGAGCATGGCATTAACATCAAATCGATGCCCCCCCCCACAGCCTGCAGCCACGCTGGGCCACACTGCGCCCTTTAACCCCTTCACTCCCAAGTGAGGCTTCTTCTGCTGGAGCTGAGCTGCAGATGGGCCCTGCCCAGCACTGCCGGGGTGCTGCGGGCACCTCGCTTCATTTAAGGGTGCACCACCCCCTCGTGCAAGCAGGGCCTGCAGCGGGAGTAGGAAAGGACAGCACGGCTGTCACTGTGGGCATGAGGGACACATCCTTTGGGTGCAGCGTTTGCTCCCAGCAAGCAGTGTTGGGATGCTGGGTGTGTGTGCACGTGCATGCAGCAAGTAGCAGGGTGTGCAAGCATGCAGACACATGCAGGCGTGTGCACAGAGGTAAGGTAGGGTTGCCCCTTGCACACGCATGTGCACACTGACTCCGCTCTGCATGCCCAGCCTGGGGCCGGGCAGCATGCATGCATGGCATCACGCGTGCACAGTGCAGGCAGTGAGAGCCGGGGGGCAGAGCAGGCAGAGGGGTGGGGGGAAGGGGGGGGTGATGGAGGCGCTGCGATGCCTGCAGGGTGCAGACATCCCCGTGGGTGCAACGTGGTGACCCGGGAGATGGGAGGCGCACGGAGATGGCAGCACGTCCCCAACCCCCAACCCTGAGCCCCCCATGTGGGCCCAGGCCCCTTCCATCAGTGCTGGGGAATTCATTAGCGGCCACAGCTGGGCCCTGTGGGGGGGCAGAGTGGGAGGGGGGGGGGGGGCGAGCTGCAGGGGAAATTAACCCCTTCCTCCCCAGACTCGCTCACAGGACCCCCCCCCGCCCTCACACAGGGGTCCCCCCCGGGTAGGGCCAGAAGGACCCAGCCCCCCCCACGCTTGTTAGAAAGGTTTTATTTCTCTCTATTTACAGATTGAATTAAAAAAAAAAAAAAATTAACAACTAAATCTTCCCATCCCCTCCCCCCCCCCCCCCGGGGGGGGGCACAGCCTGAGAGCACAGCTCCGCCCCACACTGTAGGGGGCTCCTGGCCATGAGGAGGGCCCCCCAACCCTCCCCACTGCCATCACATTCACTTTGTGCCCCGTGTTCCCCCACTGCTCCCTCCAATCCCCCCCCCAGTTAACGTTCGCTGCAGGGATTTGGGGGGGTTGAGATGAGCCCCTGTAGGCACTATGGGGCTGAATCTGCCCCATGCTCCCCTCCTCCCTGTTCCCATATAAGGCAATGGGGCCACGAGAAACAGCCCCTGAGACAGACCTGCCCCGGGTCCCCCCGGGCCCCCTTATGTCCCTCCTTCAGTGCAGCAGCAGTTTATGGCTTTCAGGATTTTGGTTCTGCTTTAAGGAGAGGAGAAAAAAGCGGCAGGTGAGGCAAGGAGCATTCCCAGCCCCCCCTCAATATAGGGGTTCCTGAGGGGGGAGATGGCTGCTGGAGGGGGTTATAAATTAAAGGCAACATTGGGAGGGGGTGAGATGACTTTCCCCAGGATTTGGGGTCTGAACCCCCCAGCTGCACAGAGCTGAGCTGGGCGATGAGATGGGGCTGGCGTGGGGAGGGCGCACCCTTAGGACACCTGTGTGCTGGGATGGGGGGGGGAGGGCACATTCCTCCCCCATCCAAAGCACTTCTCAGGTTCAAAGCTGAGCGTGAAGGCAACGGAGAGAGGTGCCGGGGGAGGGGGGGCACAGCTGGGCACGGCGCAGCCCCCTGAGTCCAAAATCCTTGTGCAAAGCCCCCCAGGGGCACCCCCTGCACAGCCCCAAAGGCACTTGCAGGGGGATGAGGGCGACGAGAGCAACAAACCCCCTGTGGAACGGGGAGGATTGGTCCCCCCCCAGCCCTCCCAGCGTGGGGTTACTGGTTGTCCCCGGGCTGATACTGGGGCTCGGTGGCTGTGAAGTAGTCCTCGAGGAAGGACTGAAGGTACTCAAAGGTTGGACGCTCCTCCGGCTCCCGCTTCCAGCACTGCACCATCACATCGTGCAGGGATGGGGGGCAGCCGCCCGGGCACTGCATGCGGTACCCCCTCTCCACCTGCTCCAGCACCTCCCTGTTGTTCATCCCTGCAAGACATGGGACACCCCGTCACCGTCAGCGAGCAGCGTTGGGGAAACTGAGGCACGTGGGGGTGTGGATGGGGAGGGGAGGCATGGCGGGGCTGTACCTGGGTAGGGCACCCGGCCTTTGGTCACCAGCTCGGTCAGCAGGATGCCGAAGGACCACACGTCTGACTTGATGGTGAACTTCCCAAACAGGGCTGCCTCCGGGGCTGTCCACTTAATGGGGAATTTGGCACCTGTGGGGGCAATGGGAGGCAGGTGAGTCCCGGCTGGGCACCCCGTGGCACCTGCATCTGGGGTACCCCACACCTGCGGCACCAGCACTGGGGATATCCAACATATGGGGAACTGTGCACTGAAGGTATTGTGAGCCTGGGGTACCCAGCATCCAGGGCATCCATCACCCAGGGTACCCATAACCTGGGGTGTTCCCATAACACAGGGTATACCCTTCACATAGGGTCCCCATAACCTTGGGTATCCATCACTTGGGGTATCCATAACCTGGGGTACCCATAACGCAGGGTACCAATCACTTGGGGTACCCACAATCTAGGGTGCCCCATAACCCAGGGTATCCAACACTTGGACAACCCATCGCTTGGGATACCCATAACCCAGGGTACCTGTAACGCAGGTGCCAATCACTTGAGGTATACCCATCACTTTTGGTACTCTTCACTTGGGGTCCCCACCATCCGTAGTTGCCATAACCTATGGTACCCATCACTTGGGGTACCTATAACCCAGGGTACCCAACACTTGGGCAACCCAACACTTGGGATATCCATAACCCAGGGTACCTGTAACCCAGGATACCAATCACTTGGGCTACCCATAAACTGGAGTATCATCACTTAGACTACCCATCGCTTGGGGCACGCACAGCTTTGGCTACCCATCATTTCGGGTACCCATCACTTGGACCATCCATCACCCATGGAACCCACCAACCAAGGCACCCAGCACCAGGGGTGCCCAGCTGCAGGTCCTGGGTGGGACAGGACAGCCCTCCCCACACCACCAGCACGGCTATGGGGCTCACCCTGGCGCGCCGTGTACTCGTTGTCCTCGATGAGGCGGGCGAGCCCAAAGTCGGCGATCTTGCACACCAGGTTGTCACCCACCAGGATGTTGGCAGCACGCAGGTCCCGGTGGATGTAGTTCATCCGCTCAATGTAAGCCATGCCCGCGGCGATCTGCAGGTGGGGAAGCCTTGAGGACCCCCTCCTGCAGTCCCTATGGGTCACCCCACCCCACGCGAGCTCCCCCAGTACCTGCGCAGCCATGTCCACCAGCTGGGGCAGCTTCAGGTAGCGGCCATCCCCGTCCTTTAGGAAGTCCAGCAAGCTGCCTGTGGGCAGAGGGTGGCGCTGGGAGTGCTGGCAACCCACTGTGCCCCCCTGGGGGTGCCCACCCCTATAGGGACGCAGCCCTTGGACCGGATCCCTGCACACCTCAGCCGTGCTGGGTGATGCCCATGGGAGA
The DNA here is from genome assembly GCF_016699485.2 of Gallus gallus. Lineage (NCBI taxonomy): Eukaryota > Metazoa > Chordata > Aves > Galliformes > Phasianidae > Gallus > Gallus gallus. The sequence goes on from NC_052554.1 coordinate 2,421,992, forward strand.
GCGGCTCTGCGGGTGCCGTCGTCCCTTACCTTGGCTCATGAACTCGGTGACGATGTAGATGGGTTCCTCCGACACCACGGCGTAGAGCTGCACCAGCTTGTCGTGCCGCAGCCGCTTCATGATCTGAGCCTCCTCCAGGAAGGCCTCGGGGGACATGGTGCCCGGCTTCAGCGTCTTCACTGCCACCTTGGTGGTGCCGTTCCACGTCCCTGAGTTGGGGACATGGGGTCACCTGGAGCCCTGGGGACAGCCGGCCCCGATGGGGCCAGGACAGAGGGGTGCAAGGATGGAGCAGTGCACGGGGGCATGCATGGGTGCATGGGTGCATGGATGGGTGCATGGGTGCATGGATGGGTGCATGGATGGATGCATGGATGGGTTCATGGATGGATGCATGGATGGACGGATGGATGGAGGGACGACTTGAGGGCATCAGGGCAGGGCAAGAAAGGTCCATGACACCATCATACCCAACCCAGGGCAAGGAGTCTTCCTCACTTCCGCACGAGGCGCCCCATGGGCTCAGCTAACAGCCTTACCCCATTTCCCATCCATCCACACCGCAGCAATGCCGGGGTCTCCCCTATGGTGGGCACCACCTGGTCCCCGTGGTGCCGCCTGCCGTGGCACCGGGCTCTGCCTGCCCCCGGCCCCCCCTTACCCATCCACACGTCTCCGAAACATCCCATGCCGAGCTTCTTGTCCAGGCTGATGGACTCCCGCTCTATCTCCCAGGCGTCCTTAGCTAATCCCAGGGTCTGAGGCTTCATAGCGGGGCACGCGCGGGTTAGCAGATGGCACAACCCGTCGTTGCACTCTGCAGGGGCGCACGGAGGGGGGGAGGGAAGGAGGGAGGGAGGGAGGGAGGGGATGCCATGGGATGAAGGCAGCATGCACACCGAGCGGGGGGAGCGCGGGCCCTACCCATCCACACTTCCCCGAACTGCCCGTTGCCCAACTTCTGCAGCAGCTGTAGGGACTCGCGGGGGATCTCCCACACGTCTTTGGTTTTGACCGACAGGTCGGCCAGCTTGGGGGTCCCTTTGGGGCACGGCACGGCCAGGCGGCAGCACAGCCCGGCCGCCCGCTCTGCGCACCGAGGGGGGCGGGGGTCAGCAAGGGGGGGGAGGGGCCGTGCCATCACCCCCCGCCCCCATAGAGCTGCACACACCCCTGTGATGTGCATGGGGTGCTCCCCCCAGCAGGGCCAGCCCTGCATCCCCACCGACGCCCCCCCAGACCCATTTACCTGCTCCGGAGAGGTTGGGTGCTCCTTCCCAACAGAGGATTGGGCACACCTGGGGGTCCCCCTCCTTTTCCACTTAACCAACCAGCTGGGGCTCCCATCACCCCTCCCCCCCACCCGCCCCTCCCCACCTACATATACCTATGTAGTGCTGCACCAGCTGCTGGATGGTGTCGAACTGTGCCCGCGTTGTGATGTAGTACCCCCCGCTGTCCAGCTTGCGGATCTTATAGTGCTTCACGTGGTCGCCCTTGGCCTCATCCCAGTCCCGGATGGAGAGCGAGTAGGCACCTACACGGGCGCAGGGGTGAGGAGTGGGGTGTGGGGGGGACGCAGACTCAGCCCCACTGCCGTCCCCGTACCTTTCGTCGTCTCACTCTCCCGGATGAGGAAGGTCCCCCTGCAGTTGCCGTGGCACAGGAGCTGCCGCTCTGCGTCCTTGCGCCCGATCTTCCCAAAGTACCACCTGTCGGGGGCTGCCGTCACCCACGGCTGCTCCAGGTCCCCTTCCCAGCACCGCAGCCCCATGTCGCCAGGGCTGCCCACCCCCCCGCCCCCCGTACTCACTCCTCTGCCTGGATGGAGTCCACGGGGGCCACGTAGTTGCTGGGGATGTAGCCCGTGGCACCGGAGCTCAGCGACCGCGCCTCCCACCAGTCACCCTCGCTGGGACGGAGTGACAGACGGTGAGGAGGAGGGACGGACAGACAGACCTTTCCCCACAACGCGGCACCGCCACCCCCCCCAGCCTTGCTCTGCTGAGGCCGGCCAACTCGCCACACGTGTTGGGAGCTCACGTGTTGTTGATGATGTGGAATTTCTCCCCTTTCTGGAAGCTCAGATCGTCCTCCGTCCTGGCCTCGTAGTCATACAGGGCGATGAAGAGTGTCACACCCCCACCTATGGGGTACGTGGGAGGACACGGGTTGAGCCCACCCCACCCGGCACCCATGGGTGCAGCCCCCCCCCAACTCCCTGCTGACCTGTGATGCTGCTGTGCGCCTGCAGTGTGTTGCAGGGGTAGAAGCCCGGCCCTGAGAAGGGCACAGGGGGGGACACGGCCGCAGCGTGGAAGTTGTTGAAGTCGGGGATGTGGGTGAAGGCACCGCTGAGCTGCGTGGGGTCGGGGTCGTACTGCGAGGGGGGGTGTGCAGGGGTCCCCGTGCCGCTCCCCCCCTGCCCCTTGCCGGATATCTTCTCCTTGCAGTGCACACAGCCCATCCTGGCACGGCCTGCGGGACAGATGGACACAGTGCTGTGCTCCCCCCCCCCCCCCACACACACCCCCCGGCCCCTGCCCAGCCCTGGTGGGGGGCTTTGTGTCCCCCCCAGCACCCACGGGCGCTCCCACCCGTGGTGTCTCCACTCACTGTGACAGCTCCTCGGGTCACTTCAGCTGCTCCATGTCAGCGTGGGGAGGAGAGGCACCTGCAGGCATTGGGGGGAGCGTCAGGTGGGGGGCAGAGCCCTGCAATGCCCCCACACGGGGGGCCGCGATGCCCCCCCCCCTGCAATACCCCTCCATGGGGCTGCAGTGCCCCCCATAGCCTAACCCAACCCTGCATGGGCTGAAATACCCCCACCCTGACTGCCATATCTGTGCAAGGCCTTCAGCACCACTGCATGGTCTGCAGCAACACCGCATGAGCTGCAACACTCTGCACGGACTTCCGTACCCCTCCACGAGCTGCAACCCCCCCCCCATGGCCTAAAACATCCCTGCGTGGGTTATCAGAACCCGACACGGGCTGAAAAACCTCACGTAGGCTGCAATACCCCCAAAGGGCTTTGCTGCGTCTCCAGGAGCCCTGCGCAGGATGCGATCCTCCTGCAAGGGCTGAAAGGTCTCTGCAGCGGCCCTGCAGGAGCTGAAGCACTTCTGCATGTGCTCAAACCACATCCCGTCGCGTCCCCAACAAACCGACCACCTCCATCCGAGCGGAGGGGCCGGAGGGAGCGGGGCAGGGCGACACAGAGCCCCCAGCTCCGTCCCCAGAGCAGCCATGGGTCGGGTGGCTGCGGGAGGAAGGGCTCTGCTCACTGCCTGTGGTTGTGGCCGTGCTTCTCCATCCAGAGCCGTGCAGCAGCGAAGGTGTCACCGAGGAGGAGGAGGGCTCCCGGTGGGGACAGCTGCGTCCCCAGCGCTGCCAGCACCCATACTCTGCGTGCACGGGGTTGGGGTTGGGGGCTCGCAGCACCACTGCCTGGTAGTGCCATGGGGGGATGGGGGCTGGGGTGGGACAGCCCGGCACAGTGGTGGTGCAGAGGGGGTTCCCCCACCACAGCATCCGATTCTCCCTTCCCTCTCTAAGCGGAGGGTTTCAGAACGCCAAGCAGAAGCAGAGCCAGCTCTCCTCATCCGCTTCCTAAACCAACGGGGGCTGCTGCTGACGGGGCAGCATTGCCAAACCCAAAGCACTTGGCTGCTCTTTGGGGCTTCCTCCTGCAGACACGGGGCCGGCGTTTCGGCTGACAAACGCCCCCAGCTCTCACAAACCCCGCCACGGGAAGCACCCTCCCCTTCACACCAGCTTCCCATTTCGCTCCATGTCTGCACTGAACCCACAGATTCCGGGGTCAGCAGAGGCAAAGGGCAAACTTCCAGGAAAGCGCCAACCCCCAAAACTCCCTGCGCTCACAGGGCTGCCCCGCAGCACCGCAGCCACCCCAAAGCTCAGCGCCCCCAACCTCTCCCCGGCGCCGTCCTTGGGGAGGGGATGCGCTCATCCCCGCGCCCCACAGCCTCGCGCTGGCACCCGGCCCTACAGCAGATGGCCACCGAGCCTTTCCCGGCGGCCCCACCTGCCCCGGTGCCATCGTGCTGCCAGCGCAGTGCCCTCTGTCACCCCCAGCGCCGCGGGTCCGGCACCGGCACCGCTTCCCATCCATCTGCTCTGATTTCCAGGCCCTGATGGCACGGGGCCGTTCTGGCTGTGGGTGGCCGCGGTCCCGAAGCTGCTCGGCGGTGACAGCCATACGGCCACCAGCAGCGGGGGCGCACACGGGGGGCTGTGCCAGCCCCGGCCCTGCGGTTCGATCGCTGAGCTGTGGGATCGTGGCACAGCCCGAGCTGGGGGGACCCACAGCGGGGTCACCCTGCGTGTCACCCCATGGGCCTTGGGGACACCACGGTGACCAAGGCGCACATGGCGGGCTGTGCTGGGAAAGGGAATGGGGCCAAAGGGGCCCGACGTGGTGGCCGCAGCCCCTTGGGAACGTGTGGGCAGCAGCAGGAGGAACCACGTCAGCCCCACAAGTACCTCCACCAGGGCAGGAGGAAGCGGCTGGCGAGTGCAGCAGTGAGGAGGAGGAGGGGAGGAAGGGGAAGGAGCTGCAGCCTGCAAGGGAACCTCCTGTCCGGCACGGACACAGGCTTTGGGGTGGGAAATAGAGCAGGGACCGCAGCAGGGCTGAGCAGCAGCACCCCAAGCTGCACGCTGCCTCCATACCCCACAGTCTCACGTCCCTCTGCACGGCCCTACACCCCCAGAGCTGCTGGGCACCGTGCTGCAGCACGGCCTGGAGAAGAGGAACCAACGTTGCAGCACACACAGCACCCACAGGGCCGGACCTCGCAGCTCCCAGCCCCAATCCCAGCTGTAGGACCGGCGCAGTGGGGCAGGTGGATGTGAAGGAGGGGAGGGGACGAAAGGATGTGGGGACAGCAGCAGAGATGGCAGGGTGGGACGCAGCCAGGATGCAACAGCACGACAGCATCGCCCTGAGAGCGGCCATCCCAGCAGGGTGGTGGCAGTAGGGATGAGGTGGTACCCCAATGGGGACAGGGTGGTACCCCACTCAGAAGGATGGTGGTACTCCAATGGGGACGTGGTGCGGCTCCAATGGGGACACAGTAGTACCCCAACAGGGACGTGGTGGTACCCCAGTGTAGTAGTACCCATAGTGGTAACCGCAATGGGGGCATGGTGGCACTCCAGTGGGGTTATGGCAACACCCAAATGGGGGCACAGTGGGGACATGGTTGGACGCAGTGCTTTCCAGACAAGAAGTCCCTTCCCCTGCCTGAGGGCTATGGGGGCTGCTGGCCCCCCAGCCACGCACTGTGCTCCCCAGGAAGCAGTGGGGCATTGCATCGCCCCCCCACAAACTCCCCGGGGCAGAAGGCGATGAGACGAACCACCCCACGCCACCCCAAAGCGTTTGGCCCTGAGCAAACCCACCTGCCCTGCCCCATAGCTGGGGGTGCCCCTCGCCCCCCGCCCCAGAGGTGATGCCCGTGGCACAGCTGTGCCCCCACCACTCAGCCCCACCGCTGCCAACGAGAGCAGGATTTCCGCTGGAAGAAGAGCAATTCCCGGATCCGAGGGGGCTGCAGGGGGGGGGGAAGGCTTTGCCAGGGCTGCAAATACAATGTCCCGGGAGGAGCAGGGCGGGGAGGGAATTGTGCGGGCAGGAAGCGGCCAGTTCCTGCCCGGGACACACCGCGGGATGGGGGGCGCGGGGGGGGCACCCCACGTGTGAGGGCTGCGTGCACCCCCCGCTCCCAGCCCGGCTATGGGGGAGGGGAGGGGGGGAGCGCTCAGCGCTGCGGGGCCGCGTGGGGGGAGCGGGCGCCCCCAGATTGGGGGGGGGGGGGCGCCCCATGCCCCCTCCTCTGCGCGGTTGTCCCGCGGCCGATCGTTGCGGATGGGTGAGCTGGGGCTGACCGCCCCCCCGCAGACAGCAGAAGCCGGGGGTCTCCTGAGCCCACCCCCCCCTCCCACTCACATACATCTCCATTCTCACCGCAGGACTGGGGGAGCATTGACCCCCCCCCCCACAACCCCCCTCCTCCCCAGTGGCAACAAAGCCCCCACCTCTCACCGGGTGGGTGGGGGGGCAGCTGACAGCCTCCCCCTAAAACACACAGCGAGAGGATACAGACCCCCCCTTCCCATAACACAAGAGGCGGCCGTGCCCCCCCACCTGCCCTCCCCTCACCCCGCGCCCCTCTCTTACCGTCAGCCCTCTTCGCATGGAGCCCCCCCCGGGGCTGCACCCCGACCCCCCCCCACCGGGGCCGGGCACAGCGCTGCGGGGCACAGTGCGGGGAGAGGCGGAGCGGTGCGTGCGGTTCCCCCGTTGCCTCTGAGCGGCTCTATCCGCCGCACGGAGCTTCCCCTCCCCTCCCCTCCTCTCCTCTCCCCTCCCCTCCCCTCGCCCCCCCCCCCCCCCCCCCTTCTCCGAGATGATGCTTCGTTATAACAGCGCAGCGCCGGTCCGTAGGGCGCGGGGAGACACGGGGTGGTGGCACCGGGCTGCCCCGCGCTGCTCGGGGTCCGCTTAATGCTTATAGGGATTGGGGTGGGATGGCCGCCCTCCCGCTCCCATCCCAAAGGAGGCGTGTGTGGGGTCGGGGGGCTGCGACCGTTGGGGCGGGGGGACGGCGTGGGGACAGCGGGGCCATGGGGTGGGGTAAAAAGTCCCCTACGGGTCGTGAACCCGACACCAGATCGTTATCTGTGGGATGAAGGTGGGAGGAACCCAACGTTTGGCATCAACCGTGCAGCAGCACAAACCTCGGCTGCGACCCCACACCCTGCCCTGACCCCACACCCTGCCCTGACCCCACACCCTGCCCAGAGCCCCGCATCCCATCCAGATCCCCACACCCCCCCACACCCCTCACCCTGCCCGGGCTCTCCATGTGTGTTCTGAGTTTGGGATGCTCCTTACGGAGACAACTCAGAGTTTTGGCGACCTGAGCCCTGGAGCAGTGGGGTCCCACTGGGGTGCAGAGCTGACCTGGAGGGAGGCCGCTTGCCAAAAGCAAAACCTCCCCAGCTAGAAATAAATAGCCTCTGTGGTCGGAGTGCAGCTCTGCCTGGGCCTGACCCCAGGGACGGGACGGCCTCAGCGAGGGGCTGCTGGTATTTTTACCCCCGCCGCAGTTTCCTGCCATGGCTCCGTGCTTCCAAGGGGTGATGGTGCATGGGGACGGGATGGAGCTTCAGCCCTGAGCTGCTGCATCCCAGTTGGGCTGCTTTGGAAGATGGAGGCCCTTCGCTGTCCCTCCAGAGCCTTCCTCCTCCTCCTCTCCCTCCTCCCCCCCCCCATCCCCCGCCCCGGTGCAGCTCACGGTGGCCTTTGCAGGGTGACTGCTTTCCTGTGTGACATCAAGTCCAGCCCCAAAGCTCTTCCTGTTCTCACACTGGGTCATGGGCCCCCATCGGGACGGGGATGTGGCCCCATCACTGCTGTCCTGATGGGCTCAGCCCCCAGCGGGGACGTGGCTGCTCACAATGGCCCCCTGCAGCACCATGCACCCTTCCAGACTGCACCCGGGCACCGCATTGCAGCCCCAGCTGCTCTCCTTAACGCCGTGCCCATGAAGGAGCTCTGGTGCTCTGGCATAGGATAAGTGCTGCCAGCACAGGGGGACGGGGCAGCTCTGGTTGTTCCCAGCAGCACACGGGGACCTCAGAGCCCTTGGGGGCAGGTGGGGACATGGGGAGGTGAGGGGCTTCTGTGTGCTGCTGGAAGAGCATCTCCCCCTCCACCTGCTGACTGGTGCCTCACTTTTCCCCCTTCCAGCCCAATTCCCAAACCACGGGGCCCAGGATGTCAGCATTTCCCTCTGCCCCACAGCCCCCTGCAAGCCACGTGAGGTCCAAGAGGGGACCCAGCGGGGTCCCAGTGCTCTGTGGTCCCCCAGCTGCACCTCCTTTTGGCCGTGCCGCCCATCCCCAGGCAGCACCGTGCGGCTCTCCCAACACAAAACACCCCGCTGCCAGCCGGTCCCGTGCACCACATGATGTTGGTTCCTTCCCTCCCCTGGGGAGGGCCCAGGTTTGGGCTTAAAGCCGAGCTCATCCCGGCTCAACGAGGAGCTGTGATGATGGGTGTGCTGCGCTGGCTCGTGGCCGCTGCGCTCGGCAGCTCCGTGCGGGGTGAGTCGGTGCCCTTGGGGGGCACCCGTGGGTGGGAGCTGGGGGTGGCATCTCCTCGTTGCTGGGAGGGCAGAGAGGGCTTTCCTGCATGCTTCGTGGGGTTTGCTAAATTCGAAGCCCTTAAGGGAGGACAGCTGCAGGGTGGCAAAGTGCTTTGGTAAGGGGGAAGTGTGAATATAGGGCTGCATTGAGGCAGGCTGCTGTAACTCCAGCTGGTTCCCTGTTTTGCAGAGAGGTTGCTGCCGGAAGCAAAGGGAGGGGAAAGGGGAGGGCGGAAGGGTCTGTGCCCCTCTGAGGTGGACCGTGCCCCCCAACCTCCCCCTGAGTGCTTGAACAGCTCATAGGGCTGCTGCCTCCATCGCTGCGCTCCCCACATCCCCAGCACTGCCTGCCCAGGGCACAGTGGGGAGCACCAGCGTTTGGTGTGGGGTTGCACAAGCCCCGAGCCCCAAGCACCGCTCCAGCAGCCCCACAGACTGCGCTCACCCCACCACTCTGCCTTGCAGGGCACCATGATGCGCTCTCCCATCCGCACCCCCACTTTGGCTCCATCTACCACGTGAGAGGTAATGGCCCCACACCAGGACCCACAGCATCCCGCGCCATGGGGGGAGAGGAGGGTGCTCAGAGCTGAGCCATCCCAGCGCTAAAATGGGGCGGTTCACTGCATGTGTTGGTGGGGGGACTGCAGGGATGTGCAGCTGGGTTTGGCTGCAGGACTGCTCCCTCTGCGTCCTCTGATGCATGCGGTGCAGTCGGGGCTCGGGGAGGGCTGTGGGGTGCTGGGGCTGAGCTGGGTGTCCTGCAGGGGTTATCAGTCTGCCCTATGCTGAAATCGAGGAGCCCTTCGAAGCCTGGTACAACCTGACGGGGAACATGAGCCGGATCCAGTATTACGGGGGTAAGTGCTCCGGGTGCCCCCATCCGCGCCGTGCTGTGCCTGTCCCTGTGCAGAAGGCTGAGGTGGGACCGCCGTGCCTCAGTTTCCCCTGCCTGGCGCAGGGCAGGTGATCACATACCAGCTGGCCGGGGTGAAGCCCTATGGGATGCGCTACAAGATCACCCCCGAGACCACCGAGAAGGAGGTGAACGCTCGGAAATGCTTCCAGCTGCCCGGCTCCAAAGAGGACGTGGTCAAAGCTCAGAGTGTATTCCCCAGCTTGGATGGCTTCAAGGTGAGGGGTGGGATGTGCTACAGCCTGGAGCCGACCGCTGCCCGGAGGACCCCTCAGGATGGGAGCTGTGCAATGCACCGATCCCTGCAGGGCGCTGGGCGGGCTGCGGCACATCCCGCACCCACGGGCACAGGGAGGGTCATTTCCCCACCCGCATCGGGGCCGGACGCCCCACTCCTTTCCCAATCCTGAGAAATGCTGGGACGTGCCACAGCCCACACAAATGCCGGCGTCTCGGGATGGCTCGGGCAAGTCGCTGCATGGCGGCTCTGCTCCTGATGTCCGCAGGCTCTGGGGCAGCACCAACAGCATCCCGTGTGGGGAACGTGACAGACACGGCTGCTGGATCTGTCCCAGGAGCCTGGCATGGGCTGGGTGCCCAAAGCAATGGTGGGTGCCCAAAGTGGTGATGGATGCACAAAGCAGTGTTGGGTGCCCAAAGTGATGTTGGGTGCCCAAAGAGGTGTTGGGAGCCCAAAGCGATGATGGGTGCCCAAAGCAGTGTTGGGTGCCCAAAGCAATGATGAATACCCAAAGTGATGATGGATACCCAAAGCGATGTTGGGTGCCCAAAGCAGCGTTAGGTGCCCAAAGAATGGTGGGTGCCCAAAGCAGTGCTGACTACCAAAGCAATGGTGGATACCCAAAGCAATGATGGGTGCCCAAAGCAGCGATGAATACCCAAAGTGATGATGGATGCACAAAGCATTGTTGGGTGCCCAATGTGATGATGGATACCCAAAGCAATGTTGGGTGCCCAAAGTAGTGTTGGGTGCCCAAAGAGATGTTGGGAGCCCAGAGCGATGATGGATGCCCAAAGTGATGCTGGGTGTCGGGGGAGCCATGAGCTTTGGGGTCCACGCAGGGTTGGCACCCCAAACACCCACCCCCATCCCCCCAGTTCCTGCGGGAGGAGTACTACCAGGGCCGGTACTGCGCCGTGTGGCAGAACATCACCCACTGGGAGCAGAAGAAGAACGTCTACACGCTGTGGGTGACCAACTCCAGCTGCGGGGTGGCCCCGGTGCACTACGAGATGCGGGGCTACAACAGCCTGCTGGGCTCCCACTATGACAAGTATGAGATCTCCTACACCGAGTTCGACAACAGCTTCCCTCCGTCCGTCTTCGACATCCCGGTGAACGGTGAGTAGGGTTGGGACCCCACCTGAGTGCTGGGGAGAATGCAGGCTGATGGTGTCCCCTCGTGGCACACCCAGAGACGAAGAAATGCGGGCTGCTGCCGGGGAGCGTGGCAGAGCACCGTGTGCTGGCAAACCCCATGGAGGACCTGGTGGGGCGGCACCGACCGTGGGCACACGCGGTGTTCCACCACTACCGCCGGCGCTTCGGGCGGCAGTACGGCTCAGCACGGGAGATGGAGCACCGGCAGCGCATCTTCGTGCACAACATGAGGTATGGGCACGGGGGGGGCTCATGGGGGAGACCCCCACCCTTCTGGGGACACGGTGGGCTGAGAGGTGCCACCCCCACCCCCAGGTTCGTGCACTCCAAGAACCGCGCCGCGCTCTCCTACTCGCTGGCGCTGAACCACCTGGCTGACCGCACGCCCCAGGAGATGGCTGCGCTGCGGGGCCGGCGCCGGAGCGGGGACCCCAACCATGGGCTGCCCTTCCCTGCTGAGCACTACACCGGAATCATCCTGCCTGAGAGCCTGGACTGGAGGATGTATGGTAAGGAGGGACCCGGCACGGCTGGGAGCATGGAGAGCCCTCACCTCCTGCCTCGGTTTCCCTTCACACCCCATCGGTTGCCCCGCTGTCCCCAGGCGCGGTCACCCCCGTGAAGGACCAGGCTGTGTGCGGGTCCTGCTGGAGCTTCGCCACCACGGGCGCCATGGAGGGCGCCCTCTTCCTCAAGGTGGGAGCGGGGACACAACGCTTTGGGGTGGCCAGAGGGTTCCCGTCGCTGTCCCTACAGCGTGTCCCCCCGCAGACCGGCGTGCTGACCCCACTGTCCCAACAAGTCCTCATTGACTGCTCCTGGGGCTTTGGGAACTACGCGTGTGATGGGGGTGAGGAGTGGCGAGCCTACGAGTGGATCAAGAAGCACGGCGGCATCGCCAGCACCGAGTCCTACGGCACCTACAAGGGGCAGGTGAGGGTGGCCCCATGCCCCTGTTGGGTCCCCTGCTGTTGGGATGTGCCCCTTGAGCCCCGCTTGGGGACGGTCCCCGTCAGCTGCTCACAGGCTCTGGTGATGGGGAAACTGCCCCAGGGCACGAGAGTCCCCATGGTTCCATGCAGGCTGAAGCCAAGCCCTGCGGCTCAGCCAGGTTTCATCACTGCCTCAGTTTCTCCTCTTGCAAAACAGGGACGATGCTCCTCCGCCCATGGGAGTGTTGCATCCCCGCGGCGCAGGGACAGAGCAGGGCTGCCTGGGGACAGGGACAGGGCAGAGCGAGGGGGTTGGGCGCAGCGTTTGGGACAGTGTCCCTGCAGTGGGCAGCAGGGGCTGGAGCAGGGATGCTGGCACAGCCCCAACCCCACATCAGTGCCTGTCTCAGAGCAGGGGGCAGCCAGGGGCACAGCAAGGGGACGTGAGTCCCCCCAATGATGACCCCCCCTCCCCCTTCCCCCGGTGCTGCAGAACGGCTTGTGCCACTACAACCAGTCTGAGATGCTGGCCAAGATCACGGGCTACGTCAATGTCACCTCGGGCAACATCACAGCGGTCAAAACTGCCATCTACAAGCACGGCCCCGTGGCTGTCAGCATCGATGCCTCGCACAAGACCTTCTCCTTCTATTCCAATGGGATCTACTATGAGCCCAAGTGCGGTGAGTGGGGTGGCAAGCAGGGATTGGGGTTCTCGGGGTGATGCTGAGACTCCCAGGTCCCCCGCCTTGGTGTTGAGTGGCTTTGGCAGGGCTGGAGGAGGTGAGCGGCCCTATTTGGGAAGGTCAGGTTGGATATTAGGAGAAATTTATACTCGAAAGGAGTGGTCAGGTGTTGGCACAGGCTGCTCAGGGAGGTGGTGAGCAGCACTGCATGCTTTCCAGAACCGTGGAGATACGGCACTGAGGACGCGGTTAGGGGGGATGGGTTGGGGTCAGACTTGGGGATGGTGGAGGTCTTTCCAACCTTAATGATCACAGATCACATAGATGATAGCATCCCCAGGGCTGCCCTCCCCAGAAGACCATTTCCCATGTTGTCCCTGCAGCAAACAAGCCAGGACAGCTGGACCACGCCGTGCTGGCTGTGGGCTACGGCGTCCTGCAGGGAGAGACCTACTGGCTCATCAAGAACTCCTGGTCCACCTACTGGGGCAACGACGGCTACATCCTCATGGCCATGAAGGACAACAACTGTGGCGTGGCCACCGAGGCCACCTACCCCATCCTGGCCTAAAACACCCCTCCGAGAGCGGAGCCTTTGGTGGTGCTCCCAGCACACATCCCTGGAGCGGAAGCTTTGGTGGGACCTCCTGGTGGAGGAGGGAGATGGGGACGTGGTGGGACAGGACAGCGGGCTGCTGGAAAAGCAGCCGTGGGCTTTGCCAATAAAGACCCTGGAAAAACACCATTTGGTTTCTATGGGAGGGATTCAGTCGGTGGCTGCCTGGCTCGGCACAGTTCCTTATTCCCAGCCCTGTGGGACCGCAGGGCTCTCCTGGGGAGGGGGCAGTGGCATTTGCAGCATCTCAGGGGAGGCTCCTGCAGCCCTATCTCGAGGTGGAGCACAAACAACTCCAGGATTTCTGCTGAGCAGAGACATTCTTGGCACACGGGGGGGAGCAGCCACCCTCTGCCCCAATGCCTGGGCTGTGCTGGGGCTCAGTGAGGCGGTGGCACTCGGGGCAGCACTGTGTTTCTCTGCACCCTGGGGGGCTGCTCCCCTCTGTGGGGGTCTCTGCTTTATCTTCAGACTGTCACTCATCAGTGCGCAAAGGGAGAGCCTTTGCTCTTATGGGGACCGGGGCATTTGGGGAACGCTGCAGCACGGGGGGGGCACAACCCACACATGTCCCCAGCAGCACATGCAGCCCTCCGGCACTCAGCTCCTATCTGCCTTGTTTGGGGTTCGCTGTCACCTTGGGCAGGGCTCCAGCTGGATGTGCTGCACGCAGGAGGGGTGAAGGCCACCGCTGCAGGGACAGCGCTGCTCTCCTCGCTGGGTCCTTCTTTCCCACGTAGCTCCTGAGATGTGATCTATATTTTCTTTATTTTAATTTTTTCCCCAATTAACTCCCATAACTGCAGCCCTTGGGTTTGTGCTGCTGGCTTATCCAGAGGGATGCAGGAATGCAAAGTCCCCATGGCTTCGGTGGGGGCACTCGGTGGGGCCAGGAGGGTGGGAGCCCCTTGGGGGGGACTTTGCTTTCTTGCTCTCCTGGGGCAGCTGATGAGGATTACCAGCAGCTCCTGCACTGCTGTCAGTGCTGCTGCGAGCTACAGGCAGCAGAGCCTTGGGAGGGAGCACAGGGGTACCCCCAAACCCCACAACCCCTGGGTGCTCATGGAGGGGCAACCCAAAGCCACACCCCCCCGTGGTCCCATCCTGGCTCTGGGAGGGCTGTGCCTGTTGGCTGCCGCCAGTTCCCTGCCCACCCAGCGGTCCTATTTAAGCAGGGCAGTGGGTGGGGTGGGTGGGTGCAGGATGGAGGGTTGGGGGTGGTTGCTGGTGCTTGGGGCTGCAGTGCTGCTGGGTGAGTGCCCATTGCTGAGGAGGGGGGGGGGGGGGGGTAACAGCTGTGCCCTCTTCATGCGGAGATGCCCCCCACGTGGTGCTGAGCTCTGCCCTGTCCTCATGCCCAGGGAGGAGTGGGGACCCCTTCCCTATGGACCCCCAGCTTCAGAATCCTCTGTTTTGGATGGGCAGAGTGGGAGCCCTCCTCTAAACCCCCTCCCACTCTGTCCCCTCTTCCTGGGGTTTTATGCAGACACTGAGCCAGGGACCAGCTCAGCTGCCAGCCCTGCCCTTGGAGAGGTGGGCAAGCAGCATTTTAAAGGGCTTTAAATTGCTTCCCTTTCTCCCTTCCAGGAGCAGAGAGCAAAACTCCTCCAGAGAGACCCACGTTTGGAGACGTCTACCATGTCAAAGGTACTGTTGGGGGGGCCGGTACCTTTGGGTGCTGCTGTGGGTGGGAGAGGTGGGGTGACACCACGGGGTGCCCACAGGAGCCATCAGCCTGCCCTACGCCGAGATCAGGGAGCCCTTTGAAGCCTGGTACAACCTGAGCGGGGGGAAGAGCCGCATCGAGTACTACGGCGGTGGGTGCAGAGGGCTCATGGCCTCCCCACTGCTCTGCTCCCCACGGAGCCACCCCGGTGTCAGCGCCGTGGCTGCAACCCGGTGCTGTGCCGTCCCCAGGCCAAGTGGTCACCTTCCAGTTCGGCTCCATGGGGCCCTTCGGCGCCAGCTTCAAGGTGACACCGGAGACCACGGAGACGGAGGTGAACGTCCGCAAATGCTTCCGCATCAACGGCACCGACGGGGACCTCATCGCCCCACAGAGCGTCTTCCCCAGCCTGGAGCACTTCAGGGTGAGCCCCGGCCATGGGGACCGGGAGCGAGACGGGGGAGGGGGTGGGACGGAGATGGGCACGGCGGCTGCCACCCCCAGAGAGAGGGCAGATGTGGTTGGGAATGGGGCAGATGCGAGGCCAGCTCCAGGTCCGGCACTGTGGGGGCGCAGTGCACAGCGGGGGTGGCGGTGGCAGTGCAGTGTTGCTGACGTTCCGTGCCCAGCGGGTGCGGGAGGAGCGGTTCCGTGGGCAGCACTGCGCCGTATGGCAGAACGTCTCCTATTGGGGCCATAAGAAGAATGTCTACACGCTGCGGGTGGGCAGCTCGGCGCACGGCCCTGTGCCTCTGCACTACGAGGTGCGGGGCTACAACAGCCTGCTGGGCTCCCACTACGACAAATACGAGATCGAGTACAGCGCCTTCGGGCACCGCTTCGCCCCCAGCATCTTCCAGCTCCCACATGGTGAGCAGTCACTGCCAACCCAGAGCCCTCCTGGGGATGTGCCTGCATGAAATGCAGCTCTGCGGCCCCCTCTTTAACTTGCCTTAATGAAGTTGCATGCACCCTCTAATTTGGGTCAACGGGTTGAGTGAAAATGATAACTGCAGTGATCCCAGTGTTGGGGAACCCCATTCTGGTGCAGTGCAGGGATGCTCCAGCTGCAGCTCTGGTTGCAGATGCAGACCCTGCATGCAGACCTCTATATAGGGTGGGCACCGGGTGCAAATCCTGCATGCAGACCTCTATATAGGGTGGGCACTGGGTGCAAATCCTGCATGCAGACCCCCATATAGGGTGGGCACTGGGTGCAAATCCTGCATGCAGACCCCCATATAGGGTGGGCACTGGGTACAGACCCTGCATGCAGACATCTATATAGGGTGGGCACCCCACGGTCTGCAGGTGCCATACGCCCTGCTGTGGGGTCAGGAGCTGCTGTCCATGCCCCGAGGCCGCAGCCCCGCTCTGTGCCCCGTAGGAGTGCAGTGTGAGCAGTGGCCCACAGCCGGCCCCGAGCACCGCATCGTGGCCAACCCCATGCAGGAGTTTGTGGGGGCTGCCCCGGACACGGAGCACGTCCACAACCGCCTCTTCCACCACTATAAGGAGAGGTTTGGGAAGCGCTACAGCAGTGAGGAGGAGCACGAGCACCGCAAGCGCACCTTCATCCACAACATGCGGTGCGTGTGGGGTGGCGGGGGGAGAGCTGGGGGCTCAGTGGGGCTCCCCTGAACCTGCAGCATCTCCCCCCATCCCCCCAGGTTCGTGCACTCCAAGAACCGCGCCGCGCTCTCCTACTCGCTGGCGCTGAACCACCTGGCTGACCGCACGCCCCAGGAGATGGCTGCGCTGCGGGGCCGGCGCCGGAGCGGGGATCCCAAAAGCGGGCAGCCCTTCTCCATGCAGCTCTACGCCAGCCTCATCCTGCCTGAGAGCCTGGACTGGAGGCTGTATGGTGAGGAGGGACCCGGCCTGGCTGGGAGCACAGCAAACCCTCACCTCCTGCCTCGGTTTCCCTTCACACCCCATCGGTTGCCCCGCTGTCCCCAGGCGCGGTCACCCCCGTGAAGGACCAGGCTGTGTGCGGGTCCTGCTGGAGCTTCGCCACCACGGGCGCCATGGAGGGGGCCCTCTTCCTCAAGGTGGGAGCGAGGACACAACGCTTTGGGGTGGCCAGAGGGTTCCCGTCGCTGTCCCTACAGCGTGTCCCCCCGCAGACCGGTGTGCTGACCCCGCTGTCCCAACAAGTCCTCATTGACTGCTCCTGGGGCTTTGGGAACTACGCGTGTGACGGGGGTGAGGAGTGGCGAGCCTACGAGTGGATCAAGAAGCACGGCGGCATCGCCAGCACCGAGTCCTACGGGCCCTACCTGGGGCAGGTGAGGGTGCCGGGGGTGCACACACCCCATCCTCCCCTCCAAGATATGGGGTGCAGGGAGAGACTCCTCCAAAGCTGCCATCATCTCTTTGTTGGCGGATGGATGCTCCCCTTTGGTTTGGTTATCCTTTGCTGGGGTGGGTTGGATCCCCTACAAATCTGCCCTGCCCTGGACCACGATGTCACCTCAATGTCCCCTCCCAGAATGGCTACTGCCACTACAACCAGTCGGAGCTGGTGGCCCCGCTCGCCGGCTACGTCACCGTGGAGTCGGGCAATGCCGAAGCTCTGAAAGCTGCACTGTTCAAGCACGGCCCCGTAGCTGTCAACATCGATGCCTCACACAAGTCCTTCACCTTCTACGCCAACGGGGTCTATGAGGAGCCCCACTGTGGTGAGGGGGGTGGTGGCACCCGGTGGAGATGATGGAGATGGGGTGACGGGGATGGATGGAGATAGGGCTGATGGAGATGGTGGATGATGGGAATAGAGATGGGGATGATGGAAGTCAGTGGATGGGGATGAACGGGGATGGATGGGGATGTCTCTTTTCTGTTCTCCTTCCAGGGAATGAGACATCAGAGCTGGACCACGCAGTGCTGGCTGTGGGCTATGGTGTCCTGCACGGCAAGAGCTACTGGCTCATCAAGAACTCCTGGTCCACCTACTGGGGCAACGATGGCTACATCCTCATGGCCATGAAGGACAACAACTGCGGCGTGGCCACCGCTGCCTCCTTCCCCATCCTGGCCTGATGGGACGATGGGACAGCCCCATGCAGGCACTGTCCCCACTGTGTCCCTCTATGCAGGGAAGGGGATAGCAGAGGGACACAGGGCTCTGCGAGGTGGCTGTGGGGTGGAGGAGGGCAGCCCTACTGGGAGAGCAGACGATGCTCTGTTGGGGTATTTTATCAATGCAGCAATAAACATCCATGCAGAAGTGATCCCATCCTTCCTGCTGGGTGTGCTCTGTCACCCTCAACCCACCCCCAACGCCCATCCCCTACACCCGAAGGCATCCCCTCGTATCTGTACCCCAAAACTGGGCTGTGGTGGCAGAGAGCAGCCCTGCCCCACAGCTACACCCTTACTGTGCCCAGCAAATGGCCGGGGGAGCTGCTGCGCTCCCTCACTGCGGAGCCGCGTCCTTCCCTGATTGCTCCCGATTGAGGGTGGCAGGTCATAATATTTTCTTGTTTTCCTTCCCTTGTTCACCTGCTTATTTTACAATTTGCTGCACTGATTTCTGAAGTGGTCTTTAATCATTCCCAGCAGGGGTGCTGACTCGAATTCACGTCTGGGAGAGAAACGATCGCCGTGCAGGAATAATGTGGTTTATTCCGTGGGAGTCCGGGTCTCCAGATCTTTGATTCTCTCGGCTGCAGTCAATAAAACACGCTTTGACTTTCAGGGAACCGTGACTTTCAGGCTCCCTTTGGATGGGTGATGCTGTGAATTTGCTGCTGAACACGCAGGAGGCTCCGGGAGCTGCAGGCTGTGCACCCCCAGAAGCATTTATCAGGAGCTGAACATCTTGCATTTGTGGCACTGGGGATAGCAGAGGCTCCAAGTGGGGGTTGGCGAGCAGGGATAGGACCTTAAATTAAGGTCGGTTTGTTTTCTTTGGAAAAGGATTTAGGGATGGAGGTGTCTGAGAAGAGGTCTGATGCTGCACAACTGTCAGCCCAGAGTGCTTCTGGGGGAAATGCCCCGGATTTGGTACTGGATGGTGAAACAGAGCTGAGCTTGGCATACTTCGGAGGCAGCAAGCGCTGCCCTGTGTGCGAAACGTGATTTCACCCCCTCCCTCCCCCATCCCAGCCCCACACCATTACCTGGTGCCTGTAACCGCACTGCTGCAGAAGCAAAAGGTGAGATGTGGGGGTGAGGGGCTGTCCTTTGGCACAGCAGGCCCTCACGTGCCTGGCCATGTGAGCATGCATGGCTGGGGAGCAGAGGGCTCTGAGCTTCTCCACTCATCTCGGCAAGGACTGTTTCCACTCTGCCAAGCCAGAAGAGGCAGAGCAGGACTTTGTGGTGCTCTTCCAGTAGGGCTGGCAGCCTCCAGGCTGCCCCTCTGTGACCCCAGGCCCTGTGCCACCGCAGCGTTCCCACAAGCCTGGGGGGGACAACCCCGGCCCCATGCTGGGCTCTGACCCACACACTCCAAGCCCTGTGCTGGCTGAAACATGGAGCGAGATGAGACAGCACAGCCCTCAAACAACAACACCCCCCCCCCCCCCCCGAGGCGTTTTGTTCCAACAAAATGTGCACTCTGCGGGTAAGAGCATCCAGATCTGCAGGATCAATCTGTCCACACATCCAGAAACTCGGGGAGGGCTGAGTCTGCCAAGGTAAACGATCCCCTGAGGAAGGGCGGCGGGGATTTCAGCTGGGTTTGCTTCGCGCCCTGCCCTGGGCTGTGCTGGATGCTGCATTTCCCTCCAGAGACAGCTGTGCTCCGGCACAGACCTCTGTGCAGCAATGCCAGGTGGCCACAAAACGCGCTCCAGACCCAAAGCTGGCTGCCTTTCAGCGCCGGATGAATTATCTGTGAAAACCTCTGGTGGCTCGCACAAAACAAGGTAATTATTCAGAAAGCGGGGGGACACGGAGAGAGCCAGCATATGAAAATATTATCTGTGAGTGATTTAGAGAACCACAGACAGGGTCGGAGAACAGCAGCTGGATCAAAGCGGGTTTGGCAATTCCTTGGCTCCCAGATGCTCCATCTGAGCGAGGCTGTCGTGAACTCCCAGTTGGGGCCAGGGCTCCTCGGGTCGCTCTGTGGACAGGAGGACATGTGTTGCACAGCCCTTTGGCTTTACGATGACGAAGAGTACAATTCGGGGCAGAAAAGCTTGCTTTTTGCCATAGAAACCACAGCATTTTGGGGCACAAGTCATCGTGTCCAGAAAGACCTACGTGGTCGCATGACCTCTGCAAGATAGTTTGCTCAAAGCTGCTTTGTTGCTAACGAGGCTATCCTGGAAAATCACCGAGGCAGTGGCTTTTCAAACGTTTCTTCTTACACTTCCCTCAGTAGCAGCTTTACAAACGCTCCTCCTCAGCCAAACGTCCTTCCCTTGGCGACGGCGACTGCTCTGGCAGGTTTGTTGTTCTGAAATGAACCGCTCCTCTTGCTCAGCTCCAGAGATTTGCAGCCCACCCCCCCCTCCTCCCCCCGGACTTTTTGGAGGTTTCATTCCTTGTGACGAACCGCTGGCGGCGTTTACGTTTTCCAGGTGCGCCGTCAAACCCCTCCGAAAGTCCTCCGCCTCCACCCCATTTCCCTACGAAACCATTCTCAGAGCATCCCAACCCCCTGGGCAACGAGGAGGGTTTTGTTTAACGCTACCCACCGCCTCTGCCAAGCTCTGCCTTCTGCTCTCACCCACCGCTATTTCCCAATCACCATCCAGCACGCAGCACAATGCAACAAATTTCATGAAATTAAGTATTTCTCCTACACACAGCATATTTGCCCGGTGATTATAACTAGTCCCCGAGGTAGCCAAGCACAGCAGAATTTCAGTTTAATATGCACACCCACGCAGCCTTGCTAAAAACCCAAGACACTCCCCCGGTCCTTCTCGGGAAAGGCTGAGCACTGCGGTGAGCATCTCGTATTTCAGCTTCACCACTCACACAAACCACGACTGGGAATGCTCTGTAATCCACTGTACAAAAAAAACAAGAAGGTGAGGAAATAAAGTTTCCCAAAGATTTCAAGGTATCCCCAATGGCCCAACAGCGAGTGGGGTTTGAGAGCTCAGGAATGTCAGACAACACAGACACAGAGCAACCGGATCACACTGCTGTGCCTTTATGAACACAACCCCCAGGAGTTGCTGCTTTGTGTGTTCGCTTTGTCTTGGATTTAGAGTGAACTTTTAACTCCCAAGTGCTTTCATTCCCCCATTTGTTTGGGCAGGCAGCAAGGCTGCACGCTCGCAGCACCTGTGGATGTCACGCTGTAAAAATGACAAAGACTCCATTTAAAAAACAGAGCAATTACCCACTGTTTGCACAGCGGATGGTTTGGCCTCACCTCGCTGCAGTGACTGGAGCCCAACCTCACACCCGAAGCGAAACGGAGGCAATTTTCCCAACGGCACAAGCTGCAAACTGCAGCACCCAACCTGGGTTGTAAACACAGCAAGCTGCAATTTGCATTGCCTATCCTGCCCCAAACGTGAGGAGATCCACCCCTGCAGATCACAGCTTGCCTTGGCTGCGCCTGGGGCTTGAAGATGTGCAACTGCCCTCACAGCAACCACCAACTTCTGCAGTTGGAGCAAAAAGGGAAACAACCCCACGAGGAAGTTCTCCTTTTGCTGCAGATGCCACCTCCTGCCTCACTCTCCCTTCCTTTTCCTCCAATTGGTACATACAACACTTTAAGCACGGCTATGGCTGCACTACGGCATCCATCAGCCACCTCCTGGCTCTGCTTTCAGGCTGAGCATCCCTGCAGCCTCCTGCTCTCCTTCTTCCTCCAGCCCTCACCCTCCCTCAGCACCCCACGCCCTGAGCCCTCTTCCCACCCACCCTCCCTCCCTCACACAGGACAGCTATGGCTCTCACTGAGCCCTATCCCAACTTGGTGATGCCTTTCCCTAACCTTCAGCCCAAGCTTTGCCCTTGCTCCAGTCCTGGCCCTGCCCTCATCTTTGGACATGCCCAGATCCAGGTTGAGAACCAGGCCCTGTTCCCTGCCCTCACCCTCCTCTAGCTTTTGCACACACCGGCCCCTGGCCAGGCCCGGCCTAGCCCAGCTCCTGCACTCAGCCCAAGCTCTTGCCCACGCCCGGCCCAGCTCAGCCCTCACACGCAGCCCTGCACTCATCCAGGCCCTGCCCTACCTCTGCCCTCAGCCCCATCCCGCCCCACTTCCGCTTCCGGTTCCCCTCCCCCACCCAACCCCGCGCAATGCCTTCTGGGCCGCCCCCGCCCGGCGCGGTCTCGCGCGACCTCCCCGTCGCCCCGCGCGCGCCCCCGCGGCGGTTACATCACAGTAACGCGCCCTGCGTGACGTCAGCGCTCCTCTCCCTTTCCCCAACGCCCGCGGAGGGGAAAGGGCGGAGGGGAGGAGGCGGCTCCGCCCCGCCCCATTTCTAGAGCGACGTCTGCGTGAACCAACGAAAAGCCGGATCGCTGTGAGCGATGCGGGAGGCAGCCAATTAGAGAGGCGGGACGGCCGGTGGGGGCGGAGCGAGCAGGCGGGTGGCCGCGGCGGTTTGGGCTGCGCCTGTCAGCGCGGCGGCGGGATGGCGGCGCTGTACGCCTGCACCAAGTGTCACCAGCGCTTCCCCTTCGAGGCGCTCAGCCAGGGCCAGCAGCTCTGCAAGGTCCGGGGGACGGCCGGCAGCGGGGGGAGCGGCTGGGGCTGCGGGGAGGGACAGCGGAGGGGGGCGGAGGGTCACGGAGGTAAAGGCCGGGGGCCTGTGAGGGAAGGCGTGGTGGGGAGGGGGGGGGGGGGGTGAGGTAAAGGGGAGTCCTGAGGTAAGATGGGGGGCGGGAGGACTGAGGTGAAGGGGGGGTGGTTTGGGCGCGAAGGCGGTGAGGTGAGGACACGGGGAGGCCTCTAAGGTAAAGTCGGGGGTAGTGAAGGAAAAGGGGGGTCGTGAGGTAAAGTGGGTGTGATTTTTGGTGGAGGGGGCTCTGAGAGGGAAATGGGAACGTCCTGAGGTGAAAGTGGGGGGGTCCTGAGGTGAATTTGGGGTCCTGAGGTCAACTGGGGGTCCTGAGGCGCCTCTGAGGGAGAGGAGGGGGGGTCCCTGAGTTGTAGGGGGGTTCCTGAGGTGGATTGGGGTGGGGAGGTCTGAGGTAAAGTGGGGGTGGTTCGGGTGTAAAACTGGGAGAGTTCTGAGGGGAAGTGGAGCATCCTGAGGTAAAGTGAGGGGTCTCGAGGTAAAGTGGGAGGGTACTGAAGCAGAGAGGAGGTGCTGAGGTAAAGTGGGGGGTCCTGGGGTTAACGGAGGTGCCTCTGAGGGAAAGTGGGGAGTGCGGAGATAAGGGGTGGATCCTGAGGGAAAGTGGGAGTGGTTCTTGGTGTTAAGGTGGGAGGTGGTTCTTGGGGTAAGTTGGGGGGTCTTGATGGAAGGGCAAGGGGCAGCAGGGGTGCTGAGTTTGAGGGAGGGCAACTGGGAGGGGATTTGGGGGTTTGGGGACACTTAGAGGGCTGCTTAGTGGGAGGCCCTGTGGGCTGGGCCTCCCCCGAGGGTGGCTGAGGTCTTGGAGTGGGGGCTTCTTGGGACTCATCAAGAAGTGTAGCAGGGGGGCTTGGGGTGAATGGAAGGTGGTGAGTGGGTGGGGGCTGCAGGGATGGTGTCCTGGGGGCATTTGGAGGAAGATAGGGGTGAGGGGGCAGCTGGGAGAGCCTGGGGGCTTGAGGATGTGGTGTTGGGGGATTATGAGGGGCTGTTCCTCGGGGGGACTGGAAAGCACTGAAGGCTGTTTAGGGGTGTGGGGGCATTTGGGAGGGAGTCACAAAGCTGTTGAGAGGATGTTTGGGGCATATTTGAGGGGGAGATTGGGGGGGGCTGGGAGCTGTGGGTCACTGGGGGCTCCCTATGGCATCTGGGGGAAGGTTTGAGACAAGCGGCCTGGGAGCATCAGAAGGGCTGCTTGTGAGGGTGCCTCGTAGCAAGGGGAGAGGCGTGGGGCAGCTGGGGGGTCCCAAGGTGTTTGAGGGGAGTCTGGGGACATTTAGGGACAGCTTTTATGGTATCTTGAAGTGGGGAGATGAAACTTGGGGGACAACCTGAGTGGGGAAGAATGAGATCAGGGATGAGATGGAGAAGGGGGAGAACAGGAAATGGAGCACCCTGGCGTAGGTGACGGAAATGGGGCAATGCAGGCAGGTGGAGGGGAACCTCCTGAGTGTGCTGGGGAGGGGAGAGAGCTGAGCTGGAGGCACTCTGGGCACAGGAAGCTTTGGAGAGCAGGGAGGTGAATAACTGTGATAGGACTGCACGTTCTGCACCGGAGGTGGGGCCAGCCCTGACCCTCGTCTGTGGGCGTTGGGCACAAATAGCCCTTGTTACAAATCACAGTTTACTTCTGGGTCACCCGTGACACATGCCATTCCTGTCACCCTTCCTCTGCTCTCAGCCCTTCTAAGAGCAAGGTGACTGTACAGGGAGGAAACGTTTGGAGTTTGTTGAGTGTGAGTGTGTGTGGTGGGAGTGGAGGTCAGCAGGAGACCTGGGGTTTGGGGAGACAGCGTGTGGGAGAAGCACTGCACCTCACACAATGCTCTATTGTTGCAGGAGTGCCGGATTGCGCATCCCATTGTTAAATGCACTTACTGCAGGACTGAATTCCAGCAGGAAAGGTAAATGACTGATGTGCTGGGCAGGCTGGTGGTTTCCTTAAGGCGGATGCACCTGGCGAACCGTAATGTTCCCACACCTTTCATGGTTGAGTTTGATTGTTTTTGTGGGAGACCTTTGGCCTTAAACGTCTGCTGGGCGAATCAGTGTGCCTGTGCAGTGTCCTTAGATTTGCACCTATTGCATGTTTTTTGGTTTGGTCAGCACTCAACGGTGTCTTCCAGTGAAGGACTGGGGGGAGTCTTCCCATGTTTTCTCCTACCTGATTCTGGTATCTAAAAATCATTTGATATACTTCCTTTAGCTGCGATCCTGCCTTTTGCAAGTTGTGTAGATTACAGAGGAACGATAGGTAAACCCAGGAGCTGATGAGCATAACTTGTGCATTGCGTGGAGATGTTCTTTCCTGTGTTTGTTGGACAAATATACCTCTGTGCCTGACCTGCCTTAACCTTGTAATCGAGCACAGACCTCCTCCAGAAGTGAGGCTGTCACCAGTGCTGAATCATGCCTGCTGCCAATTAGCCAGTGATCAGACGCTTGCATTTGTCAGGACAAAAAACTGGCGTCATCTGGGGATGCCTTAATTAAAAGATACCACCTAATAAGACTACTTTTTGCCAAATTATCCTCAACCAGATGGGAATAGGAGATGCACTTTGATATCAGGGGCCCTAGTGAAGATGAGTGCAGTCTTGCCACTAGAGACAGAGCCTGGGGGAGCCTGGGGGAGCGGGGGATCCTAACCACAGAGATGTAGTTTTCTTTGGGGAGGTGTTAATGACATGGTCTGTCCTTCTTCACAGCAAAACCAACACGATATGCAAGAAGTGTGCTCAGAACGTGAAGCTCTATGGCACAGTAAGTGAGCGGGGCTTGTTCTCACCAGCCTCTTCTCCTTTCATCTTTCTTGTCTTTATGCTGCTGAGCCCCAAAGCAGTTTATGGGCTGGCTCTGTTGTAATAGCATGATTGATCAATAATATGCAGGTCTCTCAAGCGTGAAGCTTTTACCTTTTCTTTTAGTATGGGAAAGAGCAGCTCTGCATCATTTTAGGTCGGGAAATGAACCATTCCATATCCAATTGAAACAAGAATGTGGTCATACAAACTGAATTTGCTTACTGGAAGCAGCGATAAATCTGTTTTCCTGCTTGTGTGAGATCTGAAGCAGAGATTTTGATTGTTTCTGTTTTGGTGATAAATATTTCTGAAGATTTCCTGACACTTGGTAGAGGGCATAGGTTTTGTGCCTAAATGAACTTGGCCAGAGGCCAGGGGTCCAGATGTAGTTACGTCTCCTGGATCGGTGTTACAGTTAGCTTGGTATAGGGAAATAGATGTTTAGAAGTGCTGGGGGGAAGGGGAAAAAACAATGCGTTAATGTCATTAGAAGGCACTGCTATATTGGTCTTTCTTGTTTCTTTAAGCCAAAACCTTGCCAGTACTGCAACATCATCGCAGCGTTTATTGGCAACAAGTGTCAGCGTTGCACAAACTCAGAAAAGAAGTATGGACCTCCACACTCCTGTGAGCAGTGCAAGCAGCAGTGTGCCTTTGACCGAAAGGATGACAGAAAGAAGGTCAGTATCTCTGTTAAAGGAGGCTGAAAAGGTAAAGGAGCTGATCACAGTGGCTCTTCCCTCCTTTCACAGATCTCCAGTGTTTCTAAAGCGGATCCCTCTTGACTGTAAAATATTTTTTGGAGTTGAATTTTGCTTTGGGAGCCATGTTTTGGAGCTGTTTAGCCTTTGTGCCCTTTTGCTCCTTTGCCAGCTCTTCTGAGAAAGATCTCTTATATTTAGCATGAAGACAGGTGAGGGGACAAAGGAGGAGGGGCCTCTGAGCAAAGCCTGAGCTGCCTGCAGGGGGAGAGGGGCAGGAGCAGTACTGGTGCTGTAGCCTGAGGTGTTGGAAGCGTGTACCTCCACAGCTGTCCTGTGGCTCCTGCACATCCTTTATTTAAATAACATAAGAGCTTCCTACTTGTGTATTTCTAAAGCCTGCTTTCTGCAGGCTATAAAGATCTATTGTTTGTTTTGAATCCTGTCCTCCTGCTGATCCTCCTTGAGCAGAAACTGTGGCTCTTGTGCTCTCCAGTGACTGCCCTGTCATCTGCCATTCCTTGGCTTTCCTTTGACAGAAATCCCAGTGGAGTTAGACTGTCCTGTTGATGTTCTGGGTGTTAAAAGCCAGTCTGTAAGCAAAGCTTGGAAGAGACTGAAGTTAGGATGAGTTAGCTGCTGTTAATGAGTGCATTGCACCAGCCATGCCAAGTGGCTTTCTGAGCACTGAAGGGATCCTTTTTGAATTGCTGCTCATTTGTATGTGATCTTAAAGCCTGAAGGTGCTTCTTGTCTTCTCTGCTTTGTTTGTGGGCAGGAAGCAAGACAAAAATGTCTCTCTTTCATGCCCTCCAGGTGGATGGAAAGCTGCTCTGCTGGTTATGCACACTGTCCTACAAACGGGTCCTACAGAAGACCAAAGAGCAGTGCAAGCACCTGAGCAGCTCCTCCCGAGCCAGCCTGCAAGAGAAGGAGCAGTACAGCAGGCTCAGCAGCGGCAGCCACTATAACAGGTAGCCTGCACAGGCTGTTCTGTTGTGCAGGGCTTGCCTCTGGGGTGAGCAAAGAGAATGCCAGGCTGCTCCACACGCCTCGAAGTAACGTGGAGCAGCACCTTGGCCATCAGCACCAGTTTGGCAGTTGGCTGTTGCTGGGGTCAATGTGCCTAAGTCAGGCCTCACTCCTTTGCAAACACTTGTTGTGGTGTAGACTTGTGATCTGACAGTTCTTAGTGATTCAACTTACTGAACTTGTATACAATTAAAGCTAAGTTGGGTTTGTAAAATCTGATGATTGAAATACAGATTTTAAGCATGAGTTCCTCACCTACCTACTGATTGGACTGACACATTGTTTTCTGTTTATTTTTAGTCTCCAGCTGCTCTTCAAGGAGTGAATTTTTAATTGTTCTTTCTCGTACTAAGAAATCTTGTTTTAATAGGCTGAAAGTGGGTGGGAACGTGTATTTGCTCCTCTGTCTCTGACTGCAAGTCATTCAGGCTCTGACATACAGTTTCCTTGTTTTTCTAGCCAGAAAACCTTATCCACCTCTTCTATTCAGAATGAAATCCCAAAGAAGAAAGCCAAGTTTGATGCCATATCTGCCAATGGTGACAGGTGAGCCTGTTATCTGGGGAAATTGTGGGTGGGTGGGTGGTCTTGCTTGCTAAGTTTTATGTAAGAGTTCTGTGTGAACAGTGGGAAACTTGATGCTTAGAGCAGGGATCTTGGGCTCTGGGACCTCAAGGGGCTGCTTTAGCAGCTTCCAGAATCTGACAGGCCAGCGTTAGTGAGCACTTAGACAGCTTTGGAAAGGAAAATAATACCCAGTGCCTGTACCTGTTAGAACAGAAGTTGCTTGTTGGCTGAGCTCCCCAGCAGTTACAAAAACTGCAACCCGATCAACTGTATCCTCCCCCTGCAGCTGCAGGGGAAGGCTGGCTGTTGGCTGCGCTGTACAGTTGAGTTGTGTGGTTTTTGTGCTTTCTGGGCTCTCAGAGGAGAGATGGCCCCAGAGGAGAGGATCAAAGCCCACCTCCTACTTCCCCTCCTGCCTTCTGGGGGTGGGACGAGCAATCAGGCTTTGCTTGAAAGCAGCCAGTCCCATTCTGCTGTCACAGTTTATGCTGTCTTTGCTGACTGCACGTGCAGCAGAATGGGAGGCACTAGCAGAAACAGGAAATTGAGATGGATTTTTTTTTTTTATGGTCTTGTACATGCATATTTTCATTCCTCCCTTTCCTCTCTGATTCTCAGCGTTCCTTCCTCTCCCGAGATGCTTTGCCCCCCTATCCAGAGTGCCCCGTCCACGTTGGCGCAGTGGGCTGCTTCCCAACAGAGTCTCGGTGCCCACCATTGTCCTGTTTCTCAAGGCACTGACATCCTGAAGTGAGATCACCTGTTGTTTTCTCCCCCCTGTTGCCCTCCCTCCCTGGGAACTGTCTCACACATGGAAACTGTCCCTCTCGATGGATCTGCTTCCAAACAGCAGTGAGATGGGAGCGTGGTGCAGGCTTCTCAGTGCCAAGGGGTCTGTTAAACCACTGGTAACTGGAGGTCTTTTCTTTACAGTCACACATTACATCTCTCCTGTAGACGCTGTTGATATCTAGTCAATGTTTGTTAATATGCAAATTGCTGTTATGTGAAATAGAATATTTTTATAAGGCAGTGATTCCCACAGAGCAGTCTGCAAGACCATTTATCACCTGAACAGAATTTTCAGTTAAAAGTTGGAAAAAGAAATCAGAGTTAACTGTGGCTGAGGAGCTCCAGTTGAGCATGAAGTGTTCAGAGAATTCATCTGACTGCTTTTAATGCTGGTGGAGCTGGAGGAGAGACTGGAGCCAGATCTCTGCAGCACAGTGTAGCCCATCAGTACTGCTATCCTTCTGGAGCCCTGTTATCCCCCTGCTCCCCTCCTGAGGCTGCAGTCCCGGCTGTAGGACAGGGCCAGGTGATTTCACCTGCTTGCTAAAGCCTGGGGTGAGACAAATCCACTGCTGGCTTGAAAATATCCAGGGAGCAAAAAGTCCTGTGCTCTGTCATCAGTTGCTCAGTCGTTTGTTTGCAATCAGGAGTGTGCATTAGAAGAACCAAGTGCCTTTATTTCTATTTGCTTGTGTCAGATGCTGTCAGTATGGCTTCTGCCAAGGCTGTGCTCCTTGCCACAGACTTTTTTTTTGATGAATCCCAGTAACAAACTGTGTGTAATTTTAGCAGCTCCTAAAGAGCTCCAGCAACGTGCTGTGGAAAATGCTGCAGCTGCCTTAAATAGACCCATGGCTGTATTTCTTGAGTGGAATAATAATGGTGCTTTACTGTGTTTGTGGAGCTGCGGAGGACGAAGCCCTCAGCAGCCCCCATCCCTGCCCCATTTTCTGTGAGGCTCTCCACCCCACAGCCCTCCTGGAGCTGCAGGCTGGGTGTGGAGCTCGGGGCTGCCTTTGTGAACAGCACCTCTCCCTGCTGGGGTCGCTGCACCTTTCTTACAGTGTGTCTCAGCTTCTGGCTCCAGCCAAACTTGTGCAGCCTTCAGCCAGGCAAAATTTGGGCATGCTTGGGTTCCTACCTGTGGTAACACCCTCAGCAGGGTCCAGCTTACCCAAAATTGTTGCTCTTCTGTGGATGCAATGGGAATTTCTTTTCTGTGTCCTACTGAACTGCCTCTGAGCTCTGTGTATCTGTGTTCTCATGTTTCTGAGCAGAGGATGCTCTCAGTGCCTGTGTTCAGGAGGCTGAGCATTTTCCAGTGGTCATTTAATGGGTGGCTTTGTGTGATTCTGGGTGGGCTCTGAGAGGAGTTAGCAGCAGCCCTGCCTCCCACAGAGCAGTGCTCCCCAGCAGCAGCTCTGGGTGCAGCTCCCAGAAGATCCTGCCTTACAAACCTCACTTCTCTGCCTGTGCCCTTCTGCCCTGCACTCCCCATGCATGCATGAGCACCCTGGCTTCACCTGCAGCCCCTCATGCTGATTCCTGAATGGACTTCTGAGGACTGAGTGTATTTTTGTCGTTGGTGATATTTGGATGCTGCTTTGGTCAGCTTGCATTGTGCCCCTTGAATAGCAGAACCTTTAAGCTTGGCGTTTCATTTTGCCTAATTTCATTCATTTAACAGGTGTTGAGTGTAAGGCAGCCAGTTTGCTTCCTGTTCCACTCAATGGAAAGAGGCAGGTGCCTTTGGAAGGGCTCCATTTTTAACTCCATCCCCAATGAAAGCCATGGGAGCTCATCAATTTGCTTTAATTAGAGGCATGAATTTTAGGCTGCTCACACATGGAGAGCACGCATCCCTCCAAACTGTCTGAACAGGCTGCAAGCCTGGTGATGGAGTTTACTTATAGAGAGAATGTGTTTGGGGTCTGTTGCTTGGTTTAATTTTTAATCTGATAGTTAAAGGAGGGGAGAGATGTGCCTTTGGCGTTTTTCCTCCCGCTCTGCAGGAGGCTGATGGCCTTCCTGTTCCTTCTCTCCTCTGGGTGGCAGAGCCACTCTCACTCCGTGGCTCTGTGGCTGCTGCAATAGAGGCTGCCTGGGAGTGAACTGTTCCTGTCTGAGCTGCTCAGGGAAACGTGAGCGTCTCCCAGCACTCTGCATCACCCCAGGACATGGCAGCAGGGAAGCCTGCCCGGGCAAGGGATTGGTGCAAGCTAGAGTTTGTTTTGGGCCAGAAGAATTCGGTGAGGAAGAGTTGAGGGTTTTTACCATCTGTGCAGGCTGCTTTGTTGTTTTTTTTCTTCCCCCTCCTTTTTCTTCTCCCTTTGCACTGAGTGGGACATGAAGGCTACTGTTAGAAAGGCACTGGAGCACCCACTATCATGTCACAGAGCCTCTGCTTTCAGGGAGCTGCGTTCAGGCATGGTTTCAAAACAGAGGTGCAGTCTGCACATATGGACATCTGCACTCAAGAGCTGCAGTGCGACGAGCCAATAGCAAACCCAGAGACCTGCAACATCCTAATGGAGCGGGCTCTGCTGTCAGCATGCTGCAGCTGTGCGGAGCAAGCTGTCCCCTGCAGACAGCTCTCCCCAGCTCTGGCTTTCTCCTTGCCAAGCTTTCTCTCAGTGCTGCAGGGCTGACCTGTGGCTTTCAGGTCGGTGAAGCTGCTGCCCGTGTTTAGTTCCCCCCTGTAAACCCCCAGCACGGTGGTGGAAAGAGGTTTTCTGCTACATTCCTGCTCTCCAATCCAATCAGTGTAGGCTGTGCTTTTAATTAGAAAATGGATTCTTTCCAGACGCTGGAGGAAACCTCTACGAGTAGCCAGTGCTCCATCCTGCTGTATGGCTGGGGACTGGGAGCCTGGAGGAGCTTGGGAGGCAACGCTGGGGGAGCTGTGTTTGCCCTCAGACCTGCAGTGCCTTCCTCCAGATGCTGCAGCTCCCAGTTTTAGTGCTGAATGTGAGCCGTAGGATGTGTGTTGATCTGCTCTGGAGGCTTTCAGAAAATGTCAGCATTCAGGTATCCCGGGCTGTACACAGCAGTGGTGCTGTCTGATAACGGGCAGACTTTAAGTAACCTTCGAGGTGGAACTTTGTTGTCGTTTTTATTACTGTTATATATTTATGTGCAGCAATTTCAAGTGTGTGGGGCTGGGAGCCTGCTGCCCTTTCAGCACCACGAGATAAAAATCAAGCTTACCATTACAGTGGTGGGGAACAAAAGGCAGGCAAAGATCAGGTGAGCTCTCTGGACCTGTGGCAGCAGCTTATCATTTCTTATGATCTGAAATGCAGCTGTAGTTCCACGCTGCGGATGGCTGCCCTGATGGCTGGGTGTCTGACAGGGAGATGTGTGGATTACCTCTGCAGGGTGATTTACATCCAGATGGGTTTTCAGCTGTTGCTTAAGTTTAGCCTAAGCTGTTTCTGAGCAGGTCCTCAGCTATTTCTGTCTTCCTGGAGAGAGTCCTGTCTGCTCTGCAGTGGCAACAAAGCTTCTTCCTACATTGCTGTATCACGGGGGAATCAAAATACAAAAGTCCTGTGTGTCTTTTCCCCCTTTTCCCTGCTGAGGACAGCGCTGACTTTAATCTAGGTGTCTGTTTTGGCTTTGTTTGTTTAACTTGGAGGTTGTTTGTTTCTCTTTCGTGTTCCCTCCTTGCCAACATGTTTGTTTACATTGAGTGAAAAGTTTTGCTGGACATCCAAGGACTGCCTGTGAGCGAAGAGAGTTCCTAAGTGGTTGCGTAAGGTTTCATGAGCTCTCTGACTGCTGTCCTCAGCTCTTTGGTTTGAAAATAGATCATTACCGTTTGATTGCTGCAGATGCCAACTGATGTGCACCCGTAGCAGCCCTCTGTCCCTGCTAACTGTGCAGGAACACAACTCAGTTTATCACACTGTTGCCCATCTTTGTGCTTCCCAAATTCCCTGTGGCATTCAGGGCAGGGGTACAGGTAACACCTCCAGATGTTGCATGCTTGCAGGGCACGATGCGTGTCCTGGAGCAGTTCCCTTTCTTCTTTGAGTGCCATCTGTGTGGGAATTCCTCTGCCTTGGTGAAGGGGTTGTGATGAGAGCCATTCTCTGTTCTCTGCTGCAGCTTTTCTCCGGACCTCGCCCTGGACTCTCCTGGCACTGACCACTTCGTTATCATTGCCCAGCTGAAGGAGGAGGTGGCTACTTTAAAGAAGATGCTGCACCAGAAAGATCAGATGATTTTGGAGAAGGAGAAGAAGGTACAGCCCTTGGCTTGCTTCCCCCACCCCCAGCACGCTGACAGCTGGCATGTTCACACAGATCACGCACAAACCAAGTCTAGCTTTTCATACCGTAGTCAGCAGAAGGTTTTCTGGCTGCTTCCAGGCTGCCTCCTTTCCAAAGCTGAAGAGGCTTTCAGGACCCACCTAGGGGAAACTTATTTCATAAAGGGTCATTTTCCAACCACTCTCTCATACCTCCGAGTGGGGGCAAGACCCAGAGAAAACCTACAGCTCTGTGCAGAGCAAGAGCAGCACCCTGGGTGCTTCTGCTGCTCTGTGCAGCTCTGTAATGCCGTGTTGGTCCTGTTGCTCTCCCCCTGCTACCTCAGTGTGTTTCCAAACTCATCTGGTATCAGGCACTTTCTGTGGCAGAGTTCTTGTGGGGCGAGAGCAGCCGCTTCTTCCATCTCATGCACTCTTTGTTGGTGTGTCTGCAGATCACAGAGCTGAAGGCCGACTTGCAGTACCAGGAGTCGCAGATGAGAGCAAAGATGAACCAAATGGAGAAGACGCACAAGGAGGTCATGGAGCAGTTACAGGTGACTGCATTTTTGTTCTAATTTGCTGAGCTGTGCTGCACCCAGGAGTGACTGAGGACACTCCTGATGGGAACAAGCCGTGAGCCTTTGCACACACAGCTCTGCTAATGCTCCTCAGCCCTGTCCTCCAGCCTCTGCTCTGCCTGGCAAGCCGTCCCCCAGCTCTGCACCAGGCTGCAGTGCCTTGTACCCCCTATTTATATCCTTCTTGCTGCTCTCTACTTGGGCTCAGCCTCACTGCGTTGTAAAGCACTGCGTTGTGTCCCCTACAGGCTAGAAGGGAACTGTCAAACTCCTTTGACTTATTGCCAAAATCAGGTCTAAACCTGTTCCTCCAGACTGTAGAACCTTTGTCAGCTCCTCACACCACGTAGCTCTCAGGGTGATTTATGTGACCAGTAACCAAAGGGAACAAAGATCGAGAAACAACTGGCAGTTTCTTCAGCGCTGTATCTGTAGTCCAAATAAAGAAGTCCCTGAGCTGGAGGGAACAGGGAGAGCAGGATTCTTGTCACGGCCATGGAAACACTAGACAGACTATCAGCATGAATACACTGCAAGGCACTGAAGAGATGGGGTCAAAGGGGAGCTGGTTACAGGGAAGAAGTCAGACTTAGAAATGAACTTTGCACCCCTTTAATTACCCTGGGGGTTTATAATGATCTAAAGCCCTAGCAGTGAGAGGTGGGAGGGGATGAGACAAAAGGCTTATGCTCCTGCTGAGAAAACAGCCCCTCCTCCATCAGCACACACCCAAGTTAATTATTAGAGAAGACGGCAGGTTTTGGAGGTTACAGTTTTTGTCAGAAAGCTGGCGTCCATCGTGGTGCACGCTGTGAAGCAACGTAAGCCTGTCTGAAAGCTGGGATGTCTGCGTGGTGTGCAGGGGGCTTGCTGTGCTCCCCAGGGCAGCACGGTTGGGTTGCGATTCAGAGACTGATGGCAGCCAAAGCCTTGGGTCTGTGTCCTGCTTCCATGATCCTGCACAGCCTGCTTCAGCCTAGAGCTGCTCCTATCTCAGATCTCTGGGTGGCCTGCAAAGGATGACTTGCAGTTCTGAACAGACATTTTTCCACTAGCACAAACCCCCACGTTCTGATTGCCTCCCCAGCTGGGAGATGACCTCCGTCCTTGCAGCAGTTTCCCAAGACAGGGCATGCTGGTCACTCTGTGTATGGGAGGAGTATGTCCTGTTGCTGCCTTTGCTGCAGTTATAAGAGCATATCTGTCTTGAAAGCTGTCATACACCTTCCAACAGCTTTAAACTTGCTCAATTCTGAGCAGAAAGAGGAAGCATCAGATCCACGAGTGGGTTTGCCACCCTGCTCTGCTGGGTGGAGAGGGGCTTGCATGTCTGTCCCATGGTGCTGTCCTGTCCTTAGCTCGGTGGGACTGCCCTGACCTCCTCCTTTCCTCTGTCTGAATGTTCTACTTCAGCTGCTATTGACTGAGGCTCTGGAAACTTTCCTCACTGATTCCAAAATAAAAGTTCAAATCATCTTGGTGTGCTGTAGGTGCCTCAAAGTGTACATATCGTTCACTTCTTGAATGTGCTCCTGGTTTCTTTTGTCCTGGTTTATTTTTCATGGGGGGGCAGCAGGTGGACTGTGTTCTTCCAGTATGTAGGAGGCAAAAGAAGCTGCTTTACCACACGCAGCACGGGAGCTGAGGGTTTAATTGCTCTAATAATGTTTGCATGTCCAATCATTCACTGGTGCAAACCAGTGCAGAAGGGCTGTATCAGGTTTTGCATGGGTTCTCCCCTTATCCTGCTGAAATAGCATGAATTACTGTGTAGGCTGCAGGTGAGTGAGCTCAGAAGTTTGGTCTGAGAGGCTGAAGAGCCTTGTTTGTAAGTTGCCATCCTTTTGAACTTGTTTCAAACGAGAGAGTCGTGTTTTGGTCCTCTGATGTGTTCAGAAGGCTCCTTGTGGGGATGCAGTCAGTGCAGTGCTGAGTCCTGGCAAAAACACTGGCAGCATCTCAAGAAGCTGAGGGTGAAATAAAGCTGGAGAATAGAGCGAGCTTTTCCTCCTTGCCCTCTGGATGTGGGTGAGTGTGTGAGACAGGAGACATTTGCCTTTGACTCGCTGAAACAAGAGTCGAGATGGGAGCTTGAGTCACTAGGAACTATTCCCCACCACTTCTTGTGCTGCCAAAGCGCGGTGGCTGATGGAAGGGGAAGGGAAGGAAGGAAAGCCAGCCCTGCTGACCTTGATGAGTGTCCTTGGCTGGCTCGGCGCGTTTGTCACATTTCTCTGTGGAAGCTGTTAAGGTCCAGCCCACGTCTCAGTTACAGCGGGGGGATGTGAGGGGGAAGGGGTGGGAAGAGCCCTTTCTGAGTGGTAGCAGTGAGGTTCTTGACGTGTGCTGTGGTGCCACACAGCAGCACCTCGCTCCTTCCTCCTCTGCCTGCAGGATGCCAGCAGTTCTGTCCAGGCACTGCTTGGACCCCGAGAACTGATGGTGATCCCTTCAATTAAACACCCATTTTCACTGTGTTTTCAGGCCAAGAACAGAGAACTCCTGAAGCAAGCAGCTGCCCTATCCAAGGGCAAAAAGCCTGAGAAGTCGGGAGCAATAACCTCCCCTTAAAACCAAACCCCCAGTGTGGGAGCTTTCCCCAGCATTAGCCAAGGAGTCTAGGAGGCCTGCCTGATCGCTGGAAGCCAAAACCTCAGTGTTGTCACTATCCCACTGCTGTGGACTCGATGGAAACGCCTGGGGTGTGTTGCCTTTCGACAGCATGCTTGAGTGTGTCTGGTCTCTGAATTCTGTTCTGTATCATGGCCATCCGTGGGGAGAGGTCCCAGGCACCCCAAATCCCCCCTGAAGTACTGCTGACTGGAAGAACTGACCAGTTACTACCACTGCCAACTCTTTGTATTAGCAAACAGGAACCTGCTGCATTACAGACTGCTTGCTGGTTTCAGACCTGCTGCTGTGAGGCAATAGCCATGGCCAGTTGTTCTGCAGATGAGACAGGAGCTGTGTGGTGGGAGCTTGATTTCTCTGAACTGTTCCCTCTTGGAAAGGAAGCCGATGCATCACCAGCCCTACAGCTGTGACTGGAAGGTTGTGCCACTGCTGAGAACGGTTCGTCCATCCTTTTGAGAGTGCTTCCAAGATGGGGGCTGTGTATTTATCTCGGAGGGTGGGGGGGATTTTTTGTGTTTTTTTTTATTTTTTTGGGTTTTTTTTCCCCCTCTTTTATTTTTCTGACGTCAGCTTGACAAACTTGACTGCTTGGTTTGGGGTTTTGTTACCGTAGCTTTTGGGTTATGAGCCAGAGGGTGACGATACCTCCCCAGACCCACCTCGTCTCCCATTGCCACGGTCACTTCGTGGCCTCTGGGACTTGATGTGATCGAGCATTTACTCCCATCTGTTTACTTGAGGACGGTTCAAGGCTCGGCTGTTTCCTGCACTCCCTCAGACCCCGCACTGAGTTCGCCCTCTCCCCCCCTTCCCCTCCCCCTCTGCTCCCTCCCAGATGCAGAAGCAGGGGCCAGGTTGGCTCCAGGAAAGTGCTTACTGAGGCAGCATCCCCAGCCAGGAAGCATTTCTCGGGGCTCTCCGGGGGCATTTCTCACTGCCAACCCAAAGCCAGCAGAATAAAAGGGCTACGAAAGCTCCCAGTGCTTCTCAGAAACGGGCCGAGCGGAGCCCACGGCTCCTCCTGCTGAGGCCTGTGGGGGTGGGCGCCCCCCAGGCGCCTGAGGGGGGGCACAGAAGCACTTGGCAATGGGAGGAACCAGCAGTTTGCTCCATGGCATCCCAGCTCCACGCAGGGCATGAAGAAGCAGCTCAGGGCTCGGAGCCCCTGGGGGCAGAGGAGGAGGGGGCGACCCCTTAGTGTGGAGCAGCACCGAGGGTAGGTAGTGAAAAGGAGAAGCAGGGCTGCTTGCTCTGCCAGGCTTTTTATTCAGCTTTTAACTAGACTTTGTGATAGGGGTTTTTTCTGCTTTTTGTTGTTACTGAAGATGACTTTACTCAAAGGCACTTTTTGATGATGTTGGCTTCCGGCATGGAAGGAGCACACGCTGCAGCATCAGACACTGCCACATCTCTTGTTTTTTTGTTCCCTTCTTCTTTTCCGAGAGGTTTCTGATGGGAGGGAAAGGGAATACAAAAAACAGAAGGGTTGTTGGGCTTTGCCAGAGTGCAACAGCTGGAAAAGCCTCACCTAATTTTATACTTCACACGTTTTTAGACAATGAGGTGCATGGGTGGGATTTTTTTTAGTCGGGGGCTCTGCTTTTTTTCTGCTTCCCTCCACAGACAGACCCACGTGGGGGGGTTATGGGGTTGGGGGGGGGGTTGGGGGGAGGCCCTGTGCATACGATTGAGGTTTTCTGTTGTTTTGTTTTTGTTTTTTTTAATGGTGACAAAAGAACAACAAAGAGTTGAGTAGCGGCTGATTTGTAGTAACAGCATCGTTTTCTTTGTATGTTTGTAATAAGGGAGATTTTCAAAAGGGATGCTTTGATTTGTACCAAACTCTGACAAATGTTAAAGCGTTTTCCAAAATGCTCAGCTGTGTGTCTGATGCTTTCTCTTGGCCTTAAAGCAAAGCACCGGCGCCAGGCGCTGCTCCGTGCCCTGCAGGCTGAGCTTCAGCCCCACGCCTTCAGGCTTTGGGTGCCTGGGAAGGAGATGCTGCTCTCCATTGTTTGCTCTGCTCCTACTTTTGTTTCTATCTTTAAATCCCAATCAGGGCTGTTGCTAGGATCCGCGTTACTTGGTTACGTCCCGCTTCCCAGGACCGACCTGCTGCTGTCAGACCACATCTCTGCTTTATTCCCCAACCACAGCAACAGAGGCAGAGCACAGACGCAGTATCTCCTCCATAGGAAGCCCAGAGGAGAAGGGTTCTTTTAAGGTACAGATGTGAGTTGCCCAAGGAGGCTGTGGGTGCCCCATCCCTGCAGGCATTCAAGGCCAGGCTGGATGTGGCTCTGGGCAGCCTGGGCTGCTGGTTGGTGACCCTGCACACAGCGGGGGGGTTGAAACTAAATGACCATTATGGTCCTTTTCAACCCAGGCCATTCTATGAGTCTATGACTCTATGCTAAGTGCTGTTCCTGAGGTCTTCCCCTTCTCTCAGCCACAGGTGGGACTATTCTGAGAGGAAAGCAGGTCTGTTTCTCTTCAGCAGCGTCCAATAGCAGCAGAAATGCAATACCCAAAGGTGATTCCCACCTGGAAGTGCTCCCCACCCCCCTCCTCAGCCCCTATGGGTGCAGCTTCATAGCGAGGCACGTGGCAGGCTTGGATGCAAGCTCTCTTCCCCTCTCTCTGGGGAAGGCTTGAGCTGTTTCCGTGGCTGTTTTCCCACTCCCTCAGGGTTTTCACCCCAGGTTTGCTGGATGTGAGCACACGGAGCAATCTGGGCTTGTTTCCATACCAGGCAGCACTGCAGAAGTGTGCCAGTAGGGCTTCACCTTATCTCTGCTGAGCGCAGCACAAGCCTGGCCGTATCCTTGAGCCTGCCCACTTAGCCCCGTTTATAGCAGGCAGGGAGGCAGATAAGGGCTTGATTTACCCAAGGCTCAGTGCTCGCAGCCTCCGTGCCCTCAGCTCTGCACCTCCAGCAGAGGGTTTCAAAGGGGCAGTGTGTGCAGTGCCCAGCAATGCCTCTCTGGGCAACGGGCGGCTCCTGCCTTTATCTGCCAGCGCACACTTCCCTCCTCCCTGCGGCTCATCCACTCCTTCTGAAGCACTCGGAATGCTTGCAGAAGGCTATCTGTACACATATACTTATTGTGTGGGGCTGAGATTGCTCCGTTCCTATTCCAAAGCCTCAGGAAAAAAAGAGGGTTTTGACGGCGGTTGGACGCACTTGAAAAGGGTATTACACACTGATCTCTGCCAGCTGAAATCGGGGGCAAAAATGAGACGTGTGGGGCAGAGCTGCTCCGTTTCAGCCCGGTTTCAGGTGGGCAGGCGTGCGGCCGCCCTGCCTGCTCCCAGCAGTGATCTCCTATCCCACAGACCTCGAAGCCCAAGGGCTGCAGTACCAGCAGTGCTGACCTGTGCAGCTGCAGGTGGGACTTCGGGGCACGGTGAGAACCTCTTGCGAAGCGTTTCTCCGGATCTAACCGGGAGGATTAGCGCTGTTTGTTTGTTTTTTCAAGTAATTACTTGCAGCAAACTGCTTTCCAGCCTTGCAGGCCCCTTGGCGAGGATCTGCAACTCGTATACAGGAATGAATAAACGGTTTTGCAGCCTGACAACACGTACCTGCAGCAGGAGTGAACCCGCAGCAGAAGCAAGCTGCCTTCCCCAGCCGGTAATTACCCCCTAACGGCTCCCTTCCACTCCTTGCCTAATTGCTGGGGCTTTCTGGGAGCCCTGGCTCTGTGGCGTGCCCCGGGGGCAGCAAGTCTGCCTCTCAAAACACATAACTCGGGCTCTTCGCAGCCTTTAAAGCACAGAAGGCTGTGTTGTTCCTGATGCAGGGAGGCGAGCTCCAGCCTTGCTCTGCCTCTCTCTCGGCCACAACTCGCTGCCCTTTGCCTTCTCCCAAAGGAAGCCCCGGGATGTGCATGAGTCCAAAGGCTCCCCTGCGAATCCCCGTGCTGCTGTTTTGGGTCGGGTCCCCTCTGAGTGCTCCCACACAGCACTTCCCCGCTCCCTGGGCAGCCCCACTTCTGCCCTCCCCGTCCTCGGGGTCCTGGAGGGCGGCAGCTCACCCCACACCACCCTCTGTTTGCTCTCAGGTGACTTATCTGAGGCAATTGGGCTCGCCTTCCTGTTTAGCTTTCTTACAGCGCGCTGTTAAACTAAATCAGCAGACTTGTACAGTCAGCATCTTGTTAACCGGGGCATTCTCAGGCCCTGTGTAATTAGCGAGCCGTGATGGGTGTTTCTAGAAGCAGGGGTGCTCAGTCCCACGCTGGGTTTCCCCTCGAGAAAACACTGCTTCTTATTGCCACCTATGAGCGCCGTAAGGAGCCGAGCTGCTGCTGCACAGTGAATGCTACCAGGATTGGGCAGCACAGAGCTAATGCCACACCGAACCAGTTTATTTCCTAGCAAGCTCAAACCGGGGCAAAACCCTGCCTGGCTTTTCCACGGCAGCTCACGGGGTGGGCAGTGAGGGACCCCCAGGTGTTGTCCCTGGGGATGCTGCCAGCTTGGTCCTGGGGAAGGAACAGCACCCCGTGGGATGGGGCCAGAGAAACCCCCGGGGCCAGAGGTGCCCCCAGCACAGCCCGCTCTGCCAGGCTGCTCTCGAGGGGGTGAAGCTGCTGCCGGCCCACACCGGCTGCTGCGTGGGAAGGAGCAGCGCAAACACAACAGGAAAAGTGCTGAGGCTGCAGGGAAGGCCGGGGTCGCCTGACCCGGAGCTGCTGAGCAGATGGGGAACGGTGTGCAGCTCCTTATTGCTGAGTGAGTGCACAGCACCGCAGCGGGGCACGGCCCGGCGCCGGCTGAGCGTCCTCCTGGTGCAGCCCTCGTGGCCCTCACAGGGGATGCTTTGGGGTTCTCTGCTTGGCACCCCACACCCATGCCTGGTGTGTGCCCACGGCCCCGCTGCGCTCCAGTTCGTGCCCAGGGCTTTGGGGAGGGGGGAAGGAGAGGCAGCCCTCCCCCCCCCTACTGCCCCCAAAACGGGGCAAACCCAAACGCCCCCCGGCATGGGGTCACCCATGGGGTCACCGTCTCTGTGTTCCCTTCCTTGCTTCCATCCTGCAGATTTAGGGCTGGGAACGGAGGGGTCTCCACCGTGGGGTGGGCCGGGACCCCAACTGCTCAGTGGGCGGTCTGGGGGGCGGAAGGGGGACTTTGGGCACCCGCAGCTCCAGGCGCCCATCATTGGGGGACAGACTGGGAGTGCCCCGGGCTGCACCCAGCCCCGCAGAGCCCCCTAATTGCTCAGCCCGTTAATTACGCCGCATCCCAGCGCGCAGCGAGCTGTCACTGCTGCTCCCAGCAGCGCTGAACCCGGCCAGGATTTGATCCCCCGATCCCCCCCCCCCCCCCCGGGGCTGACGGCCGCGGGGATCCCCACCCCCAAACCGCACACCCGGACCGGTGGGGCCGTTTGCAGACCCCAACACGCCGTGACAGCAGAGGGGCACCGGAGCAGCTGCCCGCTCCGCGTCGCCCCCATCCCGAGGCCGGCACGGCGCCACCGAGCCGGGCTGCCCGCCGCTCATGGACGGCGGCCGGAGCGGGGCGGCAGGAGGTGGGAGGAGGTGGGAGGAGGTGGGAGGAGGTGGGAGGAGGCCGTTACCAGGCAAAGCCGGAGTTGTTTGTGCAGCGAGGGCTGTTTGCTGGACTTTGCCGTGTGCGAGCTGTCAAGGAGCAGCAGATTGTTATCAGCGCTTGTGGCTGGGGCTGCCGGGGGGCTGCGATCGCCGGTATTTTCATCACGCGGTGTTATTTTATCGTTGGTTCTTGAACGATTTTGTTCTCATTCCGGCTCGGCCCGCGGCTCCTCGCCGTACCCCGAGCGGTTCCGTGCGCTCCTCAAACCCCGCGTCACCGGGTGGGGGTCGGGAGGGGAAGGGGCTGCGAGAGGAGCAAAACAAACTACAGCTCCCAGCATGCCCCGCGCGCCCGTCGCCGATTGGCGGGCGGGCAGGCGTCGGTCACGCCCCCGCGATGCCATTGGTGGAGGCGACGGGAGGGGGCGTGGCCGGCGCCCATTCACACCCTCTATGAAAGAGCGCTCCGGGTCCGACGGCCCCAAAAAGAGCTGCGGCCCCAAAAAGCTCCGCGACCCCAAAAGCGGCCCCGGAGCGCGGCGTTGTGGCTATGAGCGCTCCGTAGCCGTCCTCGCGGTGTCCCCGTCGCGGCGCCATGCTGGTGGCCGGCTCGCAGTGCTGCCCTCCGGGGCTGGAGGAGCGTTTGGGATGCGGCGCTCTGCGGGGCGAGGAGGTAAGGGAGGGGCACCGCCGCCCCACTGCCCGACCGGGGGACCGCGCGGAGCTTTGGGGTTTGGGTTCCCCCCCCGGTGCTCCTCTTGGGGTCGTTTGGCCGAAGGCTGCGTTGTATGGGAAGTGCCCTCTGCCACGGACGGGGCGGTCCCCATCCATAGGGTGGCTGTGTGGGGTCCGCAGCGCCCTCCGGAGCTGCTGGCGGAGGGGTTGTGGGGACAGTTGGGGGTCTGGGGGGGAAACTGAGGCACGGGGGGGGGGGGGGGGATATCCATGTGCTGCGTCCCACCCTGTGGCTCCCGTCGGCTCCCCGGTGCCATTGGGGGAGCTGAAGTTGGGGTGCTTTGCGCACAGCGCCCCCTCTGCAGCCGATCGGTTTGGGATGGGGGTGCGCCGCCCCACTGCCAGGCGCTGTGTGGGTGCTCCGCTGCGCTGGGGCTGAGTGGGGCGGGAGGGCGGTGTGACCCTGAGCTGCGTCCCCATAGCAATCAGTCCCCATCCCAGCGGGTCTGGGCCCCCATACAGGTGTAGGTGTAGGGCAGCAGCCCCCCACGTCCCATGTGGGGCCACTCGAAGGGCTGGGAAAGGTCCCGCAGAACTCAGAGCTGTTTGCACTGGGGGTCCTGGGGGGTCCACGCAGCTCTGCAGGGCTCTCCCGCTGCATCCCCCCGGGTTTGGGGGTTGCCCCTGTTTGTAGGCGGGGGCAGCCATCGGTGGGGCTGTGCTGAGCCCCCAACCCTGAGATGCGCGGTGGTTTTCAGAGGGTCTCTGCGGGGCGTTTGTTTTACCTCTCCTTATCAGGAGTGATTTTCCAACACCTGACCGAGCCCTGGCAGCAGCGCAGGGCAACGTTTGGCACCGCTCTGTGGGCATTAACTCCTTCCCCCGGGTGCTCCATTCGGGGCTGAGCCCCCCCTGCACCCCCTGCAGCCCGGCTGTGTGCTTTGGGGCCCACTCAGTTCGGCCCATCGCCGCCGTGCCTCAGTTTCCCCCCCCGCAGAACGCGGCGCTGAGCGCTGCCCCACAGCAGCACGGCGGGGGTTAAGAGCAGGATTGCTTCACGCAGCAAAACATTACAGCAATGATTAAAATGCACCTCCAAAGGTCACCCTGAGCCGTCACAGCAGGGAGGGCTGCGCTGAGTCCCGGCTGCTTTTGGGGGGGGGGGTGAGGGGGGGGAGTGCAGCTTTGTGTTATGGGGTTTCTCCGTTGCTCTCCGGCCCGCTCAGCTGCTCCTTCTCCACCGGTTTGGCCACTGTGAGTCAAAGCAGCACTCAGCACCAATGGCACGAGCCCGGCCCCGCTGTCACCCCGCTGTCACCCCACTGCTGCTTCCGCTGTGACTCAGGGCAGCAGCGCCCCATGAGCTCGGGGCCGTGGGAATGGGGGTGCCCATGGGGTGCCCATGGGGTGCCCACGGGGCCGTGCTGCCCACAGTGACTCGCTGCCCATCACGCCGGGAGTGCGTGGCTGCACTGACAGCTGCCACCTGGCCGCCTCGTGTCAACCCCCCCCCCATCCCATCCCATCGTCCTATTTGGGATGGGCGCTGTGCCCCCCGCTGTGCTGCAGTGCTGTGGGGACAGCTGGCAGAGCAGCGCTGTGTGGGTGCTGACACTGTTGGAGAGCCCTCTTGCTGGGGGGGGACACGTGCAGCCCCGCTGTGCCATGTCCCGTTGTGTCCTGCAGGTGAATGTGCTGCTGCTGGGAGGTTGGGGGGGTTGGGGGGGTGTAGGTGTGGGGCAGAGCTTTGCCTCCATGGGCTGAGGGAGCCCTGCTGTGCTTTTTGGGGTGGTTTTGGAGGGCGCTGCTGGGAGATGGGTGCGCTCTGATCTGTGCTGAGGGGTCCCATCCAGGGTGGGGGATGTGGGATC
Organism: Gallus gallus; assembly: GCF_016699485.2. NCBI lineage: Eukaryota > Metazoa > Chordata > Aves > Galliformes > Phasianidae > Gallus > Gallus gallus. Next base: position 2,465,578 of record NC_052554.1, read on the forward strand.
TCTGCATGGGCTGCATCTCAGCCTTCCCGGCCCCGCGAGGTGTGGATGTCTGCTGTGTGAGGCATCCTCTGCTTGCAGGGATCCCCGCAGAGGTGGTGGAGCACAGCCTGTCCCTATTGCTGGTCCCGGTGTCCCACCGCTGCCCCGCATCCCTCCGGCAGAGGGGCTGGGGGAAATGGGAGCGTGCAGTGGGGGATTGCTGCAGGTGTTCCCCGTGGTGCGGCAGCAGTGCTGTGCGTGTCTCCCATCAGCCCTCAAATGGGATGGGGGCTGTGGGGGCAGCCCCGCAGTGTGGGGGCTGCGTGGGGGTTTCAGGCTCTGCTCCGTCCCTGCGAACCCATAGGAGGCTGCAGGGCTCCCGGTCCCGCAGTGCAGGTGGGCACGGACGTGGGGTGGGGGGGGGACATGGAACACCCACCCCCCCCCGCGCTCTGAGCTTTGCTTTTCCCCGTTGAACCCTCCCGGGCTGCGCACGGCTGTGAAGGCTCTGCGGCTCCTCCCGGCCCCGTCCCGCCGTCGCACCTCCCGGCAACACTCAGCCGTGATTTCATCAGCCTGACGCAACGCAACGCAACGCAACGCCCGCCGCCGATGGCCGTGGCCGGAGGGGGGGTGGGGGTGGGGGGGGTGTCCGGCCCTGAGTCACCCATCCGGTGACAGCCCCGCGTCCCCACGTCACCCCCATCCCGGGGCTGACAGCGCTGCTCTTTCCTCCCTGTAGGACAGAGGGATCCCGGTGCCCCCGCAGCTGGGGAGGGGGCCCAGCGCCTTCATCCCTGCGGAGGAGGTAAGAGGGGGGGGGGGCGGCCCCCACGGGCGGTGGGGACGCGGCTCTATTGGGGTGGGGGCTCTCAGTGGCGGTACCCGGCTGGGGGGGGTGGGGGGTGGGTGGGATGCTGGGGAGGAGCGTCGCTGTTGGCCCGAACGGTGCTCCGCGCGTAGTGTTGGGGCTGCGCCTCCCACCCCAAAGCCGGGGATCCCCGCAGCCCTATCGCAGCGCCGGGTGCCGACACGCAGATGGTTCCACCTCGGGCAGAGATAGCGCTGCGCTGCCGTCACTGTGCCGGGGGGGGCTGAGCGGCTTCGGCTCCTCCCCGCCGCATAAACAACCCGGTGCTGAGCGGGCTGTGTGGGGCTGCCATGGGGTCCCCCGGTCCCAGCTCACCCCGTGGGGATGGGGGGTCGGGCGGTGGGCGCAGTCGGAGGTGTCCATTCCGGGCAGGAGGCGGGCGGATGGGAGCAGCCTTTGGGGTGAGCGGCCCTAAATGGGGGCTGGGGGGGGGGGGGGGGGGGCATCCTTTGGGTGAGCCCCTATAGGGCTGGGATGCGCCCTTTGGGGTGAGGGGCTTTAAATGGGGGCTGGAGGGCATCTTCTGGGGTGAGTGGCCCTATATGGGGGCTGGGGGGAGGGCATCCTTTGGGGTAAGTGGCCCTATATAGGGGCAGGGGTGCGTCCTTTGGGGTGAGCGGCCCTAAAGGGGGACTGGGGGGGGCATCCTTTGGGGTGAGTGGCTTTAAATGGAGGCTGGAGGGCATCTTTTGGGGTGAGTGGCCCTGTATAGGGGCTGGGAGGGCATTCTTTGGGTGAGTGGCCCTAAATGGGGGCTGAGGGGGGGGCATCCTTTGGGGGAAGCGGCCCTAAATGGGGTCTGTGGGATCCAGATCCTGCAGGAGGGCATTGAGAGCGGTCGGCGGCAGCTGCTGATCGAAGCCTTCGTCTCTGGCGGCCGTGTGGACAACATCACGATGGTGATGGGGCTGCACCCGCAGTACCTGAGCAGCTTCTGGAAGACGCAGTACCTCCTGCTGCGCATGGACGGCCCCCTCCCCTACCACAAACGCCACTACATCGCCATCATGGTGAGCGTGGGACCCCCGGGGGTGGGCGATGCCAGCCCTCAGAAGCCACTTTGGGGTCGGTTTTGGGGTTCCCAGCACCCTTTTACAGCCAGAGGGCTGACGTCGGGGTGCAGAGCCCCCCCCGTGTCTGAGTTGTGACCCCAGGGAGACCCCTCTGGGTAGTGGTGGGGTCCCGGTGTGGCTTCTCCAGAGGCTCGTATTGGGGTTGGGGCTGACCGTCCGGCTGTCCCCGCAGGCAGCAGCCCGGCACCAATGCACCTACCTGGTGGGGCTGCACATGGGGGAGTTCCTGCAGGCGGGGGGCAACCCGGCGTGGCTGCAGGGGCTGCACTGCGCCCCCCAGAAGCTCAGGAACCTGAATGAGATCAACAAGCTGCTGGCACACCGGCCCTGGCTCATCACCAAGGAGCACATCGAGGTAGGAGACCCCAAAATGCGGTCATGGGGGTGGGGGGTTGGGGGTCCTGGGGGGGCCACGTCGCTCCCTGGATTTCGCCCTTTTGGGGCCATAAGTCAGGTGGGTGGATGGGGAAGGGGGGGTGGTGGCTGGGAGCACGTGGTGTATACAGGGAGCACATCCCAAATGCCATCCCACCTCCACCGTGGGATGTGGGGACACAGAAGCTGACCCCAGTTGTTGTCCCCCCCCCTCCCCTCCCCCCATGTCCCCCCACAGGCGCTGCTGAAGACAGGGGAGCACAGCTGGTCGCTGGCAGAGCTGGTGCAGGCGCTGGTGCTGCTCACCCATTACCACTCTCTCGCCTCCTTCGTGTTCGGCTGCGGCATCAACCCTGAGGCGGGGCAGGATGGGGGGCACGGCTGCAGACCCCCCTCACCCCACAGCGACGGCAGCCCCACCGCTGAGGACGGCACGGGGTGCTCAGGGGTAAGAAGCGGGGGGTGGGAATCCCCACCATGTGGGGCGGTGCCGTCCTGCTGGGCTCTCCCCCATAAACCCCAAAGGATGGGCTGTGGGGTCGGCCCCTTGTGTGGAGGTTTGGGGGGGTGGCACCGCGCTCGCAGCCCCCCCAGTGGCACTGATACCCCCCACCCCCCTTTCCCCAGGGCAGGGATGCCGTGCGTGAGGTGGAGGCACTGATGGAGCGGATGCAGCTGCTGCGGGACAGCCAGAGGGAGGAGGAGGGCGTCACGCAGGAGGAGATGGCCACGCGCTTCGAGCTGGAGAAGACGGAGAGTTTGCTGGTGGCCCCATCGGGTACGAGGCGGGGGGGGTCCCTATGGGGGTGGTGGCCCCATTGCCGGGCTGCGGGACGGCCCCATCCCGGTGCTCACAGCTGCGCCTTGCAGATGGCCCAGACCGTGCCCTGCAGTCCGGCGTGCTGTGCTTCGTGGAGGACCCCGAGTTTGGCTATAAGGACTTCACGCGGCGCGGCGAGCAGGCGCCCCCCACCTTCCGTGCTCAGGTGGGTCCCACTCACCCCAACCGTGGGGCGCCACACGTGGGGCTGTGGGCTGGGATTGGGCCGGAGCCAAAGCAGCGGCGTCGGGAGATGGGGGTTGGGGATGGGATGGAGGGGGTGACCGTCCTGCCCCGCACCCTTTCCCTATAGGACTACACCTGGGAGGACCACGGCTTCTCCCTCATCAACCGGCTGTACCCCGACGTGGGGCAGCTGCTGGACGAGAAGTTCCAGGTGGTTTACAACCTGACCTACAACACCATCGCCATGCACTGCGGGGTCGACACCTCCATGCTGCGCCGCGCCATCTGGAATTACGTGCACTGCGTCTTCGGCATCCGGTGGGTCCCCCGTGTGGTCCCCAACACCCCCCCCCCATTCAGCTATAAGGGGCTGTAGGGGCTGGAAACGGGTGTCCCGATGGGCAGGGGTTGTGGCACAGGGCTGACATACCCCCCCCAACCCCCCATTGCCCCCCAGCTATGATGACTACGACTACGGGGAGGTGAACCAGCTGCTGGAGCGCAGCCTGAAGGTGTACATCAAGACGGTGGCTTGCTACCCAGAGAAGACCACCAAGAGGATGTATGCACAGTTCTGGAGGCACTTCAAGCACTCAGAAAAGGTGCTGACCCCCACACCCCCCACCCCCCCCCCCGATTTCCCCCTCCTTTGGGGCTCTGGGGCTCAGCCCCCCCATGCCCTGACCCTGCTGTCCTGCTGTAGGTCCACGTCAACCTGCTGCTGCTGGAGGCCCGGCTGCAGGCTGCCCTGCTGTATGCCCTGCGTGCCGTCACACGTTACATGACCTGACGGCCCCCCGCTCCCCCCCACCCCCCGTCCTCCTCCTCCTGCTATGGGGGGGGTGGGGGGGCGGGCTGGGACCGGGGGGGCGGGAGCCAGCATTGTGAGGACTGTGTTGGGATGTTGCCTCCTGCCTTATGGGTGTAGAGATACGGAGGGGTGAGTTGGGGTATCTGTGCCTCTTATCCTGGGATAGGGGGGTCTCCGAGCGCCCCCCGTGCCCCTGTGGGGTGGGTGGAAGTTGGGCTGCCGTGTGCCTTGTGTGGGGGGGGGCGTGGAGCTGAGCCCCTTTCCCTGGGGTGACCTCAGCAGTGATGCTGCTGTGCCCCCCCCCAGCCCCATCCTGACCCTCAGGTATGTGATATGTCCTCCTGCACGCGGACTGCAGGGGGCTGAAGGCACAGAGGTGTCGGTGTCCCCTCCGCACCCCCTCCACCCCAGGGCTCAGCCCGAGCCCCCCGCAATTGGGGACTGGAAGTGCCTTCAGCCCAGGCGCTGGGCAGGGATTAGGGTGGGGGCTGCAGCACCCGCAGTGCCTTTCCCACCCCCCTCCATGCACCCCCTGCCTGCTCTGTGCCACTGCAATGGGGAGCTGGGAGGGGGGGGGGGATCTGTGCTGCATCCTCTGCCATCTCTCCCTGCCTGCTGCTGGGGTGAGGCTTCGCTCCCTCCTTCTGCATCCCCATTACCCCCATTGCCCACCTCCCCCCATACCGATGGGGGTTGGGTTGGGTTTTGGTGTCACCCATCAGATCCACACTGTGCCCACTGGGTGCCAACCCCCCCTTCCCCCCCCCCCCCCCCGTGCAAAACTCCCCCCCATGCATGCATGGTGCTCTTGGCTCTGCTGCAGCAGTGCTCCCTCAGCTCTGCTCTCATGCATTCAGTCCCTGTATTGAGGACAAGGGGAGGTTGCTGCCCCCCCCCCCCTCCCCGGGTCCCTTTGGGGCAGTGGGGCTCAGTGCCAATAGAAGGGCAGCACTTCTCCTTTCCCTGCCCATCACTCCAAAGCGTGAGCTTGCTGCACACAGCATGTCAATGCCGGGGGGGGGGGGGGTGTTGAGAACGGAGCTCAGCTGCTCTCCTGCAGCATGAGGGACCTCAATGCCCCCCCCCATCCCATCCCATCCCCTGCTGCACTTTATTGCACAGCACACTGCCCAGGGGGGGTTCCTTGGAGCACTGCTGGGCTGGGCTATGGGGTGCCCATGCCCTCCCCCCCCCCCCCCCCGTGTGCCTTTCCCCTCAGTGCGGGTCGCTGGGGGAGCCGTGGGGAACCCCCCCTTATGCCGCAGCACCGCCCTGGGTTTGTCTCTGCTGCACCACAGCTCCACTTTAACTTATTTCTGGTTGTTGAGTGTTTGTGCTCCTATGTGGGCCCCGAACCTCCACGGGGACTTCATTGCAGACCTCGTCTGAAACTGAATAAATTCTTTTTTTTTTTATCATTGGGCGGCTGTTGTTCTTTGGCCCAACTGCCCCTGAGCTGAGCTTCACCCCCCCCCCACCCCCCCCAATGCTGCGATACACGATGGGGGTCAGCGTGCAGCAGCACCCACTGCTTATCAGCACACAGCGGCCCCTGGGAGCTGCAGATAAGCGCCTGGGGGGGCACTGAGCAGCTGCCCCCCCTCCCTGCAGTGCTGCGGGTGCAGAGAAGCCCTGAGAGGTGGGGGGGGGGGGGGTTTGTGCTGCTGGGGTACTCTGCTGGAGCAATGGGGGGGAGCAATGGGGATCCTAAAGGGGGGGGGGGGTCCTGGGGGAGTGGGGGTGCAGGAATGGGGGTCCTGAGGGATTGGGGTTATGGGAATGGGGGTCCTGAAGGACTGGGGTTGTAGGAATGGGGGGTCCTGAGGGATTGAGGTTATGGGAATGGGGATCACATAGGATGGTGGGGGGTGGTGGGGGGGCGCAGGGCTGGACTCATGTGCAGGGCTGCGCTGTTCTGCTCTGACTCACAGCCCCCAAATAGTTCCTGGTGCTTTTCCAGCCCTGCAGACACCAACAGCTGCGTTTCTGTATGAAACCCCATGGGGTGACACCGAGCCAGAAGCGGGGGGGGGGGGGGGGCAGGACCCCCAGCTTTGTCACTGCTGATGGGGGTGCAGCTGAGCTCTGGCATCCCCACCTCCCTCCGGTCATACCCAACCCCAGAGCCCCCCTTTTCTCCCAGCAGAGCTTTGCAGATCCCCGCTGCCGGGAGGGGAACGTCCCCCATTGCTTTCTGCAGCTCCCAGCACGGGGCTCCTATGCAGCACAGTCCCAGCGCTGCACCCCACCTCACTGCTGCCCCTCTCCCCCCTATTGCACGTCCGCATCCCTTCCGTTTGGCCTCCGAAGTTCCCCCCTCTGTCTCCCAAGCAGCGCTTCGTTGCAACCCCCAAAGCCTTTGCTGCGGCTCCCAGCAGTTCCTGCACCTCAGCCCGAGGTTGGAGCACGCAGAGGCTCACACAGAGGCGCACCCACCCCTTCCTCCCCCCCTCCCCGTTTCCCCATTCCTGCAGCAGAAAGCAGAGGCCGAGCAAAAACCGCCCTCCGATTAACACAGAGCGCATTCACGGCGGCGCATCCAACGCGGCGGTGCAACGGGAAAGCGACGGGCGGCGATGGGGGACGGCTCTGCAGAACTGCAGTGCAACGATGGGAGCAGCGCCGGGTGCAGCCGCGGGGAGGGTCGGTGCTGTGGGGTGGGATGAGGGCTGCGGGCTGCACGCGTGGCGTTGCTTTCCCGGCACGACGAGCGCTGCCGTTGCACTTTGGCCGGAGCAGCAGCTTTGCTCCCAGCAGGGCGCAGCCTGGGGGGGCACCCGTGGGCAGCAGGAGGTGGAAAGGGGCGGGGGGGCGTCACCACCCTACGGGTGCAAATCAGCTCTGTAGGTGGACGAAGGGAGAGCTTTGCATCCCGCGTGCACCCAAAGCCCCCAGCACGGCCGGTCGGCAGCGGGGGGTGATGAGGGGGGTGTTGGGGGGTTCGCTGAGCCGCCGTGGGGCAGCGCTGCTCCCGGAGGATCGGGGCTTTGCCGGGCCGGCAGCGACACTCGCTGGAGGCGGACAGCAGAGCTGCGCCCTGCCCCGCTGCACCGAGAGCTGCGGGCTGTCTGCTGCGCCCTGCCCCGCTGCAAGCCGCCCTGCTGCCACCTGAGTGCTGCACCCCCAGCGCTGCATCCTGCCCTGCTGCATCCTGCCCTGCTGCATCCTGCCCTGCTGCGACCTGAGTGCTGCTACCAGCCCTGCTGCACCCCCAGCGCTGCATCCTGCCCTGCTGCACCCCGCCCTGCTGCAAAGCTGCCCCACATCTCCACCGCAAACCCACAGAAGCCCCTCCCAGAGCTTCGCTGGGGAGATGGAGGCCCAGCAGTTCACGAGGCTGCAATGCAACGGAATGGAAACCGGAATGCAACGCCAGGGAAATGTTGCACGGAGGAGTCGGGAGGTGGGGGGGCCTCAGCAGCAGCAGATGGGGGATCGGAGTGCGGCACAGCACCCCGCCCCCCCTCGGCCCTCCCCACACCCCACACTCCCCCGACACCCCGACTGAACCCCAAATCCCAGCCTTCCCCCACTCCTCTCATCCCCCCAACCCCCCTGATCCATTCCCAGAGCCCCTCTCATCATCCCCCCCACACCCACAGCCCGCCTTATCCACCTCCAAAGCCCAGAACCCCTTAACCCAACCCCCCAAACCCCATAGACCCCTCACCCCCCATTCCAGCACGAATCCCCCCCCATCCCATAGCCCCTTCCACACCTCCCGAACCCCCTGACCCAATCCCCCAAGCACCCACAACCCCCCTTATCCCCCACTCCACCCCCCAATCCCTCCAGAACCCCAAACCCCATACCCCCCTTCCACACCTCCCACCCCCAAACCCCTGACCCAAACCCCTCCAACCCCCGCAGCCCCCCCAGCAGCCCCCCAGCACCCACGGCCTCACCCGTCCTCACCCCAACCCCCAGCTCCCCTTAACCCAAACCCCATAAGCCCTTCACACGCCTCACTTCAAACCCCAACTGCCCCCCACCCCAATTCCCATGCCTTGCCCCCAAACCTCCCACCACCGCGGGGGGCGTGGCCTAACAAAGGGGCGTGGCTTAAAGTTGGCCGGAAGGCGGGACCCAACCGCTCGACGGGGGCGTGGCCTACCGCAAGGGCGTGGCCTAACCCGCGGAGAGGGCGTGGCTTAGCGCAGGTGAGGGGCGTGGTCTAACTCAGGGTGGGGTGTGGCCTAACCGGAACGTGCCCTGCATTACCCGGAAGGGGCGGGGCCTAACCCCTCCCGCTGGCGGAGGCGTGGCCTGCGCGCCTGGCGGACTACAGCTCCCGGCATGCCCCGCGCGCCGCCCGGCTTCCGTCGGGGTCGGCCCTGGGGAGCGGCGGAGCTCAGCCGGCGGCCGCGGGCAGCAGGTGAGGGCGGGCGGTGCGGGGCTCGCTGCCTGCGCCGTGAGCCGGGCCGTGCGGGCCTGCGGGGCGGCGAGGCGCGGGGTGCGGGGCTCCGTTCGGCGGGGTGGGCCCGAGCGCCGTGCCCGGGCCTCGCCGCGCTCCTCCGCCCTCGGGGCCGCACCGCTCCGTTCGGCTCTCGGGCCGCGCTTTGTCCGCCGGCTCCTCCCGTCCGCTCGGCCTTTGTGCGGGGCTGCGCTCCCGGAGCCGCCCCGTGTTGCCGTGAGCGCCCTTTGCTTGGCTTCGAATTGCCTCGCGGAGTCGGTGAGACCCGGAGCTGCGGGTTTGCGGAGCTCGGATCCCTTCTTCAAGCAGTGGGAAAGCAGAGGGGGAGGAAACGGGCCCGAAGGGGCCCATCGCAGCAGCAGCCCTCCTTCCGGCGCAGGGGGCGCTTCCACCTGCCCGGCGCTGGATGTGGCTGCGCGCTGCGCGGAGGCTCTGCCGGGTGCTGAGCTGCCCTCCCGCACCGCCGCGCAGCAGCCTCTGCCCGGGCAGGGCTGTATCTGCACGCACAGCTTCTGTTTCCATCGCTTTCTGCTGTGTTTGGTGTGCGCTGAGCTGCGTCTGTGAGGTGGGCGGTGAATGAAACCTCGAGTCTGCTGGGGAGCTGAAGCGAAGCTGCTGGGAGCAGAGCTCTGCTGGGAGCTGTGCTGGTGCTGCTGTCACACGCTGACACCCGTCGAGATGGCCGTGCGGGGATGCAGGAGGGCATCAGCAATGTGAAGGCGCTGCTCTGCTGCTGCCCCACTTATCAGCCCTCCATCTGCAGCCTCACATCCCTGATTGCATTTATTCACTGGGGAGGGGTGGAGGGCTGCTGACCCCTCTGAGGGAGGCTGGTTGTGAACGCATTGGTGTGTGAAAGGTGAAGCAGCCGTGGCGGAGGTAGGGAAATGGAGGGCGGTCCAAAGGGGTGTCCTGGAAATAGGGTCTGCTTTTCCCAATCCATTGGAGGAGGAGAGAAAGCAGAGCAACTCAGTGCTGCTGTGCTCACAGAGTGCTGATGGCAGAGCAGCCAGGAGTGCTGCACAGTGAAGTTCTGAGTGATGGGCGATGCGTTATCACGAGCCGATGCGCCACAGCCGCTCTGGTGCTGCACTGCTGGTGGCAAAGTGACAGAGCCGTGGGATCCCAGCTGCCTTTGTGCTGTGGGAGCCTGGAGAAAACGGCCATCGGTGAAAGGAGGGATGGGCTGAGTGCGTTAGTGAGGTGGCTCTGCTGCTGCTGGGATGTTAAGTGCAGTCCATCTGTTGCGTGGTGTCATTTCCTGCTGGCCTGTTATTCCACCAGGGTTTGTTCCCCTGGATGCTGCTTGCATGATGCCGGCTGAGGACAGCTAATGAGAAGCTGAGCTGTTGTCCCTTACATCTCTGATTAGAGGCAGGAGAGAAGTGGCACATCTGTGGGCTGCATCTATTTGGCACTGAGAGCATCCTGCTCCAGGCTGTGCTCTGCAGCTGAGCGAGGTCACAGGTTTGCTGATTGATTCAACCTTCTATTCCAAACCCATGTGGAACGTGCAGTCCCTAATTATCAGCCCCCCCAAAAAGCCAAAAGCAAACCCAAAAGGCACCAGTGAGATTGCAGGCATCTTTAAAGGCTATTTCTCAGCTCAGCTGCACCATCTCAGAGCAAGATCCACCTTTGGGGTGGGGCTGTCAGGTGAGTGCTGTCAGGCTGTGTGGGCCTGTGCTGTTTTCCAGCAGTTCAGCAATTAACCATGGCTCGAGGCCATCTGCTTTTGGGTTACCTGTTCAGCATGCAGTGAGGATGGCTGATAGAGGGAGACACAGTGGGACTCACGGCTGCTAACTGAGCCTGACACCCAACATCACCAGCAGTGGTTTCTGCTGCTGTTCTTGTTCTGTTTTGCTTGTCTTGTAAATCTTGGGCTGTTTTCTTTTTCTGATGCTGGAGAGAGGGGCCTGGATTGGGAAGCCCTGTGTGTGGCCACCTGAGCCAGGCTGCCTGTGAGGTGGGGAGAGAGTGATGTGAGCGCATGGGGTCGGGACAACAGGGGGAGGGAGTGCAGCACCTCCAGCATCCAACCCCTGTGATTACATGGATCACCATTACACGTATCAGGTATTCCTGCAGGGAGCTGTTGGCAGAGGGGCTGCTGTGTTTGTGACAGCACAGCACGAGCGTGAGGGCTGTTTGCTTGTTTTACTGCAGGATTCCTCACGCGGGTGTGAGCTCCCTGCCTTCCCACTGCCAGGTAGGACAGCAGCGCTGTGTGGTCACACATGGATGGATGGTGCTGTGTCCTTCCAGTGCTCCCCACTCCTCACCCTGGTGGGCTTTGCCTTCTGTTGACCACGGCGAAACTGCTTTGAACCCCAACCTCACTGCACCGCTTCCTTTTTGGTGCTCCCAAGGTGACTTTGCAGCAACCACCAGAACCTCCCATCCCACTGCCAGCAGTGAGGGCTTTGATTTGCATGACGGAGATAGCACAGCAGCTCCGTGCCTTTCCAGCCTCCTGTCTTCTTGCTCTCACACCCTGTCAGAGCACTGCGTGTGCCTGACCTCAGAGCACCACGTCAGTGCTGGAGATGGAGGAGTTAGCACCTCGGGGTGGCTGCCCTGCTGAGCAAACAGCCCTGCAGTTGCTTTGGGGATGGTGTGAGCTCTCCTAAAGCTCTATTTCTGGAGCGTTGTCACAGTGCAGGTCCTCAGTTTGGTGTCCCCCACAAGCTCTGCCTTCAGAAATGATTACCTGCTGACCAAAGGGCTGTGATGCATTGCAATTGCTGCTTGGCTGTGTTCAAAGCAACCCTTTGGGGCAGAGTATTTGCAGCTGCTTGGCCTGTAGCTCCCCTTAATGCCCTTCTGCCTCTTGGGCAGATCAGGTGAGTTTTGTGGGGTGGTTTTGAAGGTTTTGTGAGCCTGGGCAACTGGGGGGGCTGTTCAGTGGGTGAGATGTGCTCATTTGGATGGGTGGCCAGGCAGAGCAGGGGGGTTCATGGCTCCTGGCGCTCGTTGCACTCAGCGCGTGTTGCAAAGCATGACAGGGATCACCTCCCGCATTGGTTTTCTGCCTTGGAAGCACCATCAGACAGCGTGTTTGTAAGGTGGGCAGTCAGGCACTGCTTGCACAGTGCTGAGAGCCAGGCCTGCCCCAGGTACCCACAGAGCACGGGGCTTGCAGGTCCCACAAGGTGGGAGGTGGGCTCCTGCTTGCGTTTTATTGCCCGCTCTCCAGACTATTGCTTCCTTTGTAAAAGGGTTATTTCCTTCCTGCAGTGCAGCATGGAGCAGGAGGAGGGTGTGCAAGCAAGGCAGACCGCACACCGGCTGCTGCGGTGGTGGCGCACCATTGCGTTCTGAGATTCACTGCTGCTCTGCCTGGGGCAAGGAGTGCCTCCAGGAGATGACAGGACGTGCTCTGCCCAGGGGAGAGGGGCTGTCCTCTGAAGTCAGCGTGTGTGCTTTAGCAGATTGTGAGTTTAGTTGGTCGGTGGGTGGGCTGGAGCAGTTCTGCTGGCTGCGGTTGGTGCTGCAGTCCCATGGCAGCACAGCTGTTGTGCAGGCAGGCTGTGCTCTGCTCCGCATCCCCGGCCCTGCAGCACAAAGGCAGTGCTGGGAGCGGAGCTGCTCCGTGTGCCCATCTGTCTGTGCCATTGGTGGGAGCTGCAGTTTGGAGATGCTTTTAATTGTGCAGGGAGCAGGTGGTGTGCCGTGGCACGGCTCACAGAGCTGGTGGTTCTCAGGGAATGGGAGCAGTGAGGGGCAGAGGGAACTGGTAGAACTGGAATGCCAGGCTGGGGGGGCGGGGGTGCGTGGGGCCCTCTGGGATGGCCTTTGTTGGCACTGCAGGTTTTGCTCCTGAGTGCATTGGAGGGGTTTAAATGACAGTTTGGGAGTAGAGACCCGAAATCATCCTATAAAGGTGAGGAAGGAAGCCCTGTCTTGGCCAAATCTCGGATGCTGGGGCAGCTCAGGCAGAGGTGAGGCTGTGGGGTGGGTTGCAGAGCCCTCCTGGCCTGGTAACCCCAGTGTGGCTGCAAATGGTGCTCCCTTCAGTGCACAGCTCTGTACAACACCTCCAAGCACTGCGTGTGGTGGAGGAGCCCTGTGTGCGTTCACTCCCTTCTCATACACTGAGCAAGTGTTTGTTCATGGCCACGTGGCCAACAGATTGAGGAACTGGACTGGATTGAGGCCAGCTGCTGCTGCTGCCCTGGGCTGGCTGTGGAAGGGCTCAGGGATCCCGTGGCTCTGCTTCCTTCTGAGCAAGGTGCTGAGCTTCCTTGGGTCTGGCTTTGGGCTGTGTGCTGTCCCCTGCCCCTGCATTGCTGTGGAGCTCTGCAGGCTTTGGCTGGTTGTGGGGGGGGCTCTTTCTCACCCCTTAATTCTTATGGGAAGCTCCTCCTTGCTTTGGCTCACCCAGGTGGATGCGTACAAAGCTCACCTTGTCCCAAATTCATTCATGTGATGTCATTGCAAGGCAGCAGAGAAGTGGGGTGCTTTGGTTCCTGACGCAGCTCTTTGCTTTGCGTGCACAGGCGTGGGACACAGACCTCGTTAGGTAAGGCTGTGATAAAAGCCCCCCCATTGCTCTTCCTGCAGTAAGATAGCCCATGCCCAGAGCTAACCCAGCCCACAGGGGAGCCTCAGTGACAGGGAGCTGGGTGAAGAAGTGGTTGCTTCGTTCCTTTTGGTTGCAGACGTGCAGATGGAGCACTGGAAGTGCTGCAGCTGAGCGCCCTGAGCTCTGCCCCCTCCCAGGGGATGGAGAGCCACAGCTCCCAGCAAATAGCCCTGCGTTCCCAATGGAGGCAGCTGGCCCTGGCTCGGGGGTTCTGCCTCCTGGGGCGCACGCAGAGCCGCCTCTGGAGTCTGAAGAAGTGCAGTGCTTTCCCTTTGTTTCTGCTTCCTATGGGTTGGGGTTCCTGCTGGGGTTGGCTGCCCCATCCAGGAGCCTTTCAGTGTGCTGCCGGTTGGGATCACCGCTGCGGGCAGGGGGGGGTGGGTACGTCTGTAAGTGGTGCTGGCACCTATCAGAGGGCTGCGTGCGCCAAGCAGAGCACCAGCTTTGATGTGCTGGGGGGGAGGGGGGGTCAGCCAACCTGCTCTCAATCCAAGGACACAGCAATGGAACAGAGCAGAGCTCAGCACAAAGTCAGAGCTCGCAGTGCCAGCCGCTCGTGTCGAAGCCCCACAGGAGGCCCAGCAGTGCAGGTTGGGTCCGAGGTGTGCACAGCATCAGTGCTTCGTGTGCTGCAGTGGAACCAGCAAAGGGTTGGGGTTTTTTTCGACGTGGAATGTTCTCATTCAGAGATGTTCTGGGTTTGTGTCGGTGCTGTGCTGCCTGCTGGTGTTACAGGGGGTGGGCAGAGGTTGGTTGGGGTAACAACGTGGAATTGCACTCTTTGCTATCTCCATTCGTTAACACGCATCTTGGTGATGTGTATGTGTTGATAAAGTGCTGCGTTGTCATTGTATGGATGACCAGAAGCTCGTTAACATCCTGTTTTAATCTATCAGGTGTAATCCCTGCCGTTGTTTTCCTCTTCATCTTTTGCTTCGCTTCGTCTCTGATCTCTGCAGACGAGTTAGCTCGTGCAGTCCATTGCAATTAGTCATCGATGTCTTCCTCTAATCTAATAGGTTTCCCAGCTCCACGCTGGCACTGTTGGATCACTGTGCCCCCCACAGGCAGCTGCCACAGTGCAGGGAGGTATCTGCTGCTTCCTCAGGGAGCCCATTATCGAATGCTGCATCTGCAACGAGGAGCTGCTGGTTTCCTTAGCTGCTCTGTGAGGATTTCTCCCAGCTGGTTGCTGGCTGTGCACGTTGCATGTACGGTTGTCATTTGCAGCTCTGTTTCTGTGTTTGTCCTTTCTTCCACAAAGCCCATCCATCTCAGCAGCTGCAGAGCTGCAGGCCGTGTCCTGGGTGGTGGAGGCAGTGGGACTTCCATCACACTGCAGCAAACAGTGATGGAACGGTGATAACTGGAGGATGTGAGCAAAGCACACTGCAGCAGCTGCAGCCCAGAGGGATTTCCATCCTGGGGTTTAAACTCTTATCTGCAACTGAGCTCTGAGCTGCCCTCAGGAGCCGCTCTGTGCCCCGAGTTGTCTTCTTTCATTTTGTGGGTGCTGATGGTGTGCATCAGTGCTGGACTCTGTTCCTTGGGCTGCTGGGTGTGGGTTAACCCTCTGCCCTGCTATGGGGACATGGCGGGTGCAGTTTGGGACCATTATAAGGACATCCTGGCTCTCCCCTGTGTGCTTTTCTCCTAAAGCAGGGGGAGAAGCTCCCTACAGGAGAGCCTTGCCATGCTGTCAGGCGTGTGTTGGGATGGGGACAGGAGGTGGGCTGGCGGAGGGCAGCTGGGTGTGCAGGTGGTGATGCCCCACTCCCACCTGGGGGTGTCACAGCTGTACATCAGCTGGGAATAAAAACGAGCCCCGCACTGCTTTGCTTCTGGCTGGACTTGGAAGCGTCCCTCGGTCTTTTGAAAGATGCTGTTTGGTGTTGGAGCAGAGATGAGCAGCCTGAGGTCAGAAACCTGCGTGAGGGCAGAGTGGCACAGCTAATGAGCTGCACTGCGAAGGCAGCTGATGGCATACGGGGTATCCAAGTGCTCCAGGCATGGGCTGCTGCAAACAGGGATGTGAGAAAGCAATGAAGGTGGTACAGCAAAGCCTGGGGCTGGAGGAAAGCTGCTCCAAGCCCAGGTCCTGTCCTTCCCAGCCCACACTGAGCCTCTTGCAACTGCTTGGTGTGCACCTGGCTCATTCTTCTGACTGCTGCTGGAGCGAGGAGGAGGACTGCAGCCCGTCCTGTGCTGCTGCAGGGCTGCACCAGGCAGGTGTGCAGGGCTGGGCTGGGCTGTGTCTGGCTGCAGTGGGCTCTGAGCTGTAAGAATAGGGCTGAGGACGCAGCGTGGCAGTGCCTCATTGCTGCTGCAGGGCTGGAAGAAAGCAGTCACCTCACCATGAGGTCAGAGCGGGGTCAGTGGAAAAAGATATATTCTTAGATTGCTGCAGAAAGCTGAAAAAAAGTGCAAAAAGCAGCGTTTGAACTCAGCAGGCCAAGGCTGTGATGGCAGCAGCAAGGAGTGGGTGGTGGCCCAGCAGAGGGGTGTGAGCATCCCAGGGCAGTGCTGGCACGTGGCTCATTAGTGCAGAGACATCATCTCATGTCTGAACGCTCACAGAAGGATGTGTGCTGGACCTGCAGCGTGTGCTGGACCTGCAGCGTGTGCTGGACCTGCAGCGTGTGCTGTGCTAAAAGCAGGAGTGACATGCAGGTTTTCTCAGGCGTGCACACCTGCTGGCTGTGGGGAGGATGGAGCACCTGGCAGTGCGGGATGGCAGTAAGTTCCCATCCTGCAGGGTGGGTTATCCATTGCCCATTGCAGAGAGGCTGCCAAATCAGCAGCTCCTAGCTAGCACCGCAGCACAGCGTGCACTGCATCACCCGTTGCCTTGCTGAGAACTTCCCCAGCGAGGCAGGGATGTGTGTGCCCACTTTGGCATCCTGGTGGGAACAGCAGCAGTGCTGATGTTAGAGCAGAGGGAGCAACCAGGTTAATAACTGGGTGCTGGGATTTAGCTTCGTGCTGGAGGGATCCCTCCTGGTTGGGGTGGAGATGCTTCCAGCCGTGCTGTCCCCTGGTGATATGTCCTTGGTGCACACAGCTGCTGTCCAGCCCTGAGCACGCTGCCAGCATCAGTATTCCAGGCACAAGCACAGCCCTGGTAACGTGCAGAGCTCGGCACTGTGCAGGAATGCCCTTGAAAGGCAAATTAAGCCAAACTCCCCGGTGGCTTTGGGGAGCAGCAGGGCTGCTGTCATCCCTGCTGAGGATGAAGTAGGTTTTGAGGTGTCTGCTTTTGCTCCTCTTCTGCTTCCCCTTCCCAAATGATGTGAGCTGCAGACTTGCCGTGCTGTGGGGCTGCTGCTAAGGGGGGTTTGTGTGCAGGTGCTGAGGTGGTGCATGGAGATACACGCACCCCTCAGCCTTCAACACGGAGCACTCGTTGTGGCTTCTGCACGTGGTGTCCTTGCTCATGTAAGCATTTAGAGCAGGTTTGATTGAATGCACGTGCTAAAATCACACCCCTGAAACACGTATGTGTTTTAGCAGTGTTCATGGATTAAAGAGGAGGGGTTCTCGGGGTGTTTCTCAAGTGACTTCAAGATAAGCTGCCTCTGCAGTGAGCACCATGGGATGCTCCGGGCGGTGATGTGCTGTGCAGAGTCCTCCCAGATCACACTTCCCCTTGCTAAGCTGCTTACAAGCTGTGGTTACCAGCCACGCTCTGAGCACTGATGTCTTTATCGAGGACTTCTCCCCATGTGGGGGTCCTGCAGCAGTGTTCTGGCTGCAACAGGAGCAGCCTGCAGCGTTCCTGGCTGATCAGTGCAGAGCGTTTCCAAAATGCTGAGCGTGTTTCTGTTGGAATCCAGGCGTGTCCCCATTTCCCCAAACTCAGTTCCTCTCACACCTCATTTTAGAACTCTCCCCAGACAACAGCTGGGCTTCCTACTGAGATCCCAGTTCCTCCTTGTGGTTCTCTTTCCCCGGCACGCTCAGCACTGCCATGGGTGAGAGCTGTGCATGTGCTGCTCTCGTTGCTCTGCATGCACGTGCTGTTCCCTTTGCAGCAGGCATGTGGTGTCCTGGTGGAGATGAAGACATGAAGGACCAGAGCTTTGTGAGTGCTGCCCCTCTGCTCTGTCTCACTTTTCCTCCCCATGCACTGTGTGCATCTCCGAGGCAGAGGGACGGTGCCACTCTCTTATCCAAGTATTTTGGGGAGGGTTTGTGCTCTGTGTCCTCTGCCCAACAGCTGTGTGGTGCTGGTGAAGAAGTGAAATTAAATGTGGGCTTTGGTCACGCTTGGAATTCTAATCTGTGTTTCACTTTTGTTTCCTGTTTTCATAGGAATTGCTCAGAACATCAGTGGTTGGGAGGAATGGAGGAGAGCACTGGTGAGTACTGTGATGCTGTACCGTAGGCTGTGAACCTGTTCCTTCTTCCTTGGGTAAGCACTGCAGTGAACCTCGTTATTTTGAGCCTCGTGCCTTTAATTCGAGGCAGATGAGTAGCAAATGAGATGGTTTGCATCAGCTGCAGCTCTGCTGCACAAATGGCGTGGGCTGGAGCCGATGGATCTCTTCTGAAATCCCCCTTCCCTGCTAGCTGGAATTGGTCTCTTGAATATCCCAAGCTCTTGGAAACAAGTCACAGCCCCTTTCGTAACAGGGAGGAGGCCAGGAGCATTGAGCTGGTGTGTGATAGGAGCAAGGCAGTGACAGGTCGGAAGGAGGAATCGGCTCCTGGTAGCTCCTGATGTTGCTGTATTTGTTTCCCTGGGCTGCTCTGTCTTGCAGAAGATGTGAAGTTTTCAATTACAATTTGGCTTTAAAGCTCTTGCTTTAGGCACTGCTTACCACTTGCCCTGAGGCGAGCAAGCTCCTTCCTTTCAGCTTTAACCAATGCAAGAATTTGGTTTCCTCTAAAACTAGCAGTTTTTTTGGCTCGGTGTTGTTGAACGAATGTTCCAACCACGTGCCAAAAAGGGCTGTGAAAGGCACTGGTTTTTTCCATTACCCTTTTTTCCATCCCCGCTGAGATGGGGCTTGCATGGAGGGCAGCCCATCCCCACAAGCATCTTTGGACCGCGCTGTCCTACCTTGTGCAGCTCTGTGACCACTGATGTGACTTCCAGACTCTTCCTGTGCCATCAGGTGATGCCATCCTTTGAGCTCGAGGAGCCACGTGTGACAGCAGCCTGGTGTGCTCGGGGTGCCAGGTCTTGCCTTCGTGCAAAGCTGCTTGGCTGGAACCCAGCAGCCTGCTTGGAGAAAGCCAAGTGTGCATTCCTGAAGGCACATCAGGCTTATAATCCTGGTGGCAAGCATTGCTGCTGCGCCCTGTAATTGTTGGCGTGCAAGGTGCCCATTTAATTGGCGGTGATGTTTCCCCTGCGGTTTGCCTGTGGCAAACTGATCCCAGATGGAGCCTTCCTGGGGAGGTGGGAGCTGTGGCCGTGCAGATGGCAGCTCCCTGCTCAGCCCTGGGGTGCAGGCAGCAGCAGGGCGAGTTGCTCCATCCCTCCAGCCTTCACGGCGTGGCTTCGAGCAGCACTGCGGGCTCTGCTGGGGCTGCTGTGTTCGTGTCACAGAGCTTCACGTCCCTCCTTGCTCCGTGTGTTGGTGTGCTGGAGCCTGTCAGGCTGCCAGGAGCTCTGTTTGCTGATGGGAGCAGTGCTGGGGCCTGGGATGTGAAAGGCCTTACGTTCTGCTTGCATCTCATCAGCTGAAGTAGAACTGCTTCCCCTTCGGGATGGAGAACCCGGGCTCAGTCTTTGCATGCTCAGAGCCCCCAGAGCTGACCGTGAAGCTTTGTGTCCTTAATGCTGGGAGCTGAGAGCCCCATACTCAAAGCAGAGTAAACAAATGGGTCTCTTATTGCTTTTTTTTTTTAATTACTTTGCTTTTAAGGACGCTCATTCTGCAGGTGCTGCTAAGCTCGGGACTCCGGGGTTGCTCCGGGCACTGGGGCTGGAGATGAGGTAAGGCAGAGCTGCGTGCAGGAGCTGAAGCCCGTGCCCTTTGCTCCTGCAGAGCCTGGTGCTTTTTGATGCTGTCCTTAACCTGGTTGTATATTAACTGCCCTCCCAATGCTGCATGGCTGGCTTTTGTTTTAACCACGTTGGCGCGTGTTCAGAGCTGGTGTGCTTCGAATGGCCACTGGGACTGCACAGTCAAGCAGAAATCCTTTTTAGCTGTCAGGCTTCGCTGGCCACAGTGGGTGGGGGAGCTCCTGTTGGCTGGATGCCCTGGCTAATTAAAAATGAAGCGTGCTGTTGTCTTCAGACTTCAATTCGTGTTTGGCCCCCCCCCCAGGGCTGGTGGAAGCGTGGTCTCCATGTGGCTGCAGGGAGGCTTCAGAGCTTGTTGGTGTACATTCTAGAGCAGGTATGCAGCTTCAAATTGGCTCTTGACTCTACCCTGGGTTATTTTTCCAAGTACAGAGAAGAGCATGCAGGAACTTTTGGGCTGTGGCCCTGAGTGAGTGTCTGTAGGTGGCTACAGTTGGTCCGTGGTGATGCGGACGTGCATGTGTTGCAGCCACAGCAGCATGGGATGGCTGCTGTTCTCTGGGGTGAATGGACCGAGTGAAGTTGGGTTATTTAACAGCAGGCCGTGCTGTGTGATGGCACTGTGAGCTGGCAGTGATTCGGGGTCTGTGTGAAGTCAGGGCCCAGCCCTGAGCTGTGCTGTTGGTGTGAGGGTGGAGGTGGTGGGAGCAACACCTAAATGTACACACGGTGCAGGGCTGAGCTTCCCTTCATCCCAAGGTTCCACCTGCACAGCTGTCTGCTGAAGGGAAATGGCACTGCAGCATCTCACCCCGTTCACATCTTCCTGTCGCTGCAGGGAGCTGCAGCATCACGTTCTGCTTTCAGGGTGTTTGCACTGTGTTTGCTGCCCTCTCCCAGGGGCTGCTCCCCTCTCAGAGTGGCACAAACTGTATTTCAGCCCTTTCCTTCATGGAAGTGATGCAGTGGTGCTGCAGTGCCCTAATAAGGACAGAGGCCAAGAGCTCCAGAACAAGCAGCTTGCTGGTCCAGCACGCTCCGAGCCTTCCTCCAAGGAAGGCTTTGCTCTCCTTCAACCTTCAGTGCTCCGTTGAGGAGTTCTGCTGGTGGCATTGGGATGACCCTTTGGGCAACTGCTGAGAGGGCTGGGAAACGTGAGCAGCCTCTTGCACACGCTGTTCTAGAATAACACTTGGAGTTTATGGATTCTTGAAGAATATTCTGCAGTTATTTCTTTATTCACGACCGGCTTTCATCCCTTTCGCCTCCTGCTGTGCTACTTTTTTTTGCCAGTTCTTTTCCAACTAAAAATAGGAAATACTCCTCGAGTTCCTAAGCTCTGTGCAGACAAAGCAGCAGTTTGTTTCAGCATCTGTGCAGGCTGCTGGGCTGCGTGCCTCGTAAGGAAACCAGCGTGATATGGATCTGCTGCTTTTGGACACTGGGACTCCAAATGGAGGCTGAGGAGAGGAAGGGGCTGGGATTGGGAGTGCTGCTGTGCCATCAGCATTGCTCCTTGCTCCCAGCAGGATGTGTGGCTGAACAAGTAATGCCAGCAGATGCTCCAGAGTTTGGGAAATGAGTGCGTGATCATTGCATGTGCAGATGGATTTGCAGGTCACCCCTGATTCAAAGCACAGCCACCCTCCTCCTTTGGGTAATGCCCTGCGGGGAAGGTTTGTCCTCCAGGAAGGCACGAGCCACAGTTCCCTCATGAGATGCAATATATTATGTATACAGCAGTATAACTGTTTTGTGCAATACAGTAGAGGAGCCAAAGTGGCCAAAGTGCCTGAGATTAAACGTTTAATTACAGCTGAAGTGTGCTGTGCTGCGAGAGAGGCCAAACCCGGCCGTGCCTGAGACGCCTTTACCGCAGGGCTGTGCTGATCTCATTTGGGACCATTTGACTTTTAAACGAGGTGCAGCACAGAACACTGGCTAACCTGCCTGAAAGCACTGCTGTAAGTAGGTGAGTGCGCCTGGCAGGTTAGCAAAGCCCTTTGGGACACAATCCTGATGCTCTTTTGTTCTTCAGCCTGCAGTTCCCAGGGTGCGTGGGGCGGTTAATGGGATGCCTGCACTGCACTGCTCTGCAGGTGACCTTGGCACTGCAGCACCCCGTTCCGGGCTGTTGTAAAGCCGTGGGGTGTTCAGTTTGTGCAGCTTTCTCTGCCCGGAGGAGAGCAGAGCTCGTCGTGCTCTGGTGGCTGCATTGTGGGTGTGTGGGAATGGGATACCTGGCACAATGGGCTGGCAGGAGCCGGGTAGGGGCGGAGGCTGGCGCTGAGTGAGAGGTGTTGCACCTGCTGCAGTGCTCAGATTGAGCTGAACAGTTTCCTTGTATTGAGAGATAAGGCCGTGTAGGACGTGTAATCAATCCGGGCCGACTCGCTGGGTAAGTAGGGCGCTGCTGGAGGGCCTCTCAGCTCAGCCCTGACGCTCACATCGCCCTCTGCAGTGTTGTCTTCTGTCATTTGCCACCTGATTTCAGTAGTGGATCTCAGTGAGGCTGGGAGAGGAGCCTGTCTGGAAGCAGAGGTATGAGGGCTTGGTTTAAACGGAGCCATCGCTATTAGCGTTTTTTGGGTCACACAGCAGCAATGCAATGAATGGCAAGCGCAGCCCTTGGGGTGGGATGCTGTCACCGATGCTGTTGCCCTCACAGATGGGGTTAGCTGAACAGAGCTGCTCTTGGCACAGTGCTGGGAAGGAGCCTGGCTCTGTTTTCATGCAGGTGTGGGGCTGAGCCAGCCGTGACGGGCAGATGATAACCACAGGTTAACGCGTGTGAGGAGAGCTTGGGAAAAGCAGCCCTCCAGCCTGGCTGTCCTTGCTGGCTTTCTAAAGGACTTGCCAGCTGGGTTACGGGGATGTTTCGTTCCTCTGTGCGTTACAAGTGATGAGTGCCGGAGCTCCGTTCTGCCTCCTGCAGATGGCACCGCGCGGTGCCTCCCGGCTGAGCGCTGCAGTGCTGCGGCGCGGCCGCCAGGGGGCGATGGTGAGTCGGCCGGCGGAGCTCCGGGTGGTATTTGGGGGAATAATGGGGGAAATAATGGGGGGAAATGGGGCTGCGAGGAGCTGGGGGGGTCGGAGATAATAAAGGGAGGCTTTGGGGGATGCAGCGTGTGCCTTCTTGCGGGGAGCACAGCGGCTGGCTCTGTCTGAGCGCTGTGTGTTGCAGGCGTTAAGTTGCATTTCACTTTGGGGAGGGATGGAAAATCGCTCCAAGTAATTAACTGAAGATGCCGATATTAATGAAAGGCTTTCAAAGCTGAGGCTGTTTGGGGGGGGGCAGGAGGGGTGAGAATCCCCTGTTGAGTCGATGGCAGCAGGGCCTAAGGAGTGATGCTGCAATTATTAGGCTGAAATGATGTTGAACACGAAGCTAATCCCGTTATCTTGCAAATATGGAGGAAACTGCTTGCTCCGGATAGCTCTGTAATGGGATTATTGCAGTGAGTGGCACCCCTGACATTCCCTGTCTGCTCGGGGTGAAGCATTGATCAGCACTGATCAACCTTCCCATGGGTGCTTTGCTGGGGGGGGGCGCTGCTTTTCAGTGGTGCTGCAGTATTTCTTATGGAGGAAAGAGCAGCTTTGATGCTGAGCATCCCCTCCCCTTGAGAAGCCATTCCCTCCTCCGCAGCAGAGATCCCTCCCTAAGGAAGAGACCTGAAGGACAAGGATGAAACGAGGCATCCCTCCATCGTGCCTTCCTGGCACTGAGTCCCCAACCCGTCGGGTCACAGTGTGAGAAGGACGCACTGCATTGAGTCCTGAGGAGCCCCGAGGATGCTCTGAGGATGGGAGCCCTCTGCTACGAGGAAGGGCTGCAGGAGCTGGGGGTGTTCTGAGCACCAATTGCTGTTGGGTCTTCAGAAGGATTGTCCTGGGGGTCCCTAAGCCATCTGTGTGCTACACTGCTGTGTCAGCAGTGCAGGAGAGCACAAGAGCCAAGGTGATCCGGCAGTGAGGAGAGGAAGGCCTTAATGAGTAAGCCTGCCTGGCTTGGCTGTGAGCTTGCTAGCTCACATACCTGGAATAGCAGCACGCTGTAACTCTTAGGCTGCACGAGTTGAGAAGGTGAGCAAATATTTGCAGAGCTCGCCCTTGCAGGGCTCATGGCTCAGGCTGCAGTTGGAGCTGGCTGTACCAAAGGCGGTCCCATTGCCACAGGGTTTGCCACAGCCCTGTTTGCGTTTATCCATGTGTCCCACCAGCATTGCAGCCGTGCAGAGCAGGGGTGCTGTTTGCTGGTCTCAGATTGGGATTTTTGGCTGCTGTTTTGGGGTCGTGCCCCTTGCTGCCAGGCAGGGTGGCTATGATGGTCCCCCCAAACAGCATCAGGGTGGAGGAATTGGTGTGGGAGCAGTGTGAGGGGTCCTGCTTGCAGTGGGGCAACAACCTCAGGGAAAGAGCTTGCTGCAAGGTGATGACGAGCCGTGCCTCCCAGGCTGTTGGTATTATCTAATTCTGGGCTGTTTCCTTTAATTATATGAAACGTCCTTGACACTGTAAACAATTGCCATGGCATTGTCTCTGCAGCACCGTGAGTCAAAGATGACGCATGACCAGCGTTGGGTTTGGGGACCAGAGCTGGGCTGCGTGTGCCACACTCACAGCTGCGCCATGCTGCCAGCCCTGCCTTTTGCTGGCACAAAGCAGAGGCTGTGGGGCTGTGCTGCTGGGGGGCACGCAGAGCTCCCATCCAGCTTCACCTCTGGGGCATTTCACTGCCCTTTCCAAAGCAAGCAGGTTCAAAAGGGACGAGGAAGGGATCATCTGCAGCCCCAAAGCACGCTGCAGTCTGCTGGCACAAAAGCATTTGCTCGGCACGTTTCAGACTTCAGCCTTGCTGCTGTGTGCTGACATCTCGGGTGCTGCACGAGAGCAGTGTGTGGGGCTGGGGTTGGGGGTTTCGCTGTCCTGCTGGGTGCTGGCAGGGTGGGACTGCTGTGGATGTGCAGCCCCTGGGAGCCCTATGGGACTGAACTCGCTGTGCGTTATCTCGGTGCTTAAATAGAGAACAAAGCTTGTATCAACGTGAATCACAAAGTTGATAAACTGGAATGGTTCCTCTCAGAGCTGTCTTCTTGTGTGGAGCAAATATTTATCCGCATTGTTTCAGAAGGCAGATTTGTGCAAGTCGGAGGTCAGGCCTGTCCTTACAAGCGGCTTGTGAAGGCACACCGTGCTTGGAGGGAGCTTCTGTGCCCGGTGCTGGTGTGTTGGAAGGAAACGCCTGTTGTGCGTGAGCTCTGAGTTGCATGGGTGCAGAAAAAATAAGTATTTTTCCTCGTTGGCTCAAAGGGACCGAAGCCAAATGTGTCTGCTGTGCCCCCCAGATCCTGCGCCGCGGCAGGAAACTTGGTTTTCTCCTCCATACGAATCTGCTCGAGATGATCAGAAGCTGAGATTGTGTGCCAAACTCGCCTCGCATTTTAATGAGGAGTTTCTGGCCTGGTCGATAATGAGGGCAGAGCAGGTGCGGTGGGAGCTGGGTGTTCCCCAGCAGCAGAACCATGGGGCTTTTGTGAGCCTCCCTGGGCAGAGCCAAGCGAGGGGCGGTGGGATGCCCTGGCACCGGCGCTGCCTGCTGGTAATTGGGAAAAAATGTGACTTCAGAGTGTGGTGTGGAGGTGTTGAAGGGTAATTGGGCTTCTCGGTGCCTGCAGCGAGCCCCGCGAGGCGGAGGACGTGCTGAAATGCTGTGCTGCTCTTTGGGTTTTTTGGGATGAGGGGTGAGTGCGATTTCTGAGGCTTCTACCAAACGTTAAAAGGAGGAAATGAGGCTGATGGTGATCCTCCTGCCCTGCTCACTGGCACGTCGGCAAGGATTAGGGGGAGGAGAAGAGCTTTGGGGTGGCGAGTCTTGTGATGAACGTGAGCAGAGCTCCCTCCTGCTGTTCGTTTGCAGCCTGCAGTGCTTTGCAGGGCCTGTCCTGTCCCATTGCTTTACAGGTGACCCTTTGCCAGAGGGCTCGGTTGCTTGCCGTGACATCCATGTAAAGCCATGAGGTGTTGGAGCAGGGCATGCTGAGTGCCTTGGGTTTGCCCACGAGGGCAACCAGCTGAGTGTGTGCACTTATCCAGGTCAGTGGGGGAGGGGTTGAACCAGAGCAGACCCCATGCAACCCCTGAAAGGACAGGGATGTGCTGTGTTTGTGCTGAAGCTGCAGTGCTCTGTCTGTCTTTGTTTCCAGAGCCGTGCAATAGGAAGCCTTGGGTGATGTTGGTGGGTAGGTTCTTCTCTTCATTTTTATTGTCTGAGGGAAAGGGTTGTTTTAATGGGTAAAATAGGAGTTAAGCTAAATGCTGTTTCTTCCCTAAGCAACGGAATAATTAATGTAATGTTCTCCATGTTTTTGCTTAACATCTTCCTAATAATGTAGCTGCAAGTGACAGATGGGCATCTTGCCTCCGAGTGCTTCGCTGTTGGGAATATGCTGTTGCTTTGCTGATGCCTGATGCTTTGCTGGAATGCGTCCTGTATCTGTGCTTCCTTTGGCTTCTGACCAGTGCTCCTGTTCATGCAGCTTCAAGCTCCAAA
The DNA here is from genome assembly GCF_016699485.2 of Gallus gallus. NCBI lineage: Eukaryota > Metazoa > Chordata > Aves > Galliformes > Phasianidae > Gallus > Gallus gallus. Next base: position 2,491,222 of record NC_052554.1, read on the forward strand.
AAGTCGTTGGTTGGCTTTGGAGGTTCCCTTGCTGAAGGACAGCCCGGCCGTGAATCACCGCAGCCCTCGAGTTAGCTGAGATGGGACCGAATCTTTAATTTTCAGGATTACATTCCTTAGCATTCCCTCATCTGTAAACAGGAAAATCTTTAGCATATGTGGTAAGTAATTAGGGCGAATGGTGAGGAGGCATTGATGGTATGTTTTCAGTGCTGGCCAACGTGTACTTCCATTGCAAGTCCCACGTCTTCCATTGGGAAACAAGGCTAAGGGGTTCTTTGACCTCACATCCTTGTCCTAGAGCTGTTACAGAGCATTTCCCTGCTCCCTGGGACAGGCGGGTGCTCCTTTTGTTCCTCTGCGCCGTGAAGATTCCAGCTGGGTTTCTCCTTCTCCATCATGAGATGGCCACGCTCAGTCCAGCTCAGCTCCCGGGCAGCATAGGACCACGTTGGCTGTGGGATGCCACCATCCCAGCACGGAGCACATGGCATCAGGATGCTGCCTGGTGTGCCAGCCCCATCTGCACCTCGCTGACCCACCGGTGGGGCCGAAGGGACGGGAATGCTCTGCCACATGGGAGTTTCCCATTTGGAAAAGTCTCAGGAAGCATGGAGGAAATCACATGGCTTGGGAGCGCTTACCTCACTGCTCTGTCTCATCCAACGCAGCAGCTTTCATCAAAGCATGCAGGACCTGAACAATGCAGTGCCAGCTGGCTTATAAATAAACGTGCTTCCGTTTCCACGCCGGCACCGGGATGGCTTTTATACCACATGAGGGGAAAGGAAGAGCGTCACGTTGTCGGCTTGTGACCTTTGAGCTCAAACCATCGGGCTGTAATGGATAACTCCTCCACATCTCCTTCTGAGCACAACCCAGAAATGATCACCTCTGTGGGCAGCTCCGTGTGGTTTTCACACTCATTCCTCGTTCTGCCAACCCGCTGAGCTTGGCTGGCAAACAGATGGTGATGGAGGACGTCCAGAGTTGGCTGTCCCCTCTTCTCCTCCCTTCAGCCCCAGTGAGACACTCCCGTGAGCATTGGGAATTCCCATTGGTATTTCAAGCTGGAGCATTTTTGGGCTTCCTGCAGTGACTGCTGATGGGTTGGGAAGGAAAACGCCCAGTATCGCTGGGCTCGCACCGCCGGCTCCGTCTGCAGGGCTGGGATAATGCAAGAGTCCTTAATGTGCCCATGGCTGAATCATGGGACGTCAGTGCCTGAGTCACTACAGATGAATGCGGTGTTTCACGTTGGTGCGAACTGAAATGTGAACAACAGTGTCTCTATTAGAGCAGCTAATAATACTTGTGCTCATTATGGGTTTCATTCGATTTTTAAAGTGAAACAATCAGGAAGAGTTCCTCCTGCAGTGTGTATGGACAGAGCGGGAGTGCTGCGGTGCTGGGTCTTAATGGGATGCTGCTCTGAGTGGAGAGGAAAGGAAGCTTTGGAGGGGAGCACCTATGTGACACGTCCTTGCTCCAAGCGTGGCTCTTCTTTCACCTGGATGTGCTTGGCTGGGGGCTGAGCTGTGCAGCCCTGGCGTGGTTCTGTCTGTGGGCAGCCCCAGATTTGTACCATGCCATACGTGGGGGAGCAGTGGGCTGCTCCCATGCTGTGCTGAGGCAGGTGTCCACGTTAAAGCTGACGTTGCTTTTGGGTCAGATTTCTGCTGTTCTGTGCTCTGCTGTCCTCCTCCTGGTGTTCCTCCCCCTGAAAGAAGAGCTGCAGCTGCTATTCCTCGAGTGTCTGAAGCCCAAACCGAAGCTGCCTGTCTGCAGATCTTTGCTCCTCGAGCAGCACAGCTCTGCAAGCATCTGTGAGCAACGTTGCTGAAGTCTCGTTGATGGTTCACGAGACCTCATCAGCGATGCAGGGACGTGGCAGTGGTTTGCTGCCCGCTTTTGTACACTCACAGCCCTGAGAGTCACTGAAGCGCTGAATCTCTGTGGCCGTGCCATCTCATGGGCTGCCCCACTGCAAATGGAAACACAGTGGTTTAAACCTTCCATTGAATCCTAATGGTGTTTTACTGATGTAGAAGCAAGGGTTGGGTGTTGATATGCTGCTGTGCTTTAGTGAGTTGCCGTGTGTCAGCTTTGTGCACTCTTTGGTCACTACAAACGCAGCATACAATGCACTGATGCCCTCTGGAAGTTGGGCAGCTACAGGGTGAGTGTACTGCTCTGCAGCAGGGAGGTTCTTCCCACCTCCTCCCAGGGTGTGCAGCTGATGCACAGTTTGGAGAAGGCATCCAGCCTCCGATCTGTGAGCTTTATGGACCTTCACCAGCTGGCTGTGGATTTAAATGGCCTTAAGATGGCTTTTTTCCTTTGTGAGCCTTGAAACGAGGTGGAGAGCACATGCGAGTCTGTCTGTCCTCATCGGGCTGCTGCGACAGGCCAGGAACGCGAGCTGCTATCTGAGCACAGAGATGGGGCCGGAGGTGGGTGGGTGAGAAGAGCAGCCGTGCTGGGAACGTCGCTTCAGCTCCGCACGGTGGAGGCGGTGGAATTTGCTGGTCCGCCCACCCGGTGTGCGCTGATCCGTCGCTCCTCCACCTGCTGCTGCTGCCCCGCTGCTGGCGGAGGTGTGGGGCACTCCTGCTTCCTCCCATGTGGTTGCAGCTGTGCTTCAGCAGGGAGTGCAGCAGGCTGTGTGCCGGCACATTGCGTGGCAGCAGGAGGACTGAAGGCGCCGGTGTTGCTCAGGTGTGTTTGTCACTCAGGTGGAGATCTCAGATGTCACAGCTGTCCCCTTCCTTCTTCCTTTTGGGACCGGCTCCCACCCCACACGTGGGTCAGGTGCTCCTTTGGGTTCCTCTGCTTGCTCCCAGCTGTAGGTCACAGAGATCCTAACAAATTCTGGTGGAAAACCAAAAGGAATCCAAGTTGGATGTGCTTGAACTCTGCTGCCATGCGAAGGGTCAGGGATGCTTGCAGCTGGAGCCATCGAGACGTGGCAGCAATTAAAAAGAAGCTCTCATATTTTCCTTTTTAAAGAGCAGCTCTCCTTTGTGAGATTGAAATGAGAAGGTGCCATCCCTGCCCCTGCCTTCCTCCCAGTAACTTTAGCAGAGAGAGGATTGACATTAAACTGCATTTTATTGCATGTCTGCCTCGATGCGCGTCAGCCCCGGCACTCCTTTTGGGATCCCCTTTAATGTCAGAGCAGTGCAAGCTCCCCGTTGCTCAGAGTGCCAAGCTTTCTCACTCAGGATGGTGCAGTTTGAGTTTGTCTTTGTGCTGTAGTGAAGCCCCAGCTCTCCTTGCTCACGGTGAGGAAGGAGCGAGGGGTGTTGATGCTTTGGGTTGTGCAGCTAAGTGGCTGGAGCGTGGCTGTCTCCTCCCCTTCCTGAGCTTCAGCCCCAGCCAGCGCAGCTCTGGAATGACAGGCATTCCTGCGCCAGGGGAGCTGGCATGGGCGCCTATTTATGAGAATCAAGTGCCTGGGGAACGGGGAGCGGGACCCGCGTGGCCCACGGGCTGCCCTGTGGCTGCTTCTCCTCCGGCAGCTCCACTCGCGCCGTGTTGGACCCCCTTGGCGTGGGGTGACCCATTTGGAGGACCCCGGTGCTCTCCCAGGGTTTGGATTCCTTCCTCTCTCCTCCCGCCGCCTCCCGGAGAGCGGCTTCGGAAGGGATCTCATGGGGCAGCCGCGCTTCTCGAGACCGGTCCATCCAGCTGCTGCGGGTGAGTAATGGAGGGCGAGGGAACGGCGGAGACGTGGGGCAGGCAGGCAGGCTGCAGGTGGGACGGGGCGCTGGGAGAGGGGCAGCGCGGGGCTGGGAAGAGCCCGCAGCAATAGCTCCGCTTCCTTCCGTTCTCTGCCCCAGCGCTGGGCTGCAGGCGGTGCTTTCGGGATAGCTGAGCCCTCACCTGCACGGCTCAGGGTCTGCCCAGCGCTGGTGGGCAGCCCTTGGGGGGCAGCTGCAGCAGTGCTGGGGGGTAGAAGGGCCTCGGCAGCCACCTGCCTGCTGCTGCTCTCTGCATCCCGGAGTCTGAGTTTTAGGGGATGAGATTTGGTGGACAGGGCTTGCTGACCGACGCCGGCTGCCTGTCAGCCTCCCCGGACGCAGCGCTGTGTGCTGCTCACTTCTGTTCCCAGGGCTGTGATGCACAGAAACGAGGACGGTGCTGTCCGCTCGCACTGAGCTGCTGGCTCTCCTAACGTGGAATTTGCTGCTTTGGACTCAAACAGCCGACCCCAACCCATGGGATTCGTTTTGTCTATCTCACTTCTGTAGCTCTGAACCTCCCAAGCTCTGTTAGGGCTCAGAGGAAACCGGTGGGCTTTTCTTTGCCCCCCCCCCCCCGGGCTGCTCCGGCCGCTCGTGTTCAAAAGCTGCTAAAAATAAGTGGTGCTGAGGGAGAGTGGAAGGGAGAAATAGGACTTCAGCCTCCACTGTACCGTCAGGAGCTGCCAACAGCATCCCTGTGGGTCTGGGGGCTGTTAGGAGCCCCAGCTGCTCTTTCTCCCACCCCGAGCATTGGTGACTCTCAGGGCAGGGGGCTCTCCTGGTGTAGGACTGTAGGTTGGGGGTTCTGCTGCTGCCTGTGGGCTGCCCAAAGCTGCTCCCCGTGGTGCTGCTCGCAGAGCTGCTGTGAGCACAAAGAGGTGGTTCTTGTGTTCCCTCTGGCAAGATGCTGTCGGAAGGAAAGGTGTGCTGAGGAGTTGGGTGATCAGCAGTGCCCCAACCCTGTGCTGCTGCACTGCCTGAGGCTGCTCTGTGACTGCGGCTGTCGTGCTTTAAGGCTGGGCTTCTCCTCTTCCCTGGGCCATTCAGGCAGTGGACACAAAGCTTTTCAGGCAGCTCTCGGAAGCTAGCAGCGTTTAGCCAAAGAGCTTCTTTATACTTCAGCCTTAACAGTATTTCCATCAGAAATGTGTGCTGGGATGGATGGGGGCAGAGCAGCTCAGGGCTCTGCAGAGGTTTGGGGAAGGAAAGCGGTGTGTTCAGCCTCATCCTGCAGCTCTGTCCCAGGCCTTGCTGACCCTTCCTCCTCGAAGGAGGATTGTGCCACTTTGTCCGTGGAATGAGCAGCTTTCCCCTGGGTTGTTTGGGAACGTCGGATGAATTGTCAGCATCTGTTTAGCCAGGCTTTGGTTTCCTCCCATCCTTCAGCTGTGCTTTGTGCGGGTCTTGAAGTGATTTTCAGCTCATGTCGTGGTGTGCCGGGCGAAAACAACACCAGCTCCTCCTGGCCGTGCTGCTTGTGGTGGTGTGTGGCCCGAATTAAAGCAGTTGGAAAACTCACCAGGACCCACTCTGCAGTGACCGCCCTTCAGCTCAGCTCGGTTCTAATTGTAATTGTTCTCATGCTCTCCACCAGAGCTGCAGGTACCATCCCTCCCGAGGGGCAGCCTGTGGTTGGTGCCGTGCCTTATGCTGGGCTCTGCACTGTACCAAAGGGTCTTCTGGGGCTCGATTTGAAAGGTGAGGATCAGCTCTGCCTGCTTGCAGCGGCTCCTTCTGCCTGGGATGGTGGTGAAGCCATCAGACCATCACACAGAGGTTCATGTTTCCTAAAGGCCGGACCCATCACTGCGTGCTGCTGTGTCCCACGTGAACAACGCAGCATTTCCAGCTGCCCCACAGATCACAGCTCTGTTACTCCGACCCGGTGAGAGCTGACTGTGCCATGGCAGGAGGAAAAGCTTTGCTCTCCTCAGTAGTGATGCTGCCCTGAGCCTGCTGGCAGCTTTGGGAATGGATGGCACGCAGCCCCTTGCTGACCATGACGTGTTGCAGCCCACCTATGAGGCTCCAGCTGCTCCTGCTGACATGGCTTCCCAGGCAAAACATTGCAGCAGAGCGGCCTTGCACAACAGCTCACACCTAGCTCAGGGTGCAGCAGGAGGAGAGCATTTCTCCGATGGCATTTTAATTGCAGGAGCAGAGCGCAAATGTGGTGCAATTTGCAGGGGGGGGGGGGGCTGACACTGGGTGGTTCTCGGACCTCTCTGTGCCTGAGGAGAGCTGCATCCCTCCTCGTTGGCACGGCCCAGGGATGCAGGAAGAGGCAGAAAGCTGCAGCAGTGCCAATTTTGTGATGGATCCCCAAGCTTGCTTCAGTCTCAGTGTTTGGGTTAACACAGATCTGTTTGGACAGCTCCCATTCACCTGCTGGTTTTGGTGGGAGAGGATGTGGGCGGGTTGTTTTTGGATAGAGAGGTGGGACACAGCCCCCCGAGCACAGCCTCCTCCACAGACCTGCTGGTCTGTGAGGCATGGGCTGGGGCAGGTGTGAAACCACAGGCTTCTCCAGCTTGGAAGGGACCCCCATGGCCCACCAAGCCCAACCCCTGCCCCACACAGTACCACCTATGGCTGAGAGCAGTGTCCAGTCCCTTCCCCGCTCCCTGGCAGTGCTGGGCCCGATGCACCACTGCAGCAGACTTCACTCTATGGTTTTCCTGTGCAGGAGGGGGGGTACCTGGAGGGCACCCCCAGCTCCAGGGCTGTGTTCCTGCAGTGGGCACCTCCCTATAGTTTTTGCAGAAAGGCTAAACCAGGTCGTTCTGCAGCACGGGGACACACTGAGACCCGCTTATTGGAAAGCTCTTGACCTTCTAATGAGGACTGCCAGCTTCACCCAGGCCTCCAAGACCTCATTTAACCTTTGTAAGAAATTTAAAACAGGTTTACCAGCCTGGGACGGCAGTGGGGCAGGTTCCTTCAGCCTGGGTGCTGAGCAGAGCCGGGCGCACCACGTCCCTTTGCAGCTCTTGGTGGAAATTGAAGCTGGAAATGGGCTGTGGTTGGCACAAAAGTCCTTTTCCAGGGCAGTGCGAGCACTATCATGAGCAATCACTGAACAATGAGGGTATTTAAAACGCAGATCGTTAAAAGCACACCTACAGCAGCTGATCCGCCTGCTAATTAGCAGCGAATGTTAATTCATAATTGCATCATAACAGGCTATTTTAAACGCCCGTGTCCGCGTGGTAATTAAGGGATGGTGTAGAAGGAAGAGTGGAAGGGATGGTGGGTTGTGGGTCCTCCAGGAAGCAGCCTGGCCCTGGCACCAGGCAGAATGCATCCCTGTAGAGTTAGGGAGATGGTTTTGGGGGCATCAGTGTCATGGCTGGAGGTGCCACGCGGTGGTCACACTGTGTTGGGCTTCATTCTGCCCAGGGTGCTGAAAGTGATGGGTTGTGGTCTTATGCTGGCAGAGCATCTGATCCTCTTGCGCTGCTGCTGTTAGGCACAGAGCTGAGCACAAAGCACCAAAACCCACTGTTTTTGTGGTGTTTGAGAGCTGGTTCTGAGTGCGATCCCCCAACCTGGTGGGGCAGCGTGGCAGGCAGGCCAGAGCCACTGTGTTGGATATCAGTGCTGAACATCACAGCAAAACCAGGCTGTTGTATTCACCTGCATGCCTGGCACGAAGCTCCACCCTGAGATGGCATTCAGTCCAGCAACAGGTTCCTCCCCTTGGGATTAAACTTACTCGGGAGCTTTTCCCCTCTGTTCAGCTGCTCCTGGTGCAGGAATTGTGTGCATCTCCAGCACTCTGGGGAGGTTTGGGGCACGGGCTGCAGGCTCTGCAACCTCTTGGGTGGTATTTGGGCCTCTGAGCATCTGGACAGTTCCTCCTGGGTTCTTGGGTGTGTGTTTGTGTCCTTCCTTCTTCTCACCCTCTGTCCCAGCAGGAAAATCACGGGGTAGAGCTGCAGAACATCCTGGATTGGGGCTGACATCGTGCGTGCTGCTTTCCACCTCCATTCTCTCCTAAGGCTGAGCTCAGGCATCACATTGGTCATCTTTCTTTGAGTAGAAGTTGGCTGGCGTTGGTTTTTTACCACCTCTGGGTGAGCTGTTAGGGGCTGGTTGGGAAAAAATCAAAAAACAATAAAAGGGGAGAAAAAATTAGAGAAAGAAAAGGAAAAGTTCTCCCCCAGGTGCCCTCAATTGTCACTGCAGGAAATGTGGAGCTGGAGGAGAGGAGCCCGGGCAGCACTGAGTGCTGTAGGTAATGTCTGAAATGGCCGCAGTCGGCTCGGAAGGTCCTTCTTCCCCTCCAGTCCACACAGCAGTGGATCCCTTCCTTGCCAACCTGCATCCTGGGCTGGATTTCCTCTTCTGCTCCATCGTTTGGTTCAATACTGTGCTACTCACATGGGATCTGGATCCCAGCGTTGAAATTCCCTCTGAATTTCCTTGTGCTGCCCCTCTGTTCCCCATCTTCATTTCAGCTGCGCTCGAAGCAAGGTGTGCATAGGGTCTGCTCCAGAGCCCACAATCCCCCGTTGGGCAGAGCTGCATGTGGGGCTCCAGCAAACGTCAGCGCTGGGGCTTTCCTGGTTTCTTTCCTGTCCTTGGTCTGCTCTTCCCTGTGCTGACAGGGAGCTGCCTTTTCACATTGGAGCCTATCTCCGTGGTGGATATTTATGTGATATAACAGATACGTTTCTAGCTCTTTGTCCTGCATGCAGCATGGCTTTCCCCTCGAATTCCTTTCCCAATCTCTTAGCCCTGGGAGAAGGGATTCTTGGCTGACCTCGCCGCGTGGCCCAGGGGGTGTTGTCTTTTCTGCAGCACGCCGTGCAGGCTTTGCCTGAGACCGACTGAAAGGGCTTTTGTGATCCCAGAAGGCTTGCAAACTGCAGAGCATTTGGCTGGAAGGCTATAAAACGAGATGCACAAGTGCAGTCGGTCCCAGTGTGTTCTGCACACCACGAGTGCTCCTGGATGGAGCGTGGTGCTCCTGCAGTGCTGAAGCTGTGGGGTTCTCACTCTGCAAACTGAGGCCACCATCTGGCTTCGCTTTGCTTGTGTGCACTGTGATGTTTGCTGCAGGCAGCGCTGGGTTCTGCTGATGGCAAGCAGTCCCTTACGGTGCATCAAACACCCCATTAACAGCCACCAGCTTAGGGGTTTGTGCTCTGGTTCTGCTTTGCAGGTTGTTTCTTTAGGAGCTTTCTGCTGCAGTGAGTTGGGCTTTTCCTTTGTGTGCATCCCTTCCTGCCTGTGTGTCCTTCTCGTGGTGTTCTCCAGAGACCTCGAGTGCCATAGGTGGAGCGCGGGCTGCATTGTGCTGCTTTCCTGTGGAGCTGTTGCTCTTGGCCAGCAATGCTGGCTGTGTTTCTAGAGGAAAAAGCAGCAAGGCTCGGTCCCAGCGCCAGCAGCTGATGCAGTGGGGCTGCTAGCTTCACTGTGTGCAGATAGAGATGGGCTTTGAGGTGTCCACGCTCGTGTTGTTCTGTGTGTTTCGCACCAGGTTTGCAACTGCAGCGAAGCACTGCGTGCTCCTGGGGGCGAAGCTGTCACACTGCTGACTGACACGAGTCCTTGGTTTGTTAGGAAGCTGCCTGTCAGTCACCCTGGTGCTGTTAACTTGGGAAACCCCCCTCGTCTCCCCGAGCTAACGCCAATCGCTGACGGTTACGTGAAGGCATGGAACCTCTCTACCTTCTTTGCATGAGCGCGTGTCGCCGTTTCCCCGTGCACAAGGGCTGGGAGCTGGCAGCAGCTGCGTGCAGCACCGGGGTAACTGCTGTGCTCCTCTCCCTGCAGCTGAAGAGGTGGATCACCCCCCGAGTGATGCGGGTATGGGGGTCGACGTGCTGGAATCGGGTGACACCACACCTCCTACCAAGAGGAAAAGCAAGTTCTCGGGCTTCGGCAAGATCTTCAAACCTTGGAAGTGGAGGAAAAAGAAAAGCAGTGATAAATTTAAAGAGACTTCAGAAGGTAAAATGGGGGGGGGGGGGGTCCCTTCTTCTGCCTGGGAGACCTGCAGCTAGTGAGGAGGCCTGAGGGCTGGCACGTGTGAGAAGCAGAGCAGGAATCGGTGGTGGGCCGGCACCTGCAATCTCTCCAGAACACCTTGCCATGGAGCTGTAGTTTCAGACAAACAAATTCCTTCCTGGAAGGAACCTCCCCAGGCTGCTGTGGGGAGGGAGGGATTGCTCAGGCCTGAGCGCGCAGTCCCTCCGCCCTCTCATTAATCTGTGCCATACAATGAAATCTGAAGCCCTTTTATTTCCTCTGCAGATCCGATCCCTTAAAAAAGATCTTCTTGAACTTCCATCCTGCCCTGTTTTCTAAGTGTGTTTCTTTTTTTTTTCTTTTTCCAATTTAATACCAGTTTTAGAACGGAAGATTTCAATGCGAAAGCCAAGAGAGGAGCTGGTAAAGAGAGGGGTTCTATTGGAAGACCCTGAGCAGGGTGAGTCTGCGAACAAACTTATCCTCACCTGTCTGTGTTCTGCATAACTCACCTTCTTCTGGCAAAACCTCACCCTTCAGCCCTTCTGGGAGATGAATTTAAGGGCTCTTTGCTGGTTCCTGTCTGTCCGTCTCACCCTTTTCAGTACGTTCTCTCATCTGACTGTCCTGGTAAGGAAGGCAGTGTGCTCAGTTAGGATGTTCCCAAGGGAGTGCAGCACCTGTCCTGCTGCCAGTGGGGAGGGCAGGGCCATCCTTTGTGTCACCCCATCCTGTCCCTCTTGTGCCTGTCCTGCTCCAGCCGCCCTGTCCCATCCTGCCAAGCCCCCCATCACCATAGGCTCACCCTCTCTGGTTTGTTCTGACCATGCTCCACACCACGCTCCATCCTTTGTGGGAGAGGCAAACCTCAGAGTTCTGATTTGAAGGCTCCAGGTCTGAAAAAAGAAACCATCTGATGTCTTTGGGCTGCATGGGTAGGGGATTTTCCTCCAGGGGCTGAAGATGGGAACCTTTGTGGTATGGTGTTACAGCTGCTCACAGCTGAGCTTTCCCTGCCCTCGGAGAAGCCTCCCCTGCTTTCTGTCATCCTCTATGGCTGAGCTGGGGCCATGCTGTCAGGATACCTTTCCAGGCAGATCTGCTCACCTGGCTGTACTGGGGGGTGTTGGACACTGCTTCGAGTGGCAGCATGGTCTGTGGCATAGAGCAGTGTGTAACTACCTCGAAAGACACGCTTCAGAGTTAACCTAATGCAAATGTTAGGGTTCTTCTAAGGAAGATACAAAGTGGAAGTGAAAAAGTGGTTTCCAGTCCAAGCCACTGAATGCTGGAGTTAAAACTAACAGGGTTGCTTGCAGCTGCCCTGTAATAAAAGCAACCCGAGGGTGTAAGTGATGGGCTGCAGGAAGGATTCGCTGTGGTGCAAAAGCATGTGAGGTCATGGGGTGAAACTGGAAGAGAGATCAAAGGCTTTGTGCAACAAACTTCCAACCAATGGTGGCAGAGGAGAGGTCCTTCAAACTGTGAGGGCGTAACAGAAGCGTGGCTGTGGGGGGGTTACTCTCTGCTTTCAGTCATCTGATCGGGCTTAAGAAACAGAAGATGATCATAATCTGAATAAAGCACAAACCCAAGGTATGAGGGAGCAATCAATATTGTCAGGAGGGTTAGATTAGAAAGAGCATTATCTTAATCTCTCACTTCCGTGATGCTGAGACACCGGGGCAGTCGGAAGATGATGGAGGTAGGTTACTCTATTTGCAGTTTCAAAACCTGCTCTTACGAGGTCGGTTAATTTTCTTAGGCAAGTCGATAGTGACAAAAGATCCAGAAACCTTTGGGGAGGAAACCTGTGCTGCTGCCCTGCTGGCCCTGGAAGTGGAGTCCGGGGTGAAATGGTGTGAGAAGGGCAGCAGGAACACCCTGCTCTGCCTGGGAAGGGCATGCCAGGTGTGAATGACTAAGGGGAAGCAAGATCGTGCCGGTCTGCCTCCCCTGCTGAAAGCTTCAGTTTGCCAGAGGCGATTGCTGCTATAAAAAGCTGCAGCTCATCTCTTGAGTTTCAGCCCTGGCTGGGGAGGAAACTCCCTCTTGCTGCCGTCTGCGCTTCCTGCATTTCAGGGCAGAGCTGCTCTGCATCTCCTTGCAGGAACCAATGCTGTTCTGTTGCAGAAAAAAAAACCTGGAGAGCTTTCGGCTTGGTGCTTTGTGTTCAGCTCCTGCATAACACCTTGGTGTGGGGAAGGAGAGGAGGTCCGGGGAATCAGTCAGAAGTTGGAGCAACAGCACACGCTAGGTCTGACACCTGGCAGGCACTTAATGCTGAGCTGTAATTGTCTGAGGGATGGCAGGCTGAAAATGCCAAGGATTTTTAATCAAACTCATTTTTACTGAAGTTTTCTTGAGAAGGAAAGCAGTCATAGAGTCACAGAAGCACCGAGGTCAGAAAGGACCTCCAAGACCATCCCATCCAACCGTCCACCTACCACCAATATCTCCCCACTGACCCACGTCCCTCAGAACAACACCCAAACAAGCAGCTAACAGTCAGAACAGGCACTGCCCCATTAGAGTGGATGTGGGATGTTTTGCATAGAGCAAAACGTAATCTTTGTGCTGAATTCAGGATTGGAATCATCAGGAAAATAGAGGTGCTTCAATGCATGTGAAGGCACTGTCAGCATCTGTTGTTTCATGTGCAGTGGGTGACCTGGCTTGTGCTGGATTTTGTATTGCAGCACAGAAGGTGTGATTACTCCTGAGGTGAGCTGGTGTGGAAGCTGCTGGAAGCTAACTGTGATTGCAGCTTCCTAATCCATCGCTTTTTAAATGTGGTAGCATTCTTTCTAAATAAGGTGGGAGATTAAGGGGCTGCTGAAGAAAGCCCTGCTTGATGGGGTACAGTACTGTACTATTCTGCTTGCTGCTAGTGAAATGAAGGGCTCTCAGCTCAAGCTCCAGTTGCTGTTGCTGTGCTCTCCTCTGCAGAAGGCAGACTGAAGATCTGCTGCTCCAGGGAGAATTCGGTGCAGATGGATAAGAGCTCACCTCAGCTGTGTCTCCTCTGTCTTGCGCTTTCTGAATGTTTTCTGTTTGCTTCTCTCCTCCCACCCCTTGCAGATGGTGAAGAACCAGACAAGGTGAATCCGTCCGCACTGAAGAACGGCCACACGGTGCCCATCGGTGGTCCTGGGGTCGGTAACCTGCACAGCCAGGAAGAGGAGGCCACGAGGTCCTCCAGCCTTAGGAAGTCTGTTCTGGTTGAGGAACCCAAGAAGAGACACGGTAAGAAACCAGCTGCATGCAAAATGGGATTCTTACAGTGCTGGCTTTGAATTCTCAGCTGATTCTTCTCGCCTCCTTGCTGCCTTCTGGTCTCTTATACAGTATCTCTTTGCAGGCTCGTCAAGCAGCCACCCTGGTTCCGAATCAGAGCCGCCTCAGGAGCCACATGTTCCCCGCCAGCCTCTGCTTCCTCCCAAAAGACCTCCCTCCACTTCCCAGGAGGCAAATGAACCGCAGGGAAAGGATCCCCCACCGGCCAGCAGCACTGCAAAAACTGACCCCTCCACCGCAGCCCCCGCTGTGGCAAAGACAGTCATTTCCACAGCTGCCCCCTCCCCAGCCCCCAGGACTCTGCCCCCTGTTCTCACCAGTGCCAACACTACTGCTCCTACGAGTACAACCAGCACAGCCCCTGCCAAACAGCCTCCTGTCCCCCCACCCAAACCCACCAACAGGAACAGCAGCTCTGTGATAGGTAAGTGCCTCCGAAGCTGCTGCAGTGGGCGTTCTCAAGCCCTCCCTCTGAGAATCTCTTCCTTTTGCAAGGGAGTGTGTTTTATTATGGTGTGGGGAATGATTTATCGTGAACGTCGGGCAGTTTTTTCCCAAAGCAGCCCAGCCTGCACTTGAAAGGGTTTAACCCGGGCACACGCGTGCTGGAACAATGTCATTAGCAGAGCATCCTGCCATAAGCCATCCAGTGTGTCAAACATGCACTCCTCCAGCATTACCTGCAGGAGGGAATCCCTGCCTGCTTTAGGGTGGCGTTTTAAGACTGTCTTTAAACGCTGATGCTTCACTCAGAGCTCAGATTCATCTGTGGACAGCTGGGAGTGGTGGATGGCGTGTGAGATCTTTGCTGTGCAGGGCTGTAGTCGATGAGAATCAATGCTTTTAGCATCAATTAAAAGAAAATCCACATCACGCTGAGCACTGTGTGCTATGGCTGGTGTGCCAGGGGTGGTTCAAACTTACTGGTTATACTCAGCCACCTCCTCTAAGGTCTGTGACAGAGTATTGCTATGTTAGTCACGAGTCCTATGTCCTGTCCCACGAATGAGTGCTCTTAGGTAATTCGAGCTGATTCTTCACACTTGGAGATATTTAATTCTTCCGCTTTCCAAGGAGGTGATTTGGGGAGAGCTTCTTAAAGCAGAGCGAGGTCCTGCTCTGTTCAGGATCTTTATAGGCCTTAAAGGTGCAGCACTGCTGGGATAAGTGAGACAACTTCAATCCATGCGATAAGCTGCTGTGTGTCAGAGCCCTGCTGACCTTTGGGTTGGGTCAGCTAGTGCAGGTTAAGAGGGAGGTTCCTGGGCCAATCAGTGAGACACATCTGCATTGTTATCACAGAAACTGGAGGCGTTACCCTGGTGTGGTTGGGGAGGCAGTGCTGGGAGCCTACCTTGTGTGAAGTAGCCTGAGCCACTGCTTGGAGCACAGGCTGCATCCCTCCGTTCTGGTTGGGGCTTCTTGCTCTAGCAGGTTTTGCAAGCAACCTTGGTATGGTATTAAACACTCCTGTATGCCAGACCAGCTTGATTAGTCTGACCATGCTTGAGCACTTGATGAAATACCTTCTTGTTTTCTTTAAGCTGCTTGCACACATCAGAGGTGGTATTTGAAATGCCCCGGTGCTAATTGCAGGAGGCACTTGTGGTACAAAAAACGTGGCTGAAGACAGCAGTCTGTCAAACCTGTGCTCAGCCCCAGCCCTCTCCCACACACGGGCTGCAGGGGTGTGGAGGGGAGCAGCCGGCCCTGCAATGTTACCTGCGTGCAAATGCAGATGCAGAGAGGTTTTGCAGCTCTCTGCAGGGCTGTGCATTCCGTGCATGATGGGCTGTAACTGCAGCATGCGTGTTGTCACTGCCGTGCAAGCTTTGTTATGTTGCTGTGGATAAACAGCAGCAGTGGAATTGGGTTTGTGAGCTGGTCTCTGATGCATGCTCTGACTCCAGGCATGCAGGAGCTGAAAGCAAGGCTCAGGGCTGGGGCAGGAGCTGTGCTGGTCGGTATAGGGGGCTCTTCTCATGGAGGGGATGCTTTGAATGGCACCTGACCCTTCTCCATCTCCTCTTCCTTCTGCCAACCACGTGGTCCCTTTCAAAATCTGTCTGCCCTTTCCTAAGAGTGACTCGAGCCTGGTCCCACCAGGCTGGGAGCACTGCTGAGGGGATCCTGAAACACTCAGGGCTGAGGCTGATGGGAGCTGAGGGCACTGGGTGTTTTGCACGATCTGACTCTTAATCTACAAGAGGAAAGTCTAAAAATGCAAAACATCCCAAAAATGTGCTCACCTCTCTGCAGCTATGCAGCCTTATCTCAACGCAGCGCTCCCTGCTCACAGCACCCTCTTGTGGTGCTGGGGGCTGCAGGTTCCTCCAGCCCCTGCATAGGGCCACCGCTCTGTGACCATCACCTGCAGGTGGCACGGTGTCCCTGGGCTGGGTCTGGCAGGTGAGGGCAAAGGAGGAGAGCACCTTGCTGCCTGCTGTTCTGCTGACTTTTGTCTTCTTTCCCCAAAGCTGCTGAATGTGCGAGGGAGTTGTTAACACAGCTGGAGTCTGGGGTGCCGTGGTTGTCTCAGATCCCTTTGCAAACAGAACTGTGAATGCAGCCACAAAGTGCTCTGCGTACCTGGGCTGAGGCAGAGCTGGATGGTCGAGCTCCATCTGCTGTCACTGGAGGGCTGCTGCTGTTTTCTCCGAAGCAGCAGGATGCCCAGACCTCTCCCAGCCTGCTTGGTTCTGGCTGCTCTCCCAAGTCTCACCTTTGCTGCAGGAAGGACGAGCTAGAGGCTTGCAATCTGCTTATTTCTGGCACCTGAGTACTTTGCTGTGCTTGTTCCATGCTAGCAAAGGGAATCTGGCATCCACCCTTTGTGTTTTTTTTTTGTTTTCAGCGGAACTGTCTCAAGCAATAAACAGTGGCACAGGCTTGTCCAAGCCTTCCCCTCCTCTCCCACCGAAGAGAGGCCTCCTGCCTACCAACCCACCGGAGGCAGCCCTCCCCTCCAAGCCCCCAGGTGACCGGACAGTGACAGCAAGCCGCCCCACACTGCTGCCGATGCACGTGGCACCCACGTACCCACCGCCCTCACCATCCCCACCGCTGCCCACACACATCCCTCCGGAGCCTCCACGAATGCCCCTGCCCAACTCCACCCCTGCCTTGGACGCCCCACGCTCCCTGGACCTGCCCAAGGAGACCCCCCCTCCTCCCAAAGACTTCAGGTCCCTGGAGGTGTCGAAGCGGACGGCAGAGCAGGGCTTTGGAGAACCTCCTGGGCTGCCCCGTCTGCCCCAAATCCCCCTGCACATCCGGATCCAGCAGGCCCTCGCCAGTCCCCTGCCCGTCACCCCCCCTGCCGATGGCTCACACAGAGCTCACTCACTGCTCTTTGAGAACGATGGCTTCGGGGAGGACAATGGCACACTGGGCAGGACGAGGTCCCTGCCGGTCACCATCGAGATGTTGAAAGTGTGAGTAGCTCTGGTGCGTGGTGATGGTTCACAGCAGGCACAGCGCTGTCGCCGCAGGGCTGTGATGGTGAGAGCCCATGTGCTGGGCTGGGTGCTTTGTTTGCAGCCATTTTGCCTGCTGGCTGCAACCATTTCAGCCTCTTAGGAACCTGATACGTCTTCTCATGAAATTAACCCTGATTCTGGAATTTCATCACTCACAAAGGGAAATGTATTCCAGAGTACAAACGTAGGCTGGTGCCAGGAATCTGGCCTGTCTTTAATTGCGCTAAGACAAAACACGATCCTGGATCTCATCCATTTGTGGCCCGCTTAGTCTTTCCTTTTGCAAAACGGAAGTGGGAGAAGGACTGTCCTGTGTTATAACAGCATTGAACTCAAAAGTCCCAGGGCTGGGTGGTGAGAAGGCTGTTTTTCTGCAGTGTCTCTGGCCTTCAAGCTGTGCTCCAGTGATGGTGGGGGATCACAAGGCTGGGGCTGCTCCCCCTGCTCAGGTTCCTTCAGTGGGCTGAGGGGAGCCAACGGGGCATTATCAGTGGGGTATGCTAAGAAATGTAATAGTGTGCTTCTCGTTAGTCCAGACGATGAGGAAGAGGAGGACCAGGAAGAGGAGCAGAATTCAGGCCCACGGGTGTATATCGGGGACGTGCCGTCCATCACCGTCATCCCAATGCTGGTGCCCCAGGTCCTGCCGGAGGAGCAGGAGGGAGAGGAAGGGATGAGTGACTCTGACTCGGAAGGGCCCATCCTGTACAAAGATGACGAGGAGGATGAGGAAGAAGATGAAAGCCATAACAGTAAGGCTTTGACATTGCAGCTGTGCTTTTTTTTTTTGCTCTGCTGAGCTTGTGCCTGGCTGTATTGAGCTCGGTATCAAAGAGCAGTTCACACAGCGCTTCAAAGCAGCTGGCTCTTGGTTTCATGATGCACCACGTGTCCTCTCCCCTACCTTTTCAAAGGCTATGGCAGCCAAACCTGTATGCTCGTCTGACAAGATGCTCCCCCTCCAGCTGCAGGTTGCTAATCCCCCTCCAGCTGCAGGTGGCCTGTGCTGTCCCACCCCTTCAGCTGGAGGGGCATTGCACAGGGATGCTGGCTGTTGCTGTAGCAAGCTGGGAGCTGTATTGAGCAGGGAAAGCAAGCCGTAGGGGAAGCACAACTGCCAGCGGCTCATTTCACTGCTCTCCGGTGCTGCAGTCTTCAGTCCCATCCCTCTCCCTCCCGCAGGCACACTGGCTAACAAAGTGAAGAGGAAAGACACGCTAGCTATAAAGCTGGGTAACACCACCACAGTGCAGGAAGAAAAGATTGTCTTCCCTCGGAAAAGCAAAGAGGAGTGGAATGAAATTCGGCAGCAGATCGGGACGACGCTGATCAGGTACAAGGAATGGAGGAGGGTGGTGTGTCTGACCCGTGGGCACAAGCTGCTGCTTGTCTAAGCAGCCTGTGCTGGAGCATGGCAGGTGGCTGGGCAGTGCTGCTGGGTCAGGGCTGGAGGCTCAGTGTTGCTTTCCCCTCAGTTACCAAGGCTGGAAGTCTCTCCTGGAGCAGAGCAGTTGAGCAATGTCTCCTAGCAGAGCTGTTGGGAGTGGAGGATCTCAAGGACTACAGAAACATTACTGCTGTAAAATACAGTTGGCATATAAAGATGTGGACAGCTGCAGGCTGCGTGCTGGTGCTCAGGCTGTTGATATTCCAGCCTCTGTCTGCTTGTCTGCACTGAGAAGTTGTCCCTGAGCCTTTGAGAGGCCATAGTGCCTTCCTGGCTTGGGCCTGTGGGTGAGCTGCTGTTGGAGTGGAGGGGAGGAGCCCAAAGCAGGACAGCAATGGCTGGTGGTCTTCATCCCCTACTGATGGATGAGCAGATAACACGTTGTGCACTTGTCGTGCTTTTCTTTAGGCGACTGAGTCAGAGGCCCACAGCAGAAGAACTGGAGCAGAGGAACATACTTCAGCGTGAGTAGCGCTTCTCTGGTGGCTCTAAGGAGTAAAATAAAAGCTGCCTTGCTTTTTCTTCAGACATTTTAGTCCAGGTGTGCGTGGAGTCTGCTTGAAACATAGCAGTGGAGGTCTGTGCTTTGCTTACATCACTGTAGTAAAGCGGTTCTGCTGAATTTTACCATCAGAAACTGACCCTGGTAAAAATCAGACCGTAGCAGGGATAGCACACGGTACAGTTCAAAGCATCATAATGTTTTATGATGGGGAAGGGCTGCCCATCCCCTGCCTGGTACCTCAGGGTGTGCACATTGGTTAAGACTGCTCTGAAGCTGCACAGCGAAGTTTTTGTTTGGACTGGACTTCTCTCTGTGGCCCAGACATTACAGCATTGTACTGCATGATCCAAAAAGTCCATTGTTGAGTGAGCGCTGTTTCTTTTGGCCATACCTTCTTCTGCAAAAGTTTTAAATAAACACATTGGGGAAAGGGAAACGTCAGTTCAGGAAGTTTTAAACATTTATCTGCGCTGCTTTTCTCTTCAAAACTATTACTATAATAGCTTGGGGGAGGAGTAACCCGCAAAGTGGTTTTGAGGGTACGGCCATTAATCTTAAATACACAGAGAGCTGGAGAGAATGACTCATTCACACTGCATTAAGGCCCACAAGGCCACTGTCATTCGGTGGGCTGCTGCTGAGGAAGGGTATTGACAGAAGGCACTTTTCAAAGCCTGTGATGCTTACAGGAACAAAAAAGAAATGTTTGTTTTTTTTTCCCACTTGGCAGCAAAAAATGAAGCTGACCGTCAGGCTGAGAAGCGAGAGATCAAACGCAGGCTCACCAGAAAGGTACTGCTGGCTCTCGTGCTGCGATGGCCATCTGGCAGAGCTGTCGGGGTTGGTGGTGGCCGTGCGTGTGTCGAGGTGCCTCGCTGTGGGTGAAGTCACGGGGCTGTTGTGTAATTGTCCCCGGCGCCCTCTGACCGCGGTGACTTTGGGATGCGGATTGTCAGAGCTCTTGGCACCACAGACAGGTTTGGCACTGACAGATTTGAGCTGGCATCAAGCGTAACAAGCTAGATGGGAACTAAATTTGGCACCTGGCACTCGAAAGGGATGCTGGCCTGCCTGTGGAACCATAATTCAGTGGCTACGATGTTCACATCAGGCTCCTGGAAATCCATTTCCAAAGTAACAACAGCTCCAGAGAAGTTGTGCAGAGCAACAGCTGCTTTAGCTGTGGTGCCCAGGCTACACACTGCTGTTACTCCTTGCTGGGGAATGCTGGTGTCGTGGTGAGCAGGAGCTCAGTATCTGTGGTTCAGGACCAGCGAGGGAACTGCTCTTTGCTGTGCATGGAGTGACTGGTCCTGAGCTGCTCTGGGGACAAGGCACAAACTATTTTCATTCTTGTGTTCAGCTTAGCCAAAGGCCTACAGTGGCAGAGCTGCAGGCCAGGAAGATCCTGAGGTTTAACGAGTATGTGGAAGTAACAGATGCTCAAGACTACGACCGGAGAGCAGATAAGCCATGGACAAAGCTTACACCTGCTGACAAGGTAACAGGAGTGCCCTGGCCCCAGGGAGGGGCAGGGAGTTAGACTGGATGTCTCAAACAAAGGGGAGTCACCAGCCAAGGTGAATTGCTCTGTTCTTTCCACCTCTGGCACCCCGCCCACTACCACCAGTGCACCTTTGCCCCTGTGTGCTGGACTCAGCCTTGCTTCCTTTCCCCTTCAGGGGGACACAGAGCCTGCACGTGGGCCCTGTAGTGGCTTCTGAGTGATGGTCTGAGGATGCAGGGTACAGGGTGTTGGTTGGAGGAGCGTGGTTCCTCACAGGCTGAAGCAGGCTTAGGCAAGCTGGCAGGGAAGATACCTGTTCTCACCTTCCATGGTCTCTTGTGGGGACTGCCCAGCCCTGGGTGTGGAGGAGGTGGGGCAGGTTAAACAGCCTGGTGTGAAGTGACAGCAAAAGGTGGGAGTGGCTGCTGCAATCCGAGCTTCTTCCTCTACCAAAAGATGCTGAGGAGTTGAGGCTTACGTTTAAAATCTGCTGTTCCTCTTCACTTTACCACCAAAAGAGGATACAGATGGGCCCAGAGCAGGAATGCTGGAGCCGCAGTGCCTTCTTCCCACATCTGAAGCTCACTTAAAATGGGGGATAGAGGGTGGTATGCTCTAGCAGGAGATGACAGCTCTCTCTCTTCTCGTGCAGGCTGCCATCCGGAAGGAGCTAAATGAGTTCAAGAGCTGTGAAATGGAAGTCCATGAGGAGAGCAAGCAGTTCACACGGTGAGTGAGCACATACCATTATGGTGCCTATAGTACCAACCCTGGCAGGGTGCACTGTACCTCCTCAAGGACTGTGGAATGTTGAGACTTTTAGGCTCCATATGTCTTGCTTATCTAGGAAAAACAATATTCCCTAGACAGAAGGTCTATTTGCTGATGATTTTGAATTAATTGCTGAAGGCTGTGAATTTATTATCAGGTATCAGTGTGACCGTGCAGCTGGAGTGTGCTTTTATGGCACTGGAGATGTGCAGCAGTACCAAAGCCACAGAGCACCTTGGTAGATAGCTCTGATATCTCCGACGTAACCTGTGCATCGTGGCCCCCCATGGCTGAGCTGTGTTTGCAGAGCACAAGAGCTTTCTAAGGCAGAGATGAAAACTTGGGATGTTAACAGCTTCACCGAAGGGCTGAAAGTTCAGAGATAATTCAGTTCATTCTTTTTAGCGATCTGTAATGCTTCGATAACTGCTTAACCCAAGTTCCAAGGATGACACTTGGCTTTTTCACTTGGCTTTTAGGTACCACCGACCGTAATCTTCCAAGAGGGAACAAGAGAGCCAAGAGGACTGGAAGTTCTCTGCATCCCTCCCCTGGGCAATACAGCAAGGGCAGAACCTCGACTCTTCCAAGATTTGCCTTCAAAACGTATCCAGAAAAGGGCTTTCAGCCAGGGAAGGGGGATCCTGTCTGAATGTAGCATTTCACTGGAACAAACACGTCTCGAGTGCCATCAGGCTGGAACTGAACACTATACCTCGTGCAGCTCAGCAATACGCCTCTCTTTGGCTCCAGCATCCCTGCCAGACCGTGCACACGCAGGCAAACGGTTCCTTCCCCAGCTCCCTTCCTGTGGTGCCAGGCCCAGCTCTCAGCTGCACATACTCCTATTGGGAGCGACCCCTTTGTTTCCTCCTCCTCACCAAGAGGAGAAAAACCAGCTGGCAGCTCTGGTGCCGTTGAGCTGAGGAAGGGAGGGCAGATGTTGCTAGGAGGCACCTGTGTGTATTTGCTGTGTGCAGAGCCCCGTGCAGACGTTGCCCTGGCAGACAACTGACATCAGACTCGTTGTTTTTTGGCTTTGCTTAACGTCTGTTATTACCTTTCATGTCCTGAATCACTACTGACCGACAGTTTGTTGTCCTGGAAGGGAATTGTATAGATATTAACATATGCTGCGTTTTTCCTTTTGTAAAAAAAAAAAAATCTACAAAAAAAAACGAGCAGAAAGAAAACACAAAGGTGTAAAACATTCCCTCCCCGCTCTCTCACACTCGCTGTGATGCTAATGGATCTGACTGAGATAATTGTGCTCATTTAACGAAGGACAGAACCGGGAAATGACTGCTGCCTTTAAGAACTCTTTAATCTGGGGAAGCTGTGATGGCAGTCAGTGCTTTTTTTTATTGCTGCTTCCTCTCAGACGTTATTTTTTACTCTCCCAAATCAGGGTTGAACTTGCCTTGTCTCATTCATACAGCAAAACCTACGGGAAACTCGATGGTATCACTGTGTGGGCGGGAGGTTCAAAAAAGTGACCTTAAAATCGTTGTTACCGTGCACAACACAAACCCACATCATGGCACTGAGCATGAAGGGAGGATCACAGCACTGTGGGGCTGTGGGGAGGGGAAGGCCTGGGCCGGGCAGGGCCTCGCTGTGCCTCCGCGGCCCTCACACAGCTTCCCCGTGCATACAGCACGGCTGTAGACTACAATCATTTGCGTTGTACATCTGTCTCCTCAACAGATTTTAATTATTGAATAAAAGTATTTTAGGATTTTTCTTTTTCTTTTTTTAAACTGCTTCCCCTTTGGCGTTGCGGATGGCTCCTTTGTGTGTCTGTGTGTGTGTGGAGCTGCCTCAGTAACGCAACCGCCGCCCCTCACAGAGGCGCCCGCCGTTCCCGCCTTCCCACTGCGCACGCGCAATCCGCCCCCTCCCTTCCGCCGCGCCGCTTTGCACACGGCCCGCTGCGTTCTGCTCACTGCGCCTGCGCGATCAGGCCCCGCCCCCTCCCGCTCTATAAATAGCCGCTCGACGCGCTACTCGCTCTTTTCTGGCGGTGAGCAGCGGCGCGAGCAGGTGAGTGTTGAGGGGGGGGTTGGGGGCAGGGCGCGGCCTGGTCTGGCCTGGTCTGGGATCGGTTATGTAGCTCCTGCTTTCTGCTTTATTTTCTACCTTAGTGTACTGTGAGGGCTGGGAGGGTCCACGCTCCGGGCCCCGCCGGCCCTCACAAGCGTTTCTCTTCTCCCTCAGGCCGGCCGTGCTGCCCCGCGGCCCAACCCCGCCCGCTGCCGCTGTGAGTATCGCTGCGCTCCGCCCGTCCGGGGGGGAACGGGGCCGTATCGGGGGGCAGACAGCCGCGACCCAACGAGGACATCCGGAGAAGTAGCTCTCTCTCGGCTCTGTCCGTGTGGCGCACGGGAGCGTAGGCCTTCGGGCCCGAGACGTATATTCCCCTTCCACATCGTTGGAGAACAAGCCGGGCCTCGAGCCTGCAGCCTGCATATTCCTACTGCTTCTCTGAGCCCTCGGGCAGTGACAGAGGAGATAAACCATGCAGGAAACACATCCGTGCCGAGCGGCCGTGGGGGGCGGTGGGGGCACGTGGTGGGGGGTTGGGGGTCTGCAGTGCTCCTCCTGTGCCGGTAGGAATAAGGACAGCCCCTGTGCGGTCACACAGAGCTGGCTGTGGGTCAGCCCCGCAGTACTGTGCTCTGTATGGGGTGTAGTGCTGGAATGCTGGGGCTGGAGTGGGGTGGGGGGGATGGTGGGCATGCACTGGGAGCTGTAACTGATGAGCACGTGTCAGAGGGGACAGCAGGATGGATGGTATGCGTCCTGCCACGCAGAAAAGCAGTAAAAGCCACATGTGAGTAATAAGGTTTTCTCGCTGCTTTTATTGTTGCAGACGCTGAAGATTTGTAGTTGAATGTCAGCAGCTGAGTCTGTGCAGTGACGGTGAGTATGCGCTGAGCACAGTGGTACGAGTAGAGGTGGTGGCAAAAGGTGAATGTGTCTGAGGTGTGTAACCCAACCTGAGGTGTAACCCAACCTGGTCTGTGCGGTTTGGAGCGGCGTGGAAGGGGGGCTGCGTTGTGTGCTGTGCTGTCAGACCATGTGCTCCATGCTGCTCCTTGCCCGCTCCGTGGCCTCCCAAGCAGTGCTGATGTAGAGGTGCCCCTCGTTGCCCCTGGGGGTTGTGTGGCACAACTCGGCGTGGTCTGAGCCTGTTGTGAGTGAGGAGAGCATACAGGGGACCCCCTGGGCTCGGTGGGTGCCTTGTTATACCGGCTGGGACACCGTGTGCTCCTCCACCCCGCGGGGAGGCCGAGGAAGGAGCAGTGCTGGGGAGGGGGGCTGCAGTTGGGATTGTGCTGTGTAAGATGGGCACAGCGGGTGCTGCGTGTCCACCTGGGGGGAGGTCTGAGTTTCTTCTGTGAGTGTTGAGATGTATCTGCATCAGTGCCTGGACTAATAAATGACTTGAAAACGTTGCTGTGTGGTTATTTTCTCTGCTGTGACTGCGAGCTGCCGGGTCATCCTATGGAGCTCAGGAAACCCCGAATAAACGTGGAAGATTTTAGGGCTCTGTGCGGTTGGGTTGCCCACCCCCCCCCTTTAGGAGATGCTTGGAGCTGGTAGGGGAGCTCGGAGCTCTGCCGTTGTTAATGCTCCACGTGTTCTGGTACCAATAAGCACTGGTTCTGTGCCCTTTGCAACCGGCACTGCTCTCTGGTGTGGGGCTGAGTGGGTGATGGGGGGCTGGGAGGGGGCGTTCGACCTATCTTAAGGTGAAAAACCGATTCCTGGTGAGCATACTTAGGCGTTGTTTCCCTCTGTTAAGTGAAGGACTTTAACGGCTGCTTTTATACCTGTTGGCTGCTTTTATTGGACCTTTGAACGTTCGGATCTGGACTGTAAGTAGCTTTGCTTTATGGGAAGGCTCCCCACGGGGCTCGGGGGAGCGGCAGCCCGGCCGTGGTAGGGGGAAATAGGGAGGGTGGGGTGGGCTTCGGGATGGGAAACCGCTCGGGGGGGAGAATGGCTGAGGGTGGGGAGAAGGAACTCAGAAGGGCTTCTTGCTGAAGGGGTTGGGATAGGAAGGTGGGGGGGGGGGGGGGGAAGATAGGGAAACACTCCGGGGCGCTGCGGTTCTTCGGGTCGTTCCCAGGGGAGAAGGGGCGGTCGGGTGAGAGCCGGGAGAAGCACCGTGCGGCCGTTCGCCGTCTTAGCGCGGGGTGTTGGGGGATTTTTAGGCTCCTCCTGCGAAGATCTCCCCGGGATGGGAGGGACCCTCCCGTGCCCCGCGGAGGCGGTCCCGGACCCCCCCCCCCGCCGCCGCCAGGGGGCGCTGTGCCGCCCGCCGTGTCCCGGCGCATGCTCCGGGCGGGGAGCGCGGGGCCGGGAGCGGCGGCGGCGGAGCGGCGGAGGTGGGTGCGCGGCTATAGGGCGGGAGGGGGGGGCACGGAGCGGGGCTCGGGGAGGGGGTTGGGACGGGGTGAGGGCGGGGGAGGGGTCCGCGTGGCTGTGCCGCTCCCGGCGCCGCTCGGTCCGTCCGCTCGTGCTCGGGGAAGGCCGGGCCTGCGCGGCCCCACGTGGGGAGGGGAAGTGGTGGAGTTTGGGATGGGGGGGGAGGGCGAGCGGGAAGTTCAAATCCGCGGCCCCACGCGCGGGTCTGGGCTGGGAGCGGAGCCGTGCGGAGCCCTCCGTCCTTCCTGCCGGGTGGGCGCAGCGCGGCCGGCCTCAAAAAGCCCCGCAGCCCCTTTCCCGACCCGCGTAATGTGGGCAGCGCGGTTGGTGACGACGGGATGCGGGGTGACCCGAGGGCGCTAACACTTCCCGAGCCCTGCGGTGGGGCCGGGAGGGATGCCGTGTGCCGGGAGCACAGCCTGCAGGGCTTCGGGCACAGCACTCAAAGCCTGGGGCACAGCCCGGCCCTGCAGCTTCCCGTGGTGCAGAGAGCTCAGGGGGTTCGTTTCTGCTTGAGCACAACGGGGTAAAACGTGGAAAGGTGATGTGTGCTTTCTCAAAGCGGGAGGAGAGATTGGAGTGTGAGCCGTACGGCGGTGCCTGCGGTGGGATCCGGACTGCAGCAGCTGTGCAGCAGAGGGGACAGGCGGGGTTTGTGTCCGGGAACGCCGACCAACAGCTGCACCGCAGGGCCCGAACAGAGCAGCTTTCATTGCTCACATCCCGACCAACATGTCTGGAAAGCGTGCTGCCAAGAAAAGCCCCGCGTTGGAGGAGCCTCCTGAAAGGAAGAAGCTGAAAGGTAAGAGAACTCCCCGTGAGCTTTGTTAATCCCCCTTTGCTTTTCCCCCTCCGGCTCCACGTGTCCCTTCTGCCCGCAGTCAGCCACCCGTCGCACCGCACGCAGCCCGGCCTGGTGCTCGTGTTGGGCCAGGGGGACGTCGGGCAGCTGGGCCTGGGGCAGGATGTGATGGAGAGGAAGAAGCCGGCCCTGGTGCAGCTGCCGGAGCTGATGGTGCAGGTGGAGGCAGGAGGGATGCACACCGTGTGCCTCAGCGAGACGGGCAAAGTGAGTGCGCTTTGGGGGTTCGTGGGGAGCTGGGGGGGGCTGAGCGTCCCCTGCAAGCAGAGGGAGCTCGGCTGCGTCCTGGAGCAGGGTTTGAATCACACCTCGCTTTGCTGGGGCTGCAGTCTTCCTCCCCCCAGCTGCTGGATGGTGATGACTGCTGCAGACCTCGGGATTTTTGGGGTGTGGAGGGATCATTCAGCCTGCTGGGTCCCCCGGCTTCGCGTGCATCCCGTGGAGCTTCGGTGTCCCATCCTAACTGCAGCCCTCTCTTTGCAGATCTACACCTTCGGCTGCAATGACGAAGGCGCCCTTGGGCGCGACACCTCGGAGGAAGGGTCGGAGTGCACCCCAGGACCTGTGGAGCTGCAGGAGAGGGTGGTGCAGGTGTCTGCAGGGGACAGCCACACGGCCGCGCTGACAGACGACGGCAGGGTTTTCATCTGGGGCTCTTTCCGGGTACGTTGGCTGTTTGGAAGCTCTGCTGGTGGTTGCTGGGTGGCGTCAGGGACTCATTTCTGTGCACCCCTGTCTCCTCCTAGGATAACAACGGGGTGATTGGGCTGCTGGAGCCCATGAAGAAGAGCACCGTTCCTGCGCTGCTTCAGCTCAATGTGCCCGTCGTCAAAATTGTCTCAGGTCAGTGCAGGGAAAGCTCTTCAGCCTTGGGCAAGGGGTGAAGGTCCAGACAGCTCCTTTCCTATTTCCTCCTGGGTGCATCGATGGGCTGCTGTGTGTCTTCTAGCCTTCGTGGTGGTTTGAACTCAGATTGGGTCGAATATTAACATGTTTCACAGTTAGTTAAGAGTTATTCTACAGTTCAGCTTAGCAGTTGGCTGAAAATGCTTTGCAGTTACAGTGCCCTGTCGCACGACGGGGTCGGGGCACTCACCCTCTTTAGATCTGGGGAAGCCAAGCGGGGCAGCCAGGGGGTTTGTCCAGGATCCAGGTGAGGTTGGGGGGCTCCTGCACCTCTGAACCATGCAGTGAGACTTTCCAATGGGGAACCTCCATCAGGAAGAGCTTTCAGGTGTGCCAAGCGATCCAGGAGCTGCCAAAGGCCACAGAATCGTGCAAAGCTTGGGCAGATGGGACTTTGGGGTGGGATGTCCCCCTGGTGGGATCTGGAGAGTGACTGCTGCTCTCACCTCCCGTGTCTCTCTGCAGGGAACGACCATTTGGTGATGCTGACGGTGGATGGCGACCTGTTCACGTGTGGCTGTGGCGAGCAGGGCCAGCTGGGCAGGGTGCCAGCCCTCTTTTCCAACCGAGGAGGACGGAAGGGACTGCGTGAGTGGCTTTGGTGCTCAGAAACATTGGGGGCCGTGGCACGCTTGGGCTCTGTGCAGAGCTTTGCTGAGGAGCAGAGGCGCTCCGTCTCTTCCTTGGCTGCTCGAGGGCTTGTTTGTAAATCGGTTGCTTACGTTCAGTGATGTGCAGCTTGGAGGAGAGGAGAAGGGTGTGAATCATAAGCTCTCGTGTGATGCCTTGTTTCTTGTCCCCAGAGCGCCTGCTGGTCCCCCAGCGTGTCCCTGTCAGAGGCAAAGGCAAGATGCGCTTCCAGGATGCCTTCTGTGGGGCTTACTTCACCTTTGCCATCACACGGGAAGGACACATCTATGGGTTCGGCCTCTCCAATTACCACCAGCTGGGTGAGTTTGCATCCCTGCAGGTCTCCTGCCTTCGGTGGGGCTGCAGAACACCCTGAGCCCCTCACGTACACCCAGCGCCCATTGCAGGACATGCGGGAGCTGGAAATTGCACGTGGGGCTCAAGGTTTTGTTCCCAGCCCCTTCAGCTGGTGGATGGGTGCAGAAATTGATAACCCTCAGTGCTGGGGCTGGGGGAGCAGGGCTGGGCTGGGCTGCGTCAGTGGGGTCAGCCCTGTGAGGATGGCTCAGTGGCGGTGCCTGATGTGCTGGGCTTTGTGCATCTCGCCCTGCAGGGACACAGGGCACCGAGCCCTGCTTCTCCCCACAGAACCTGACATCCTTCAAGAACTCCACCAAGTCCTGGGTCGGGTTCTCCGGTGGGCAGCACCACACCGTCTGCGTGGACTCGGAGGGTGAGCAGCAGTGGGATGGAGGGGCTCCCGGGGATGGCAGTCCCTTTGGGGTGGTGTTGGGGTGAGGGTGAAATGCTGAAACACGCGGAGTCCTTCGTGTGTTCGGGGCAGTGTGGTGGTTGGGTGAGCAGCAGAGGGGCTGTTTGGCTTTTGCAGAAATGTGCTCCTGTTGAAAAGGTGGCTCAAATTGGAAGCGTAGAGCAGGGATGGTGACAACCCCCACTCTCCCCATAGAGTTCTGTATCCCGCTGGGGAGCCCAGGGTCAGAGCGGGGGTTTGCTGAGGGATGTGGTTGGGAGGAGCGATGCTCCCATCCTCCAGGGTCAGATCTGGGGCAGGAAGGGTCTGGCTCCAGCCTCCTGTGGTCTCTGCCCTCTTCGCTTCACTGCTCCTGCTCTCTGTCATGCCCTAGGTAAAGCCTACAGCCTGGGCAGGGCTGAGTACGGCCGGCTGGGCCTCGGGGAAGGGGCAGAAGAGAAAAGCACACCCACTGTCATCCCAGACCTCCCCAGCATCTCTTCTGTTGCGTGTGGCGCATCGGTTGGCTATGCTGTCAGCAGTGATGGTGAGTGCTGGGGCCTCCCTGCCATGGGGGGCTTCTGGAGCTGCCCTGTACCCTTCCAACCCCTCATTCTCCTCTCCAAGGGCTCTGCCCAGCCCATCCCTTCCCAGAGCTCCATCACACGCCAGGTTGGGACTCAGCCCATTGCCCGCATTGCTGCAGCCCCCAGGTAGCACCCAGCCCAGGGGCAGCAGCTGCTCACTTGTTTTTGTGGGCACTTCACAGCGGGGTTTGTCAGAACGTGCTGAGCCGGTGGGGCTGCTCAGAGAACTGAGCCGTGAACTGGCTGCTGTGGGAGCTCTTTGTGGGCTGCATGCAGCGTCTGCAGCTGCAGGAAGGATTTGCTGTGGCATGAGAGCAGGCAGCACGTTGGTGCGTTAGCAGTGCTCCTTGGGGGCAAAGCGCTGGCTTTAAGGCAGTCCATGCACTGAAACACTGTTCTGTGGGAGGCCCACACGCCTCCTCCCTCCTCTCCCCCCCCTCCTGCCCCTCTGGAACCCTTTGGTTACCCCCTTGCCCAGCTGCAGATGCTGTATTTACCCAAAGCCCAAACTCACATCTCCGCCTTTGCAGGGCGGGCATTCGCGTGGGGAATGGGCACCAACCACCAGCTGGGCACCGGCGAGGAGGAGGACGTCTGGAGCCCCGTGGAGATGACAGGGAAACAGCTGGAGAACCGCCTGGTCCTGGCTGTGTCCAGTGGAGGCCAACACACAGCCCTGCTGGTCAAGGACAAGGCACGGAGCTGATCGCTCCGGTGGGGCGCAGTGGGATCGCGGGGCCCACGGGCGTCTCCTCCTGCCACCAACCCCACCTTGGGCAGCTGCTTCCCAGCTCTGCTGTCTCCCAAAGCACAGTGGGGGAAGGCAGAGGGCTCCCAGAGCCCCATCTGCTCAGGTGCCCTGACTTCTGTTTCCGTGCTGCCTTCCAGGTACCTGCGTTGGGAAGGGGGAGGTGCTGTGAGGATGGATTTTATACATTAAGTTAAAGCAATAGGGGGTGGGGAGCTGTGTGTGCTTGGGGCTGGTCGGGAGCCTGGGGAGCTGTACAGTGGCTAACGTTGAATTTTTTTAAAGAAAATGTAAAGTATTTTGGTTGATTGAGGAGGAGAGGGAGGGGGGGGTTGGAAAAAAAAATCTCTAAACGTTTGGAATAAATGGAGTTTTGATAAGTGCTGGGTTTCCCCCCGTGTTGAGCAGGACGGGGTGCTGTGGGGCTGCTGTGCGGGTCACGCAGTGCCACTTCGGTGCTGCATGCAGTGCATGGGTGCAGCTGTGGGATTCGGCCGCAGGATGGCAGCAGTGGGAGGAGCGCTGGGGATGGCAGCGAGGAGGGGAGGGTCTCCGTGGGGTCCTGCTCACCCCGTGCTGTCCCCGACACCGCTGGGAGATCGGGCAGAATGGACCCTGGTAGAGTTGAGTGGCAAAGTTGGGTTGCATCGCGGCGTGGCCCCAACCTCTGGTGTCTGTTTGGTGTTAATTAGGGAGCAGGTTCCTTAATGAGGCTCCAGCTGGGGGTGGGGGTTTGGTTGGGTGCTGCAGGGGGCTGGCTGCCCCATGGCCCTTTGCTCTGCATGTTTTGGGCTGGGAGGGATGAGCTTGGAGGTGCCATTAGGGCTGAGCTCAGCATGCAGCCGGTGGGGCTGAGCACGAAGCTCTGCTCCTCCTCTCCCACCACCACAGAGCAGGTTTGTGTCTGGACCCACCCGCCATCCCTTAGTGCCCAAAAGGAGCCCAAACATGGGCTGAGCATGGGGCGCTCACCCCACCCTAACGCTGCTCCTGCAGCCCATCGCCCTCCACGTGCTGCTCCTCCATCACCCAGCGTGACCTGGGGGGGGGGGAACAGCTCCTTGTCTTGGGCCTGATTCCTGCGGATGGGCTCATTTCCCAAAACAGCACTGTTATTTTTATACCCCTTCCAGCAAAAATAGCAAACAGCCCCCCCCCCCCCCCCACACACACACTTTGTGCTTTGCAGCCCTTCTCTGCGCCCGCTCACGCTGCTTTGACACAGGGCTGGGGCGGCTCCTTCCCATGTGCGTCTGCCTGCGTCGCCTGGCTGCCCCTATTTATAGCTCAGAGATGTGGAGGGACGTAATTGAGGGAGACGTGGGGATCCTCCGGGGCTGTGCTGGGAAGGAGGGGGTGTGGAAGCAGAGGGTGGAAGGAGGCGGCTCCAGTCCGGTGGGTTGGGATGGGGTTGGGGTTGGAATGGGGTCGAATGGGATTTGAGTTGGGATTGGGATGGGGTCGGATGGGATTTGAGTTGGGATTGGGATGGGGTCGGATGGGATTTGAGTTGGGATTGGGAGGGGGTTGGATGGGATTTGAGTTGGGATTGGGATGGGGTCGGATGGGATTTGAGTTGGGATTGGGATGGGGTCGGATGGGATTTGAGTTGGGATTGGGATGGGGTCGGATGGGATTTGAGTTGGGATTGGGATGGGGTCGGATGGGATTTAAGTTGGAGATTGGGATGGGGTTGGGGATGAGTTAAGGGTGAGATTGGGATGGGATTGAATGGGATTTGGGTTCGATGGGATGAGGTTGGGGTTGGGATGGGGTTGGATGGGATTTAGAGTGGGGATGGGGTGGAGTCTGGATGGATTGGGGTTGAAATTTGGATGGGATCAGATGGGATTGGATGGGATTTGAGTTAGGATTGGGATGGGATTGGATGAGATTTAGGTTGGAGATTGTGATGGGGTTGGGATTGGGATGAGGTTGAATGGGATTTGGGTTCGATGGGATGAGGTTGGGGTTGAGATTGGGTCTGAATGGGATGTAGGTTGGGGATGGGTTAGGGGTGAAATTAGGATGGGGTTGCATGGGATTTAGGGTGGGGATGGGATGGAGTCTGGATTGGTTGGGGTTGGAATTGAGATGGGATCAGATGGGATTTGGGTTGAGGGTAGGATTGGGATGGGGTTGAACGGAATTTGTGTTGGTATGGGAGGAGGTTGGGGTTGAGATTGGGATTGGAATGGGGTCAGATGGGGTTTGGGATTGGGATGGTGTTGTGTTGGATTGGGTTAAGTCACTAATTAAGTCCACCAATTTGGATTCCTGATGCATTCCTTGGTGGCGTGAACGTCTCCCAAAGAGGATAATGCCTCTGTAACACTGCTGTCCTTATCAAGCTGGAAAATGTTCTTAGGAAGGATGGAAGGTGAGGGCTTGAGCTCGGCACCTTGGGCACCCCAAGCCCCTCTTTGGGGCCAAATTGCAGCATGTGCAGCGCTGGGCTGGTGGCACTGCCCTGCGTGGTCCCCCAGCCCAGAGCTGCTGCGGTCATTTGGGAACAAACCCATCCCATTCCTGGGGAGGGAACGGCCCCCAGGCAGCGAGGAGCCCGCAGTGCTCGTCAGAGTGAGGGGGCTTTATTGAGGGAGAGAGGAAAACACGGATGGGGAGAACAATGGCACGAATAAAAGAGTTTAAATTTATCAGCAGCGATGAATCAACTCGCGTTGTCTTGGGAGCAGCAGTGACACTTCAATGGGATGCTGTGTGGGATGTGGGGAAGGATGTGCCCCCGTGGATGGGGAGGGGGAAGGAAAACAGAGTAATTGAGGAAAGGGAAACGTCTCATTAACGCAGCTCTGCTGAGTGGGGGGTGAAGGAGGAGGAATTTGGGCTCCGGGGTAGGATAGAGGGCGGACGAGCCTTCCCCCATCCCCATAGTGGTGGTGGGGTCTGGGTTTGGTGCCCGGCTGGGGCTTGCCCCCAAAAGCAGAGGCAGGAACGTGCATCCATTGCGCCGTGGGGTCTTAGCATGGGTGGAGGGCGCACATCCAGCATCGCCTCCCTGAGCCCTCTGTGGTATCCGTGGGGGGAATGCAGAATGCAGCCGTCACCTCCAGCACGCGGCTGTGCGTCGGGGCTGCGCAGGGTTTGCAGCTGGGAAAGGAGAGGGAGACCAAACGGAAAGCCTCAGTCATTATTCACGACGAGTTGGGTTTCTAAGTGAAGCCAGGAGTGTCTCTGAGAGCCGGAATGCGTCCCGGGCTGCTCCGGGGGGTGGGAGAGCTCTGCATCCACACCGCGAAGCCGCGGCCATGTGCGTAATAACGCAGTGATGGCATCGCTGCAGACAAAGAACCCGGCGGCTGCGTCATCAGTCACACACGTTGGAATCAAGCGTGCTGCGTGAGGGCTCGTTATTTCATGGAGCCGTTAATAAAACAGCAAAAGCAACCAGGAAAAACAAAAGGAGATGTTCGAACAGCAAACGGCTCCTCGGGTTGCAAATGCCGTTCCCTGGAGCTGCCCGCTGAGTGCACCGCGGGCTGCGAGGGGCACCGCTGCATCGTTGCGTCCTTCTGCCTCTGCTCCTCCATCAACACCCCCCGCAAACCCCCCCTCATAGCGCTCCGGGACCGCCGGGCTGCGCCGCTCCCCATCGCTGCGCCCGATGAGGTGGCCAAAAAAAAAACAACAAACGATCAATGCTCGCAAAAACCCAACGTCTCATGAAGCGCGAGGAGAGCTGCCGGCTCCGGAGCCCCTTCCCGTTCGTTTCTGCGCTAAATCCTCATTTGCATTTAGATGACTCCGGGTCGGGGCTGCGCGCTGTGCCGCTGCAGTAATGAGCACGGAGGGACCCATCGGTGCCACCGCCTCAGTGCGCTCAGCGATGGGATCCCGGCGCTCCCCCCATATGGCAGCCCCGGGGGGCACAGACTCTCCCCAACATCCCCCCCCCCCCTATCTCCCCAGAGCATCCCCTCTCGTTTTCAGCTCTGGGGAATGGAAGCAGCGCTGGAAGCCCGTGGCTCTTTTATTTCCCAGAAGGTGCAGCTCCTGTACAGCAACGCCAGCGAGTGCTGAAGGCTGAGGGCAGCGGGGTCCCAACGCCACCCCCGGGACACAACGGAGGGGACAGGGATGGGGACGCGGGGTCTGCCTATAGACAGAGCCATGTACATATATATAAGTATGTATAAGTGTGCGGAGTGCCCTCCCCGCGAGCATCCTGGCTGGGGTGGGAGCAGCGTTGAGTTTTCCCCCTGCTTTCTGTTCCTCCCCTGCCTGCATCCCGGGCTGCAGCTCTGCCGGAGCGTGGGTGACTTTAAAAAATAATGACCCACAGCCTTTTAACCCACTTTAAGGGCACTGCAGCACATTTTCCAGCAGGCTGAGAGTGCGGCGGGGCCCCGTGGGGTGGGAAATGGTCCTCAGTGCTGTGCGGCCTCATGGATGGAGCTGTGGGGGAGGAGGGGGTCACCTCCCCGTGTCCCTTGTGCTGCACTACCCAGATCCCAGGGCACCTCAACCACACAGGGACACCCCAATCCTACAGGACATTCCAACCACAGGGACACCTTAACCCTCCAGGACACCCCAATCCTACAGGACATCCCAACCACAGGGACTCCTTAACCCTACAGGACACCCCAACCCTACAGGACACCCCAATCCTACAGGACATCCCAACCACACAGGGACACCCCAACCCTACAGGACATCCCAACCCTACAGGGGCACCTCAACCCTGCAGGATACCCTGATCCTACAGGGGCACCTCAACCACACAGGGACACCCCAACCCTACCAGGCATCTCAATCCCACAGGGACACCCCAACTCTGCTGGGACATTCCAACACTTCAGGAACACACCAATCCTATATGGACATTCTAACCCTGCAGGGACACCCCAATCCTATGTCATTCCAACCCCACAGGACATCCCAATCCTACAGCAATATCCCAACCCTGCAGGACATCCCAATCCTGTAGGACACCCCAATCCTACAGGGACATTCTAACCCTACAGAGACAGCTCAACCCTACAGGGACATCCCAACCCTGCAGAATGCCCCAACCCTACAGAGACAGCCCAACCCTACAGGGACACCCCGGCCTTGCAGGACACCCCAACCCTACAGGGACAGCCCAATCATACAGACATCCCAATCCTATAGGACACCCCAAACCTACAGCGACAGCCCAACCATACAAGGACACCCCAATCCCACAGGGACATCCCAACCCTGTAGGACACCCCAAACCCCGCATGGGGCTCAGCCCAGTGGGAGGCACAAGCAGACAAAGCATTGCAGTGCTGAGGCGTTGCTCAGGTGGGAGGGATGCGCTGCAGACAGGTTGTGTGTGCGCCCCAATGGTCCTCAATTTGAGACCCAGGTGGGAAATTTCGCCCCACTTGGCCCTTTGAAGAAGAAATGGGTCTCGGCTCCCTCGTCAGCATTGCCTTGCAAAGGGGCAGGCTGCAATCCCCAGCAGCTCTGCAGCAAGGTAAGGCTGGTGTGGAGAGGTAATGACCTTCATTAGGCTCAATTGATGCAGCTGGAAAAGAACCAGAGCCAGAAGGCGGCCTCTCCTTCCAGCCCACGCACCCCAGGTGCACCCGCGCGCCCGCCTGCTTCCTCCAGCGCCATCAATTTGCCCAATAAAAGCCATTAGTGCTCCTTCCGAGCCCCGTCCTCCGTGGGCTGTGTGACCTCGTGGGCACGGAGCTGCTGCAGGAGGTGGAGGGGACGGAAGGTCAGCGGCACCAGGGATGCATCTGTCCCCGTTTAGCGGCGGTAATGCAATGCAGAGCCCTGGGGCTGATGGCTGCTGCAGGATGCGCTCCCGTCGAGGTGCTGCTGGGGAACGGGGCGTCCATCCGCGTGGTGCTGAGCACAGAACCCCAACCCTGGGCTGGGCTCTGCCTCGCGTGGCTGTGAGTGCATAAACTGTCAGTGCTGGAGAGGACGAGGGATGGATGCGCCGCCCTAATCGCGTTAGCGCTGCGAGAAACTCCTCAAGTCCCCACCAATTGCTCTGTAATGAGATCTTCCTCGGGCTGGCTGTCTCTGGCAGCAGACAGATGGGAGCGGTACCCGCAGCCCTGTGGGATGCAGGAATTCAGCGTTGCCATGGGGCCGGGATGGGGATGCTGCGTCCGTGCTGCCAGCTTTGCACCCATGGGCAGGGTTGCCAGTGAGACCCCAATAGCACAGCAACAGTATCGACTCGAAAGCCCTCTCCGGGGCCAAAGTTGGCTTGGAGGTCCCCAGCAAACCACTGCTCACCGACGGGCTTTCCATGGGCAGAAAGACAACCCAAACCCTACGCGCGCCATGCGCAATGGGCGTCCTCTTGCGGCTCAGTGAGCCCCACCAGAAGGAGAAGTCTTTGCAGTCTGCTTGCGCTCGGTCCCAGCGGGGCTAAAGCTCGGTGGTGGTCTCCTGGGTGACCTCTGAGCGCGGCTCATCCGCAGCGCCCCGCTGCTCACCCATGCCTAGTCATGCCGGCTGGCCGCGGCCGTCCGATGGGGCGCAGGTGGAGACGCGCTCCCGCGTGGTGTTCCGCGCTCGGGAGAAGCTGTTCTGCTCCACGCGGGCTCGGAAGGGCAGGCAGAACTCACGGAAACACCTCTTGAAGTTCTCATCCAGGAAAGCGTAGAGGACGGGGTTGAGGCTGCTGTTGGTGTAGCCCAGCGCGATGCAGAAGTGCAGGCTGGCCACCACGTAGGGGTTCTTCTTGTCGATGTCCACCAGCGTCCAAACGATGACGAAGATGTGGATGGGCGTCCAGCAGATGATGAAGGCTGCCACCACCACCAGCACCATGCGGGTGATGCGCCGCAGGTTGCGGTCCTTCTCCTTGGAGCCCGAGAGCAGACGGACGCTCTTCAGGCGCAGGATCATCAGCCCGTAGCAGATGGTGATGACCAGGATGGGCACCATGAAGGCGAAGATGAAGACGCAGATCTTGGTCACCGTGTCCCAGTAGATGGGAGGGTCGGGGAACTGCAGCGTGCACAGCACTGTTCCGTCTGCTGGAAGGGCGACCAAAGAGGGGATTGAAACAGGGAGAGCAGATGGAGTGTCTGCTGGGAACTGAATGCTTCTGCTCCGTGGTGGCAGAGCATCTCCGTCCGCGCCAAAACCACCGGGAGATGCATGCCCACCCCCTTGCAGATTCCCCTGGAGCTTTGTGGGGTGCCCGTGGGATGCAGGAGGTGCCGCCAAACTGGGGATCATTCCCTGCAGAGCCTTCTGCAGCACCCCGGCCCCTGTGGTGGGCACGTCCCTATGTCACCTTCCACTGAAACTGTCTGCTTCTGCAGGATGCCCTGAGCTCTCCCAGCAGCCACCAAACAGGAACTGCAGAGCTGGGCATGGGCCAGCTGGGGACCCCACCATATACCCAACATACCCATTATACCCCGAGCGCTGGGCATTGGCACCTGGTTCGCACCCCAGGATTGAACACCTGGGGCTGTTTGCAACCTCTGCCACCAAAATGGGAAATAGCACCGTGCTGGATTCCCACCACGGCCATCGTGGAGGGACGACCACCACGGAGCACAGACATGGTACAGGACCAAGTGGCTCAGTAGGGTCACCCCAGGAAGCACAGATGGGACCTTTCCCCAGAAGCCCACTTGCCTTTGGTCTTGGTGACCGCCATGACCATGATGGGCACCCCGATGACGGAGGAGAGCACCCAGATGCAGACGTTGATGACCTTGGCCTTGGCCGGCGTGCGGAAATCCAGCGCCTTGACCGGGTGACACACAGCCACGTAGCGGTCCACGCTCATCATGGTGAGGGTGAAGATGCTGGTGAACATGTTGTAGTAGTCGATGGAGAGCACGAGCTTGCAGAGCAGCTCCCCGAAGGGCCAGGTCTCCATCAGGTACTTGGCGCTCTGGAAGGGCAGCGTGCTGGTGGCCAACGCGTCGGCCAGCGCCAGGTTGAAGATGTAGATGTTGGTGGCTGTCTTCATCTTGGTGTACCTGAAGGGGAGGGCAGAGGTGGGGGCTGGCGGGTGCTGAGGGAACCAGAAATCCTCCTGGTTTGGTTTCCTATCGAATTTGGGTGGGGTGGAGAGAATCGCTGAGCAAATGCGGCCCTGAGGGGGTGGTCAGAGGGCATAGGGGTAGGGTTGGACGTGGGGAACTTGGAGGTCTTTTCCAACCTGAATGACTCCGTGGTTCTATGAGTGGGCATGGTGGGGATGGGTTGAGGTTGGCCTGATCTTAGCGGTCTCTTCCAATTGTAATGGCTCCATATGCCCATCTTGGGAAGGGCTGGGACTTGCTGCTGCGTTGGGTGAAGCCAAAGGAGCCTCTCCCACACGCCTGGCCAGGGAAACAACGCTCATTCATCTGCCTGCCTCCGCCTGGAGATCAAAGCAGCTCTGAAGAGCTTTTCAAATAAGTCTCTTTTCCGATTAAATCGATTTACTCCATTTCCCCGAATCAGTTGCACAATGTCCTTTGCCTCCTGAAACCTTCTCTATCTGATTTTCCACCCAGTAAATCGTGATTATCCAGCCTGCTTCCCTGTCGAGTTTCCTTGCAGAAATTGGATCGATTACCCCGGAAAAAGGCCAGCTGGGAGCAGCACCACCAGCACGGCCGGAGCTGCTCCACGGGAGCCCCTGGGGAAGCCTGGCCCCATGCACGGCACAGGGACACGGGGACACGGGGACATCAGCTCTCCTGCTGGCACGCCAGCTCTGGTCCTCATCACATTGTGATAGGAGCAATGCCTGGACCCGGTGCCGAGAGCTGAAGGTCCCCGAAGGCCACAGTGCTCAGGGGGACCCCCAGGGGTGTTTGCAGGGTGCTGGGGTCAGGGCTGTGCTTGCAGCTCCATCCCCTCCACACGCTCCTTCCCAGGCAACCCCAGACCTGGGCGCATCCCCTGCAGCCCCCAGCTCACTGAGGTGCACCCTAATTGATCAGCAAAGCATCTCTGTGCACGGATAGAGCTGCTTGCAGCATCCATAGGGAGTCAGGCTGAGAACTGGGGGCAGGGTACTGCACTGCGGATGATGGATTTGGCTCTGGGGCATGGAGGGAGATGAACCTCGGGCTGTTGGTGCTCAGCTCAGAGAATGACTCCATCATGCACAGAGCAAATCAGAGTGAGGTGGGGCTCCGTTCCCTTTGGCTTTCCCCACCATCCATCACGAGACCCCACCGAGGGGTGCAGCCCCGGGTTGTGCTCCAGAGATGGAGCTGCAGAAATGGGGCTCTGCACAGCAGTGAGCACATTCCTGCTGCAACCCCTTGCCTGGGGGGGCGGGAGGGGAAGGAGAGAAACATCTGATCTGAATTTGCTCTTTAAGCACGACATGAATTTGGACTTTCCTTGAGAAATTTCCCTTTCCCGTGCCGTTGCTCTTTGCTGAAGGCGCATCTCAGCGACGTCCCCTTCTGGGTTAAACAAAAACCCGAGGATTTCTGTTTGCTGTCAGTTTTTGTTTCGGCTCACCCAGGTTAAAAATAGCCATTCCAGGTGGATTCACACTTCTCTGATCTCTGCTTTTTGCACTAAGGGGACAAATGGGTGACTCGGGCCGTGCAGCGCAGTGCTGGGTAAGCGCTTCCGCAGCCACTGCCAGATGTGCCCCCTCCTCCGGGGGGTTTTGGGGAAGGATTCAGCCCGGGGTTCAGCCCAGTGGGGGGGTCCAATGTGGTGAGCCCCCCCTCCAGGCTGCCGGTGCCACCAGTGCTTCCAGGAGGGGCTTAAACACTGCGGTGTGATCTATTGGGGGGGGGTGCTGGCTCTGGGCTCCCGTTTTGGCTGCTCTGGGCTTTGGGTTTTGGCTTGGATGGGCTCCGGGGTGGAGGGATGGTGGTGTTGGGCTGTGCACAGGGTCCTGCATGGGCTCCCTCACCGGCACCCACAGCACACTGGGGAATGGAGTCCCTGTGTCCCCATGTCCCCATGTCCCCACATCCCCGTGTCCCCATGTCCCCGAGCCCTGCTGGTGCGCTCCAGCCACAACCCCCCCTGCAGAGGGGTCTGGACCCAGGCTGTGCTTGCAATCCCACTGACAGCCCCATCCCGTGCAGCTTTCCCCCTACAGATCCTACCCGACACAGAGTAACCCACCCACGTAGCGAACTGCTCTGTCCTTCGCCTGCTTTCTGCTGACGGCACACAGATGCCAAAAGCTTTGAGACCTTCAGTTTGGGGAGGCTGAGCCCCCACCTCGTGCAACAAACCCCAGAGCAGCCCTCCAAGAACCATCAGAGGGGCTCAGAGGGCCGTGCAGATCCATCCCCCCAGAGATACAGCATCTGGGTCAGGGAGTGGGGGGGCCAGAAACCATGGCTGTGTGCTCTGGCTGCTGCACCAGGCTGCATTCATTAAGCACGGGCAGCGATGAGGTGACCATATGAGCTTGCTGACGAGGATGCTGTATGCACATTCAGGCTTTTTCTATCTCAAAATGCCGTCCCCGCTCGCCGTGCCGAGGCAGCTGGAGGGGGCTAACCGTGCGCATCCCTCACCATGTGCTTCCCCTTGATTTTTCTCCCCAGGGTCAACTGTATGGCTGCTTTGGGTGGGTGAAAAACCCCTTCTGGTGCTGTGTCAGTGCCCCCCGCCCGGCACCGGGCTGCAGGAGGGAGCTGCCTTTGTTCAGCAGGTGATGCTGCACCGCAGCCCTGGCGGCTGCTGTCTCTCCTCTGAGCTTTGGCATTGGGTTTGCACGCTGTTCCCTCTCACATCACTGATGTTGGGGGCCCCGGGGGCCGGGTGGGAAGGTCACACCGCTGACCCCATGCAATGGAAGTGCTGGGATTGGGGGGGAATGGGACAAAATGGGGAACCCCACACAACTCCCAGCTGCTGGCAGGGGTCCTGTGGTCCACAGAGCTGCCCCATTCTGTATCAGTGGGGTGGGGGGGGGACATGCGTGGCCCTCTGTGTTCCCCCCCAGCCATAAAGGGCAGCAAGGGGGTCCTACAGGGTGCCTACAGGAGGGAGGGGAATGGGACCCCAAATACCATCTCCAGCACCCCTGTGCTGCTTCACGCTCCCTCTCACCTCTGCCCCCCGCACACACGTGTGTGCTCACATGTGGCTGCATCACACCCAGCTCAGCGCTCCCGCCGGGCTCACCCCGCCTGCTGCACACCCACCTGCACTCCTGTGCTCATCTCAAGCACAGCGCACACCCGCAGCCCGTGCACGCTCACTCCTGCTGCTCTCACACTCAACGCACACTCACACCCCATGCACTCTTATACATGCATGGTCACCCTTTGCACGCTCACACCCCATGCATTCTTCTACCCCATGCACTCTTACACACCCCTTGCACGCTCACACCCCACGCACGCTCACCACGTTGCACGCCCGCCCGCAGCCCCGTGCCCGCTCTCACCGCACGATGCCGTACATCACCAACACGTTGCCCAGCAGCCCCACCACGCACACCACGGAGTACAGCGCGGTGATGACGATGGCGATGAGGATGGACGTGGCGTTCTTGGCCCGCGGCGGTCCCGTCTCATTGCCGCCGGCTCCGGGCAGGGCGTCCCACGCGGTGCGGTTATCCCACGCCGCGGGCGGCTCCGTGGGCAGCTCCGTGTTCAGCTCCATGCCCCGCCGCTCCCGCACCGCGCACACCCAACGCCGCGGGTTCGAGTCCCGCTCCCGCCCGGTGCCGCCGCCTCCCGCAGTCTCCTTATAGGGCCGCCGTGTGCCCCGAGCCACGTGGGGCCGGGGGCGGCCCTGCCGCCTTCTGCCGCCTCCTCCCGCACCCCCTCCCACCCCCCCGGTCCCTACCTGCACCCCAGACACCTCCCAGCACGAATCTCCGCGGTCCTTATTGCCCTCCGCCGCAGCCCACCCCTCCCCCCGCTTCCTGCTCCATCCCGGTCCCCGCCGCCCCCACCTCGATCCCTGCTGCACCCCCACGCCGTGGCCCTGTTGCTCCTTACCCCGCTCCCTACAGCATCTCGACCCTCCCGGACCTCCCCCGCTTCCTACTGCATCTCCCCCTCTTCCTACAGAGCCCCCACTCCCGGTCCCTGTTGCCCCATCCCACTCCCTGCCGCCTTCCCCCGGAGCCACTGAGGGGCCCCGACCATCCCGGGGGGGGTCTCAGGGCTGGGGGACATCGGGTTCGGTGTAAACTGCCGTACTGATCCGGTTTTCTTTTGTTCGGAAGAAGGTGGGGGGGGGGGGAGGGAGGAGGGAGGGAAGGAGGAATAGGGGGGGGCAAACAGCCCCTGTCCCCACAGGGAAGCAGTGAGCTCCCAGATGGGATCGGGGCTGGACATGGGATCGGGGTTCCAAATGGGAATGGGGCTGCAAATGGGAACAGGGCTCCAAATAGGAATGGGGCTGCAAATGGAATCGGGGCTCCAAATGATGTTGGAGCTCTGCATGGGGACTGGGGCTCCAAATGGGGTCGGGACCCCAAATGGGATCAGGGTTGCAAATGGGACCGGGGCTCCAAATGGTTTTGGAGCTCTGCATGGGGATTGGGGCTCCAAATGGGGTCGGGACCCCAAATAGGATCAGGGCTGCAAATGGGACCGGAGCTCCAAATAGTGTCGGAGCTCTGAATGGGATCGGGGTTGCAAATGGGATCAGTGCTCCAACAGGTCTGGGAACCCAATGGGTTGTGCTGGGGGACCTCTGCTCCTCTCGTGGGCTGTACGGATCCCCAGAGGTCAGCGGGATGGAGGCACCCCACACTGCCCAGCCGTGGGTGCAGCTCCTTTTGGTGCGGATGTTTGCTCCCCCCCAAAGCTCTGCTGGTGGTGGGTCGGACCTGGGGTAGGAGCAGCACATCACCCCACAGCCCGCAGCTCTCGGGATGCTTTGGGGTCTGCAAGAAAGGGACTGAGGAGCTCCGCACCCGCTGAGCCCTTCCCGCACCGGCAGCAGCGGCACTCAGCCTTGAGGAGGAACGCGGGCTGAGCTCCGCCGTTTGTTTTCGTACGTCAGCAGCTCGGAGTGTTCTCCCACCTCCCGGGGCAGCTGCTGGGAGACAACAAAGCCCGGCGTCGGGGGAGTCCAAAGCAGCCGATCTCCCTTCCCTGCCTCTCTCGGTGGCTTTGGGCAGCGTTACCCCACCGGTGTTGCGTAGGGTCGGGGGATTGCACGGGGAACCCCTGCCCGGTGCGTTGGTGCTGCAGATGGCGGTGGTGTCGCCGACGCTGCGGGTGTCCCCGAGGCGTTCTCACCTCCTGGTGGCAGTGCCAGCCCGGCCCGAGGCGGGGTGCGGCAGTGGTTCTGCCCTACAGGCCGTCCCCGTGAAAAGCACCTTAGGATCAGCCTGAAGTGAAGGTGGGTGCTTCAGAGAGGGGGTACCAAACCCTCCCCCCCCCCCCCCCCCCCCCCCCCCCCCCCCCCCCCCCCCCCCCCCCCCCCCCCCCCCCCCCCCCCCCCCCCCCCCCCCCCCCCCCCCCCCCCCCCCTCCCAACGTCGTGCCTGGCCCCATAGCAGGAAGGGCGCACGGCCAGCGCGCGGCTCGGGGGCACCGCCAGCACTGCACACCCAGCAGTCCCTATGGGAGATTCGTTTTTGTCTGATTGTGGCTTATTTTGGTGTTTTCACACCCCCCTCCGCCCCCCCTCGGGCTGACAATGGAGCTCTGATTGCACGCTGGCAGCGGCCGCTCGGATCTGGGGATGCTCTCCCCCCTGCACTGCTTCCACGCGTTGCAGCATTCGCACGGAGTGAGTCATCGGGCAGCGACACATCCAGGGGGGACAGAGGCACAGCTTCCAAAGGACATCCATCGCCACAGCTGTGTGTCTGTCTCCCTGTGGCTGCACGTGGAATCTGTAGGTCTGTGCGCTGCCCCCCAGCATGGGGACCTGTCGGACCCCCGGCTCAGCCCTCTCCCGCTCACAGGGGAAGGCATACAAAGCATTCCCTTCTCTTTTTGCCTCCCCACCCCGATGCCCGGACACGAGGATGCTCAGCTGTGGCTCCTCGGTCCCCACAGCCTCAGCCCACGCACCCACCTCCCCCGGGAAGGAGGGGATGTGGGCTTTGATGTGGGGAATTCAGG
The DNA here is from genome assembly GCF_016699485.2 of Gallus gallus. Taxonomy (NCBI): domain Eukaryota; kingdom Metazoa; phylum Chordata; class Aves; order Galliformes; family Phasianidae; genus Gallus; species Gallus gallus. The sequence goes on from NC_052554.1 coordinate 2,534,864, forward strand.
TCAGCACTAACCCAGATCCATCCCCACCGCTCTCCCATCGAGCTGCTCTCTGTTCCCATCCCATTTTCCACCCCACGCTTTGGGCTCTCCCCTTCATTTATTCATGTGCCTGCAGCTGTTCTCCCCGCACCGACGATGGGGTTGGGTTTGGGAGAAGGGAAAGTCGGAGCATGGAAGGGTTTGGCTGTGATTTGTGTTTGGGCAGCAGTATGGAGCACCCGCAGTCCCGGCTGGCTTCAACAGCAGCAGCAGTTTGGGGAGGTTGTGTTTTACGTGCAAAGCCCTTCTTGTAGCTCCAGTGCATCCAGCAACACGGGTGAGCCACGGGAACCCACAGGCTTAGCTGCAATGATGCTGATTTAAGGGGTTTCATCAGTTTTTTTTTAGCCCTTCCCCCTGCAGAAAGGCAGCTGGGTGCCTTCCAGCCCAACCCACTCCATGGCTCTGTGGCTCCGTAACCGACGTGCAGCAAAATGCCCAAGCTCAGGTGTGGGGAGATGGAATGGATGCAGCGCAGGAGCGGTACCCATAGATTCAGGAGTGGTACCCACAGGCGTAGGAGTGACACCCATGGATGTAGGAATGACACCCATGGGTGTAGGAACGATACCTGCGGATGCAAGAGTGATGCCCATAGATGTAAGAGCTGTACCCACGGATGCAGGAGTGATATCTATAGGTGTAGGAGCAGTGCCCATAGGTGTAGCAGTGGTATCTGTAGGTGTAAGAGTGGTACCCAAGGATGTAGGGGTGGCACCCATGGGTGTAAGGGTGGTACCCACGGATGTAGGAGTGACCCCCATGGATGCAGGAGTGGTACCCATGGATGTAGGGGTGGTACCCATGGATGTAGGGGTGGTACCCATGGATGTAAGACTGGTACCCATGGGTGTAATGGTGGTATCCATGGGTGTAAGGGTGGTACCCATGGATGCAGGAGTGATACCCATGGATGGAAGACTGGTACCCATGGGTGTAGGGGTGGTACCCATGGATGCAGGAGTGATACCCATGGATGGAAGACTGGTACCCATGGGTGTAGGGGTGGTACCCATGGATGTAGGATGTGTATCCATGGATATAGGGGTAGTAGCCCTTGATACAGGGACGATACCCATGGATGCAGGAGCAGTACCCATGGATGTAGGTGCAGGAGCAGTGCCCGTGGATGCAGGACAGTTCTACCAGCCCATCACCTGGACAAACAGTCTCCATTTGCAGCGGGGGAGGCTGAGGTCGGGCAGTGGGAAGAGAGCCTTCACGCAGAGGGATCGGGCTCTGGATGCTGCCCCGGGACAGCGTGTGTGTGCCTGGAGGAGGGGTGGTGGCACCGGGGGAATTGGCCCAGGGCTGGCAGCACGCGGCCGTGGGGCTGGAGCCACGGGCAGGTGGCAGGGGGACGCTTTTCCCTCTCCGTAGCGGAGGTGCCTTATGAGCAGAGGAATCATTCTCTCTCCTTGTGCTTCTCCTTTCCTCCGTATCCAGGCGCATCCTCGGCGGGCCGGGATGAGTCACGGCGGCGGCAGCAGCGCTGGAAGAGCATCAGCACACGATCCCCCCCGAGGCTCCGCGGCTCCGCATCGCCCTCCGCCAGCGGTTCCGCTCCGCACGCACGCAGCTCTCTGCCCTCGGGAAATGCCACGTCCTCCTGCCAGGTGGAGGAGCAGCGAGGTGGGCGCCGGCCCAGCAGGTGACAGTGGGACCGCAGCGCCGCAGCCCCAAACCGACCCCCTCCATCCCCCCCTCGTAACGCAGGAGCTCAGCGCCACGGTCCTCAAGCAGCAGCGGTTAACTCCCTGATTACACACCCTGCACGGCCAGGCCGCTTTGAGGAGTGCAATTAATTAACGTTTGCATCCCTGGCGCTTGCTGACCCTGCCAGACTCGGAGCAAATCGGCCTCTGCCGACGGGTAATGGGTTTGCTGCAGGACGAGCTATTTCCGAGCCGGCTTTGGAAGTCATTTGGGGTGGCTGCCGGGCGGTGCAGCCCCGTGTTGGCTGCTGGGGCTCATCCGGAGCTCGGGGCAATGGGGCAATGGGGCAGAGGTGCAGAGGGAGCAAAGCAGAGCTGTGGGGTCAGCGTGGGTCGTGCTGGGGTGCTGCTCTGGGGGCAATGCAGGCGGGCTGGAAAGCACACACAGGTTTCCCTTGCGCAGCACAAACCCCATCGCGTGGGTGGCACGGGTGGGAGGCAGAGGATGCGGGGACGGGACATGGGGGTGAGCTCCCAGCCCAGAGAGGGGCAAACCCCAATAAACGAATGGGCGCACACTCAGCCTGGCTCCCTCCATCTGCCCGGTGCTTCATCGGATCACCACGGATCGATCTGCTGCTCTTAATTGCTGAGCGCCTGCGAGCTCCTGGAGGGGAGGAGCGCAGCGTCAGGTGGGGAAGCCGAAGCTGCTGCAGTCTTTCCCCCATTATTATTTAGGTCGCAAAGCACGGGGATGGGGGTTAACCCGGTGAGGGGGCGGGGGGTGACGGTGTGGCACTGCAGGATGGCAGCCCTGCAGCTCAGCCCACCCCCCCCCCGGCACCTCACAAAGGTTGCAGGTGACAAACTGATTATTTCTTTCCCCCCGTGATTTTGGAACAGGAGAGAAGAAAAGGGGCCATCACAAGCTGCAGAGATGGGCACAGTGCTGCTGTCCCCCCCCACCCCCACCCCCATCCCCCAAGAGGTGTGAATCCCATTTGCTGACAGAGCGGCACAGGGATGGGGAACGGCTGTGGGGATGGACTGGGGAGGGGTGGGGGGGGGGGAAAGAAGGGGATGCTGTGTGGAAATGACGCCTATGAGCTCCAGCTGGAGGACACCTCCTTGGGAGGACGAGGAGCATCGCTGCATTGGGATCAGGGATGGGAGCTTTGGGGTCTGCTCTTCATCTCGTGCGTCCCCCAAAGTCAGAGCCTCCCGGCCTTTAAGGACAGAGAAAAAACGGATGGAGCTGTGGGTAAACAGCAGCTGTGTCCCAGCACTGCACAGCATGCAACCCCCCCCCCCAGCTCAGTGCCACCCCCCGGTCCTCACCCCCTCCTAAACCCCCACAGTGCCCGGCAGGGTGTGTTAAGGCGGCCCTATGGCCGTGCTGAGTCCCCATCCTTAAGCTGCAAATTGAAGCACGACCCATCCAGAGAAAGGACTGGGAGGGGAGCGAAGCCAACAGGGGGGTGGGGGACGTCCCTGGGGGGAGCGGGGACAGCCGGGCACGACGCAGCCCCCACCGCCCCCCCCCCATCCCCAAGAATCCCACAGAAAGCATTTCCCCCCCTCTCCTCCAACCCCGTGGATGGGCACCCATCCCTGCAGAGCCTTGGGGACCGCGGGTGAAAGGACCAGGAAATGGGGTTGTCATGGAAACCGAAGAACTGCCAGCACTGATTTTATTTATTTATTTATTTATTTATTTATTTGCTTATTTTTGTCAAGACTGGGGAGGTGGGGGGGGGGGGGGAAGGATGGAGGAGTGGGAGAGAAGGGCAGCATCACCGCCAGCATGGGTGGATGGGTGGATGGGTGGGAGGATGGGTGGAGGGATGGGGAGATGAATGGAGGCATGGAGAGGTTAATGGATGGATGGATGGATGGATGGATGGATGGATGGATGGATGGATGGATGGATGGATGGATGGATGAACAGAGGGAGGGATGGATGGATGGGTGGGTGGATGAGTGGAAGGATGGATGGGTGGTGAGATGGATGGATGGGTGGATGGAGGAATGGATGGGGGAATGGGTGAAGGGATGGATGGATGGATGGAGGGAGGTATAGATGGATGGATGGATGGAGGGAGGGAGGGAGGGAGGGATGGGTAGGTGGGTGGATGAGTGGAAGGATGGATGGATGGGTGGATGGAGGAATGGATGGATGGATGGATGGATGGATGGATGGATGGATGGATGGATGGATGGATGGATGGATGGATGGAGGAGGGAGGGATGCTGTAGAGGTGCTTTTTGGGAGCCACAGGGCCTCGATGTACATAGCAGTGAGCTGTTGCAGGTGCAGCCCTGAGGGGGGGACTCAACACATTTTAGCCTCCTCCTGAGCAGGCTGGAGGATGCTGAGCAGCTCAGGGGGCTGCCAGTTGTGTGAGCAAAGCCCCGGGGATGTCACCTTCACAGCCTCAGGGGGTGACACAGATCCCAGACATCAGATCCCAAATGCCATCGCTTTGGAGACCTGCAGTTGGGCACCGGGTTTTCCAGCACACGTAGGTGTGCACAGCCTCCCCATGGCATGGGTTGGAGGCTCAACCCTGGGACCACCCCTAGAGCCACCCACAGCCCACGTCAACCCCTGCACGTGGCCAGAGGGACCCTCGCCGCCCCCTGCCCGGTGACACCCCTGCACCCATCAGCTCCCACAGCAGCTGCCCGTGGCTATTTACAGCTCTGCATGGGAATTCTGAGCACAGCAATAAATCCATCACCTGTTCCCAACCTCCCAGTGCTGCCAGGACATACGCTCACGTCGCTGTGGGACAGACAGACACAGGTGGGTGCCGGGGCTTTGTTACCCACAGCACAGCGATGTGGGGCTGTTCTCTCTCTGCTATTGCTCAGACCTTTCTGCACTGCTGTCAGTTGCACCGATGTTCTGTTCATCCACTCTGTTCGTTAATTGCAGCCACATTTCACAAGTGGAACTAATTGCCTTCTTGGCTCGCTAATGACCTCGGTATGCTAACGAGTACCAAAGCCCAAGGTGTTTTCCCAGGGGTGTGAAGGTGCATGGCCCCTCTCAGAATCACCAGGGTGCAGAGAACGGGGTAATAGCATCCAAATCTGGGAATAAACATCCTTGAGCCTTTGGGGATGCACTTTGCCTCCCCAGCACACTCTGCCCATGGAGACCCCCACCCCTGGCTGTGCAAACCCAATGCAAACCCCAGCGCAAACCCAAACCCTGCACCACCTCCTCCCCACTGCAGAGGAGCAACCTGGGGGAAACTGAGGCACGGGCACTGATTTCCCTTCAGAAAGCACTCAGTGCTAGAGAAAGCTCATGCTTTTATTGCCATAGCTGGAGTCTTTCTTCCCACTCCTCCCATCCTTTCTTCTTTTCCAAGGCACAGGGTGGACAGTCCATATGGCATGGAGCAGACACTGCTGCCACCAACCCTCCATGTGCTCCCACCACACTCAGTAGGACAAGGGGAAGGAAGAGCTTGGGGCCCTTTCCCAGCCCCACATCCATAGGGCAGCATTCCTCCTGCCCCCAAACCAAACCAAACCACACCAATCCAGGCTCCCAGTGCAAAAGGCTCGAATTCACTGGGTTCTTCCCGAGCAAACCAGTGGGAAGCTCTAGGGAACCCAGTGCAATGGGACGGGGAGCAGGGGGGGGCTGAGGCCACCCCATTGCTCCCTCATTCCCACCCCTATCTTCTGTCACCACGTCCCATCCATGCCGCATCCCCTCCAGCCCCACTGAGCGCCATCAACAGAACTGCAAGGGAAGCAGAGCCCAGGGTTGGGGGGCAGCCAGTCCCATTGCTGGGCGGTGCTGGAGAGCCCTGCCGCCCCCACTTTGGGGTCCTGGAGCACCAGTGAGCACATGGCGGTGGCACATCAACACCCACAGTAGGGCTGGGGGGCAGCGAGGGGGACCAGCATCCTAAAATGGGACAGGGGAGGCTTGGGGGGATGCTGAGCCCCCCTCCCCGCCCGGTACGCACCTTCCAGCGGTTGCCACATTCATTGCACAGCACGAACGTCGTCATGGGCTCATCAGCACTGCGTGTCTGCACCTGGGGAGGGAGCAGGCAGCCGGGTCAGCAGGCATCGTTGATTTCCCCCCAAGTTATGGGTTGGGGTCCCCTGGGCGTGCGGAGCGCCGGGGCTCACCTGGTTGTAGGTGCAGTTCTTCTTCTTGCACTTGCCGCACTGGAAGAGGTCGGTGACGGTGCCGCCCGTTTTGGCCATCTGGTGCTCACGGATGGCCTCCTGGGTCATGGCATTGCGCAGCTCCTTCAGCTCATCGCTGGCCATCTCCTGCCATAAGGGGACCGGCTCAGCACCCCTTGGTCACCGCCCGTGGGTGCCAACCCCTGCGGGCCTCCATCCTCCCATCTCTGCGGGACTCGGGCTGATCAGAGGGCCATCACCGTCGGGGAAGACCTCTAAGTTCATGAAGTCCAACCGTCAATCCATCCCCCCCATGGCAACTCATAGAGTCATTCAGGTTGGAGAAGACCTCCAAGATGACCAAGTCCAACCCAACCCAGACCCACCACCATCCCACACAGAACATGCCCCCAGCTGCCACATCTCCCCTGCTGTTGAACACCTCCGGAGACGGTGACCCCACCACCTCCCCGAGCAGCCTATTCCGGTGCACCGCCATCGGGTTCTTCCTAATATCCAACCTGATCCCGTTCTCCGTGCCTGCTAAGGGACTCAAACCCCCCCAGGGGATCGAACACCCCATCCTCAACCCTACAGTGCTGTGCACCTCGGCGGTCATACGGGCAATGAGGGCGGGCGCGATGGCCCCGCACAGCACATTCCTCCGCAGGTTGGGGTTCTTGGGGTCCTTCAGGTTGCTGATCCTGCTCCGCACCCGGTTGCGATACTTCATGTCCGTGCTCTTCAGCTCCTGGAAGATATGTGGGGTCAGTCAAGGATATCAAATTCCTGGAGGAGGAATGGTCTTCGGGGCTGATTGCGGCCAAGGGGGAGACCCCCAAAGCGTGGAGTTGGGGGTGATGAGGAGGCGGCCCTTTCCCAGGGGAATGGCACAGCCCGGACGCTGCACTGGACCAGAACCCGGCACCCACAGCGGCAAGGATGCCTTGGGCTCGGGAAGGGGCGCTTATTTCACTCCCTAAGGAGAAAGACAGGTCCCCAAGCAGAGGGACTGGGGACGCGCAGCATCGGGGCTGGAGCGTATGGGACGGAGCAGGATGAGGATGCTCAGCATCAGCCTTTAATACGGGCTACGGGCTCCCTCTGCAGGCAGCGGGGCCAGGCAGGCCTTGGCAGCGCTCCTCACCCCCCCCCCGTCCCCGCCCCTGTCCCCGTTCCTGTCCCTGTTTCCACCACCCTGGCCCTGTCCCCCACCCCAGGACCCCGCAGCAGCAGCAGCCCGGGGACCACAAAGGATATGGTCTTCGATCTCGGATGCCATCTTCTCACAGTTGACGCCGAACTCCTTGTAGTCATCTGAAGGGAGAGGAAAGAGGGTGGCGATGGGGCTGGAACCAAAAGGGCCTCATCCTGCACCCACAGAGCTCCAACAAAGCAGTCAATGGGGCATCTCCAATGGGAAACACAATGGGACACCCAATGGGACACCCAATGGGACATCCAATGGGGCACCCAATGGGGCACCCAATGAGGCATCCAGTGGGACACTCAGTGGGACACCCAATGGGGCACCAAATGGGACACCCAATGGGGTACCCAATGGGGCACCCAATGAGGCACCAAATGGGACACCCAATGGGAAACTCAATGGAAACTAATTGGGTTCTCTGCCCCCACACTTCTCCTTCTAAAAACTTAACCCCTTCCAATGACCACACCCAGACCCCTCACCCAAGACCCCACCATCTCCTTCTCCTCCCCTCTGGGGCCAAACACCCCTCACCACCCCACCCCACTCACCATCCATGCGCAGCGCAGCCGTCAGCATCTCGATGCATTTATCCCGCACGGAGTCCCCGGTCAGGTAGCAGGGGGGCAGGAGGCAGATGCTGGGTGAGAAGGAGGGGCTGCCAGGGGTCCGTGGTGTCTCTGCTTTGCCCTTGCTGCTGTTGGCTCTGCGGAGGCGTGGGGAGGTTTTGGGGTCCCGCATAGCATGGGGGTATGGCAGTCTCATTATGGGGGGACAGATGGATCCTACCTGTCTCCGTTGCTGTCGCTGGAGCTGCGCCGGGAGCTGCTGGGAGCCGGTGAGGGGTTGGCACTCACTGAGGGTCTCCTGTAGGGTGACATGGGGGGGGACGGCAGCTGTGACACCAGAGATGGGGCATGCAAAGCGTGTCCCGTGGTCAGAGCGCCCCCAGCAGTGCCGGGGATGGGGAGGTTGGCAGCAGCAGCCACCGCCACTGCAGTGCCCATCCCTGAGCCCATCTGTGGGAGGTGCAGAGCTGGGGGTGTCCCCTCCGTACCTCTCTCCCGAGGGTCTCTTCTGCGGGGAGGAAGAGGAGGATGCGGCCGAGGACCGCGAGTCGGCAGAGTCCCTCCTGGCAGGAGCAGCCCAGTGTGAGTGCACAGCAATAGGGACCGAGTGGTGGGTCTGGACCACCCCCCATGCCCAACCCAGGGCCCCCACCTCTCCTTCTTGCCATCCAGAGGTGATTTCTTCGAGGGTGCAGTGGGGCTCCGCCTGGCGCTGGGCTCCCTTCATAGCAAAGCACAAAGGAAATTGGGGGATGCTCTCAGCTCCCAGGACCTCCCTGTCACCGGGTCCTGCCCGCCCCCACCACTAAAGTGCTCCCCAGCCCCCCCAGAGTGCCCTGCAGTCAGTGGGTACCTCTCTGGGTTGGGGTCAGTGGGGTGACCCTTTGGGGGTGCCGCGTGGGAGCCAGACTTGCTGGGCTTCCTGCAGACAGAGAGAGTGGGGTGGCTCAGCAAGCAGCCCCGGAACAGCCCCCACTTTGGCACACGGAAGGGGAAATCCTGGTTCTGTGGCACTGAATCCCACACCTCTCCTTGTGCTTCTCTCTGTGCTTCTCGGTCGGGCTCTTGGGGTGCTTCGCTGGGTGGGGGTTCGCCCCTTCTGTGGGATTGGGGACATCCAACCTCTTCTCCTTCTCCTTCTTCTCCTTCTCCCCATCTGCGTCCTTCTCCTTCTTTGCGGGGGCAGAGGACTCTGGGGATGGAGTGGGGGTCACACACCGAACCTCACCCCAGTGTGGGATGTGGGGCTGGGAGCACCAGGATCCCACTATGGGCACTCTGGGGGGCGGCTTTCTGCCCCTCTCACCCAGCAGCCTCTTCCAGTTCTTGATGAGGATCTTGGCTGAGGCCACCACCTCTTCATCCGAGCAGTGCTTCCGCACCGAGTTGACAGCCACCCCGATGCGCGTGGTCTGGGGATGGGTGTTATAGGGTCACCTTCCCCAGGTGGCGGGGCTGGGATGGGCACCACCACCCCCCCAGGGCCCCCCGACCCCTCTCACCTGCAGCAGCTGGATGGTCATGGTGTAACCGGTGAGAGACTTGAGCAGGTCCAGAGCCCCTTCCTACAGCAGGGGGAGGAACACAAGACCCATAGAGGATCTACCATCAAAGTGGGGACACCCGAGGGGTTCCTGGAGCGGTTGGGACCGTGTGCCCACCACCAATGATGCTCCCATCAAACCCAAACCTGCACCCATGGGAAGGGGCTGGGGACACCAGTGCGTCCCCAAGGGCCGCATGGCACCAGGTTCCCAGCCTGGCCATCGGGCACACAGTGCCTGTGGGGTTATATATATCCCAGCACGGGGTCATCTTCCTCCCCGGTATTTTTAGAGCTGCAGGAACAGATGGAGGGTGCAGGTAGCATGGCGGTGTTGTACTGCTCAGAGCTCCCAGAGCAGGGGACGTCCCTATGCTATCTCCCAGCTCTGTCCCCTCCCCAAAGTGGGGTAAAGCAGGAGGGTGGGGGGGCCGAAACCACAGCCTGAGGCTGGGCAGTGTCACCTGTGAGCCGTGGGGTCATTCCCAGCAAGGGAAACTGCAGAGAAAGGTAATTGCAAAGGGAAGAGCAAACTGCCCACGTGGCTGTCAAGGAGGCTGAGTTGGTGCATTTTTAGCATCCCCAAAAGCACAGGGTTTGGAGGGATGGCACTGCCATGAGCCCCACAGGGCAGCCCGCGTCTTGCCAGGGCAAAGTCCGGCTGGAACAGTCAAATATTAACCTTGAGGGCTGGGCTCTCCTCCATCCCTCCCCCCGCCCCAACCCCATGGAACCAGGTTGCCACTGGGTCTTCACCTGGCGCACAGGGAGCAGGGCTGGGTCCTGCCACCAAACCCCCCAGGATGCATGGGAGCCCCCTCCCTTTGCACGGTTACAAAAGGCACAGCTGTACTTGGGGTGCTCGGGGTGCTGCTCCCACCCCCTGCCAAGTTTTCCTTTGCACAGGGCTGAGCTCATGGTGCCGGCCCTAACCCACACTGGGTGCTGGTGGCTGGGCTCCAAGCACCTGTCACCCACACCGAGGGGTGCCCGGAGCCACCAGCCCCCACCCAGGACCCCCCAACAACACCCCATCCCCATGACCTCAAGCAATGGGGTGCACCCATGGGTGCCTGCTCCAGCTCCACAGTCCTGGGCTGGGCAGCACCCCGGGGTGCTCAGAGCTCCTTGTGCTGTGAGCAACAGCAGTGGAGGCAGAGCAAAGCTCCCTCCTCTTCCTCCTCCCACCCCACCTTGGGAAGCCTGTGCTTTCCCTCCCTTCCCCATCCCAAGCCTTGCTGCACCCTCCAAACACGCCTGCACATGCCTGCAGAGATTGCACACGTGTGCAAATAGGCGAGACATGCAAACCTTGCACCCGTGTGCAAACGGGCACAAGGGTGCAAGCATTGCACAGCTGTGCAAAAACGCAATACGTGCAGCGATTGCACACGTGTGCAAACATTGCACTCGCAGCCCTGCCTGCCTTACCGTGCTCTTCCTGGCCACCATCTTATCCAATTTCTTGGCAATCCGGACCAGCTCCTCAGCAGGCCCCATGCTGGCAGCTTGCAATGTTCCAGGCTTCGGAGGTTGCAGGAGCGAATTGCAGCTGGTGGCTGTGGTGTGGGTCCGAGGTGGGCGCAGCGGGCATGGGGCAGGGGCACGGAGCGGAGCAAGGAGAGGAAAAGGGGAAAAGAGAAGGAAGGAAAGCAAGGGAGGAAAGCAGAAAGGAGGTGTGGCTGTCCCGGCCAGTTATAAACTCCTGCCAGGCAAGCGAAATAGCACGGGGCAGGGCTAAATATAGCCCAGAGCAGGAGCAGGACAAAGATTGCAGCGCCGGGGGGAGGCGATGCAATGGGGACGCTGTGCCCTTTGGGGCCGGGAGGCTCAGGGGGCTCCGGGAGGTGCTGGAGCACAGGGTTGGCATCGGGAGGGTGCTGGGACGTGGCCTCGGCGCCGCCCGGAGCCACGCAGGCTTGATGCAACTCGCTGCAAACATTGCACGGTGGGGAGTGCCTGGACTTCACCCCACGGCACCACCGTCCGGCGGCACCGACAGCCCCAAGGAACCACAGCTGGGGCTGAGCTGCAGGGATAGCCCAGCACGGCACTGGTGTTGAGGTGCTGTTGGCGTTCCCATAGTCCAGAGCCCATCCAGTGAGCAAAGGCAGAGCGGGGAGCTGGGAGGGAAGGATGCTGCAATGGGGACATGCAGCCATCCATTGGCGCTGTTGGTGCACCCCGGGTCCCTGCTGCCACCCCTCCTGTCCCCAACAGGGAGCCCAGCATGACGGTGGAGGGACACCACCCAATGATGGGGGTGGGGGGGATATGGGGGCTGCACAGCGGGCACTTATTAAAAAATGATGGTTTTATTAGAAATGAGAGAGAGAAAACGTGAAAAAAACAAACAAACAAACAAACAAACACAGAGTTTTCTTTTCTTTGAGATGAAACGTCCGACTCACAACGATGCGGATGGGGATAAATCACAGGGATGGGGGAACGTTGGTCCCAGAAAGCGGCTGCAGAAGGGCCCCACGGAGCACCCCTCGCTTCCCCCCCAACCTTGAGACCCCCACGGCCAGGCGGTGACCAGCACCCACCCAAAGGACGGTTGGTGGGGGGCTTAGAGAGGTGTTAAGGCATTTCCCAGCCCTGCTGCCCTGGATGGCTCTCAGAGACGGGGTGGGGGCAGGCTGGAGATGCAACCCCCCCCCCTCTCAAACCCCTAAAATGATGGAGAAAAGCCTTATCTTGTTTCCTACCAATCGCAACCAATTCACAGTTGTGGTAGAGGTGGCACATGGCAGCTGATCCCAGTAGGATGGGGACTGGAGGCTGCATTCCATCCCCCCCCCCCTAGGGAAAGGAGGGTGAGGGGCAGCCCCCAGCCCCAAATCCCTGCAGCTCTGGGATGGGCTGAGCGCACAAACCTTATGCCACCAGCGCAGCAAGCGTGCCCATTCTCTGCCCAACAGCCACACGGGGGGTGGCAGCCCTTGGGCTCTCCAAAGCCACCCATCCAGGGGGGAATCTTCCCAACACGGGGGTCCCCAAGTCCCCCTGGAGGGCAGCATCCAGCATGGTGCCGTGTCATGGACCCGATGCCAGGTGGAGAGGACGGCAGCAGGGAGGGGATGGAGGACGGCCACAGCCCACCCCATGTGCCACCAACCCCGTGGGGATGGAGCGGGCGATGGGGACGCAGTCAGTCCTGCAGGAGGTGCACGAAGCTGGCGGGGAAGACACCGGTGCGGGAGCCGTCACCTTCAATGAATCCAACCTGGGGGTGCAGAGAGGGGGGGCAGGGAGTGGGGGAGTCATGCTGTGATTCACAAGGACACGTGTCACCCAGGTGACCCCCATAGATGGGGCATCACCCAGCAGCGTGCTCCAGAAGGAAGGGAATGCAAGGACAGCAGGGCGGGGGGGGGGGGGCCGTGGCACGCAGTGCTCACCCAGCTCTGCTCATCCTCCTCCCGTGTCACCACGATCACCTCCCCTTTGGAGAAGGTCAGCTCTCGTGCCTTGTCCCCCTTGCAGTCCACCACTGCCTTCACCCGCTTCTGCCTCCCCTTGGCCTGCACCAGGAATGGGGTCAATGACAAGGGGAAGGGGGGGGAGGGGGGCAGCAGCACCCCCACCCCCCATCCACATTAGATGTGATCCCCCCAATCCCTCCATCCTGGGAAGGGGGCAGCAAGGATGCAAGGATGCTCACCCATATGTTGTACCCCCCTCTGCTTCCCCCCCCCCACAAACCACATGTTGGGACACCTACCGGAGCGAAGCGTCGGGGCATGGGCACGGGGGGCACCTTGCTGGGCGTGGGGTCCTCGGGGCTCTGGGGGGGGGTGGCTTTGCCCACCACACCGCTGATGCGCCGGTAGGAGCGGGTGCTCTCAGAGCTGAGGGGACATTGGGGACCACATCAGCCCCCCCATCACCCATCCCCTGTCTGCCCCCCACCACAACGGGGAGCAGGGTATCACCAGAGGTGGTGATGGAGAAGGACCTTTATGGCAGGGAGGGCACTGACAGCCACCAGCAGCCCCCACCATTGAGCCCTCACCCTCGAACCATTCCCAAAAAGGGATAGAACAAGACTTTGGTAAGCTCCCATCTGGCCCTATTGGTGTCCCCCCCCTTAAGGACCTGTGTCACCTCCAGGGACAACCCCCCCCCCAGCCCGTGCCCCCTCCCATGTCCTCAACCCCTGGCAGTGGAACGGTGATCTCTTTCTTCCAGCCTCCCCCCCACGCACAATTTGGGGTTGCACACCGCATTGTGGGGCCCTGCACCCCATGCAATGATTGCAACCCCACCCAACGCCCCCCCCCCCACACGCCCCCTTACCCAAACTTGACGGGGGTGACATCGGAGCTCACAGCACCCGGCGGGGGCTGCCCGGGGGAGGGGGCACTCAGCTCCGTCCCTCTCCGCGTGCCTCCGCTCTCCGTCTCCGAGCGCGTCTCCCAATACGCCGCCCGCCGCACTTCGGGGGGGCTGCGGGTGCTGACAGCCGGGGGGGGCACAGCTGTGCCTTCCAGAGCCCCCGCGCTGCAGGAGGAGGAGGAGGAGGAGGAAGAGGAGAGGCTGCGCGGCGCGGGGGTCTCCGTCAAACCAGCAAAGTGCGGCTCCGACGTCTGCCGGGGGAGCTCGGGGCGCTCTGCGGTGGGGGAACACAACGGGGACATAAAGGGGACGTGATGGGGACGCTGAGGCCGGCGGCACTGCACCGAGCATCGTCAGCATCCCGCGGGGTTCCCCCCCACCGCCCCCGTCCAGACTCACCCGTGGGGCTGTGCTTAGAGCGGGGGCCGCCCCGCGTGGGGTTTTTGAGGGGCAGAGGAGGGGGCAGCTCCTCGCTGTGCGCCCGGCGTGGTGGGGGACGGGAGGCCACCAGGATGCTCTCGTAGGTCTGGTTGGTGATGTCCATACCTGCACAGCTCCAGCGCGGCGGGGGGGGGCAGGCGGGGGGGGGGCTGGCAGCCAGTGGTGAGGGGCCCTTGAATGAGCGCTGCAGGGGGCTCACCTATGGCCAGACCCAGAGATGCTGGTGGGCTTCTTGCATCACCGCACCCCAATTCTGCACCCCTACAGCCCCCTCACCCACCTGCACCACCGCACCCCAGTTCTGCACCCTTACAACCCCTGCAGCCCACATGCACCATTGCAGCCCAGTTCTGGACCCCTACAGCCCCCCCACTCCACCTGTACCAATGCACCCCTACAGCCCCTGCAGCCCACATGCACCACTGCACCCCCATTCTGCACCCCTACAGCCCCCCCACTCCACCTGTACCAATGCACCCCTACAGCCCCTGCAGCCCACATGCACCATTGCACCCCAATTCTGCACCCCTACAGCCCCTGCACTCCACCTGTACCACTGCACCCCTACAGCCCCCCCAACCCACCTGCACCACTGTACCCCCATTCTGTACCCCATACACCCCCCCCTACTCCACCTGTACCACTGCACCCCCACAGCCCTCCCAGCCCACCTGCACTGTTTCACCTCAATTCTGAACCCCCACACCCCCCCACTCCTTCCCGCCCCCCACCCCGCCCCATTGCTGTGCCCACAGGGTCTCCCCTCCCTGCCCCCCCCCCCCCCCCCATCACTGCCACCTTCTCCTCCAGCTCATCCTCGCTGTCATAGGTGTACTCCTGGGGTGGTTCCCAGTCGTAGTCCACGTGGACCTGCAGGGAGAGCTTCCCCGCCTGCGCCTGCTCCAGCTGCACCACAGCAGGGTCTCAGCACAGGGTGGGAGGGGGGGGGTCCCAGGTGCCCCCTACCCCACACCATCCCCATTCCCATCCCCCCCTACCAGCTCCTCGCACTCGCTGTGCTTCAGCCTCCTTGCCACGTCCAGCGCCGTCTCACCCGCCGCATTCACTGCACAAAGGGGGCTGCAGCCTGGGGAGCACCCCGCTCCCCCCACCCCCAAACCCCCATATCCCATCCCCATACCCGTCCCAAAGGCGGCTTTGCCCTTCAGCAGCAGCTTGATGCAGTTGGGTTGGTTGTAGAGCGCCCCGTAGTGCAGCGCCGTGTTCCCATCCTGCGTCACCCGGTCCAGCGTCCCCCTGCACAGAGCCAGGAGCAGCTCAGCACCTCGTGGGGAACGCTCCGGGGCCATCCGGGGTGGCAGTGGGACGCAATGGGACGCACCCGTTCTGGATGATGAAGTCCACCAGCGGGAGGGACGATCGGTCCGCGCAGCGCACGGCCACGTGCAGCGCCAGCTCACCGGTGTCCTGCTGCATGGAGGGAGGGCACGGCTGACCCCAAGGATGCTCACAGCCTGCAGGTTGGGCAGAACCCCAAACCCAAGGATGCTCGCGACCCGCAGAACCCCCAGAGATGGGAGTTTTTTTTTGGGGGGGGGGGGGACATTTGGGATGCACGCAGCTCACCTGGCCCTCAGGGCTGGCCAAGGGCTTGGCCAGGTCGTGTCCTTCGGCGAAGGCCTGCAGCAGGGCCAGGAGGTCACGGTTGTGGATGGCATCCCGGAGGCGGTGGGGCTCGCTGGGCCCCCCCCGCTGCACGAAGCGCCGCTCCATGTATTTGGCCACGATGAACTCCTTGCGTGCGCTCCTGCAGGGAGGGCAGCATCAGCGTGGGACCCCCACACACCTTCCTGCCTCCTCCCATAGCGTCACAGTGGGGAGAGACCTCTGCAAAAGGCGCAGGATCCAAAGAGCAGTGGGGACGGCGGGGTGACCCATCCTTGAGCTTTCTCATAGGGATTGGGGGGGCAGGAAGCTTCCCATCCACCCACCCTGTGCGCCCCCAGACTCACATATCGCTGCCAGCTGAGGGCTTGGGGCAGTCCTGTGTGGGCAGCGTGGCCTCCATGATCTCGTTAAAGCGTGTGTTCCCAACGCTGACAGCCAGCTGGGGTGATAGGGCAGAGGGAGTGAGCACGATGCATGGAGGGACCTCCCCGTGCCCCCATATCCCGCCCCCCTGGAGTGCCCCTTCCTCATCCTGGAGAGGGGAGTTCCTCAGATCCACACAGGATCTTCCCATCCACCGCCCCCAGGGGTGAGCCTCTCTCATAGGAGAGGTCTGTTAGAGGAGGGAGGGGGCCCTGGGGGGGGCTGCCAACGTCCCGTCATCACTTCCCAGGGCTCCCTGCATCCCTGCAGCACCACACGGGGGGCTGTAAGTCACAGCTGGGCAAACCGAAGGCGGCTGTGAGCAGTGGGTGCAGAGCAGAGGGAGGAGGAAGGTTGAAATGTGCACCCGGACCCCGAGCAGAAGATTGATATCCAGCGGATGCAAGGCCCCCCCCCAGGTGCGGGAAGCCCCTTACCAGCAGCTCAGAGGTGCTGAGGACGTCCAGGGTGAGGGACTGGATACGGGAGTAGTGCACACCCAGCTCCCGGTGGATGCCGGAGCACTCAATGCACGTCAGGATGCCCAGGTTGGTGGAGAGCCACGTGGGGTCTGCGGGGTGGGGGGCTCAGCATCACCTCCCGGCCCCCCCACCCTCTCCGTCCCCCTGCATCCCAGAGCCCCAGCCTACCCGGCGCCCCACAGTCACAGCACTGCTTGTTGCCTGGCATGTTCTTCACCTCGCTGATGACCAGCTTGGTCAGCTCCTGCACGCTGCCATCCGCCCCACTGCCTGCTGAGGCCGCCCCGCCATTTGGTTCGCCCTTGAAAGCGTTGCTCAGGGCTTCATCTTTGCTGTTCTGCAGCACCGAGACCCACCTGGGCGGGGGGGAGCAGAGCAGGGATGCAGGAGGGCACTGCTGGGAGCAAAGGGTGCAGCCCTGCAATGCTTTCGCACGCTCGCCATACTTACACGACGCACTCCTGCTCATCCTCTGCTTGGAAGTGGTACGTCCTGTTGTCTGCAGGGAGGGGGAGAGAGGGGAGCGGGGCATGGAAAGGACAACATTTCAAGAAGGGACTGCAAAGGGCTGCTTTCAAATAATCACTGCACGTCCCTCTTCCATCACCACAACCCAACCCCTCTCTGTCCCGAGTTCACAACCATCCACGTGCCCTCGTGTCCAAGGACCGCCTGCTGCAGGGACCCGCAGGTGGACCCACGTGGGGACGGAGAGGTGGCACTCACGTGTCACCAGGTCGAAGCACTTCTTCTCCTCGGCGTGGGGCCGCACCTGGCAGGTGAGCAGGTTCAGCTTTACGGGGGGACGGTTTATCTGCCAGGCAGCGGGACAGAAGCGGGTTAAAGGATGGGGAGAAGGGAGCTGATGAGGGATGTGATGCATCACCAACCACGAGCAACCATCCCCGGTGGTCCCTCTTGGGACAAGCAGGGGCTCAGCGCCTCTCCCTTTGTAGGGCGGCCGATGGGAACGAGTCAACGGGACGCGTCCCTCCGGCCGAATCCTCCGTCCCTACTGCAGTTCGCAGCCTCCACCGCCAGAGGGCAGCACGCGTCTAAAATCACCCCAGATCCTTTGGGCCCCTCTGGACCCTCAACGCCCACCTCGCTGCCCCCATGGAGAACACCATTCCCTCCCACCAACGTGCAGCATAGGCTGGTGGCTCGTCTGGCTGCTGGGACACATGGGATGCAAACGGGATGCTTGAGCTGAAGTGAGAAAAGCCCTAAACCTGGAGTCACATCCCCAAAGGACACTGAGTGCTGCATGGCTTTTGGGCACCCTCCAGCCCCATGCTGCACAGCTCCCACCAGTACTCAGCAGGAGATGGTGCAAACTGGTCTCTCAGTTGGGGATACACAGTGTGCCACCACGTACCATCCCGGGGCCTGAGCCTGCCCGGCAGCACCCCAGATTTCCCCCTCCGGTTTACATGGGGTTGGATGCTCACCGTGCTGTGGGAGATGGTCAGGCAGCCGTACTTTACACCGCATTTCCTCTTCTGCCACACTTTGCGGATCCTGAGGCAGAGGAGGAGGAGTGAGGACCCACCACGCAGCCCCCAACCACATCCATCTGCCCCCACAGCAGCCCCCCAGCAGAGGTTCGATGGCCTTCTGGATCTGGGGTTGTGCCTCTTATACCTTACAGAGCACACAGCTTCAGACCAGGCAGGACCAACTGCTCCCGAGGGTCTGGCAACACCGAAACCCTCATCCAAATGAGTCCACCTTGGGGTCTCCCAGCTCTGGGGCCTCCCGTGAGAACAGCCAGGGTAAATAACACTCATCCTCACCCATCACTCTTCTTGTACAGGAATCCTGACTTCTCTGTGCCATACTGCTTGTTCCCTTGGTGCTGGTGGATGCTGTAGCCACTGCCAGAGTTCTTCCTGCTCAGGTTTTCCTGAGCTCATCAGGAAAACGATAAAAGAAAGAGACTCATTTAAAAAGCACCGTGAGAGAGGCAGAGGTGGCCAAACTCCTGGGGGATCTCATGCTGCAGGGCACAGCTCACGTGGGCAGAGATCCCCATCCCCTCCAAGCATCCCTCCTGCACTGCTCCCATGAATAGCCTCCTCCCAGCAGTGTCTTCCTATAGATGCTTTCCTCTCTGTGGAACACATATTTCCTGCTACTCAGGAGGACCACGGATGTCCTCCCTTGGGTGCCTTCTCACGTATATCCTCCTCCAAGCATCCCTCCTGCTCTGCCCCCATGATGTCCTACTCCCTATGGATGTCCTCCCATAGACACCCTCCTCCAAGCATCTCTTCTGCTCTGCTCCCAAGGACATCCTCTTCCCTATCAATGTCCTCCTCCACGCATCCCTCTTGCTCTGTTCCCATGGATGGTCTCCTCTCCTGGATGCCCTTCTCACTGTGGATGTCTTCCCATGGATATCCTCCTCCAAGCATCCCTCCTGTTCTGCACCCATGGATGCTCTCCCTAGTGATATCTTCCTACGGATGTCATCCTCCCCTGTAGATATCCTCCCACGGATGCTCTCCTCCAAGCATCCCTTCTGCTCTGCTCCTATGGATATCCTCCTCTCTAATGACGTTCTCCCACGGATGCTCTCCTCCAAGCATCCCTTCTGCTCCGTTCCCATAGACATCCACTTCCCTAATGACATCCTCCTATGGGTGTCCTCCTCCCACAGAGGTCTCCCTCCTGCTCTGCTCCTCCAAGGATGTCCCCCAGCTCTCGTTTCCCCATCCCCACGATAAGGGCACTCACTTAGCACCCGGCCCCCCCTGGCCCCACCAGCTGGCTCTCACCTCCTTGCTCTCCAGCTGCAGAATGCTGCGGAGGGCATCGCGGGTCTGCGTCAGCTGCTTCACCTCCTCCTCTTGTGCCTGGTGGAGCTGGGATGGGAGGTGGCTGCTGTCACTGGGGGGTGGCAGCTCGGGGACGAGTCCCCAATGGATGGGAGGTGGGGGGGACTCACCGAGTGGAGGGACACGGCCAGCTTCTCAATGAAGGGGTAGAGGTTCTGGGCAGCCTTCCAGCCGTCTTGGAAGAAACTGGGCATTTATTTCATGCAATTAAGATGCAAATGGGGAGAACGGAGAAAAAGAGGTTATTTAGTGAGGACGTGGCAGGGGGTGGCCGCAGCCGCCTGGGGGGGCTGCTCTTGTTTGCAGCTCCTCTACCCATGGGAGGTGGAGAAATACTGCTGAAGCCCAAATCCAGCCCATGGAGGTCAGGTACCCAAAATATCAGGGGTGTTTGGGATAGGATTGGCCTCGAGCTGATCTCTCTCTGCTAAAGATCAGACCCTGGGTCTGAGGGTGGCATCCCAGCTCAGGGCACCGCCACTGCTCCTTCTCTGCCTCAGTTTCCCCGCTTGAGAAGCTGACACGGCACCAACACCCCCAGCCCCAGGGTGCAGCAGGAAAGGAGAGGGGACGTTCCCGTGCCCCAAATGCTGTGAGCTCTGAGCCAACAGCGGAGCTGAACTCATCCCTGGAAACCCATCCAGAAACCAAATCATCGGATACATCCCCAGCCAAGCCCCTTCCCCCAGCCTTTACGGACACATCTGCAGCTCCCCGAGCCAACAATCCCAACCAGACAGCAAGGAGCCCTGCCCAGCATCCATCCCAAAGCTCTGTGGGGTCCGTCAGTCCCCACAACGGGGACGGGACCATCCCCAGAGCCCCACTAACGCCCCCAGGGATGAGCACCTACTTGTGCTGAGCGTGGAAAAACTTGATGAGGCTCTGCAGGAAATCCGGCCCTTGCTTCATCTGGCTCTCACTGGCTTTCAGCAGGTACTGGGGGGGGGCAGAAGGCAGCAGGTTGTAGGCAATGGGATGAGGAGCAGCCCTCACCCTGCAGGCAGGAGGGTCAGATTGCTGGCTGGGCTTCAAGGAGCGGAGCCACGAGGTGGGTTTGCAGGCAGGGACCACCCCCAGAAACCTGGCTTTGGAAAGCCTCCAAGCCCTGAGATGCTGAAGGAGCGAGGCGGGCCCCAGGGCTTGCAGCCGAGCACGCTGCTCTCACTGCTTATTGCTTCTGGAGTTAATAAATAACCCAAACGCAACTCGGTTCGAGGAGGAGAAAAATAAGAAGAAGAAAAAAAGAGGGGGGTGTTTCTGTGCATCAAACCCTGCCATCACCTGCAGGCACAAAGACCCTGAGCCAATGGGGTGCACGAGCCCCGAAAGCAGAGCTTTCCTGCTGCAAGCTGGGCTGCAGCCCCACACAGCTGTGGGGCCGGGCTCCCCCCCCACCCCCCCTCCCTGTGCTGTGATTTCAGAGGTGAGCGGAGGGGAAGGCAGCCAGCGCCAGCTGTGGGGGTTCCCATGGGGGAAGAGCAGTGGGATGGAGCCGCTGGGGTCATCCTGTGTCCCACCTGCAGGGAGCAGGAGGGATGCTGACAATTCCCCGTGGCTGGAGAAGCACACGGGGTGACGGTGGCTTTGTGGGGACCTCCCCATGTCCCAGGCTGGGGGGGGGGGGAGCAGCGGGCCGAGACCCACCTGGGGATGCTCCCAGCTGCTCTGTGGGGAGATGCACCCCGTCCCCAGCTGCGGCAACAGCAAAACCCACATACAAGCACAGCACCCCCATGCCAGCCCCCAGTAGAGCTGCACCCCATTTCCACGCAGCCGCTCTCTGCGAGACTGCTGCAAGCAGCCCCTCCCCGGCCGGGCCGTTTCCATGTGCTGTTATTTATTTCACAGTGCTGCTATTCAAAGCAGTGACTCATCTGGCCCAGCCCCAGCAGCAGCCCCGACCCTGGAGCCGGCGCTGCCTCCTCCCCGTGCACCCTGCCCTGTGCTCCCCGAGGGGAGGGGACAGCGCTGGGGAGGGCGGGTGGCACTGAGTCTGTCCTGCATCGGTGCCATCGGGACGTGGGGACACTTGTGAGCCTCCCTGCTTGGGCAAACTGGGCACACGGCAAAGCTAAACTGCTTTTTTTGGGGGGGGGGGGGGGGGGGGGGGGGTTAACAATAAGGATCACTTTTGGCCCCGAACGCCAGCTTGTGGCTGTGCATGGGAGGGGTGGGAGCAGGACCTGGGGGGGGCAATCCCCAGGAGTTCACTACTCGATGACCCTATGGTGGCATTTGGACTCACATCCCCAAGGAAGGGACAGGAGGGTCCCTGAGCCAGGACCCTATAAGGAGACACCATGGATGGGGACAGATGAGCATCCTGCACTGTGCCCACGTCAGACAGCTTCCACGGTGGGGCTGGGAAACGACTCCAGCATCCCTACACCACTCTGACCACAGCGGCCCCCCGACCCCCCCCCCCCCCCTGCGCAGCCCCCACCTCACACATGTGGAGCTGGAAGAGCCTCCTCTCCTTCTGTGTGTCCTCTGCCACCTCTGCAGCCGACGGCTCAGCCTGGATGACCCCCGCCAGGCGGGCACGTTCCTTCTCCTTCTCCATCTTCCCCCTGCAGGGTGACACGGAGCTGGGTTGGGGGCAGCCCTGCACCAGAGGGGACCCTGGGGATGGCCACGGGGATCCCTCCGGACCTACAGAGGGGTTGGGATGGGGCAGGGATAGACCAGAAGCATCCCCGGCCTCTATAGCTGGGCAAGGCTGGAGCAGAGCCCGTAAGGGACAAAACACCTTTGTGCAGAGGGGGATTAGGTGGATTTTGCTGAAGGCAGCGGGCTGCTTACACTTTGGTCTCGTAATCCTTCCAGGCCTTTTCAATCTGCTTCTTGGAGTCCTGTGGCAAAAGGAGAGAGGGGACGGCAGCCCTTAGAGGTGACGGAGGGACAGGCGGTGACCCAAGCAGCGCCCCAGGGGTGGGCACTTTGCTTTGCATCGCTGTGTCTTCGCCCCCCGCTCCGTGCCACGGGTCGCCCCAAAGGCTGTGCCACGTCCCCACACCGAGGAGCACGCCATGGGGACCCACCATGCGGCTGTCCTTCAGCTGCCCCTTCAGCAGGCTGTCCAGGGGGAAGGAGACGATGTTGTTCAGGTTCTGCACCTGGAAAGGGCAGAGATGAGTGCGGGGTTATTCCACGGGTTTCCCCACACCAGAGCGCGGGGTCCTTCCCAGCTGGGAGCCCCCAACTCAGCAGCTGTCCCGGGAAGGGTTAAGCAGGCTGGGAGCTGCCGGCGGGGCAGGCTGGGGCTTGCTGGAGCTGGCTGCAAGATGTCTGACGTGCAGCCCTTCCCACAAACCACATCAGCGCTGTGGCTGCCAGAACCAGAGCTGCTCCCCCCCATCGCCGCCCCGTCCCCCCGCATCCCGCAGTGCCACCGGTCCCGGAGCCCTCCTGATGTCAGATGGCATCCCAAGGTGTCCCCTCCTTGGGTGGGGGGACAGGGCTGTCTCACTGCCCTTCTCTGACTCCAAGCTCATGGGGCTGCACCAAGCTGTGGGCTCAGGATGACCCAGCAGGGCTCAGCGCAATGCCGACGTCCTTTTGCACATCAGTGGCATCAGATAGGAAGCTCCAATGCCACAAAACAACCCTGCTCACCCTCATAAAGCCTTCCCAGTGGGGTTTTGCTCCCCAGCAACAGGAGGAGCCCAGCTCTGGGGGAAGGATCCGCCCCTGAACGATGGGAAATGGGGCGCATCCTTCCAGGTGTGCAGGCATATGGACCCCACTGCCCCTGCAGGGGTTGGGGCTGTGGGCAGCTGTTCCCACGGCTGCAGCACGTGGGGTGCGGTGCTGCGCTGCCCTCGGCCAGGGAACCGGCTCAGCTCCTTCCCTCAATGGGTTCCCTATGGAGCCCACGGATTGCGGGGCTCCGGCCGGGATGGATGGGATGGGATGGGGAAGGAGAGGAGCAGGGAGGCCCCGTGCTGGGGTAACTGGGAGAGGAGGATGCCGAAATCTGACATTCCTGCTGGGGGAAGGGCAGCAACAACGAGTCTGTTCCTTCAGCAGAGCCAAAGGCTACAGACCCCATTTTAGGAGCGGGGGCTTCAAAAAGGGGTTGGAGAGGAGAGCAGCAGGAATGCGGCATGGGGTGCCCCAAGCGTGCTGGGTCCACACAGAGCCCGCTCCTCCCAGATCCCACCCAGCTCAAAAACAGGACCCCAGGCCTTCTCATGAGCTCATAGTGCCGGGGAAAAGTGGGATAAGAAGTTGGTTTGGAGCAAAGAGACGCCAGGCAGAGCACAGCCCCCTCCAGCCGCCTCTGCTGCTCCCCACGGCCCCACTGTGCGGCTCGGCGTGGCTTTGATTTATTTCTTGGCAAGCGAGATCAGAGATGTGAATAAAATAAAAACAGAAAGAAAAGGGGGGGGAAAAAACACAGAAAAAAAAAAAACCCAGTTCCAACCGCATGGCAAAGCACAGCGTTGGTGTCCTGGGACAGAGATGGAAAATGCAGCAAAGGGGGAATGGGGTGTCCTGTAAGCGTGACCCTGAGTGTAGGATGGGATGGGGAGGGCCATGTAGGGCTGCATGGGGTCACCTCCCCATGGTGAGATGGGAAGGGCCATGTAGGGCTGCATGGGGTCACCTCCCCATGGTGGGATGGGAAGGGCCATGTAGGGCTGCATGGTGGGATGGGGAGGGCCACGTAGGGCTGCTTGGGGTCACCTCCCCATGGTGAGATGCAGAGGGCCATGTAGGGCTGCATGGGGTCACCTCCCCATTACGGGATGGGAAGGGCCATGTAGGGCTGCATGGTGGGATGGGGAGGGCCATGTAGGGCTGCATGGGGTCACCTCCCCATGGTGGGATGGGGAGGGCCATGTAGGGCTGCTTGGGGTCACCTCCCCATGGTGAGATGGGGAGGGCCATGTAGGGCTGCTTGGGGTCACCTCCCCATGGTGGGATGGGGTCACCTCCCCATGGTGGGATGGGGAGGGCCATGTAGGGCTGCATGGGGTCACCTCCCCATGGTGGGATGGGGAGGGCCGTGTGTTGCTGCATGGTTGCCCCCCTGTGCTCACCAGGTTCTTGAAGAGTGCGGTGACCTCGCGGGTGAAGACGGCCAGGTTGAGGAAGCCGGTGGAGAGCTCGTGGTTGTTCTGTGAGAGGTGGTTGTTGCCAAAGTTCTCCAGGGCTTCGCTGTACTGCTCCTCATTCTCCACGTGGGCTGTGCCAGGGTTGGGGGTAGGGGACACGGTGAGGCTGGGATGGCCATGGCTTGGCCCCAGGAGAGCGCACTGCGAGGTGCCATCTGCACCATCACCGCGTCCCCATCCACTCCCGCAGAGCTGCGCTTTGGAGCAGAGGATGGCAGCGATGCTTCCCTGAGCCACTGTCCCTTTGCTAAACCCTTCTCAGCCAAACAGGGCACCCCAGCACGAGGCTGCATGTGACAGGTCCCCACGTCCCCAGGGCCACCACCCGTGACACAGCTGGAGGATGGCACTGTCCCACACCGGGGATGCCCAACATCCCTCAAAGCACCACTTACTGAGCCCGGAGACGTGGATGGCTTTCACATATTTCCTGATCCTCTGCAGTATGGCTTGGTCCCCATCCAGGCTCTGAGAAAGCAAAGCACCAAACCCTGTCAGTCTCGGGGGGTGCTGCCAAGCAGGGTGGGCGCAGTACGGGGACAGGAGGCACCCTGCAGGGCAGGATCGGTGCTGAGGATGCTGCAGCCCCCATTTGTTTGGATCCGAGCTCCCAGCAGCTGTGAAAATGCCTCCAGAGCTCCCACAGGGCCTCACTCCAACCGAGGGGAAAATGAAAGTATCCCACCATGGAGCACGGCTGCATCAGGCTGTCCCTGCCACACCAGGGCACGTACCCACAGCACGGGGTCAGGCACAGCATAAGGGGCACACTAAGGCCCCCAGCTCCATGCAGGGACCCCGGGGCAGAGCCAAACCCCAGCCCTGCATCCTGCTGAGGGGACAGAAGCAACGCAGATCCCACAGCCAGGGATGCAGCTTTCTGCAGTCCCCTCTGCAAGGGTTCAGATGCATCCCCCCCCCCCCCCCCCCCCCCCCCCCCCCACCTCCCCCAGCCCCATACCTTGCTGCAAACAAAACCCAGCACCAACCCCAGCCCCATAGCGCTGCTCAGAGGCAGACAGAGCTGTGCAAGCAGCCCCAGCCAGCAGGAAAGGGTTAAGGGCAGCTTGGCTGCACTGCAGGTAGCAGAGGCATGATAACAGGCTGGAAATATTTGGAGGGCGTGAACAGCAAGAAGGGCGAGGGATGAAACCGCGGAGGAATTGCAATAAAGAGCTCTCTCTCTCTTTCTTGCTCTCTGTGAAGGTTTTGGGGCTGATGTCAAGGTCCGTTTCCTGACAGCGGGGTCAGCCTGGGGAAGCACAGAGGCCCCTCCTTGAGGGGAACGCTGCTGGGATGGGGGGCGGGGGGGCAGGGAGAAGCAGAAGGCAGAAGCCCCCCCAGGGCTCTCATAGGGACATCATAGGGGGGATGCTGGCAGCCCCGTGCTGCCTCTGTGCTCTGTGCTCCTTGTTATTGTGCCGTGGAGTAGTGCAGAGCAGCCCCTGGTTTGGGGGGGGTGACACCATCAGTGATGGCTGTGAGCCCCCAGGCATGGCTCTGCCCTCAGCCACACAGCATCCCAGCATAGCCTCGGGGAGGAGAAACTGAGGCAGTAGCGGAGGCTCAGGGTGCACACAGGCACTGCGTATTTGGGGACACGGCCTCAACAGTGCTTTGGGATGGGGGCAACCCCCCCCCATGGGGCACACAGGGTGGCACAGAGCGAGAACCAGGGACAGTGTGGGGAAGGGAATGCAGCCACAGTGGTGACAAGGGATTCCCTATGGGGATGGAGGGAGGGATGGATCCGCACCTGCACTGCAGCCACCCTCACCCGGCACACACTGCTCAATGGGGTCATTCTTTGGCCCCCCCTCGCCGTGCCGCCCAGAGAAGGAGCGGTGCTGGGGGCTGTGTGCATCCCCCCCAAGGCTGTGAGGGGAAGGATGCAGCCCTGACACTGTGATGGGCACCGCAGGATGCAGCCACCAGCTCTGTGGTCACAGCCACCCTGCACAGACCTGGCCTTCAGACCCCCCCACCCCGTGCCTCGCACCCACTCTTCCCTCCAAGTCCAGGCCCCCATGGGATGCAGCTTCTGCCCCCATCACCCCAAAACCACACACGAGACCCTCAGGAGAGGACAAGACAGCCCACCGTAAGCCCACGAGGGAAACTGAGGCACAGCACAGCTTCAGACAACCAAGTAGAAGGGGGGGGGACCTCGGCAGCCCCACAGACCTCCTGCTCTCAGCACACTGGGGTGCTGGTGGGACACGCTGCCCCCTCCCAATGGGACATGCTGGGCTCAAACCTGGCAGCACCATAGTGGGCATCCTCACTCCCTCCCGCATCCCAAAGCTCCAGCAGTGACGTGGGGTGCTGATGAGGTGGATCAGAGTTCAGCTGGACGCATCCTTCCCTGCAGCCCCTCTCCCCAGAGACCCCAGAGCCACCGTCACCGGTGCCAGCACTCAATCCTGCTCACCAAAGCGCCCCCCCCCCAACAAACCCCCGTCCCCCTTCCCCTAAATCACAGCCTCCCCGGGGAAGCCAAGCAGCCAAGTGAAATTCCTGCTGCTTCCTCCTGCCCGAAGCTGCCTCCCCCTTGCCAGCCAAGAGCACATGCTGGCAGAATTCGGGATGCCCCACACCATCCCACCATCCAGCCCTGGGTTCCCAGCCTGGGGGCTGCAAGGGGGGGGGGGGGAGGGGGCCGTAAGCCCTGGCTGCCCTTCAAAGCCATTCCTTTGCTAAGAGGAGTTGGCAGAGGATGCGGGACCAGCTGGGAACAGCCTCTGTTGGAGGCAGGAGTGGGGAGAGGGGGATGAATGCACCCCGCCTGAGCTCCACCAATGCTGATAGGGCTTTTTTGTGGGGGGGAGGAAGGGGGGGCTAAAAATCCTCCCCTGGCTCTGAGAGCAGTGAGGCCCTGCAGCCCATCGGGGTGTAGCAGCTTTCAGCCCCGAGCCGTGATGCTGGGGGCAGAGTCAGCCCTCGGGCAGCGCCCAGAGCTGGAGGACCAGTCGGGCTGTAACGGAGAGGTTCGGCCCCAAACTGCAGCCCTTGGCCCCGGGATATCACGCAGAGGGCTGGAGGACGCCAACAGCTCAAGGGTCCCAAAGCAGCTCTGCGGGGGGGTGGGGGTCCCAGAGCGCTCGGAGCAATACAAACGGCAGCCCCCCCCCCGTCCCCAAACCCTTTCAGCTCTGCTTTCTCGCAGCAGCACTCAGCGGCGCTCGGGATAAAGAATCAAGGAGTGCACTCAGAGGGGAGCGCAGCCCAAACCCACCCCCCAACCCAACCCAACCCAACCCCACTCACCTCCTCCAGAGCCCCCACGGCCCCCCGGCACTTCTGCAGCTTGGATGCGAAGGCGGCGGCTGCGGGGGAGCTCAGATCCTCACCGGTCACGGCCAAAAACTCGGCCACGCTGAGCTGCTCGGGCATGGTGCGAGGATGGGGGGGGGGGGGGTTGGCTGCGGGGCTGAGCCGGGAGCGCACCGGGAGAGCACCGGGGGCTGAGCCGGGAGAGCGCCCAGAGCCTACGGAGCGCCTCGGTGCCGTTGGGGAGCGGTGGGGACCGGGGGTGCCGGACCCCGGCTCAGCACCCCGCGCCCCGCACACCGGCCGGGCTGCACCGGGGAGGTTCTCCCTCTGCCCGCCCGCTCGCTCGTTCCTTCCCCGCCGCCATCGCAGGGGCGGTGCTGCCCGTCCCCCCCCCGCGTTCGTTAAAGGCGAAGCGCTCCGCTGTTCGCCCCCCCCCCACCTCCTCCCCTTCCCCTCCGTCCCGGCCCCGACGCAACTCAGAGTATCGGGGGTTCCATGCGCTGTATCGGATACAGCGGCGGTCCGAAGTGTGGAAACTTCACCCTGGAAGCGGAGGGGGGGGGGAGGGGGGAAGGATACGGCCCCCGCCCCACTCGTGGACAGCGTGGGTTCGGGGCACGGTGGGGGCTGCAGCCGTCACTGCCCACCTGGGGGGCAAAGCTTCCCCTGTGGATCAGCCCCAGCGCATGAGGTTTTGGGGTTAAATCCGATTAAATGCAATTAAATCCCCCCTCCCCGAGCACGGCACTGTCCCCATCCTGCCCTCCTCTACTCGGACCTGGGGCAGGGGGCACATTGTGCAACCACCCCCCCGCAGGGCTGAACCCTGCCCCGTGTTTGCAATGCTGCCCCCGTGGCTTCGCTCCAAAAGAATCCCCGCAGAGAAGTGAGAGCTGAGGAAGAGTGGGAATAACAACCGCGGCGGGGGGGGGGGGGGGGGAAGAGAAAGGAGAATCTGTTGGGAAATAAGGAAAAGGAGAAGCAGGAGGGAGGGGGGGGGGCACACTAAGGGACATTCCCCAAGTCCTCCACTGCTCTGTTTCTGGATTGGTGTTCACTTCTCCTGGCAATATACAGGAAAGGGCAAAAGCCCCCAACCTCTTTGGTCTTCCAGGAACGGGAGGGGGGGGGGGGGGGGGGAGAGCTCATGAGCATGAGGCTGCTCCCCTGGAGCAGGTTGGGGGGGGGGGTCAGACCCCCATCCGCTTTCTTCCCTTCTCTCCACATTTCCCTGGGCCCCATTCAGTGCCCCAAACCATGCAGCCCCTAAACCTGCCTACAACCCCCCCTCCCCCCCCGCCCCTTTTATTTCTTGCACCTGCAGCGTCCCGCAAACATCCAGTCCTGCAAACAAACACTCAGACCGGTTCTGCTGTGGATTTTGGCACTGGCAGGGCTGTCCCCGGCAGCTCACCACGCTCACTGGGTAACGTTTCCTTCGGCAGGGCTCTGGCAGGCACAGGGTTAAGAGGTTTTGGGTCCAGGGGGGCCGCTGTGTTGGAAGAAATGAGGGGGCTGCTGGTGGCTCCTGGCTGGGAATCCCCCGCCAGACATGAGCATCCTTAGGGCGTGGAGGGAGGCTGGACCCCAAGCGCTGCATCCCTATCCTGGGGTGGCCCCGCCACCTCCCGGCCGGCACGGGGACTGCCCGGCATCGGCAGCTGTGGGGACACGGGGATGGGGCCGGGGCTGTGGGTACATCACTGCGTATCACCAGACACTGAGTATCACCGGTTACCACCAGACGTCATTGAGAGCCACTGGGTTCCACCCAACATCACCGGGTATCATCAGGCACTGAGTAGCACTGGGCATCACGGGGTACCTCTCAACATCATTGGGCATCACCAGATGTTGAGTATCACTGGACACCATCAGACATCACTGGACATCACAGGGTACCATTGGACATCACCAGACATCTCTGGGTACCACCCAACATCATTGGGCATCACCAGATGTTGAGTGTTACTGGACACCACTGGGTACCATTGGGTACCACTGGGCATCACCAGACATCTCTGGGTACCACCCAACATCACTGGGTATCGCTGGGTATCATCAGACACTGAGTATCACTGGACATCGCTGGGTACCATCAGACATCACCGGACACCACTGGACATCTCTGGGTACCACCCAACACCATTAACCATCATCAGACATCGCTGGGTACCACTCAACACTATAGGGTACCACAGGGTACTACCAGACACTGAGTACTTCAGGACATCACTGGGCACCACTGGACATAACGGGTTACCACCAGACATCAGTAGGTACCAACGGACACCATTGGGTACCACCCCATGTCATTGGGCACCACCAGACATCGAACATCCAAAACACACCATGAACAGCAGCAGTCTTTTGCTGACGACTCATGTTTTATTTCATCTCCTTTCATCCCCTCCCAGGCAGAGAACACCACATGCCACACACTTCTCACCCACACCGCGTCCCAACCAAACTGCAGCAGAGCGAACCCGAAAAGGACAACTTAAATACACTCAGAAACTGAATCCCGAAACCCCCAACAGCGCCGTGTCAGAGGTGGGTCCTGTATAAATACAGTGCAATAATTAACACGTGTTTTTCAATGGGGAGGACTTCCCTGGGGCGCATCCTTTGTGCCGGTGGGGCCACGCTGACCCCACATCACCAGGACGGAGAAAACCCACATGGCCATACCCAGCCTGATGCCAACCAGGGGAAAACCTCTGCACAGCCCCAGGCTGGGCCCAGCAATGCCAAAGCCTCCGCAGAGAGGAGGGGAAAGTGATGCAGTTTGGGAATAGCTGATCTGTCCCACACTGCTCCTGACCCCCCCCTGCAGGTACCAACTGCCACCTCTCTGCCCCATTAAGCCCCAGTGTCCATCCCCAACACCCCCCCCCCAAGCACCATCACGGCACATGGATGCTCCATTTGCCCATGGCTCTGTTTGAAGAGGCTGCAGGCAAAGTGTCCCCCCCACCCCCAAGCTGAGCATCCCCCTCTTGAAGAAAAGTTGCCTCCGTCTCAGCTCGTTATTCCTTAATGGTATTTCAGTGACAGCAGAGGGAGTGCCTGCTCAGTGCCTCTTGACCATCAGCTCCAACCCAAGGAGGTGCCCCACATGGGTCCAAATGAGCATCCACCACCCCAAAGCACCACTCTAACTGGGGAGCAACTGGAGTGCCCCCAAAACACGACCCCCCTCCCCACTCCCCAACACAGCTCCTTCTGGCAGGGGCCCCATTACCGCTAGGTGGGTGCCCCCAGCTCCGTACCCAAAGGCCTGGGGTACCCAAGCACCCAAAGGTCTGCCAGCAGCCCGCGGGGTGGTGGGGGTGATAGAGACCCCCAAGTCCCCCCCAGCAAAGCCACCCAGGGCACTGTGCCCCCCTCCCCAGCTGTGGGGCAGGGATGGAGCAGTGGGGAGCAGAGGAGGCTCAGTCCTTCAGCAGCTCACCCAGGTCATATGCCTCAAAGAGGTCGCTGACCCCCTCCCCACCCTCCAGCCCCCAGAGGTACTCGTCCTGCTCCAGGGGGGGCGAGAAGGGGATGAAGGGCACCGAGTCCAGGTAGGAAGGGGCACAGGGCAGCTGGTCCTCCGTCTGCTGCAGGAGGTGATGGGGGGAGCCCAGCAGCCCTGTGCCCACCTCCAGCAGTGAGTGGGGCTCCGCAGGGCTGGAAAGGGGAGAGGATGGGGATAAGGGTGGGGCACGGTGACCATCGGGCGGCTGTAGGGATATGGGGGGCTCTGGGCTGTTCTGAAGGGAGGGGTGGGTGCTGTTGTCCCCTCCAGCACTGTGCTGTGGGACATCGTGGTCCTTGGTAGGGCTGTCCTCTGGGATCTCCTCTGGGCACAGGTACACCTCGATGGGGCCATTGGTGCTCTTCAGGTGCAGCTGCAGGTTGTCCTGGGTGGGCAGAGTGGGGGCTCAGCGGTTGCCCAGAGCCCACCCCACACCCTTAAAGTATCACAGACCCACAGAACGCCCCCACTTGGAAAGGACTCACGTGGATCCCCAAGTCCATCCCCTGGCCCCACGCAGCACCACCCAACCCCAAAACCCACAGAGAAACCCCGACACTGCTCAGGGCGATACGGCAGCACCCACGGGACCCCCCCAGAGGGCAGCGGGGTCGGGGCAGGATGGCAGCACCCAGGCACCAGCCCCATTTCCTGACCCCATGCACACCTCGCTGAGGTCGGGCACCTCCAGCCGTGTCTCCGGGGGGGCCTTCACAGCGATCACTGTCTGCTCCTGGAAGCTGCTGATGGCACGGAGGTCCTGGTAGGTGACGTACGCCAACGTGGGATGGGGTATAGGAAAAAAGCAATGCCACGAGGAGGACAGCTCAATTCCCCACCCGAACATCGACCTCAGCAACGCTCAGACACCCGACCAGGGTAAGCCTAAGATCAGCTATTCCCAAACTGCATAGAGAGGAACTCAGAAGGGTACCCGAGCCCCCCAGCCCCATCTCCCCGAGCAAAAGGATATCTCTGGTTGGCTCCGTCGTCCGTCAGCCGCCGCAGCTGCAGGCTGCACTCCTGCAGGACCTGATCCAGAGCCCTCTCCGCTCTGCCCAGCTCGGCCAGCTCCCCACGCAGCACCTGCTGCCTGGCTGCCACCGCCGCATCCTCAAAGATCCCCGTCCCCCTGCAAGCACAGACGGCCCCGTTGAGCACCCCACACCCCCCTCCATCACCCCATCGCCCCTTCCCCCGGCTCCCCAGGGCCGCCTACATCCACTGGATGTGGTTCTTGGACTTCTTGCGGATGAGCTGGATGCCCTCCAGGACGTTGGTGATGTCGTAGATGCGGCGTTTCTGCACCTCCAGGAGCTCGGCGGCGCGGTTCAGGTCCAGCACCCCGTCAGGCGATTCGCTCAGCAGGAGGGTGAACTTCTTGGTGAGCAGCCCCAGCGAGGTGTCGTAGCGCGTCTTCTCACCCGGGGACCTGGGGGCTGCAAGGGGAGGATCCCCCCCACCCCAATAATCTCCTTGGCGCGGGATGCTGGGACCATTAAACCCTCAGCTGGTGGAGAAATACCCCAGATGTACCCCGCCTCCCATCACCCCAGGAGCTCTGCGCCCATGCACTGAACTGAAACAGCACACAAAGCTGCAATGAGCGCTGCTCCCGGGGGTCACCTCGGGCAGTGCTGGAGGGGACACAGCGCAGCTCTGGGAAATGGGTTCTGCCCCCCCCCCCCCCCCCACCTCCCATCCCTCTCCAGAGCCCCAAACTTACTCCTGGGGCTGGGGACCTGTGCCAGAGTCCTGCCCTTCCCTTTGGGCGTGCAGAGCTCAGGGCCCTCCAGGTCCAGTTTGCGCTTGGCCTGGAGATGGAGAGAACACCCAACATAGGGACAGCCCCAGACATCCCCCCCCCAGCCCCCAAAAGGGGGCTGAAGGGGAAACGGGGGGGATCCCAGCCCCACAATTGCTTCCTGCCCACTGTTCCAGCCCCGGCGCACACGTGGGGAAGCCGCAGGGATTTCCCCTCACCCCCGGCTGCTGGCACAGCTCTGTGGGGCTGAGCTGTGGGAACGGGGGGGGGGGTCCTAGGATGGATGGGACAACAAGGCCAGATCCTTGCCCCCCTCTCCCCCCTCACAGCCCCACCGGGTCCCCAGGGCCATCATCCCCCCCAACCCCACCATGGAGGTCATTGGAGAGGGGACACCTCACCAAGCAGTTCCTTGAAATACCACCCCCAGCACCATTTGGGGTGGAGAGACCCCCCAGAACTGGGGGAAGAGGGCACAGCAGAAAGATGCAGAGAGAAGCTGGGGGTGTCAGCAAACCACCCCCCACCCCACAGTGGTGCCCCCCCACATCTCTAAACACAAGCAAGGCAATTTGCTGGGGCGGGGG
This sequence comes from Gallus gallus, assembly GCF_016699485.2. NCBI lineage: Eukaryota > Metazoa > Chordata > Aves > Galliformes > Phasianidae > Gallus > Gallus gallus. Next base: position 2,568,462 of record NC_052554.1, read on the forward strand.
GAGGGGGGAGATGTAGTTTATTCCAGCAGCACAAAGCAGCCCCCCCGCACCACCCCTTCACCCTGCCCCCCCCCCACCCCCAAATCAATACCTGTTCCCTGTCCCACAGGGCCCCCCCCAGCACGTCCCTCATGGCAGCAGGGTCCCACAGCAGCTCGGCAGAGCTCCTGCTCAGAGCTCCCCCAGCATTGCAGGGAGGGGTTGGGCTGCTCGGCTCTGTGCCCACCCGAGGGGGCCGGCGGGAGAGCGCCGGGGGCCGTTTTCCAGCCCCCCCAGGGAGCCAGGTTGGTCCCGAGCTCCTGTGGGAATGCACCTCCTTCCCCCCAGCAGGTTTTCCCCAGCACCCCCCCACAGCTCTGCCCCCCAACGGTTAACGCTGGGTGCATGGGAAACACCTGCCCCACATCAGACCTCAAGCATCTGCCAGAGATTTGGGAGGTGGGGGGGGGGGGAGGGAAGGAGGGGCATATCCTGGGCCATCCTACTCCATACACTCCCAGATGGGGCCATCCATGTGTCAGCGTCACCATCTCCCCAAGGAAAGGGGAAACTGAGGCACGGAGCCACCCAGGGGTCCCCATCCCTTCTCGAGCAGCAAAGAGGGACAGCCTGGGGGCCTATGGGGTGGAGGGGGGGGCAGTGGGGACCCGCTGCTCCTCTTGTCTACAAGGGACACGACCATGAAGGACAATGGACAAGGGGGTCCCTCCTGCATCCCAGCTGCTCCCCACTAACCAGGCAGGATTAAGCACACGACAGCTGAGCCGGGCACAGTGGGGGGGGGGGGGGAAGGACACAGGATGAAGCAAAGCAGCCAACAAAACCCTGCGCCCACCCCCCTCCGGGGCAGAATGCCCCCCACACCACCCACTGCTGCCCTGGGACAGGGTGGGGGGGGTTATATCTACACCCCGATGCTAGGGGTGGGAAAAGGAGCTCCATCCGGAGCCCGACGTGGGGGCGAGATGGCGGGGAGGGGGCCGGGCCCCCCGCCAGCTCCTCCTGCCAGGGCTGCACCCAGCGCCCAGCCCAACATCACAGCAACCCCCCCGGGGGCTGTGGGTGCTCCTCCTGCCCGCGCTGCGTTCCAACACCTCCTGCCTTCCCCGGGCTTGCCCGGGCCCTGCCTGGCACCGCCAACCGGGTACCTCCCCCCGGCCCAGCCCAGCCCCGCCGACCCCCGGTGCTCCCGGGGGCGTGGGAACGTGGTGCTGGTGGGGTGGGGGGGCTGCACCCCGGGGTCCTGGCACGGCCTATCTGTGTATGCCAGAGATGCGGTGCTGGGCTGACATTGGGGTCACATCCCCTCGGCTACAGGCGTATTTGGGGTCCCCCCAGCTGCTCCCAGCACAAAGCCAGGCACTCCCCACCCCCCAGTAGGGAAAGGGCCACAAAGCTCTGCCTTCCCCCCCACCCCACCCCCACCCCCATTTGCTCTTTGCACGGGCGGCACCAAAACCTCAATGGACTCTGAACCCCCTTTTCCCAGCACAGAGAGGGAGGGGAGGACTGGAACCCCCTGCAGAGGGGAGCCACTGTCCCCTATAGAGACCCCATATGGCAAATATTGCAGATGGGATTGGCAACAGCTTGAATGGCTCTGGAATAAATGTGTTCATGGGGGGGGGGAGATGCATTTACCCACTCCAGGGTCTCCAAATCAGACACCATGAGACACCACCCTGCTCTCCCCCAGCAGGACATGGGGGGGGACAGCCCAGGGTGGGCTCCTGCCCCAGCCAGACCAAGTGTCCCCATGGAATGGCAGCAACCCCGTGAGGAGGTGGGAGAGGCTGCAATGGTCCCACTGGGGAACGGGGTGGAAAAGCTCCTTATCCAATTGCCCCAGCCCTGCACACAAAGGCTGCACCCAGGAGCACAGCCACATCACCACAGCCACTGCATCAGGGTCCCCAAGTGTCACCCAAACCCCCATGCAAGGGACAGGAGCACCCTGAGCATCTCCTGCCTATGGGGCACGGTGTGGGTGGTAGGACGTGACCCCAACCAAGCTCTGCAGGCAGCGCATGGAAACGGGACTGCGTGCATTGCGTTTGGGGGTGTTTTTGGGGAGGGGGGAGCACCGTGTGTCTCTCAACATCCCATGCTGTTTGCAAACAAAGGCAAGCCAAGTGCTGGGAGGGGACAGGCGGCCCCACAGCCCCCCTACCCCCCACCCCGCGATGGGGCCACGCACAGCACAGCGGGAAGAGAACCCCCCTCCCTTCGTCCCCAGCTGGCACCGAGCAGGAGGGGGATGAATACCGACCCCAAGCCCTGCAAACCCAACAGCAGCAGCAGCGGGGCCTGGGATGGCTCCAGGAGAACAGAGGAGCACAGAGAGGGCTGGACGGGCGCCCGGGGACCGAAGGGATTAAATGCCAACCCCAGCTGCCAGCGGGGCCCCCGAAAGCACCCACCCCGATGTGAGGCGCAGGGCTGACAGCACAGCCCAGAGCTCGGGGATGTGGTGACACAGCTGTCAGCAGCACCCCCCCCCCGCCAGAAAGCCCCTATGCCGCCACCCAGCGCAGCTCCCCCCTCCCAGCATTCAGGGTCCCTCATCCCATGGGGTGGGGGTGTGTGCACCCAAGGGGGTGATATCCCTTAGCACGTGGGGGGCTCGGAGGGGTTTGAGGGCACAGCAGGAGAGAGTAAAGGGCAGATAAAGGCGCAAAGAGGAAGCCGGGACAGAGCGGGGGGGGGGGGGGGGGGGGGGGGGGGGGGGAAGTTGAGCAACACCCGCACCATTTCGCGGCCACTTCTGATTTCCAGCCGCGCCCACCCCCACTCAGCACTGCGAGGGGACCCCCGGGGGGCGCGCAGCCCATCTGGGGGGGGGCTGCACGGCCGGCCCTCCCCCCACGCTCCCCTCCACGCACAGCCCCACAGACGCTTCCCAACACCCTCCCAAAGCTGCAAGAGGGAATGAGGGTATGGAGGGGAGGGGGGGGCACCTTACCGGCAGCCGTCCCGCCGAGGCCGATCGGAGCGTCCTGAGCTGGGGGGGGTCCCTGCGGGGTGGCGTAGGGCCGGGGGGGGTACGGGCGGCTGCAGCAGGCGCTGGGCATTGGGGGGCTGCCCAAACTCGCAGCCCCCCCCGGCTCCGCCGATCCCATGGCCGCTTTCTTCGGAGGGCGGTGGTGGGGAGCGGGGGGCAGGAGGGCCGTGCCCCCCCCCGCAGCTGGGGACAGCCCCCGGGGCAGCCGCAGCATGGCGAGGTGCGTGCCGAGAGCCCGGCCCCCGGATTAGGGGGGGGGAGAGGGGGGGGACAAAACACTGCTGGGGGGTGGGGGGGGGTCACAACCTCCCCGGCGGCATTTTGGGGCTGGGGGGGCCGCTGGGCGCGGAGAAAGAGCAGCCCGGAAAGTCAAAAGGGAGAGAGGCGGGGCGGGGGGGGCCGGCGGCAGAACCGGACGGAAAAGGCGCGTTCTGCCCCAAAATCGCCCGCGCTCGGCCCGGATGGGGCCGGTAGGGCTCGGAGCAACGGGAGCGGCCCGGGGGCGGCGCGGTTCGGTCCCCCCCCCCTCCCGGTCCCCTCCTTCCTTGTCCTTTTCCTTCGCTTTTTTTTTTTTTTCTTCCCTTCCTCCCTTTAAGCGCCAAACGCCGTGCCGCGAAATTCAGATTTCCCGCGGAAAATGCCGCGCGCTGATTGGCTACCGCCGCCAGCGCCCCGCCCCCCGGCAGCGCGCGGCGCCGGGCGGGGAGGGACCTTAAAGGGGCCGCGCAGAGAGGGAGGGGCGGGGACACGTCGTATGCAAATCAGGGGGCGGGGCCTCGTTAGCACCACCTGCTCGGGACCCGCGGAAGGGATCGGGGTCGGAACCGCGGCTGAATTCTCTCTTTCTCCTTTGTTTTAAAGACACCCCACCCTCCCCACCCCCACCCCCACCTCCGGTGAGTTCCTACCCAGGGGCTGCGCACCCCCCGCCCGCCCCAAACGCAGCGCAGGGATAGGGGGGAGCTGATGCTCTGTGCTGGGCAGGAGCCTGAGGGGCACTCAGCATCGGATCTGACCCCAAGAGCCCAAATCTCGGTAGTTTAACCCGAGGTTGACCCACACTTTAATCCCGAGGCCACCCAACGACTAGATGCCTGCCACGGAATACGTTCTCCTCATCCTCTTCTTCCTCCTCCTTCTCTTCTTCCTCCTTTTCTTTCTCCTCCTCTTCCTCCTTCTCTTCTTCCTCCTCCTCCTCCCCATCACCATCGCCCTTCTCATCACTGCACCCCACTTCCGTGCTGGGGAAGCCCAGCTTCTGGCTGGTATCATCCACATCCACTGCAGCTCTTTGTTGCAAACAAGAAAGCCCAACACACGGACAGGAGCACCTACCAGCACCACAGCCCCTGGTACAGACAGGGGACCCCGCTTAGGGGGACACCCAACATTTTGCCCCGATCCTCCAACCTGGAGCAGACATTTGTCCATAGCAGCGACTTTGGGGCAGCACACAAAGCCACCCAGCTGCCAGCACGGCGGGACACCTCGTCCCTCTGCCAGCAGCACGGCACGACTTGGCAGCTCAGCTCACCCAGAGCTCCATCCCATGGGGAGATGGCAACTGCTGCCAACATCAGCCAAATCGGGGCCGTTTGGGGAGGGTGTCAGCCCTTGGGGTGGGCATGGGGGGTGTGGGGAGGGCTGCGCCCCCACCTCTGTACCCCACAGGGGACCCCCTGCAGCCCTTACATCCCAGCTCAGAGGCGGGTCGGGCTCCTGCTCCATCTCACCTTCAGTTGTTCATTTAGGGAACGCATCATCATGGCCAACAGCAAAGTGATAAAGGTCGGTCCCATCCCTGCCATAAAGATGATGCAGAGAAGGATCAGCCCGAGGAAGGCCGCCAGGAAGAAGTGGAAGGTGTTCCGGCGGTGCTGTGGGGTGAGGAGGGGACTGAGTGCCACCCCAGGTGAGGGTCACCGAAGAACCACGGAATATCCCGAGTGGGATCCACAGGGATCACTCAGGGCAGCTCCTGGCTCCGCACGCAGCACCATCCCAAATCTGAACCGTGTCTGAGAGCGGCTTTTCCCCCTCTGCCCTGGAGACGGCAGCAGAGGGCTGAGAACTGCTCCGGAACGGAGGGGGGGAGAGAGGGAAGGGATGGACGGACAGAGGGACAGAAGGATGGAGGGATAGAGGGACACAGAGATGGAAGGACAGAGGGACGGAAGGACGGAAGGATGGAGGGGGACAGCGAAGGAAGGATGGAGGGACGGAGGGACAGAAGGATGCATGGATGGAGGGACAGAAGAAGGGAGGTACAGAGGGACATGGAGATGGACGGACAGAGGGATGGAGGGGCACAGGGATGCAGGGACACAATGACAGAGGGATGGAAGGACAGAGGGACACAAAGATACAGGGCATGGGGATGGAAGGACAGAGGGACATAGGTATGCAGGGACACAAGGATGGAAGGACAGAGGGATGCAGGGATGCGGGGATGTAGGGACACAGAGACACAATAATAGAGGGATGGAAGGAAGGAGAGATGGAAGGACACCACAGGGCATGTGGTGACACAGGGATGGAAGGATAAAGGGACACGGGGATGGAGGGACACATAGAGGGATGGGGGCACTGAGGGACTCAGGGACTTGTAAATGCAGAGACACGAGGAGGCAGTCAGAGAGGGGCAGGGACAGGGGGTGCACACGTGGAAGGATGGAGGGATATAGGGATGGAGAGATGCTGGAGGCCTCCCTCCTGCCTGGCTCGTCACAGCCCTCACCTTCCAGTACAACCAGAAACCTCTGTGCCAGCGGAGCACAGGGTAGGACTGAGGGACACGTGGCCACCACCCCAGGGCACCAACCGGGTCCCCGTGAGCACAAGCCAGAACAGCTGGTGGGTTCTCCAGCAGCTGATATGCACAGCCTCCCTGCCCAGACAGGAACATGATGCTCACTGGGACAACACTACTGCAAATGGAGCTGTGGGGTTTCACAGCCCCAAAATTGATGGGGAAAAGGGGAAGGTGAGGGAAAGGGTGGTGGGGGTCACCGTCTCCATGGGCTTCATGGTGTTGATCAAGATGAGTGCAGACATGGTGAACTTGATGCTGGGGTGGTTAAGGAAATGGTCCAGGCTTATCTTGGAGATGTATTCCCTGTTGTCCCAGAGTTCCTGGAGGGGGGACATGGCAGGAAGCCTGGGGGTGTCCCCACATCCAATGGGCTGCAGACGTGGCCCCACACTCAACCCTGTCGGTGGTGGCTGCAGTGGGGACAGGAGGAGGCACGGGAGTTGGAAAAGGCAGAGCGGCATCACGGAGGTGAAGGGGTTAATGTGGAGTCGGTCCCTCAAACTGGTGAGTCTCCAGTCTGGAGCCAGAGGGAGGCTGGTGGAAAAGGACAGTGGACGTGGGACACGTGCCAGCACTCCCAGAGCCGCACTGCTCCGGTGTCACCAGGAGCATTCCCAGCTATCCCAGCAGCGTCCCTCCCCCGTCCCAATGTGCTTCCTGAAGCTGCAGATGGGGAAACTGAGGCACGGGGGAACTCGGGGACACAAAGCCCTTTGTGGCCATCCCCAACCCCCCCACGGTGCCCACCTTCCCCACATCCCCCCCTCCCGAGCGCTCCCCATCCCCATGTCCCACAGGGCCCTGCATGCTTCCCACCCCCCCAGGATGGTTGTGGAGGGGGGGCAGTTTGGGTTACGCTGTGTGACCAAGGGGGCTTGAGCCCCACCGCAAAGCTCCATGTGCGATTAACCCCATTAATTAGCAGTAACGAACCTTCTTTTCTCTGCTCCAGCCTTTCCTTCCCCGTTACCTCTGCAAATGTTGGGGCTGCACGTGGGGTCCCTTTGGTGTTCTTGGGGTGGGGGGGCTGAGGGGAAGGGGCAGCTGGGGGGCAGAGCCGGAGCCCAAAATACAGCAGTGGCCCCACGTGCTTATGGGAGTGTGACTGCCCCCGCAGGATGCACGTGTGCACGCACACGTATGTGTGTGCACACGTATGTATGCATGTGTGCATGAACGCATAGGGCTGCATGCATGCGGAGGGGTGCACGTGGAGGGGTGCACGCTTGTGGGGTGCGTGTGCCCCCACTCATGGGGTGTGCACACGTGTGGTGTTTGTGCTCCCACTAAGGGGGTGTGCACGCGTGTGTGCTGTACTGCAGCTGCAGTGCGTTTGTGCACGTATGTGCATGCTCTGTGTGTGCCAGCAGAGCACGCCGGTGGCTGCTGCCCTGCTGCAGAGGGGTGCATGTGTTTTTAAGGGGGGGGGGGGGGGTGTGCACACGCGTGTGCCCCCGTTGAGTTACATGTGCGCGTGTGCAAGTTTGCACGGGAAAAAGTGCACGGAAAAGCACACATGAAAGCATGGCTGCATTAAAGGCACACCCACCCACCCACCACCCCCGCACCCCAACCCCTCGTGCAAACCCACGCGTGTGCAAACCCCTCGCCGTGCAGCCGCTCACGAGGCCACGCGTGTGCGTGTGCGTCCCAGCGCGGCTGTGCAGGCTGGCTGCGGGCCGGGAGGCCTTGGCCGGGCCGGCAGAGGGAGGAGGAGGAGGGAAGTGCGGCTCAGACAGCGCGGCGCCAGCAAACACCTGCAAACAGCTCCGGGCACACAATGGCAAATACAGGTGGGGAACCGCCGGAGCGGCCCCGTCACGCCGCCGATTGCATCAGACTGCAGGCTGCCAGGAGCCGGCCCGGCCACGGCACCGCTCGGGGCCGCGTTCCCAGAGCCCCCCCCCGCCCCCCCATCCCCCCTTTTTTCCATATATTTTGGTGCTCCGTTCCCATCCCCGACTCCCCGAGATGAAAGCGGAGCGCATCGCAGCGCCCGCGAGTTGCTGGGGGTTGGGGGGGGGGGGTTGGCCAGAAATGTGTTCCTTTGGTCCGTCCCAGCCCCCCAGGTTGGGGGGAGGGGGGAGTTGGGGGGGGGGGGGCGCTATTTTTAGCATTTTATTTTAAAAATTGAAAAGAAAATCCCGATGCTTTTCCATGGAGCAGTGCAGCCCGGTGTGTGGCTGGGGGGGGCCCGGCACGGCGTTTGTCCCCACTATAGGGGGGGGGGGGGCTGCAACCCTGCTCCTCTCCTTCACTGCTGTCCCTCTGTGTCCAGGTCTCAGAGCTGGGGGGGAGGGGGGGTTCTCTCCCACCCCACTCATTGCTAATTGCTCATTGCCGTTTTCCACCCCACGATCAGAAATGAGGGCCCGCTGTGCCTCCAGCCACAGTGGCATAGGGGTGTCCCCAACCCCCCCCCCCCCCCACACACACTGCAGTGCACCCGGAGCTCTGGGGCACGTCAGTACCTCTCAGGGGCTGTGCGTGTGACAGTCATCCCCATCCCATTTCCAGCGTGATTCTCCCACCCAGCCCAACCTCTCCAGCCCCAGTGCTGGGGTAGGGGGGGGGAACACAGGGACATCCCCCCCCAACCCCTCCCCGGGCTTTTCCTCCCAGCCCAAAGTGAGCAGGGATGGCTGGAGCCTATATTTAGCCACCAGCATGAGGCCAGCCCAGTTCCCAGCAGCGGTTTTCAGTGGGACACCCGCAGCTCTGTGTCACCCCGTGTCACCCTGCGTCACCCCACCCATAGCTGCCGCCAGCAAGATGCTGCTGGGTGACATGAAGCTCGTGGGAAGAGCTCTGTGCCTCCCCCAACCCCTGTGCCTTCCTCCTCCTCCTCTTCCTCGCTCCAGCTCACCTGGAGGCCACCAGCCACGAGGACACCCAGGTGCCACCAAGAGAATGCCAGCACTGTTCCCAGGAGCAGAGGATGACATTGCTGGGGGGGGAGGGGGGGGGGGATATTTGGGCAGCAGAGCCCAAGCCCTCCCCAGAGAGCAGGATTTAGGATTGAGCCCAGCTGTGCTGCAGCCGCCCCACAGCTGAGCCAGCCCCAGGCTTGGGTCACATCTGCTTCGGGGGGGGGGGGGAGGCTGGAGGGAATTAATCCGGGGAGTGGAGGCATTTCAGCTCTAAGCATCCCCTATCACCTCCTGAGGGACCAGGACAGATGTGGGGCACCCCCAGCTTTCCCCCCCCAATGGAATGGCACAGCTCTGAGCAATCCTAATCAGAAGCAGCTGCATCCCATGAGCATCCCTTCCTTTGGGGGGGGGGGGGGGGGAAGGGGACATCATACAGCCCCCCACCCCAGAGCACCTCATCAGGGAGATACAGCAGCACTGCTCCGGGGGGAAGGGGGAGGCAAAAGACCCAGAAAAGCCCCCCCCCCGGCAGCACCCCCTCAGGGCTCAGCAATGCTTGGGGGGGGTGTGGGGGGGACCTCCACAGCTTCCATATCAGATAAGGAGAGCAGCACCCAAAATAGCTGGCAGACACCTCTGCCGGGAGACGGCAGCCGGGGGTTAATTCCTCCCATACCTGAACTGACATTTCAAAGCTATTAAACAATTAATGAGATTCCTAACGTAACCCTAGAAGTTACGATCCTGTGGCAGTGGGGTTTGGCCAAGGAGGGGATGGGGGGGAAGGGGGGTAAAAGCACGGGCACCGAGACAAGGTTTATTACATAAAAACGGTAACTTTTATAAAAAGTTTATAAAGCAAATACAAGGCATGTCCGCAGAAATTCACCTTCCTGCACAAAAGGTACAAACGTTATACTCTAGTATAGAGCTCCACAATACACGAGGCCGCGGCCCCAGAGTTTGGTTGGCATCCGAGGACCCCACCCCCCCCCTCCCCTCCCCCCAAACACCGCTCTCAACCCCCCCCCCCTCATCTTCAACCCCCTCCCCAACCCCTCCCCTCCCCCCCACATTAAACACCTTTACAAAGGACTCGCTCGCTATAATCCAAAAATATACAGACAACCGCATCTTCACCAGTCTATCGAAGAAAGTGTCTTTTTTTTTTTTATCAGCGGGTTGGAAAAAATAAGAAGTCCTAAAGAAAAAAGGGGGAAAAAAAAGTCCTAAAAAGAAAGCCGGGATTTGGGGAGCGCCGCTCCAAAAGTCGCAGCCGGGGCAGCTCCGGGTTGGGGTCAGCAGCCGCATCTCTCCCGATGTCGTCTGAGTATTGGAGCCCCCGAGGTGAAGGGAGGTGGGTGCAGCCCCATAGCACAGCACGGGGGGGTCCGCAGCCCCATAGCACAGCACGAAGGGGGGTCCGGGGGGGGGCCGCAGCCGCCCGGCGCCGTGCAGGAAGCGGCTCGTTACCTCCGGCTGATAACGAATCGGGAACCGACGGTCGGTGCGTGTTTGCTAATCGGCACTGGGAAAGGAGAAAGGAGAGATTATAGAGAGGGTTCGGTAATAGGGGAGAGGTGGGGGGGGGAGGTCCGGGGGAGCGGTGCGGGTTTGGGGTACGGCGGTGCCAAAGGGGAAATCGGTGAGGGGTGGGTTTGGGGTACAGCGGTGCCAAAGGGGGGGGGAGGAGAAGCGGTATAGGGTGGGTTTGGGGTACAGCGGTGCCAAAGGGGGAAGCGGTGCGGGTAGGTTTGGGGTACGGCGGTGTCGTGCTGAGGGTTTTGGGGTTCCCGGGGTGGCACTCACCTGATGGAGGAGGCGTTAGTGACACAAACTTCTCTCGTCTTTGGAGCACAGCCCGGAGGCCAACTCAGCCGCCTGCAGGGAGCGGGCACAGGGTCAGAGCTACCGCAGCACCCAGCCAGCCCCTTCCCATCCGAGCCCCCAGTAAGAAAACCCCCATACCTTAAGGGACAGCAGGGTGGCCTCCGAGGAGGGGTCTCGCCCCTTGGCCCCCTCTTCCAGCACGATCTGCAGGTCGAAGATATAATCGATGACGTGCTGGAGGATCTCCACCTGGCTCAGCTTGGTGCCCTGCGGGATGCCCGGCACCAACTCCCGCAATTTGGAGTAGCAGTCGTTCATGTCGTACAACAGATTCATGGGTTCCTCCAGCGCCGGGCTCTTGTTGTTGCTGCTGCGGGCGATGGCCAAACTCTGCTCCGAGAGGCAGCAAACGGCCTCGTAACAGCTCCTGACCGACCGCACCGGGCTGATGGCTTTCATAATGGTGGGGTGGGGGTGGTCGGGGTGGGGGGGGATGCTGAGTCTGAGGGGGCTGAGCGTGGGACCGCCGAGAATTGCTTCACCCCTCGATGCTCCCCGTCCTTCGCTCCCGGCTCCTCCGACCCCTCGCGCTCCGAGCGCTCGGATCTCACTGCCGCACTGGGGATGGGGCGGCACAGCGTCGCCCTCTATATGGGCAGCCCCATAACCACGCCCCATTGTATGCAAATAGACCCAAACCACGCCCCTTTTATGCAAACGAGCCTCCGTGCCCCACCCATATTCATGTAAATGAAGCAAAAGGAACTCCTTCCCCCCCCCCCCCCCCCCCCCCCCCCCCCCCTCTCCGATGACCCTCGGCGGCCCCATGGGGACAAGGGGACACAGCCACGCTGATCCCACCCCACCCCACAGCATCCCCCCGCGGGGGGGCGGGGGGTCACCCCACTCCCCCCCTTTAAACAGCAGACCCCTCTCCCCCCCCCAACAGTCCCCCACCCCCCCCCCCAGCTGCGCCCCCCATCACAGAGGGGTTCGCCCCCCGCTTTTGGGGAGGGCGATGTGTTTTCAGCCCCCCCCCCCCTATTCCTCCCCCCCCCCCCAAACTTTGTGCCGGGTGCTCTCGTAGGAAATTAGTGCCGCCCTGTTCCTCAATTCGCTTCTCATATGACCTCCAGACTTTCTGGCGTCAGGAATTATCTTGTGACCAGGAGAAAAAAATTAATTGCGGTAAAGCTGAGGTTACGATGGAGAAACCAGATTTAGGTCAGCGACGGCGCTCCTGAGAGCGGGCGGGAGGGATACGGGGGGGGGGGGAGATTTATGGGCACGGGGGCTGATTTCAGCAGGACGACCCCCCTCCCTCCCCCCCCCTCCCCGGAACCCTGAAGTCCAAAGGTGTACGGCCGTGGGGGGGGGGGGCGGACCCCACGTGTGTGCCCACAGTGGGTGGCACTTGGAGGGCTCCGGAGATGGGGGGGAGGGAGGGGGGGGGGCAAACTCCCCGTGGGAGCCGCATTGTGGATGGCTGCGAAAGTGAGCGGTGATGTCCCGTCCCCCCCCCGCCCCGCACAGCGAAAGCAATGGGCAGTGCCCCCCCCCCCCCCTCCCCCGTGGATCCATGGGGCGTTTGCGGGAACTTCCATAGGCTTTGGTTGCTTGGGAAGGGGACACCCTGAGACACAGATAATGGGGGGGTGGAGGGGGGGCAACAGCACCTGGAGCAAATCCCTGTTCCCCCCCCTCCAAGCAACAAGGATTTGTTCCGGAGCTGCCCCGATCCCAGGACAGCAGCGCAGGGTTTTGTTTCCCTCCTTCCAACCCCTCCGAGCAGTGCTGGGGGGGGATGGAATGGAGTGGGGATGGAATGGAGTGTGTGTGTGGGGGGGGGGGGGACACAATTGTATATATTTCTTTTTCCCTATCTTTACAAATTCCCTGGGAAATCACCACAGGGGCAAACAGCCCCCCCAGCTCCCCTTAAACCCCCATTGAATGTGCTTTGGGAGTTGGGGGGGGGGGGGGGGGGGCACGTAGGAACCACCCGATAACCCCCATTGAAACAACAACGAAAAAGCAGAATAAAACAGAACACGATCCAATAGCTGAGATGCCCCAAACCATTTCCCGGGCGGGGGGGGGGGGGGGGGACACAACGCACAGATGTGGGGTTTGGGGTTGTGGGGTCCCATCCCCGGGGTGTGATGATGATGATGATGATGATGGGGAATGGGGGGTGGGGGGGGTTGGGAGGGGTGACACCCCTATTTCCCACCGGGCTGAAAGGGCACAACCAGAGGGAGGGATGGGGGTGGGATGAGGAGGGGGGGGGGTTGGGGGGGTTGCTTTTGTTTGCAGGGGGTTTTGTTGGCGGCCGTTCCCACAGGCCCGAACGGGGCGGCGGGACCCGCTGCCTTTGCCCAGCTGTGGCCCGGGCCCTCCAGCTGTGTTGATCTAACTCCCGGCCCCAGACAGCCTGGCGCCAGCCCTGTGCACGTCATGCATTCACACAGGGATGCGTGGCCAAGGCAACCTCCCCGCGCCATGGCCACGGAGCGTGCGAGCCGAGCCGGCAGTGCGGGGACGTTTCCGTCGTCCGCCGTCCGATGGGCCCCCCAAATAGCGAGGGGGGGATGGGGGGGGGGGCGGGGATGGAGCTGTGTTGGGGGGGGGTCGGTGTTCCCCCCCCCCGTAGACCCCCCCAGGCCTGCCCTCGTTTGGATGGGAGGAGGAATTCTTGGCGCGGAGGAGGGAAAAGTGTGTGTGTGTGTGTGTGTGTGTGTGTGTGTGTGTGTGCATGGGGGGGTGAGGGGGGGGGAAGGGAGCGGGAATGCTCCAGAGTGCAATGATTTCATGTTGCAAAGGGCCCACACTGCGTGTTTTATTAACAGAAAAAGGGGGGAAAAATAGAGCTGGGAGCGCAGAGCGGCGGAGGGAGAGGGCGGTGAACCCCCCCAGCGTGGGCCCAGAGCAGAGCTGGGGGGCACCCATGTGTGTGCGACCCCCCCCATCCCTCACACCCCCCCCCCCACACACAGCACCTTTCCCCCTCGTTCCCATTCCCAGCATTGGACGCCTCGTTAATCCCATACGATCTCAGCCCCGCAGCTGTACGGCGCTGCGGGAGTTCCGCAGGGGACGCCCATAACCCCCTCCCCATCACCCACCCAACGCCTTCTGCTGCTGCTCCTTAGGATGCTGGTGGTGATGGTTTGTCCCTAAAGGAGCCCACGCAGGTGGCAGGAGGGAGAGGATGCAGAGAGGGGTGGAAATGGAGGGATATGGGGAGGGGGTGTTTGGTGTTCTGGGGGTGTTTGGGGACCCCGGTGTTCCCAAAGTCGGGGGCAGAGTTGATGCTTTTTGGGGGATTTGTTGGGTTCTGGGAGCCGGAGCTGCCTGGAAGGGCTGCATCCATCCGGGGAAGTGATTTGGATGGGAGAGGGGAGGGACAGAGCCGTGGCAAGCACCCAAGTGAGCTACAAAGGGAAGAGCAGCCCTTCTCCAGTGGTCATCTGGATCCACTTTCGGGACAAGGATGGGGCATAAATCCCATCTCCGTCATCCTTGGAGGGCCTTTGTAGCCAGCCCTGATTCATGAGTAGGGGCTGGAGGGGACACAACCAGCAGCAGCCAAAGCAACCACATCCAGACATCCGTCCGTCCGTCCCTCCATCCATCCATCCATCCATCCATCCATCCCTCTTTCCTTCCATCTGTCCATCCCTCTATCTGTCCATATGTCCATCCATCTCTCCATCCATCCATCTATCCCTCCCTCACTCCCTCCCTCCATCCATCCATCCATCCCTCCATCCTTCAGTCCATTCCTCCACCCTTCCATCCATCCATCCATCCATCCATCCCTCCATCCATTATCCACCCCTCCCTCCCTCTATCCATCCATCTGTCTGTCCATCTGTCCCCCCATCCATCCCTCTCTCCATCCATCCGTCCATCCATCCATTATCCACCCCCCTCTCCTTCCATCTATCCATCTATTCCCCCATCCCTCCCTCCCTCCCTCCATCCACCCACTGAGTTCTGGGGATGCTTTGGGCAAATCTGAGCTGTTTGTGTCCCTCACCCCGGGCTGCAGCAACCAGAAGGAGGTTGGAGGAGAAATGCACACGGATGCTAAAGGGGAAAAAAGGATTTTCACTTCTTAACCCCCGCAATCTCCGTCCCACCTTATCCCCAGGGCTGGACCCAACCCGGTGCCGCACCGGTGAGGTTTGGTAACCGCGCTGCTCCAAAGGCCTCAATTTCTGAGTGTTCCCATTGGGGCTGGGCTGTGGGGTGGGCTCCCCAGCACCCCGAAATGGGCAGCGAGTCCCCCAACCCCATCACTGGGAGACTGGGTCCGGCCTGGGGAATGTGTGGCTGCCCCGAGCGCTGTTTGTGCAGGGGATTACCCTCAGCCCCCTCCTTGACCCCCTGTGTTGGAGCACTCCTTCCCACAGCCACGCACAGCCCGCCCCCCATCCCCATGCCTCAGTTTCCCCCAGTTTCCCCAACCTCCCCCATAGTGGTGCTGCTGGAGGGGGGAGGGGGGGCTGCTCATGGAGGCCATGGGGGTTCCCAGGTTGGAGTGGAGGGGGGGTGGGTTGGGCTCCCCCAGGGCATTGGGATCCCATGCAGCACCCGCAGCCCTACGTGCCTTCCCACTGGGCAGCCCCAGATCCCAAAGTGAACCTTTCCAACCTCACCTGGGAGAGGCTCAGCCCACAGCTCAGCAGAGTGAACACAGAGGGGTCAAATCCACCTCTTCCAGCACCGAAAATGCTCTCACAAAGCGGTGGTTTGCTCCTCCTCTCCGTGCCGTGCCTCAGTTTCCCCTCTCTGTGCTATTCCTATCCGGGACACCCCATTATTTTGGAGGGCTGGAAGTTTCCCTGCAGCACAAACAGTGGGGATCCACCCCATCTCCCCCCACCTCAAGGGAAACTGAGGTACGAGCTGTGGGGCTGCTGGGAGGGAAAACCTCATGGATGGGGCTGGGGGACTTTCCTTGGGACAACGGTGCCTCAAATTGGGGGCTCTCCCCCCCAAGGGCAGCCCAAGCTGGAGCTTGCAGCACTGAGCCATCATTAGGGTTCAGGGTGAACACGGGGATGCATCACCTTTATGGGCAGGGAGAGGAGCGCAGGCTCTCCTGGGGGGGCTGCGTGAGACAGCCTTTGTGCATCCAACCCCCCCTGCATTGCACTGGGCTGGGTGGGGGTGGGGGGGTTCTCCAGGGGGGGTTCTCACAGCCCTGCAGGGCCTCAGCAGCCGTTCCCAGCACCGGGATTCCCCACAGCTGCTTCCTGCCGCCCAATCTCACGGGCACATCTGGGGGAGCCGGGAGCAGCCCCCCCCCCCACCCCCCCCACAGCTGCTTCCTGCACTGCCCTCCACCCCCCCAGTCCTGGCCACTGTTCTCACGGCAGCCCCCAAGGCCAACCGGAGCCCCCCGGGGTCCCGCTTCCCCTCCAAGATGCCCACCCTGGGCCTGACCCCGCTGCAGCCTTCCCACCTCCCATCTGCATCCCCTGGGGGGTTTTACTGCCCCCATCCCTCCCCCATCCTCCACCCTTTTGGGGCTCCCCGTTGCCACACGGGAGCTGAACCCAATGGGGCCCAACACGCTGTGTGCCCCCCAACCCACCCCATGCAGCCCCACATGGGGGTCCCGCAGTGCTGTGGCACATAGGGAAAAGCAGAACCCCCCCATCCCCCCCCCGGGCACCGATATCCCCATCTCAGTGCATCCTCAAACCACACCCACCACCCTTTGGGTGCACCCACAACTCAGCATTCCTTCACCCCCCCCCCCCACCTGCATCCCATGGATCTCTTCTTTTTCTCTTGCCCATCATTCCCCATTGCAATAGTGGGGGGGGCAGGGGGGGGTGCAGGTGCGCTCAGCAGGGTCTGCAGGTGTGGGGTGAGGACATGGGTGACTCACAGGCCTCGCTGCCACCCTCCTCCCACGATATCCTCCCAGGGAGGTGTGTGTGTTTTTGGGGGGGGCGCCGCCTGCCCCACAACCCCCCCATCCCCATGCATGTGGGGCGCTGCGGCCTCCGAGTGGGGAAACCGAGGCAGAGGGGTGGGCACGACCAGGGGGTGGGCAGCTCTGGGGGGGGCTCTGTTCGCACCCCCCACTCCCCCACCACGCTCAGCTCCCACCTTCCTCCCCCCGGATCCCACACAGCCGCAGGATGTGGCTTCGCCTCGTTCCACCCACAGACACCCTTAACCCCCCTCCCCCCCACGACCCCCCTTTTTGGCCCACGCTGCCCACCCCAAATCCCCCCAACCCCAGCATGGCCGAGGGAGGGCAGCACCCCCACAACCCCCACCTCCACCCTCACCCCTCCACCGGCCTCAAACCCACCCCAAAAAGGGCCGAACCCCCCCGCAGGAAGCCGCGTCCCATGGAAAAAGATGGGGCGAAGGCACGGCGTTATCGCGGCCCCATCGGCCCTTAATGAGGCGGCTTTATTTTTAGCGGAGGTGAAAGGCAGCCCGCCCGGCGCGGAGCATTTTCCACTCGCATCTGCATTTGTACCATTCGGGTTTCCTGTCCTGTGGTTTTCGGCTCTTTTCGAACCTGAATTGTTATTTCGTTCGCTCGGAGGAGAGAACCCTTCGCGTCCCCTCCCGGTATAAATAACGCCGTGGCCCCTCCCCCAGCTGCGCTCATCCGGCCCTCCCCCCGCAACGCTCCCACCCCCCACCCCATAACCCCCCCTCCCCGGTGGGGAAACTGAGGCGGAGATGGGGGACGCGGCACACTGTGGGGTGGGGGGGGGGTGTTTGTCCCCCCTCCCCGCTTCCTCTGACGCAGAGTTTCCATCCGGCCCAGCAGGTGCCAGGTGAGGGGCAGCGGGGGGGGGGGGGGGGGGGCTGAGTCCCTTTGGCCCCCATCCCCCTGACCGCCGCAGGTGGGGACAAAGAGCCTCGCATGTGAGCGCTCATCCGTCACCCCGTGTGCCAAACCCACCCCAAGGCGGGGGCTCATATAGGCTGAAGGGCCCCTGTCCACATCCTGTCCCCATCCCCATCTCTGTCCTCATCTCTGTCCCCGTCCCCATCCCCATCCCTGTCCCCATCCCCATCTCTGTCCCCATCCCCATCCCCATCTCCATCCCTATCCATGTTCTGTCCCCATCTCTGTTCCCATTCTGTCCTCATCCCTGTCCCCATCCCTACCCCTATTCCCATCCCCATCTCTGTCCCCATTCGGTCCCCATCCCCATCTCTGTCCCCATTCGGTCCTCATCCCCATCTCTGTCCCCATTCTGTCCTCACCCCTGTCCCCATTCCTATCCCTGTCCCCATCTCCATCCCTGTCCGTGTTCTGTCCCCATTCGGTCCCCATTCCTGTCCCCATCCCCACCCCTGTCCCCATTCTATCCTCATCCCTGTCCCCATCCCTACTCTGTCCCCATCTCCATCCCTATCCCTGTTCTGCCCCCATCCCCGTCCCCCCCCCGTTCCGCAGCCCATCTCTCAGCACACACGCGGTGCCACAGCTGCAGTCCAGGTGCCGGGGCCGGATGCCGACCTGCCGTCGCTTTCTCTCCTCTTTTACTTTGTTTTTTTGTTCATTCTCCACTGACCCGGGAACTTCACTTTCTAAACAAGAGGTGGCATCGCCCCCCCTCCCCCCCCTCAACCCCCCTTCATCCCCCTTATTTGGGGACGTACAGCGCAGCTGCCCCGTGCCGGGCTCAGTGCCAGCCCTGTGGTGTGGCACAGCGTGGGGGCAGCATCCCGACCGCGTGTCCGCGTGTCCGCGTGTCCGCGTGTCCGATGCCACATCTGTGCCCCCTCCCCCCCTCCCCCCCCCCCCCCCCCCCCATCCCAACTCAGGACATTACCACCGTCCTTTCTCAGCCCCGCACCGCCCCGGCGGCTCCGGGTGTTGGTGACACGCGTGTCCCCCCCCGCGCACAGCCCCACGTCCCCCTCTGCGTGAGGGGACAACGCCGATGGGACCCCCGCATCCCGCACGCGCTCTCAGCCCACCCGCTCCGAACCCGCTCCGGTGCTGCCCTCTGGTGGCGAACATCGGAACTGCACCCACCGAAGAACCGAACCCCGCAGAGCGCGACCCACCGCCCCGGGCCCCCAAAGCCGCAGCCCTATGGCCACGGACCACCCCCAGCCCCACAGACACGGACCCCCCAGCACCGTCTCCTCGTCCCCACGCACACGTGGGACAGCACAGGACCGGGTGATGGAGGGGATGCAGCTTTAATCTCCCAGCACAGAGTGTGGGTGGCACTTTGGGGGACGTGGGGACATCGTGCTGGGGATGCACGGGGAATTAAGGCGCAGTGGGGCAGGGGACCCCGGTGCCCTTCAGGCCGCAGTACCCCCCGGGCACCTTGTGCAGGTACTGCTGGTGGTGGTCCTCGGCGTAGTAGAAGTCACCCGCCGGCTGGATGCTGGTCGTGATGTCCCCTCGGTGCTGCTGCCTCAGCTCCTGGCACAGCCCCACGGTGGGGACAAGTTGGGGACACCAGAACAGACCCCCCCCCCCATCCCACTGCCCCAAAGCGTGGCGTTGCCATAGCGGGGCTTTGCCCCACACCTGAGACAGGGGACGGCAGCCCGTGTCCCCGGAGAGGGGTCCCAGCGAACCCCAAGAGAGGTCCTGCTGTCCCCAAGGGGGGGTTCTGGTGTCCCCAAGGGGGGTCCCCGTGTCCCACCTACCTGCTGGTAAGCATCCCTGCTGCGCAGCGCGGCCGCCTGCTGCTGGGGGCTCAGCGTGAGGATGACGGAGCGGTACTGAGTGCCCACGTCCTCCCACTGCCGCATCCCTGGGGGGGTTATGGGGCACCAATGACGCTGACAGGCACTGCGTGGCCTCAGCCTGCGCTGATGGAGATGGGGAAACCGAGGCACGGGGAAGGCGGCGGCTGCTAAATGGGTTTATGTGAGCCCCCTTCAGTGAGCACTGAGGGATGGGGATGCAAAGGAGCCCGGATAGGGCTGGTGTGGTGGTTGGGGTTGAACTTGTATGGTCAGGGCTCCGGAGATGCCATCAGGGCTGAAGTCCCACCCTCATCCCCATCCCATCCCATCCCATCCCATTTCATTCTATTCCATCTCATCCCATCCCATCCCCATTCTCATCCCCATCCCAACACATCCCATTCCCATTTCCATCCCATCCCAATCCCCATCCCATTCTCATCCCCACCACAACACATTCCATTCCCATTTCCATCCCATCCCAATCCCCATCCCATTCCCATTTCCATTCTATCCCATCCCACTCCCATCCCAATCCCATCCCCACCCCCATCCCCATTCTATCCCACCCCATCCCTCTCCCCATACCCTGTGTGGGGTCGTGGTTCTCCCAGAAGGCCCTCAGCAGTTCCTCATAGCTGATCTTGTGGGGGTCGAACACCACCCGCACCACCTCAGCGTGCCCCGTCCGCCCTGCAGAGACACTCCAGTCCCCTCCGCCCCACAGCCCCCCCACTCCCTCCCTGCTGGGGACAGAGGGACACAACCTCTCCACACCCCCAGAATGCCGCTGCCCACCCAAACCCCACACCCAAATCACAGGGGTACACCCAAGGTAAGTGACAGTCACAATGGGGACAGTTTGGGGACGGAGCCCCCCAGTACCTGAGCGCACTTCCTCATAGGTGGGATTGGGGGTGAAGCCCCCCGCGTACCCCACCTGGGTGGAGAAGACCCCCGGCATCTCCCAGAAGAGCCGCTCCACTCCCCAGAAGCAGCCCATGCCTGGGGGGGGGGAGGGAAGGAAGGCAGTGGGGTGACCCCATAGAGGGCATGGGGGGGTCCCGGTTTTGGGGCTGGGGGCAGCACTCACCGAAAATCGCCGTCTGCATCTCAGGGGGGAACGGAGGCAGTGTGGGGTTCCCGGTGACGGCGTGGGTGGCTGCGTGGGGATGGGGGTCTGGGGGGTCAGCGTTCCCCAGAGAGGTCGAATCCCTTCTCCTTGAGATTTGGGATCTGGGACCCCCCCCCCCCCCCACAACCCCAAGGAACCCTCTGGGTACCCTTCACCTGCAGCCGCCCCACTCTGCCTGGTAGAGCCTCGCTGGGGTTGGGGAGCACCCGGGGACCCGGCATGGCCCCCCCAGAGCTGTGCAGTGCCACCGCTGTGACTTTGGACTGGGCTGAGCCCTGGCACTGGGAGCACTGGGGGGGAGTGGGGGCACTGCGGGCACTGCGGGCAGAGCCAGGAGCTGCGTGACTACATGGGGCCACAGAAAGGGCTGATGTGAGACATGGGGACGGGGTTGGGGACAGAGTGCATGTCCTGTGTGGATGGGGCTGCCATGGGCTCCTTCCCTCTGGGGACAATGGGGTTTTCATGGCTGGTTCAGGGGAGCGGATGCAGCACAGTGGCCGTTGCACAAACCCTACAGACAGCAGAGAACCCACTCACCCTGTGGGGCAGTGGACCCAAACCGGTCCCTTTGTCAATCATTAATGCACCCTGGGGTCACTGCGGGACAGACCCGGTGCACTGTGCCCCATGCAGGATTGGGGTCTGGAGCCCACGCCAGCACCCGGTGCCCCCAGCCCCCAACATGGGGGGAGATGGGGAGGGAGTCCTGCTGTGACCCCCACCCACATCATCCCTGTCCCCATGGCTCCCCATCCATGTGCATCCTATATTCCCCATGTTCGTCTTCCTGCAGGTCTGTCCCCATGGACCCCCCATCCCCATGGGTCTCCTATCCCCCCCCCCCCCATGGGTCCTTATCCCTGCAGGTCCCCATCCCTGTGCGTCCCTATCCCTACACGGGGTCACGTCCCCATCATTCCCCATTCCCATATCTCCCCACCTCCGGGGGTCCCCTATTCCCCACGGGTCCCTGGGGGTCACTGTCCCTACAGCCCTCTCACCTCTGTGCTCTTCTGTCCCCATCCCCACGTCCCCCTTCCCCATCTCCCCATCCCACCCCGCATGGCATCCTTGGGGACAGGAGGTCCGCAGCAAATCACCCCCCCAGGGGAGAGCACTAAGGAAGCAGCATCCCCAAATCCCCCCCTCTTCCGGACCCCCCAGGACCCCCCCAGCAGCACCGTGCTCCTCCAGCCATCAGCCCCAGCATTTTGTGTTCGCTGCAGACCTTGATTTAATGTCACACGATTAAGGCACGCAGTGAATGCCAAAGTTTGGGGCAGCCTGGGCTGGGGGCTGCTGGGAGATGCTAAAAACACAGCCAGGAGGAGCAGCCCTATGGCACCCCATGGTAAGGGGAGGCAGAGGGGAACCCAAAAATCAGCACGAGGCTCTGCAGCCCCAAAGCAGGTGGGAGGGGCTCACGGAGCATTGCACAGCAGTGCACAACCATACACAGTGGTACAAAGCCATGCGCAGTCCCATACGGCAGCACAGAGCAGAGCACAGCCATGCACAACCCTGCACAGTGATGCACGACCTTGCACAGCAGTGCAAGGCAATGCACAGCCCCACACAGCAATGCACAATCACACGGAGCAGTGCAGAGTGATGCACAACAGGGCAGTGCAGAGTCATGCACGAGTACACACAGCAGTGGGCAGCAACGCGCAACCCTGCACAGCAATGCACAACAATTCACAACCCTGCACAGCAATGCATGGCAATGCACAATCCCACAGAGCAGTGCAGAGTGGTACACAATCATGCACAAACATACACAACCCCATAGAGCAGTGGAGTGGTACACAGCCCTGTACAGCAATGCACAACCCCATAGAGCAGTGCACAACCATGCACAGCAACGCCCAACCGTGCACTGCAACACACAGCAATGCACAACCATGCACAGCAACACACAACCCTGCATTGCAATGCACAGCCATGCAAAGCCACCCACAGCAGCACACAACCCTGCAACACACAGCCATGCACAGCAGCACACAACCCTGCATTGCAACACACAGCCATGCACAACCATGCACAGTAACACACAACCCTGCATTGCAATGCACAGCCACGCAAAGCCATGCATAGCAACACACAACCCTGCGTTGCAATGCACAGCCATGTACAACCCTGCATTGCAACACACAGCCATGCACAAGCATGCACGGCCATGCACAACCCTGCGTTGCAATGCACAGCCATGCACAACCCTGCAGAGCATTGCACAGCCATGCACACAGCAGTGCACAGGAGCCCTTACACGACAATCCCACCCCCCCTCAGCCCCAAGCAGACCCTGCACTGAGGGCTGAGGTTCGGAAGCAGGGCAGTGATGCTGAGCACTCCTCTTTGCTTCTCTCCAAAGACAAACCATGCACGGATGCTGCGATCACAGTGGAACCGAGCACAGCTTTCCTCCACCCAACCCCCAAAATAGGGATGGACGGCACCCATGGGAGCTGCACCTCACCCCAGTGGGGGCTCTGAACGCTGCACTCAGGGCTGCATTCCTGCAGGAGGGGCACAGGGAGGCGAGAAGGGAGCAGCAAACCACAGTGATGCTCAACAGGATCTCACGTTTATTACTGAGAAGTGATTAATGGTGAAAAGAAAGGCAACGCCCATTCCTCATTGGCTTAACAAGAACTGAAGGAACATGTTCACTACACATTTTACAATATTTTTTGTCCAAAAAAAAAAAAAGAATTCTTTTTTTTCTTCTTCTTTTTTTCCCTGTAAACAAAACGGGAGGTCGGTCGGTCGGTTGGTTTGCTTTTAATGGCCATTCTCACCTTTCCAACCCAATTCACCCAAACCTCACCTGCGAGCCACGCAACGCACAGAGCAGAGCATCCCTTTGGGCTCCCAGTGCTTCTGAGTAACAAAAGGGGAGAAGGAAAACGGAGCACTGTAACAGAACCTCGTGGGCAACGTCTGCTCGTGCTCAGGGCCCCAACCCCCCCACGTGCTCGGGGGGCTCCTCCTCTTCCAGGTGGGAGAGGGGGGGGATAACAGAAAGTTCCTCCACTTTGCACGGTGGGTGTTACAGCTCGGTGTGCCACGTGCAAATGTCAAAACCAGGGGAGGAGGCGTAGGGCCGGGGTTAAAAATCACATGGGGGGGGGGGGGGGGGGGGGGGAGGGGGGAAATAAAGGCATAAATGCCACTTATGGGCCTTAAGATCCAAAAAAAAAAAAAAAAAAACCCAAAAAAATCAACGTAGTAAGAAGACAAAAACCAAAGCGTATGCTCCGAAATCACAACCAAAGCCAAAAGGAAAGGGAACGGTCTTTAGCTATGCTCTATAACCTAGAAGGGACATTTTTTTCTGTATTTTTTTTCCTTTTTTTTTTTTTAAAGTCCTATGTCTTGTGAAATTCCAATGCTTTTCTCTTTTTTCACTCCTCGAGTTTGACAGTCCTTTTGTTTTGTTTTGTTTTCCTTTTGAAGCCGCTGAAATTAAGAAAAAGAAACCAAAAAGAAAAAAACCCAACCAAGTCCTAATTCTCTCTGGGGTACTTTTGTGGTTTTTTTTTGCTCTTTCTTTCCTTTACTCTGAAAGATGGGCGTGATGCAATCTCTGCTGCAGTCTCTGGGGGA
This sequence comes from Gallus gallus, assembly GCF_016699485.2. Lineage (NCBI taxonomy): Eukaryota > Metazoa > Chordata > Aves > Galliformes > Phasianidae > Gallus > Gallus gallus. The sequence continues at coordinate 2,592,431 of NC_052554.1, forward strand.
GGGATGGCCCTTCTATTTGACACGGCCCTGGCGTTCCTGTGGGGGAGAAAGAGAGAAGGCATCAGTTGTGTCCCACGTGGGGAAGGGAAGCATGAGGTGCGTTCACCCACGGGTGCTGCTCGTCTCTGTTCTGTGGGTTGGGTGGGGGTGACCCCATTCCTTTCAGGTATGTGGGATGCAGACGCCTGCTTGCATCCCCTTCCTCTCAGGGACTCCAGGTTAAGTGCCAGAAGGATGGCAGCTGTGCTCAGGAGGGCATCACCACTCTGGAAGGGAGGAATGGGAGAGAAGCACCAAACAGCACAGGGCGAAGTGAGGAAGAAAAAGGAAAAAAACCCAACTACAGCAAAGGGAAAGGTCAGCGTGGGTGAGGACAGTGACATGGTGTGCTGCTCTGAGTGGGCAGCAGCTGCCCAGGAGATGGCTGAGTGTGGGCAGAGGGGGCAGCTGCACATCACACCTCCCCAGCTGGAAGGGACCCACGTGGGTCACTGAGGCCAAGCCCCGGATGGAAGGACAACAGGGGCATGGGGCTGCAGCTCTACAGTGCAGGGGGACAGCACAGAAGGCACCCAGTGAGACAGCAACAACAGCACAGGGCTTGGAGGCACTGAGCTCTGCAGGGAAGCAGGAGCAGTTAGGAGCACTCTGTGCTGGCCCTGCTCTGCACCCAGCATGTCCCCCTGCCCCTGGGGGCTGCGGTGGTGTCATGGCCCTGTTCTGCTAATAGTGAGTGGGGAAGGCTGATGGCAGATCACATTATCCAGCTCCAGCAGCAGCAACAGGCTCTGCAGCTCAGGATGACAACAGGTGAACGTCTGTGTGCTCCCAGCCTCAACAAACAGCATCTGACTGCAGCGCTCCTATGGTGGAGTGCAGTGCAGATGAGGCAACAGAAGTGCAACAGAGGGCAGAATTCAGCACGTGGCTCCCAGCTTCACTGGGACCAGTCTGCTCCCCAGCACAACAGGCCTGCTATCACTGCACAAGGTCTGCATGATCCCAGCATTGCTCCCTCAAGGGCTGAGCTCAGCCATCCAATGCTGGCACCAACACCTTGCCCAACAGCATACCCAGCCCACAGCTCTGCTTCCCCAGTCCTGCTGCACAACGGATGCAATCCTAACACAGCAGAGCAACACAGCACAGGATTTCCACATGCCTGCCCCCAAGATGGGCTTCAGACCTGCCCTGGACATACATCACAGCCACCCATTGCCTCAGAGCTGCCCTGCAGAGCCTTCCCTTCCCAACAGGCTCAGCCTGAGGCACAGCCAACAGACTGTGCATCACTTTTGTTATGCTCCACAAACAGCCTCCAGCCCTGATTTACAAACCAAACACAAGGTTTCCCTCCTGCCAGCATGAGAAAGCCATCAGAGCTACAGAGAAACGTTCCACCCTAGCCTGCCTCACCTATGAAAGAGGATAAAATCAGACATATTGCTCTGGTCGCAACCAGAAAGCTTCATCCTCCCTCTTGCCTGCAATACCAATGGCAAAGGATGAGCCTCTTCTTGCTTAACCACCACTTTGCATTGCACAAGCAGAGCACCCAATTCCCAGAAAGGTGATCATCCTCCTGCAGAACGCTTTGTCCCTTGGCAATTTGGAAAAGGCAGAAGCCCACTTGCACATTTCAAGGCAGAATAAATGCATTAACACCTCTATGCTCTGTCACACCACGCAAGTGCAATGCTGAGGACTGCATAACCTCGTGCACAGATGGGGACTTGAGGGGCTTCACTGGAATTTCGGTTTGATGTGGTCACAAGGAAACCAGGAAAGTTTACTGATGGTCCTAGGCCATCCAGGCTAATAAAAATAGCAGCCAAGCGTGAAGAAATGGAGGAACCTGCAAGAAAAAGCAATGAGTTTGGCCTGCTTGGGTTAGAGAAATGAAGTGATACACATGGGAAGAAGCAAAGCAGATAGAGTGCATCAAAACCTACTGCTCACCACCTCTTCCTGGATGAGGATACATCCTCTGGGTCACGAAGCTCCTGAGACACAAGTTGTCCCAGGGAAGGACTGCTTCCACAGATGGACAAACGTGTGCTCATGCTCTCCTTACAGAGATCTGCTCCTACCACTTCATTTTGCTGCACACAGAGCTTACTGCCTGGGGAAAAGGAGAGCAAGGAGCAGTTTGCACACACCCAGCAGGCCTACAAAACTAGCATGAAGATGCTGCCTTCCTCACACACGCAAAGCAAGTGCTGCAGACCCTTCCCCTGAGCCTTGGGACAAAGCTTCAGTTAAATTTCACCTTAAGTTTAAGCTGGTATTTATTTAAGCTGATCACAACCTCACTTAAAAGCCCCACACTGAGCAGAGGACTCCAGCAACCACAGCTGGAAGGATGGCACAGTGCAGAACAAGGTGCTTCCTAAAGGAACAGCTGCCACAGAACGCCTTGCAGGACAGGAGAAAGCAGCATCTTGCAGACAAAGGCCACTGCAGCGTTACGGTTGCGGCAGCACCCTGCTCAAAGCTGCTCCTCACACCCTGCACGTGCACCAGGCCCACGTATCAGTGCACCTCTACAGTTCCTCAGCATCCTGGTCAGCTTTAGGCAACGTCCTGCAGCAGGCAGAAAGCCCAGGACCACTAAACGGCATGGCTGATCAATGCTCTGCTTCAAAGGCAAGTTACTCCACATGGAGAAGCCTCTGTTAATAAAATAACCCAAAACACAGCCCCCGTGTCAGTAGCTATTAACCTCAGTGTCAGCAGCTTACTCAAAACACTTACAATAAAAGCCACCAGCGATGACATCTTCCTCACTCCCTCCTTGCATACCAAAACCTCCATGTGGTTCCTAGGGAATTCGCCAACCACACATAAAATTCAAGTCAGCTGAAGAAGGAACAAAGTCTTGTTTTATTTGTTAAAGACGTTCATTGGTCTGTTCACAGCGAATGCAATCAATGCTTTGGTAGGAAAGAGCAGCTCAGGGCATCCTGCAACTCGGAGCTGCAATCCTGAGGCCAAAGGGAGGACAACCTGAGGCTGAAGGCAGTAATGAACTGCTAGAATAAGCAGCATGGTTTGTGTGTCCTTCGTTACTGAGCTGTGACAAACAGGCACAGACAGACAGATTTAGGAGGTCTGGAACTGAAGTGGGAGAAACAAGGTGTGTTACCCACTGCTTGGAAACACTGTGGATATGGTAAAACCAAATGTCCTGGCTGACACAGCACTCACAGCTAACAGAGGGCGACAGCAGTGCCAGTCTGGGCTACAGAACAAATGAAGAAGAAAAAAGAGCTCTGCAAAACACATCAGAAAGCACTCCCTCTTTACAGGGGCTGTGGACAGTTTCCAGCAGGCTCACACAACACCACTTTGCTTGTCCTCACATCCCATCTCCTACGAGGGGCAGCAACACTCCTTCCATCTCTGCTTTGAGAGGGTCTGACCTCAGTGAGGAGACTGACCCACGTGGCTCCTACTGAGCTGCAGCCCTGGGATGGGACAGGACAGGACTGCACCCATGCACCATCCTTCCCAGCTCCCTCTTAGGGAGGCAATGAGACAAAGAATGAGATCAACATCCTCCAGAGCTTACAGAGGATGCTTCCAGAAGAGGCAAGCTGCTGCCCTGCACATGCAAGCAGCACGTCCCATCACTATCCAGGACCCTTACACTGAGGTCACTGCAATGTTCCTAGAAACACATGGGTTTACCAAGGGCTGTTTGCTTCACAAGGATAAAGCAGCCCTCCCAGGGAAGGCACCAGAGCCATGCTCTACCCACAGCAGCTTCCAGCAGTCCCAAGTTCCTTCAGCTGGCATCAAACCAGCGATCAGCTTCATCAGTTTGGGCAAAAACACCCCAAACCTCTTAGAAAACTGCATTTAGTAGAGCAAAGCACTGGGAAGAACTGGAGCTCAGCCTCTGTGGGCACAGGCAGAGGAGACAACAGCAGGACGGCAGTGCTTTCAGCACTGAACCATTTAACCTCCCTCTGCTGGCCGGAGGGAACAGCACCAACGCTAAGCAAGATATTTTTCCTATGATTTCTTGGAACTGTTTCTGGGCATTCTAAAGAAGTGACTCTCACAGTGAGAAGTACAAAAGAACATTCAGGAGTTCCCAGACTTTCACAAGAACTCGTCCATCTGCTTGGGCAGCAAGCAGGAACCAAACTGCAAAGCAGACAAAGCTTTAGGCAAGCTGGGAGCCAAGCGAAACAACTGCAGCTTGTGGGAAGTTCCAAACAAGCCAAACCCTGAGACGTTTCAGCTTCAAGGGACAGGAATGCAGGACACAAATGCATCACCACCATCCCAAGACTGCAGCATGCACCTGGCTGCTTCGCAATGAAGCCACCAAACAGCAGAGACAGACTCCAGCCATCCTCAAGGCCACGTCAGAGAGCCACCAAAGAGGTCAAACTGCAGCAGAAAGAAAGCCCAACTCATTTCCTCCCCGACGGATGTGACAGGGCAGGGGCCCTCCGCATGCAACACTGAGTCAACAGCAAAGCTGGCGTTTGCTTTGTCTATCTACAAGAATCCCTCCTTGCCTGTGAATTCCAGAGACGTATGACTAAGTTTCCTTTGAGAGAATAAATGTTTTCCTACTCAGAACTTCTGCACTGCGGTGTCACACTCCAACGCCGCACGGAAAGGATGTATGGGCACACTGTGCCTGCTGCTGGCCCTCAGCACACCGCTGGGGAAGAGCCTTCAAAATACAACTGGAAAGATGAGTAAAGGTGTTCTGCATTGGAAGAGAACTGCTGCGTTGCTTGTTTTCATGTCTTACCCATTTTCAGGCCCCTTGCTCACCAGCAAGCCCACCCATCTGCCTCATTCCTTCCCCCACGTCTCTCTCGTTCTGTCACTCTCCCTTCTTCTCTCCCATTTCCATTTACCATTTTCATTGTATTCATCCCCCTCTCCCTCCATCCTGCAGTGCTTCTCCCCTCTCTGGGATCTGCCCCTTTCCACCCCCCACGCTGTCAGACACACAGCACACCACAAGCCCCACTTCCTACAGCATCCCACACAGAGCGTATTTCTGATGGCATACAGAACCTCAGCTGATAAAGGAGAAATCACCACTCTGGGACAGGCTGGAGAGCACGTGAGACAACGTGAGGTCACATAGAGATCAAGTTTACATTTAAAACAGAAGGAGAACATTTCCTTTGCACACCTTGCAATGTATTCCTCCCCTACAGATTTCCTTCACACACCATAAATGCTCGAGCATCAGCTGCAGCACACGACTGCCTTTGGTGGCAGTGTTTGTGCACGCAACGTTCCTGCAAACTACATTATAAAAATTAAAAACTGAGCTGTTGAGGTGAGCAGTTGCAGCTCCTGACTCCGCTCCTCAACTGCTGCGTGGAAAATTCCCCATTGCTGAAACTAAGGAGACCATCAGGAAACTTGGCCAGCTCCCAGAAAGCTGTGCTAATGCTAATTTCTAATTACTGTTTTGACCAAAATACAGCAGAGGGGGTCAGGTGCAGGTGGTTTGAATGGTCACTGAGTTCGGGCAGGATTTTCAGCCCTCCAGTGAACAAAGGGGGACAGTGGGCTCTGATGCGAAGCAGCCCAGCTCAGGGCACAGCCACGAGCAGCTCGCTGCCAGGAGGAACAGAATGACCTGCTCTGCATCCAGAGGGGAGCACAAGCAGTCACGGACTTAAATTGCTGCAAGGGAGATTGAGGTTGGGCATTAGACAAAGCCTTCTAACAGGAAGGATAATTAAGCACAGGGCTAGATTGCCTGGGGAGGGACAGGAACTGCTGTGCCTGAAGGTTTTACAAGCAGTGGGAAACATCTGTCACGCTGATCCTGCTCGAGGTAGGGGGTGGATCAGACAGCTTGTCAGAGCCCAGCTCCGTTTCTCAGCCGTTGCCCAGAGCCCCCACCGATCTCTTACTTTAAGTCACACTGAACCAGGAGCTGACCACGGTGTAGAACTGAATACAGCACACTGAGAAGTCTGGGATTTACAGCAACCCAAGGGCCGCTGAGTGCAAGCTGGTACGAGCTCTGTCTGCCAGGGCAGCAGCCAGCTCTGGCAGCACCCACCTGCACCCCAAAAGGGGCTCCTGTTTGGGTAGCAGGTTCCCTACAGCAGCACGCAGTCAACCCCAAACCCACCCACCAGCCCATGCCTTTGGGCCATTGGACCACCACACACACACGTGTTACCTTTTTAACAGTTTCCTCCTCCTCCTGGCGTTTCTCATAGTGTGAGAAGTCATCGAAGATGGAGGTGGTGTGCTTGTAGGTGGCAATGATTTTCAACACCTGCTTAGCCTTTTCCAGAGGCACCTCCTGAGTGTCCCTGGAGTTGGTCACTGGTTTATTCTCGTTGTTCTCTAGGCGGATGTGCCGCAGCTGGCTGTTGGGAACGTCCTTCACAAAAATCCACCTGACATCAAAACGTCCCTTCCACTTGTCCTGGGACCACACACCTGCACACGTGTTGTAGTCCACAGCAGATTTCATTTCTGCTACTCCGCAGAAGTGACCGCTACCGTTGACACTGAACAGTAAGTAAACGGGGCCCTTCCCATTCATGGAGCGGTAGGCGGCATCCAGTCTCTTGTTGCCGTGCTCTGTACTGCACCAGATGTTGTATTTAATGGAACGGTGGATATCGTCCTCAGAGTAACTCTTAATGATGAAAACCCGGCCGTGCTTTGGGTTCCAGTCAAAATCCTTGGGGTTGTAGTTGTTGATGGACCTCAACTTCTCCAGCACCGGGTGGGGTTCCGAAGGAGCCGTCCCAGCGCTGGGCTGCGCCGCTCCCACCCCGCCGCCCTCCGTGCCGTTCTGGCCGAAGCCGCTGCCGCGGTTGCGGGGCGCGACCCAACGCGTGGGCTGAGCCGCCGGCTGCGGGACGGGCAGCGGGGTGGGCTGTGGTGGCGGTGGGGGCAGCGGTTGGGACTGCTGCCCGCCGGGAGCCTGGGCCACGGGCGGGCTGCTGTTCATCTGCTGAGCCACGGGCTGGGGGGAGGCCTGGGGGGGCTGCTGGGCCATGTTCTGCACTAAGGTCTGCGAGGGGGCTTTCGCCACCGGCCCTTTGTTATCCCAAGTTCCTATATCCATGTTGTGTTTGATTGGAGGCGGGGGAAGACTCGAACCCGCGATGCCGTTCTTGGTCTTCAGCTTGGGCTGCTGCTTAGCTGGCTTGCTAGCAATGTCAGCCCAGGACGTCGGCTTTGGGGGAGCGATCGTGGCCGGAGGCAAGCTGTTAGATGCCACGATGTTGCTGGTAATGGATCCGCTCCCGACGGCCGAACCGACAACCTTGGGGACGTTGCTGGCCACGTCCGTGCTGCCCAGCTTCAGGGCTGCCATCCCTTGGTCTATGGTGTTCATCCCCGGAGCCTTGTTGAGAGTCTCGCTGGCAAAAGCAGACTGTCCGTCGATCATGGCCCCCCCCAGAGAACTGGGGGCGTAGGCGTAATTGCTGCTGTAGCCAGAGCTTTGAGTGGATTGTCCCTGAGAACTGTTATTCCCCCAAGCTGAAAAGTCAATCCCACTTGGAAAGAAGTTAAAGCCGTGCTGCCCGAGGAATGGAGTGCTGCCAAGGGCACCCGGCTGCCCGAACATGGCGTCTGGGAGGAAGTGAGGCTCCCCATTGCTCAGCTGTCCGTAAGAGGTTAGGTAGGGCATGGGGGGATCACCCCCCGTGGACCAGGCAGCCTCACCCAGAGAGTAGGAGAATCCGATGGAGGGACTGTAGTAGTTTGGTAAGTAGGAATCGGACATTGCAGTGTATGCATTGTTCTGCAAAAGAAAAACAAGCACTGAACAGTTAGGATGAGGAGAACAAGTGGGCAGGGACCAGGACTAAAGGCCACCTCTGGCTTCCCATGCCCTAACCCTCCCACCCTGGGGCTGAGCCCACAGACAGGCCTGGCCCCAAGCACCTCTGCTGCTAGGGGTGCTCCCACAATGGCTTTGTTGCCCCCAGCATTAAGCACAAAGGCTCAGCATGCTCCTCACGCTAAGATCAGAGCGCAGTGTCCCAATGCACGATACAGTCTGCACGCCGGGCTGCCCAGGAGCTCCTGCTCAGCTCTGGGAACAGCACCTTACCTCACATATGGATATCATCTTCTGCTTTTCCTCTCTCTATAAAGGAAGGCTTTTCTCACCTGGGTAACGCACGTCTCAGAGCTTATTTTGCTGTGTGTTTGATGAAAGGTTTGGAGGAAGGAGGTGGAGAAGGGCAACATGGAGGGCAAAGGTCCAGTGGTACTGCACTGCCAAAATCACAAACATCCCTCACTGCTCCTAGCACAAGCCCCTTCCTTACGCTTCCTACCCACGAAAACAGCTTTATCCTGACAACCTACAATTTGAGAGCTCCAAATACCCAAGAACTTGCAAACAAAGCAGGATTTAATGCCTCATTCTCAGAACACCAGCTGCTCCAGCACTGCGAGCACACACTCAAATGTACCTGGAAACAGGGAGCAGTCAGCAGTGCTGCACTGGGAGCCTTTTGTAGCACAGGGACCTCTGCAGCACAGCAAAGCAGGCTTTGGAGCAGAAGAAAGCTGTTCCGTGCTTTGGTCTCCCTTTTAACATCCAAATAGCCTTCAGGTTACGAAAACAAATGTTTAATTTTACAATTAGGAAACTCTCAGACATGACTAAGGTTCACTTACATGAAAAACATCTGTCATTCGGTATTCAAACCAACGTCCCCCCAGGGAGCTGTTCAAGCCACACTAATGGACATTATCATCCAGTAATGTGAACCGGTGTGCAGACAGCCTTGTGCTACACAGCAGCTTACATGCCAACCCAATGCAGATGAGATGAAAAGTCGGCTTGGGTTCCCATTTAAGAGCCTGGCTCGCAGCAGGCTCTGCTCCATTTTTTGTTGAATCATGTTTTCATGTGCCAAGCGCAGCTCCCAGAGGACTTCACACCATGCTGAAGTCTATGGAGGCTCTCAAGATGGCTCTGGCCCCCTCCAGAAATAGCAGTTTTGCCTCTCCACCTTCCACTGAGTTAAACGAAAGCAACAGGTTTGGGGCTGGGATAGCCTCAGCCCTTCCAAAAAGTCAGCAGGAATTATGATGACAGTTTGGTTCATTGCATGAAACACTGGAAAACTTTCTGCACTGCTACACGGCGTGGATGCATTAAGTTCAGAGTTACTGCAGCCTTTGTGTTCCCAGAGAAGATGGCACAAAAGCACACCAACAAAACAATTAACTCTTAACCCAGGGTACAGTTTTAGCTCTCAACTTCTGCAGCTGTGCTTTGCTATCAAGCACACCTCACCCTACCACACTGCACTCGCATAAAGACACTGATTGGTATGCAAATAAACCTTTTTAATTCTCTTACATTCAGACTTCTTGTGCAGTTAATTCCTCAAATTCACTATTCCTCTGCATCTGCACCTCAGACTAGGAGGGTTTAAGCTTGCTGATTCCTGGAGCTGAGGAATCACTGTGTACCTGAGCTTTAAGAACAAGGAGCAACGTGATTCTACCAGGCTGACAAGCTAGTAAGAGTCACACCTGAAATAGCAGCTCTCCAGCAAAGAGCCAGGAAACTTTGCAAGGTGGTCACCTCATGCGTGTGCGGACAGCTCAGATAGCAGCTCCGAAAGCACTTGCATTACACTGCAACAGTTGGCTATATTTAATTCAGAGCCTTAGCTCCCTTTCCCATTGCCAGAAAGGTGCATGTGTGACACTGCTCTGTCACAGCCCGGCTTGTTGGCTCAGCAGCTCCATGAGCCAAACTGAACCCCAGCTTTTTGCTTTCTGCTCACTGAGGCATCACAGGACGGATGAGAGCGACAGGCAACGCAGTGCAGTGAGAATAAAGGAGGCAAAGTCACCCTCAAGTCTCATCCAACGTTAACACAGAGGTTTTACCTCACTGCTGCTGCACTCCCACAGCTCTCCTCCCCTCCTCAGGTGCACTCGGGTCACCTCCTCCTTTTTAAAAAGGCCTTCACCAGTTTGTGACATGCATGCACAAGAAGAAACTAAACATTGAGATGTGTACCAAATGCACAAAACGGAGTAAAATACGATGGGGCAAAGGAAGCAGCTCACTTTGTTCAAGGCTAATCATATCTCTCTCCCTGTGCAACTCAAACTCAGGCTTGTAACTTTTTTTAGGGAGCTAAATACAGCAGAGTTACTTAACAGACAGGTGGAATGCCCAAGATTGTGCAACAGCTAACAGGTCCTTACAGAATATGGAGCACAACCGAGGGAAATACCTGTTGAGTATTTAACTGAGACAGAAACCTGCTCTTGTGTTCCAACAAAACGTGACTCAGGAGTATCTGAGACGATACACTGCCTAGTAAAAGTGATTAAAAAAATACAGAAAGGGAGAAACAAAACAGCTTTTTTTTTTACCAGTCACAACAGCAAAGGGAAAAGAAGCCAAGAGAATGAACTGCTTCAGCCTTACTACAGATGTTTATCTGTAATGCTTTACTTGTAGCATCTAATCAGCTGAACTCCATCTGTTATGTGTCACTCTCCTACTGCTCATGAGACAGAGCACTTAACAATGGAGCTAATCTCAAACAACAACTGAAGAGGAAAAGTATCTGGAAGCCTGACTTTCAGGAGCTGCTCACAAACTCTCCAGCTCAACTTCTAACTGAAGTTCTAAGAAAGCCCCATCAGCCCTTACAGGAGTGTTCTGGGGCTTTTTGGGGGGGGTGAGAAATGGAGAAAACCCCATGACATGCATTTTCAGTTTCCTTGGCAGAGACAGAAGAGCACTGATAGCATCTTCCAAACGCCTCCAAAGCACGGCTGCATCTCGCGAAGCAAATTCACAACGCTGCACAGTGCATCTGCTCTACAAGGAGCCACATACAAGCAAAGGAACAAAGCCAAAGCAGTACAAGTGAGAGACCAGAAGTAATAATTTCAAGACAGCTGATAGGGGGCTGAACCTCAACCGTAGGAAGTCCCAAAAAGGAAGACACAAAAAGTTGCCAACAGCTCCAGCCCTCACCCACAAGCTCAGTTTTTGCTGGGAGAAGCACAGGGACACAAACAGGAGGCGATGAGGGGAAGGCCGGCAAGCAGCAGAGTGCCATCGGCAGGGACAGAGCTCCCGCAGCTCAGCTCAGCTCACTCACCGGCCGGGCCTGAGGGCTCAAGTAGGGCTCGAAGTCGTCGTCGTTCAGCCCATCCTTCTGATGCACGGACCCGTTTTGCACTGAGGAAGAGATGCGCGGCGTTAGGAAGCACTCAACAAGCCGGAACACGACCGCCTCCTCCTCCTCCTCCGGGACGGCCCCGGGAACGCGGTGTGCCACCACACGGCGGGGAAAGCGCTCCTCCGCGCGCAAACTCTCCCCGTGAGTACTTTTACGGTGTTTTTTAACGTTGTTCTCTCGGCGTTTTCCCAAACGCAGCCCCGCCGCAACACGGGGCCCTCCCGGCACGGCTCCCCCCGCGCCCATCCGCACCGCCCCGGCCCCGTCTCACCTTTGTTGCCTTGGCCTTTGGGTCTCTGCGGAGGCGGCGGCGGCGGCAGCGGCATGGAAAGAGAAGGGAGAGCGGTGAGTGAGGGGAGGGGCGGCCGCAGCCCGCGGGAAGGCCCCGGGGAGGGGAAGGGAGGCCCGGCCCGGCCCGCGCCCCGCCGCTAGGCCCCGGCCGCGGCCTCGCCTAGCGGGCCAGGCCCGGAGCCGCCAAGGGGAGGCCGGGGGGCGGCGGCGGGGCCCCTACCTGCTCCAGGAGGCTGCTGGCCGACATGGCTCCGCGGCGGAGCGGCTGCTGCCGGGGTGGGGCGGGGCGGGGCGGCGGGCGGCGGTGACGGCTTTGTCCGGGAGCGGGCGCGGCGCGGCTGCTTGGCGGACTCCGACTCGCCCGCGGCGGCTGCCTGGTTGGGGCGACGCTCTAGCCCGCTCCCCTCTCCTCTCCTTCCGGCCCGCGTCTATGGCCCAGGCCCGCCGCCTCGCGCCCACACGCGCTCCCCGGGCGTCACGCGGCACCGCGCGCGCGCCGCGCTCCCAGGCACAATGGCGGGGGGGGGGCGGGCGCGGCGCATGCCGGGCGGGAGGAGGACCGGCACAGCGCCCCCTCGTGGATGGGCGGGGGAGCGCGGGCCGCGCGGCGCGGGGCGCTCATAAAGGGCCACGCGCACCACGAAGGGATGCACTTTGCCGGTCCCGAAGCAGCAAATCCCAAACCCTGCGGCAGACACCCCTCCCACGTCCAGCGATTCATCACCCTATGATTTAAGTTCCCCGAGCTCGGCTTGTCCCATCCCTGCTCCAGAACGTGCAGGGCTCGCCCCCCACCCAATGCCCTCAGCCCTGCTCCTGCAGCAACCCGAGGTTCAGGGCAGGGGGGGGGTGGAAGGCAGTGATGGGGGGCCACGGTGGGGCCTTGGTGCGGGGTAAGGGGGCAGAAGGCTGCATGCAGAGCCCCTGCAAACTCAGTGCAGCATGCACCCCCAGTGATGGGATTGCACCCGCAGCACACACAGACCCTGCACCCCTCCTGCCAGATGGGGACCCCGAAGCCCCATAGAGGAACCCAATCACCCCCTCCCACCCCCCCCACCCGAGGATCTGCTCCGTGCTGCACCTGCAGCTCTGTTAAGAGTAGTTCAAGCCCTGCACCTGCCTACAAACAAACCACCTGAGCCCAGTTCTGTTTTTCCTTTTAATGCAAAAAAATAGCCAAACACATCTTCCTCCCCCCTCCCCCCCCCCGCCCTCCCCAGGTGTGTTTCCTTCGCTGTTGTTTTGCTTCATTCACATTTCCAGCCCAGCAGCTCCCCCCCACCCCAACCCCCTCCAGCTCTCCCTTTTGCCTTCTGCTGGGAAGAGGAGGAAGGAGGGAGCACGGAGGTGCAGTCCCGGCGACGCACCGCTCCTAATCCTGCAGAGAGATTATAGGAAGAAGGAAAAAAAAAAAAAAACCAAAAACCCAAAAGAATACAAAAAGAAAACCACCAAACGAGTAGCAACAAGCACGGAGCAGCCCCAGCACGCCGTGTAAACGGGATCGCCCCCGATCCGATCCGGAGGCCGGCGCTCCTGGAAAGCAACAGCACGACATGCTTTGCACACCCCCCCACCGTGGGGAGGCTGTGGTTTCAAGCTTGAGTTGTTCTTTTTTTTTTTTTGCCTTGAAGCAAGTGAAGTGATCGCAAGTCCTCCAAGCAGTGCCTGCAGCACCGAGCTCAGCCAGGTGGGGAGAGGGGAGAAGTGCTGAGGGGAGGGGGGGGGGGGAGGAGTGCGGCCCCAGGGGGGGTCCGGGGCTTCGCAGCTGGTAAATGTGGGCACGGGAAGGGAGAGCAACCAAATACAAAAGCTAGAGATATAAAAACAACGTGTGTGGAGGGGAAAACACGGTCAGCAAAGCCAGGATTCCTGTCTTCTTCCTCCTCCGAACGAAAATAATAATAATAATAATTATAATAATAATAATTAAAAAAATCCCAGCTGAGGTGATAGTGAGGAGTCCAAAAGAATTCCCTTCCCTGGGCAAAAATAATAATACAAATGAGGTACCTGTGCCATCCCTTCCCACAGTGCCACCAGCACTCAGCCACCGGGTGTCTCTCTGACATGAAACCATCCGGGCTGCAGCAGCCCTGGGGCAGAAGCACCACTGAGCCCCATCCCATCCCTCCCGGTGGGGTTTTCAGCAGAGATCCAGTCTCTTCTCCTCCACCCTACAAACAGGCAGCATTGTTCAGTGCTCCATGGAGGTGGAGCCTTTTCCAGCTCTCACGAGTTTCTCCAGCCTTTTAGTTTAAAAAAAAAAATTATATATATATATATATATAATATATACAGTACAATGAAAATATCCATGGAAACAAATGGGGCGGCTGGAAAGTATGCTGAACAACAACAACAAAAAAAAAAAGCCCAAAATAGAACAGATTCCCAACTCCTTCCCGAGCTGATGCTCTCCTTTCCCACTAGTCCTCCAAAACCACGATCTCCACGTTGTGCACGTGGTGCTGGTGGTCCTCCACGTCTCCCACCACTTTCTCCTCAGTCCTCAGCTCCGTCTCCAGGATCACAGCTTTGCCCTCTGATTCGTCTGCATCCGCCTCGGGGTCGGGCGCCGGGTCGATCTCAATGATGGTCTGCCCATCATCCGAGGTGCCCTCCACGGCCTGGATGGTGGAGGTGAGGCCGGATTCCATGGCCACCAGTTCCACGGGGTTGACCACGGCTGCCACGTTGGCCAGGGCACCTCCATCCTGCATGGCAGCAGAGCTCAGCAGCGCCAGGCTGGAGGATGGGTGGAGGGTGACGGTGTCGGAGGAGTTGGTCTTGGAGGAAGACACCACGGTGGCATAACGGAAGAGCTGAGAGCCAGAAGGCAAAGTGTGGACAGTCACCGGGCTGGAACCTTGGCTGATGGTCGCCACCGGGATGTTGCCCACCGAGAACTGCTGGCCGACGGGGGCGATGGCGATGGGGGAGATGACCGTGAACTGAGGCTGCTGGATGGGGGTCGAGGGGCTGAGGACGGTGGCAGAGGCCGGACGCTGCAGGCGGGGTCGTTTGGGGGGTTTGGGAGCGCTGACGGGCATCAGCACCACGTTCTGGATGGTTTGGGACTTGGCCTTCTGGTCCTTGGCGAGTTTCTTCTGCTCTTCCAGCTGCCGTTCCAGGTCTGCAAAGAGAAAGGCTAAGCGGTGCGTGGGGCTGGGAGCAGCAGGCTCTGAGTGCTCCCAGGGGCTCTACGATGGCCAGCCCACCCCAAGGAGGAGCAGGCACTGCTGCACACCGCTCAGCTGATCCCACTGCCAAAAGGACAGGCACTTCTGCCCCCAGGGGAAACCCACCCACAAGGAACGGACATCCCCTCCAGGCAGCAGGAACTGCTGACTGAGCACGGCTGGGTACCCCAGAAGCCAAGCCCTGCACCTGGGACAAGGAGCAGAGCTGCCTGGCTCAGCTCAGCCATCCTCCTCAACTCTCATCTGTGTCAACACTGGAAGCCAAAAGCAGCACACTAATCTCATTTATCCAGGGCAGTAGGGGACTAGAACACCCCAGATAAGAACAGGTTCTACAGGACACAGACAGGAGGGAGACACATCCACCAAGCAGCTCTGGGGAATCCAGGTCAGGTTATTGGCTTCAGCTCAGGGGAAGCCATGCGAGACACCGGATAGCTCCACGCCGAGACAAGCAGACAGCTCAGCACCACGCAGACAAAGAGTTTTATTAGCTTGGGTGCAGCACTGCACTGCCAGCAGCTCAGATGACTGCAGCACAGCTCACAGCAGCACCTATCTGCTAATGCCAGCTGAAGCAGATCATGCTGCAGCAAAGGGCACAGCCCCTACTTTGGGCTGCTGAATGCCCCGAGCACCTGCTCTCTCCTAGGAAGGGATACAAGAAATTCCACTCAAGCCCTAGGATGGAGAGGGGTTTCGGGTACATTTTTTTGAGGGCTACATGGATTGAAGAACCCAAATGCAGTTTGTTAGGTGTTATGTTAAGGAAAGGTCACATTGGTTCCCAAGGGTGGCAAGAGGATGAGAAGCCAGGGCAGTGACTCTACCTGCAAGTGTGTAAAGAAACTGCTCTTCTCCTTGCTCTGTCTGGTTTTTCCTGTTGTCCAGAACCTTCTTGACTGTGTCCATCAGGCCAAACGTGTGAGCAACGTTGTTCAAAACTGCAGCATCTGCAAGGGAAGTGCAGGAGAAGGAGTGCCTAGTCCCACAGGGGGGCAAGGGCCTCAGGCAGGAACTCCAAAGGTTCCAAACCCAATTTTTTCTGCTGCTTTTTATAAAACCATTTCTGTTCTTCCACACGTGCTGGCTGACAAGGGCAGACCCATCTCCTTCATCCTTCAGACATCCAAGGGCTAAATAAATTCATTCACATGATAATGAAAATGAAACAGAGATGTGTCACCCAAGCAGCTCAAAATTGCTGCAAAATGAAAGCATAATTTGCAATCGCACAGATACAAACCAGATCTCCACCTACAAACCATCACCCCATGCAGTTGACAGTGTCATTAATGTACCAGCTCCACCAAAAGCTGTGCTAAATTTCTATTATAATCCACTGACTTCAATCACTCACAGCTTCCAAAAGCTGCCACCTACCAGACACAAAGATCCACCAGCCCAAAGCTACAGGAGAAGAAAAAAGCATCCCAGGTAAAATGAAGTTTGAGGTTGCATGGGTGTTCTCTTTGAGCATCAACAAGCTGTGCTGTCAGCCCAGTGCTCACAGGGCCACGAGCTGAACTGGATTAGGGAATGGATCCAAGTCAGAAATAAGCCTCAAAAGGGGAGGGAAGCTATTTTTGACCTGGATCGGTTCCCTCATCTGGTTCAGCCCCAAAACAAGCTTTTTTGGCACAGGTGAGGACAGAATGAGAAGTGAGATGGCAAGATCTGTTTAAACTCTCAGCCATGGAGAAAAGTGTTTGAGTAACTCCAGACCAAGCAGCACATCGAGGCAGGCTTTAACGAGCACCTGGAGCTGAGGACAGTCATCCAATGGACTCCTCAAGCTGCCAGTCGGTGTGCTGCAGGAGCAGGGCAGCACGTTGAGTCCTTCTGCCTCGCAGTGAGGTAAATGAATGCACCTCACAGTTGGGCAGGCTGAGACCACACTCAGGCTCAGCAGGAGGGAACTCACCATCCCGACTCAATGCCTCTAAATGCAATGGCTGGACTCTTCTCACTTGTTTGCCTGCAGCTCCCTTTCGAGCATCCTTCCCCATGATGGAGGCTCTGGCTCATCACCTACCTGTCATCTGGAAGGGAGACTGCCCCAGCCTCTGCTGGACGCCTCTCAGCACTTCTTCTATCTCCTTCTGGATGTTGCACACGACCTCTTCCATCAACCCCACATCAGCTATTCCCTTCCAGAACATCAGCGTGTCCTCTGGCACAGAGAGAAGGCAGAAGTCAGATGCACAAGCATTTGGCATTTCCCCACAGGATCACCTTAAACCTATGCCACGCGCAGTAAGCTTTTTTGGCAAGGATAACTTTGCAAAATGACTTCTAATTTGGCCATTTGGGGTGGACAGATGCAGGAAGCAGTTCACTAACAAGTTTTCAAACAGCCCCACGACCTCCAAGGCAACATTCCATTACTTCTATTCATCTTCCCAAGAGGCAGAGCTTAAAATCTTTGAGGAAATTCCTCCTCAGCTTCTGTACTGCTCCTGAGAGGGAAAGCAAAGCGCTGCAGCCAGAGAAACACAGCCAAGAGGGCTGACAGGGTACTAACAAGACTCTGCTCGCTGATGGTTTCAGTCCAGCTCCAGGCTGGCAGGCATTTACACCCTCTAAATGAACAAAAACCCCACAGTGCTCACTGTAACGCGTTGCAACTGATGTGAGGGATCAACCCCGAGGTCGAGGCTGAAGTTCCACACTGCCTGCAAGTGGTAGGGAGCTCTGCTTGGCAGGGACCCTGGGATATTCTGGGATGGCCAAGGGGCAGTGGGACAGCTCAACACCACCTCAGCTCTCCTTATTTCCAGGATTTTCACCTTCAAAACGTGAGCAGAGTGAGAAAAAACACCCAAGGAGCAGCCAGAGCTTACCTGAGATCTCATCCGTGTCCTTTTTCATGCCCTCCTCAGTGGCCATGGTGACAGCAGCTGTCAAAGCAGAGTTCCACTCGATCCCCTCCTCCATGCTTTCCTCCGACAGTGCAATCTGGGTGATGCTCCCTGCCAGACAGGCAACGTCAGCCCTCTCTGCAGCACCAGCCCGGAATCCCTGCTTGGCTTTCCACCCCCCTGCCCATCTCAGGCTCTTTTTCACTTTCATGGCCAGGCTGGTTCTGCCTGGCCCCTTTCAAACAAATCAGCTACAAGCAAGTCATGCTGTTTCTCATTGGAAGTAGGATTGTGAAAGGCTCTGGGGCTTCTGGAGGGAAAACCACATGCCTTCCAAAAAAACAAACTGGAGCTTTAGTATTAAAGGAGAAAGGGATCAGAACAGAGAGATGGGGAACAGGCCTCAGCCCAGCCACCTTTCTCCTTCTGCAGTACCAACAGAGTGCTCTGCACCTCAGCCATGCCCTTCTCTCTTAGGAAATGACACAGCCTGCTAATGGGTCCATGCTTGTTTATACACATGAAATGTATCCAACTCGATCTTAAGTTTTTGGATCAAATTTTGGACACCTAAGGCAATATCCAGCCACTGCAATGTTTTCTCATGTGGTCACAGAGCTTTCCAGGAGATTTTCGTTAGCTCACAGACAGGTCTGCCATCCCACCCCCCCGCAGCCTTATAGAAAAGTAACCCTCCCAGATGAACGATGTGGTATTCTTCTCCCTTGACCTCTGCAAAGAGATAATTTCCTGTTGCAAAGCATGTGATTAGCTGAGAATTTGTAGCTGGAATATCAGTCAAATTAAGCCTTCAGCCATTGTACCCAATTTGCTGACCTCCAGGTGATGTGGAACAGACTGCTCCTGAGCTCAGCATGCCTGGAGTCATTAGCATTAGCCCATGCCATGCCTTTGTTATAGACCCTACCATCAGCTGAGGTGGGGGTCTGCACCACGCTCTGCTGCCCCGGCATCGGTGCTCTGGCGCTGCTGATCAGGAGATCAAACTTGGTGCTTCGGCACGTGTTGGTGCAAACTTTGTCATGCTGGTAGAAGTCGATCTGTCCCGAGTCCATCATCTTCCTGTGCAGGGAGCGGGAGAGAATCAGACTCAGCTAAAGGCTCAGCCTGGAGATGAAAGGGAGCATCCCACTTTGGCCATGGGGCAGATGGAGACAGGGGGAACCCTGTGCCATTCTTCCACACAAAACTGCAGAGCTTTCAGGTGGTATGCACAAGCCAACCCCCAGCTTCACACACATCTCCAGCTATGGGCCATCCCCCTCCCACCCCCAGTTCCCCCAGGTGAGGCCGTTACTACTCAGGATGAAGAATCCTGCCCTATAGACCAGGATCTCTCCCCCAGAGGTGCTGCAGGCTGCTGGCCAGGGAACAAGAGCCCCCAGGAGATCTCCTGACATAACGCCTGCTTGGGATCCTGCAGCTGGACGCAGTGGTGGGCAAGTCAGATACCTCAGCATGATTCCTCCGAGACGGATAGCCCTCTTCCAGTCCTTCAGGGTAGACTTCCCAGCCAGGTGAACAAAATGCTTCGGGCTGATCAGTTGGTCATTGAACTGACAAGGAGATAAACAAAGGTTCAGCAAACTCAGGGTAGCACTGCTCCAGAAAGCCGTGGGGACATAACCACAGCCAGGCCAGCTCACCTAAGCCCTTACTTCTGCTCACAAAGAGAAGCTGCTTTCAAACTCTTCCCAGCTTTGAACGCCTGAGCACATCAATGATTCTAACTCCAGCATGGATATGTTTGTGAGGACAGCCTGCCAGTCATTGGCATTCAAACCACACAGCCCTAGCCAGGAACAGCCCTGCAGGCTTTTGTACAGAGCATGAACCAAATGGTCTCCTTCTGTGAGAATGTACAGTCATCTCAGAGATCGTTATGGGAGCTTCCTATGAAATCAAATCGACCAGCAGGCACTTGGTATTCACAGGTATTCACTTGGGCATCTGTTCTGTCCTGCTCCAGCACCTGAGCTCCTGGTGAGGGTCAGCCCTGGAGTGCTCTCACTGCACAGCCCTGTGACTCAGCCTCGGTGCATCAGCTGTTATGTGAGCACACTGTCAAATGGGAAATGGTAACAGCACGATTCCTCTTCTTGGTGCAGCCTGCTCACCGAGGAGCTGACAGGAGTGGAGTATCAGGACAGCAAGGGAAAGAAACAAGGAAGAGAAGCTCTGGCAGATCTCACTACACGTTCCTGTCTTCAGCTCCAAGTCCCTCAATGACAGCCAAATACAACTCTGCTTTAAGCAGTAGCCAAGAAACATGAAGTGAAGGAGACCTTCACCCCTTAACCCACTCTTCTCCTCCTTCTCCTCATGCTAAAAACAACCCTAGCACTGACAACCCAGCACACTGCAAAGGTAAAGTCGCTCAGCTCCAGGGCTCAGAAGAAACACAAACAGTAAGGAAGCATTGTGGAGATTCAGTGCCAGACATGGAGAGCAGAGAAGGAATCTGCTGTGAAAACTCCATTACCTTTACACACTTGACATTAATTCCTGGACAGACAAACTTCTTCCAGAGCAGGATGGCTTTGCTCTCCCCGCAGGTGATGGGATAGGCAATCTCAATTTCCTCGTTTGTTTCAATGGTGCTGGGGTCTGAGGGAAGAAAGGGACAAATGAAACTCGCCACCCAAGAGGCTCAAACCCCATAGACTGGGAGCTGAAGGCCTACAGGCTGAGAGACCTACGCTCAGGTGACCAAAAGAAGGGCCATTCCTAGCTCAGGATCAGCCCTGTTTTAGCCTTCTCCTGTTATTGGCTCTAACAGCAAGTGACATCTGCTTTTTAATACAAAAAGGAAGCTCATCCATTTGGAAAAAGTGGGATCAGAAATTCAGTGCATCTGGAAGGGGAAGGTCAACGAGAACAGCCACGTGGAACAAAGTGCTCCAAGATTTGAAGCACACATCTCACAGATCCCTTGGAGCTCTGGTGTCTCTAGCAGAGATATCAGCTATCTGCTCATCAGAAGTTCTCCAGCCTGTCAGATTTTGCTAACGCTGCCAGAAGAGTCCCACCCACCCAGGAAGCAGAACACCAGTGAAGATCCAACACCTGAGGACAGGAGGCTTTTCCCACTGTTCCTCAGGAGGGCAGGGAGCACACACAGCCAGCCCCAGCTCTTTGGAACGCTCAACCCAAACCTGTACAGGTATTTGTTCTGCAAAGCACAGCCCTCAGAGAGCAGTGCAGGCTCAGCCACTACCCTGACAGCCCTCATCCCAGCTGCTAGTGTCTGCACACCAAGGCTACAGCAAAAGCTTGGCTCCCCAGGACCCCACAGGAGCCCTTACCGTGCACTGCAAGATAGCCAGGATCTCAGCTCCCAGCCCAAGCAGTGACAGCTCTCTTATTGACCCTGCACCCACATCCACAACAAGAGCCTGGGGAACACTGTCTGGAGGGGCAGAGCCAGAGGGAAGCCCCACAAAGCAGGGACACCCACTCAGCCCTGCAGAGCAGGGATTGTGCCCACGCCACGCAGCCACTCACCGATCCCTTCCTCTAGTTTGTGTATGGTGTGCGTTTCCACGGCCACAACAGCAGCACTTGCCTCTGAGCCCTCCTGGTAAATCCTGTTGGAAGAACGTCCACTGATAAACAAGCTGTTCAAATCATGGAAATTTAAGATTCATGGAAAATTAAGATGCATGGCGCAGGGGCTGAAAAATCTGGCTCGTTTCTTTCCTCGAGGGACGCGCGTTTTGTGCTTGATGCACTTTCAATCACAGTCATTTTTTGGCACGAAGGCACAATAGCAGTCCCAGGGACTGACATAGGCAGAGGCATTGCCAGCACCACTGACACAGCCCTGCAGGATGCTTCCCTCGGCCTTTTCCTTTGATTCCTGACACAAGCAGTTACCACAACAACAGGAAGCGGAGCTCAATGGCCCAGGATTTCCCCTCCAACCCTGTGTGACATTCTGCAGCATCGCTGACTTCCCCTGGGTGATCGCACAGGGCCATTGTCAGCCCCACAGCAACCCTGCTCTGCAAATACTGCCAAACCAGAGCCGGTGTGTTTCCATCCTATGGGAAGAAGTGCCCGGTGGCAGTGCTGCAAGATCCCCCCGACACCCTGGCATCGTTGCATTTTAGTTTTGCATACAAACTAGCACAGAGGCGCCTGCAGATTTGAACGCAGCGGGGCACGGACCACCACGTAAACCAGCTGCAATGCTGCAAAATCCCACCTGGAGCTGAGAAAGGGTGACGGGAAAGGGCAGACACGGGGCCGGGCTGCCCCATGCCCACTCCCCACCGCCAAAGCCATGCAGCTGCAACACTCAGGGATGGCACCGTGCAGCCACGTCTCCGCAGGACGACTTCAGCCCTCGGAGGCTCCGCAGTGCTCATACACAAAAGCCCTTTTTGAGTTATGCCTGGCGAGGCTGCAGATGGTTCGTTCCCCTCCGTATTGGCACGGAGCTGGAAAACGCATCGAGTTGCAGCCCCCCCCCCCTCCCCAACACCCCTCCCAACCTCCGCCACCACCCCAGTGCCTGACTCACCCCTGCTGCACCGGCTGGAGCTGAAGGATCACTTGGGTTTTGGTATCCTCCGGGTTCTCCCCTTCGTTGCCGTCACTTGGTACAACCACCACATCACCCACCGGGACGCTCACTTCGGCATTCGCCATCTCTCACATGAAGCCCACGAGCTGGGGGGCAAGCAGGAGGGGGGGGCTGGACTGCAGCAGCCTCCCGAGCACCGCCGCCTGCGTGCCAAGGGGGAAAAGCCCTGTAAGCATCATCCCCCGGTCCCACTGCAGCACACGGCGCTGCTCCGGGCTGGCGGAGCAGCCTGAAGAATGGAAGCAGGCGTTTTAAATTCACCACCAGAGAGACGGCAGGTGCCCGTCAATGCACGAGAGGATCCCTCCCCGCCTGTCCAGCACCATTGCTGGGAGCATCCCATCCGGCAGCACCGTGCGGTCGGGCGGCCACCAAAGCGAAGGGCTTCCCCAGCTGGGGAGCAGCTCAGCCCTGCGAACCGCAGCGGTGCGGGAAGGTTAATCCCAGGGCTGAGCTTCTCCTGCAGGGATGCTCTGAGCCCCCCCCACACCCCCCCCCGTTGGACCTGCTGGGACAGCCCCCGCTCCGTGCTGCTGGGGGTTGCAGCGGTGTGGATGTTGGCCGCGCTTCACAGCAAAGCACAAAGCTGGTTTTGTTGCAGCGGTTGCAGCTCGGCCCCGCGCAGCCGGCTCGGCTCAGGGCTGCGTCCCACCGCACGGCTCTGCAGCACGGCCGATCCCCGGCTCCCCACCACGGGGGCAGCGCTCCCCCCGGAGCCCGCAGCACTACGAGCGATGCATCTCTTCGCACCGCCCGGGGGCTCACGGGGCCAAACCGCGGCCCGGCCGCATCCGCCCCGCGCTGAAGGGGCGAGGATGAGCGCAGGGCGCGCTGCAGTCCGGGCGGCTCCGCGCCGCGCCATGAGGGCAGCCGGGGACGCGGCCCTCGGGTCCCTCAGCCCGGGCAGGGCCCGATGGGACCCCTCCCTCAGCGCTCGGCCCACCCAAACCCGGGGGGCTCAGGGCCCGGAGAGCCCCACGGCCACACAGGGCCGGGCCCTCCGCGCCGCCGCCTCCTCCTCCCCCTCCCGGGGCCGAGGTCACCCCGGGCCCGGTGCGACCGGCGGTGCCCCCTCAGGTCAGGGCTGTGGGGGGGGGGAGGGGGGGATGGGGGGGGGGGGACGCGCGGACGCAGCGGGGCGTGGCCGCCCGCGGGAGGGGCGTGGCCTCACCCCCCCCTTCTCTCCCCCCCCCACCCCCCCGCGGGCGGACGCAGCGGCGCAACCCCCCCCCCCCCCTCCGCCCCCCCGCGGCGCGCGGCGCCCGCCCTCGCGCCGGCGGCGGCACGTACGGCGCGACGCACGCGCCCCCGCCCCGCCCCGTCGCGCCGCCGCCGCCGCCGCGTGGTCCCTCCCGGCTCCCGTAGCGTCGCCGCCGGGCCGGCCCTTACCGTCGTCGCCCGAGCGGCCGAGTCCGGGGGCTGGGAGCCGAGGGGGGGAGGGGTGGGGGAAGCGGGGCCGGGCAGAGGGGAGCATGCGCACTGAGCGCCGCGGCCTCGGCCGCCAGCACTTCCGGCCGCCGCCTGCCTTAAAGGGGCCGCGCCGCCCTGCGCCGAGAGAGGCTCTCGGCCGCCCCCAGCTGGCGGGATACCCGCGCTGCTCCGTCCGAGTGGCGCCGAGGGCAGCCAATGGCGGCGCGGGGCTGGAGGGCGGCGGCCAATAGGCGCGGGGGGGCGGGGCGGAGCGGCTCGGCTCGGCCGGCGGCGGCGGCGGCGGCGCCGGGAGGATGCGGGCGGGCGGCGGGGCGCGGGCGCTGCTCGTGCTGCTGCTGCGCCGCTGCCTCCTGCTGGGACCGCGCCCGGCCGCGGGGCAGCACGGTGAGTGCGGGGCGGGAGCGGGGGCGACACCGGGCCGGGCTCCCGGCGGGGCCGTCCCGCAACGGCTTCGATCTCCTCGGCGCCAGCGGTCCCGCCGCACTTTGGGGTTTCTTACTTTGGGGGGCGGCCCGTCGGTGTCCCCTCCGGGATCCCCCATTGATGCTCCTCTTGAGGTCGGCTTCGGGGTTTACTTTTGGGGGGTGACCCATTGGTGTCTCCATTCATATTGGGGTCGGGGTTTACTTTTGGGGGGAGCGACCCATTGGTGTCCCCCATTGATGTCCCCATTGATGGCGCTGCCCATACAGCCCCCCCCCCCCCTCCCCCCAACCCCGCATCCCATCCGGTGCTCCCGCTTTGGCCGCCGTCCCGTCCTGTCCCGTCCCGTCCCGTCCCGTCCCGTCCCGTCCCGTCCCGCACGCGGCGCCGTTTCCCCTCCCCGCAGGATTTGGCACGGCTGAGGCTTTGGGGTTTCGTTTCCCAGAGGATGAAGGGGATGAGCGGTGCCCCCCCCCCCCCCCCATCCCCCCCTTCTCACACAGAGCCCACGGAGGGCTCAGCGCTGCTCCCCCCCCCCCCATTCTCGCACCCCCAGCAGTGCCGCCCCCCCCCCATGCATGGCAATGCACAGAGCACACTTTCGGGCTCCGCGTGCTGCTGTGAGCTTTCCAGCCCCATCCAGACACGGCTCGGTCCACTTTTGGGGCAGGAATTGAGCGCTTTGGTTGACACGACCCAGCGAGAACCCCTCTAACCCTTTTATATCTGGATTTTGGGGGCACTCCGCCATGAAATGCCCCTCTGGGGGGGGGGTCGCAGTGGTGGGCTGGGCACTGTGCAGCCTTGTGGGGTTATTTCCCCCACATCGGGGTCCTAAAAGCAAAGGGGTGGCACAGTGACGTCTGCAGGGGGGAAATTGAGGCCACCGTGACCGTGGGGGGGGGGGGGTCATCCCCAGCCGGCTTTGAAAGAGGACCCATATCCCTATGGGGCAGTGCAGCATGGGGAAACTGAGGCACGGAGAGCAACCCCACTCCTTCGCCTTCATGTAGGGGACGGCTGCGGCCACACAGTGCTGACAGCACAGAGCGGGACGCTGAGCTCCAGGAACTACCCCGGCACGTACCCCAACCACACGGTGTGCCATTGGCAGCTGCGGGCCCCCCCGGGCACCTCCCTCATCGTGGCCTTTGGGGACGTCGACTTGGAGTCGTCGGAGCGCTGTGCTCACAGCTCCCTGCTGCTGGCCGACCCCGAGAGCGGCGCTGCTTATGGTAAGGGGGAAACTGAGGCAGCACAGAGGGGTGCAGATCGTGTTACATAAAGCCTTTGCTAAGGAGGGGATCAGGGGAAATCCGGCTTTTTTAGCTGATTTCATCCCGAGGAGGATTTGGGATGGGGATGGGTGGGGGGGGGGGGGGGGATAGCCAAGGCGACCCAGATGGGAGCAGATGCAGCAGCTGATTAAGTAACTTTGCCCAAATGTTTCCAGGATTTTCCTGGAGAGATTGAATGGTTTCAGGGGGGGTTGACAGCACCCGATGGGGGAACATCTCCTGAGGGGAGAAGTGGCAGTGGGGTGGGACGGCCCCGATGGGATGGGATGGGGCGGCAGAGAGGGGTCGGCCATGCAGCCCCATTCCCAGCAGCGCACTGCCCACCCACCCGGCGTTCCGGACACCCCCAGCCTCTTTCGGTGCCTTCGCCGTCAGGATGGGGCCACGCAGGGTCCTATCAGTGTCTGCTGCTGTCCCTGGAGTGATCCCAGCTGCTTGTCGGGAAGCGGCTGACTCAGAGCCGGCTCCTGGCGCCCAACCAGCATCACAGCCTGACCCCGCTGCCCTCCTCTCAGGGACGTGTGGGGTCCTGGGGACCGTCCCCATCCCTGGGACAACAGCAGTGCTGCTGAGAGCATCTCCGGGCGCCTGGAGATGGAAGCAATGCGGAGCAGCGGCACAGCCCATCCTGTTGTCCCCTCCATCCATCGGAAAGGATGGACAGAGAGGAGTGATGCAGGCACCGGGGACACCTCTCGTCCCCATCTAGGCCCAGGGATGTCCCCAAGGAACCCATCTTCCCCGCTAAGCTGAAGTTTTAATCAGAGAGATGGAGACTGCAAATTAATTTGGATTAAATGGGTCGCTGCTCGGGGGGGATTTAGGAGGCAGCTTTGGTGGCTCCCGTGGAGGGGGGGCAGGTGGCAGCAGGGAGGGGATGTGGACCCACTCTGCAGCCGAACCGTGCGTGCCAGACCCGCAGCCATGGCCTCAACAAGGGCCGCCGGCCACACGGCTGCTCGCTCCATCCCAGCTGGGTGCAATTAAGAAGCTCTTAGGAGAAGTTTGCCGGGAAGCAGCGGGGGATGACCCGGCTGGCAGATGTGACGTCACCTCAGTGTCACTTTGTGGCTGTGGGGGCAGTGATGGGGCCACCCTCAGCATCCTTCCCGGCGCGCACATGTGGGGAGGTGAAGCCCTCAATCCGGGTCCCCGTGTCCACTCGCAGGGACCCCCGTCCTTCCCACAGCCCCATCCCTCCTGCAGGGCCCTACTGCAGGAATGCTGTCCCCGCCGCCCCGCTGCTGCTCACCAACTCCAGTGCCATCACCGTCCTGTTCAACAGCACCAGCCACCGCTCAGGACGGGGCCTCCTCCTGTCCTATGCCAGCTCACAGCACCCAGGTAGGGAGGGGGGCTGTCCCCTGCAGGTGCTGACCCCCCCCAGGCTGCGTCCCTGCCTGTATCAGGGGCACAGATAGGGGTGCAGGGAGGTCTGTGCCCACCCCAGCTTGGCTCCCATTGCCCCCAGCTTCCCTACAAGCCCCCATTTTCCTTGCCTGAGGGCTGTGGATGTGGGAGAGGTGATAGGGAATGGAACAGGGGACCCACAGACTTGGCACCCCCAGGGCAGCTGGGGCCCCAGCATCAAGCTCTGCTGCAGACAGCACTGTGACCAAAGAGACACTGCACTGTGTTCCCACAGACCCAGGGGGAAAATCCTACCCCTGGAACAGGATTTGGTTGGGAAGGGGACAGAGATGGGGTGCCCCAGGGAGAGCTGGGTGCTGTGGGGGTCCCACACAGCCCCTCACCTTGGGGCATCCCTGCCTTGCAGACCTGATCTCCTGTTTGGTCAGAGGTACCCATTTCTCCCAGGAGCACGTCAGGTGAGCAGCTGTCCCACCAGCAGTGTGTCTGAGCAGTCCCCAGCCCAGCATCACTACCTGTCCCCATCAGCACTTCTGTCCCCATCCCATTCATCCTGTGCGTTTCAGTGTGTACTGCCCTGCTGGCTGCAAGGACATCGAGGGGGACATCTGGGGCAACACGAAGGAGGGCTACCGGGATGTACGTACAGAGCAGAGCCCTGCTCTCCTGGGAGGTGTCACCCATGGGTGCCCTGCTGGGGACTGTCCCCAGGAGGTGGCTGTCTGTCACCTGTCACCTCCATCCTGCTGCCAGTAGGTGGGGGGTGAACAGGTTCACCTTGGGGGGGGCCTGGCTGCTCTGACCCCACGTCTCCTGCAGACCTCAGTGCTGTGCAAGGCAGCTGTGCACGCCGGTGTGGTCGCCGACGAGGTGGGTGGGCAGGTCACCCTGACCCGTGAGAAGGGGATCACACTGTACGAGTCAGCCTTCGCCAATGGGCTGCACTCCAAAAGGTGGGCACGGGGGGATCCCAGCTACCACCCCTCGGTGTCAGAGCCCCCCGGGGGGGGGTTTGCTGGGTCTTTGCTCTACAGGACCATTCCTGACATCCCCCCTTCCCTTCTCACAGGGGCTCTCTCTCTGAGAAGCGTCTCCTATTCCACAAAGGTATTTTCCCTATGCGTTAAGCCATCATTTTGGCTGCACGAGGAGACCGTGGTGCCGTCCAGGTCCCCAGCTGTCACCTCACCTTGCAGCCTGCGGCGATGCCCTGGAGGTGGCCGCCTTCAACGCCTCATCCTGGTGGCAGGAGGTGGACGCGCTGGGGCAAGAGCGGAGCTGGGCAGCTGAGCGGGCAGCCCTGGGCACCCCCAGCCCCTCCTGGGCAGCCGAACCCGGCACCGACACCGCCTGGCTGGAGCTGGACCTGGGCACCCGCAGGAACGTCACAGGTCAGCACGTGTCAGCTGGTGGATGGGGCTGGTGGTTGTCCCCATGCCACCCCGGTCACTGCCCAGGTGGGACCCCCACACTGCCCATAGAGGCTACAGCCCCCCCCCCCCCCCCCCCCCTCGTGCCCAACCTGTGACTCCCAGGAGAGTTTAGGAGCTCCTCGTGCCATCCCCTGCTCTGGTTGTACGGGTGCGAATGGGGATCTGGACAGCAGCCGTCCTTCCTCGGGGCTTTTTCCTGTCCCCATTTTGTTCCTTCCCCACCGCAGCCATTTCTGGGATGAACAAGTCAATATTATGCTCTTGCATCTGGTGCCAGCGAGCGCCTTTTGTTCAGCCGAGCCCGCCGCCAACGGGGGCTTTGTGCAAAGGCCGGCAGGAAGAAAATGGGGACATTGTGAGACCGGGGGCCGGAGGAGGAAGGAATGCAGCCGGGGTTTATCGGCTCCTCGGGGCAGAGCGGGGGATGTGGGTGCCCAGGAAGGAGCTTTTGGGGGGGGAGTGGGTTGGGGTGACCTAAGGGTGCATCCTGCCCAACAGGGATCGTCACCAAGGGATCTGCTGAGATATATGACTTCTACGTGACGTCCTACCGGGTGTCCTCCAGCCGTGATGGGAAGAACTGGAGACCCTACAGGGGCGGCAGCGGCCATGAGGACAAGGTGGGGATGGGGGCAGCAGGGTGGGCGCAGCCCTCAGCCCGCAGCTCTGCGGCCATCCCTGCCCTCCCCAGTAGGTCTTTGAAGGAAACGTGGACAGCCTCGGAGAGGTCTCCAATGCCTTCATCCCGCCCATCACGACCCGTTACCTGCGCATCACGCCCCAGAGCTGGCACCAACGTGCAGCCCTGAAGGTGGCCCTGCTGGGCTGCCAGATGGCGCGGGTCCGTGCAGCACGGCCCTATGGTGAGCATCCCTCGTGCCCCTGGGGACCTCCAGCTCCTCGCGCTCCCAGCGCTGACAGCGCCCGCTCTGCCCTGCAGTGCCCAGCGTCCCAAAGGAGGTCCCCATCCACATCCCCATCCCCACCAGCCACCCGCCTGGCCGCACGCCCATCCCTGGCATCGCCCTGGACCCTGAGAAGGCAGGTGGGTGCCACGCGGGGGCTGATCCTCATCCCATTGGTGGCTCCAGGCAGTCATGTTAATAGTCCAGCTCGGCTCACCCAGGGTGGGCTCTCAGCACCCAGGGGAACCCCAGGCGTGGAGGTGTGGGATGGTGGACCCCGGTGCTGATGCTGCTCTCCCTTCCCAGACTCCACGCTGCTGGTGATGCTGCTCATTGGTGTCTTTGTCCTCCTCTGCTCCAGCCTCCTGCTGCTGGCTTTCCTCTGCCGCAGGAGGAGGTGGGTTCCAGCCTGCCCCCCCCAGATCACGGGGCTTCTGGGGGGCTCTGTTAGGCTGCGTCCTGCTGGCTGAACCCTCCGTCACAGGCAGCCCCTCACTCGTGTTGTGCTCTCTCCCTGTGCAGGAAGCCAGCCACCAAGCTGAACTGTGGGCTCCCAAAAGGTAACAGCCCCCCACTCACCATGGGGGGCTCAGGGAAGTGCTGAGCATGGGGGTGCCGAATTCAGGTCACGTGCAGCTGGTTGAGGGCCTGAGCTCAGGCTCCCTCCTGCTCATCCTAATGTGCCACTCTGGAGGCACCCCCATCCCCAAAGGCATCCAGGGGTGGTGGGAGGCAGGCGTGTGACAAATGGGGGCTTCTGCTCTCTGCCCAGGGCAACCCAAGCTGGAGGCAAGCCAGGTGTGCTCCCTGGGGAGCCTGCCGCCCCCTGGATCCACGCTGCCCTCCTTCCCTGTGGTGCTGGGGGACCTCAGCCAGACCCACTCACCAGGTAATGGGAACACAGGAGCGCAGAGATGGGGCAGAACAGACCCACATCCCCACTGCACCCTGCTCCAGCCCCTGCCCTGGATCCTGAACCTCTGCAAAGGGAGAACCTGGCAGCGCAGGGGCGTCGCAAGGTGGCCAGAGGGCACTGGGATCCCACGTGCTGGAGCAGAGGGATGCGTGGGGTGTGTTCTGCGGGGTCCCCTCAGGGACTGTGCCCATCCACATCTGAAACCCAGGGCTGGCCGCGGGCCCACATACCTCTGCGGGGCCGTTCCCTCTGCTCCATCCCCATCTCAGAGCCGCGTTCCCCCACCGCAGACTACGCCGAGCCGGACGTGGTGCAGGTGAGCCCCAGCAGCCAGTTGGGCTCCTCCACCTTCAAGCCTCCCCCAGACGAGGGCTACACCCTACCGCTGGTCGTGAGCCACTACGACGTGCCTGGAAAACACCACGAGTACGCAGAGCCTCTGCCACCAGAACCCGAATACGCCACGCCGTTCGGTGAACCCGAGCACGCCGGCGCCCGCTGGAACCCCAGCGACACCGCGGGGCTCCCCGCCGCCCCGAGCCGCGCCGGCTCCCCGGGCTCACCCCCAGCACGGTACGTTTCCCCCCCGCTGCAGCTGCCTGGGGTGAGCGCAGCCCCCCGGGCGGAGCGGACTGCCGGCCCCCATCGGGATGGGCCCCACTCACAGCAGCTCGGAGACTGTCCCTTCTCACACGTGTACCACGAGGCCTGGTGAGGCGGCGGGGGAGCGCTGCCCACCCTCGGATGGAGCCCCGCCCTGGGGCGTGGGGGGGACTTTTATAACGAAATCCGCACTTTTATTTAAATATATATACATACACGCGTACAAACCGCTGCTCTCCATCACCTGCTGTGCGGGGGCCCTCACGCGGGGCGCAGTTGGGGTGCAGACGGCGCACTGCGGGTACCTCATCCCGTACAGCCCTACGGAGGAACCCCGTTGGTGCAACCTCAGCCGCCCCCATAGCAGTGCGTCCGGCTGTAACGCGGACAGCCCCACGTGACCCCACTTCCCACGTGACCCCGACCCCTCTCCCCGCTGCTCTTCACACCACCGCCGGGGCGCCAGAACGAGCGGTTACCGGCGACCCCTCCTACAAAAATTGTGCTTCCGAAATCTCTTGATGTCGATTCCGCGAGGGCGGCCGAAGCCCCCCCGTGCCACGCACGGCAGAAGCCCTTTTTAAAGCTTCGCTTCCGCCCTGCGGCCGCTGGGGAGCGGCGGACTCCCCTTTAGCTCGCGGCGAGGCTCGTGCTATTTCCCCAGCAGACAGCGGGGAATGTTTTACTCTCTACCTTCTCCCCCTTATATTTTAGTGCGGTTTTGGCCGATTCTGTGTCTTTTTTCCCTAAAATACCGCATTCTCCCCCGGCCCGTTGGCCTCGGAGCGCTATGCAAATCGCGCGGGGCATGCTGGGCCTCTCCCTTCCCCGCCACCGCTCTGCACACGCGCAGCTGCGACTCCGCCGGAACGCGCGTTGCGCACGCGCAGTGCGCTTCGTCTTCCGATTTGGCGGCACCGAAAGTACTTCCGGGTGCTGCCCCGGAAGGGCTTCCGGTGTGCGCGGCGACGGGAGGGCAGCCGGCGGCGGGGCCTCGGTCCGCCCGCGGGGCATGGGGAGGTACGGGGCGAAGGGGCCGGGAGCGGTGCGGGGTGAATGCGTGGTGCGGCCGGCCGAGCTGCAGCCGGTACCGGCGGGGCCGAGGCTGAGCTGTGAGGGGCAGCGTTGGCCTCCCGGTGCGCCCGGGTCTTTGCTGCCGCTTACGGCGGTGTAAGTCCTAAAGCGGAACGGGGACACCGAGAGGGGCGCTGAAAGCCTCGTCTGATTTTAGACGGTAATTACAGCTGCGAGCGGCCCCGTGCTGCGGCACCGCTGCTTAAGGAGCCGCAGAGGATCGCCAGGAAGCGAATCGCGGTGTTAACCGAGGCCACGCCACCCCCTGCAAGGAAAGCACGGAGCTGCAAAGGCCGCTCTCTTCTGAGGCAGTCAGAGGGCCGGAGCTCCTCTGCTGCGTGTTCCTATGGGGGTGTTCAGCCTGGAGAAGAGAAGGCTCCGGGAGAGCTCACTGCATCCTGCCAGTGCTTGGAGGGAGGTCTCAGACAGGAGGGGGAGCAACTTCTGACGTGGGCGGATAACGACAGGACAAAGGGGAATGGCTTTAAACTGAACGGGTTGCACAAGGAGGCTGTGGATGCCCCATCCCTGCAGGCATTCAAGGCCAGGCTGGATGTGGCTCTGGGCAGCCTGGGCTGCTGGTTGGCGACCATCACATAGCAGGGGGTTGGAACTGATGAGCATTGTGACCCTTTTCAACCCAGGCCATTCTATGATCCTATGAGCAGCACATCCCAGGCAGCTGCAACAGGAACTCACGGATGGAGTGTGCTGCAGTGTGGTGGAACTGTTCCCTGTTGAGATGTTATGAGGGAATGGGTGACACGGGAAATATCTGGTGTTCCTGTAGGAATGAGAGTGATGTGGAAGAGGAGGAAGAGAGAGTAGGTTAACGCTGGTTGCTGACCCCAGGAAGGCTTTGGGAAATGGCCTCTCCGTTCGCTGGGCCCACAGCAGTGGCTGATGTAATTAAAGATCTAGACACGCAGATAGCTGTAAGTAAACTGCCTGAGCTTGCCTTGAGTTGGCATGCAGGACTGGTGGAGACCTCCTCCTCCTGGGCGTTTTGCCTTTGGTGATCTTAACGGCACGCAAAAGGTGTCTGTAAGATCAAGAGAGAAATGTGCAAAACGACTTTGTACCAATAAAGTGCATCCTGCCCCGGGATTGCAAAGCACTGCACAGGCATCGCCTTCTCCCCTGCATGGTGGGTGAGGATTCCTGCTTGGTGGGTGTGTAAATGAAGCACGGGAGCAAACGGCCTGCAGCCAGGCCCTGTGCAAACCCAGGTGTGCAATGAAATGCCTCGTCCAGAAACACCACTGAGGATGCTGAGGTTTGAGCATAAGGGCCTTCTGCCACTGACTGAGTTCAAACTGAGTGAGCTGGGGATTTGCTGAGAGCCCTACAGAAGTGTGTCTCAATGTGAGTTCTTCTCGGAGAGCTCCCTGGTGCAGCAGTGCATGGGTTTGTGTTGCAGTGAAGCACTAAAACAGCCACTGTCTGAGCGTGATCTCTGGTTTTGTTTTCTGTATGAATTAATCCAAACTAACAGCTTGCTCTGCTGGAGGGAGAACGTCTGTTTGTAGCTGAGACAGGAGACGCTCTGCTCATCAGTCTGTATGTGAGTGTATTGCATACAGCAGCTCTGGTCCGTTCATGCAGTCGCTTGCAGTTGACTGTGAATAACCACAGGCACGTGGTGGTGACCCCGGGAGATCTGAGCTGCAGGTTGTGCTGCCAGAACCCCTTCTGGCTGCCTGTTAGATTTCCTCACTGTGGCTTTTGGTGTCCCGCTGTGGGAAACCACGTCTGTGTTTCCTCTCTTGTCACCGTTCCTTAGAACTGGGGCTGAGCTGTGTGTTGTGAAGATGGCTCTGGATTTCAGGAGGGGGATTGCTGCAAAGCAGATTTCCAGCAAAGCACTGCTGGAACTGAGACCTCCAGCGTGGGGAGCCTGAGCGTGGTTGTCTTCTGGTTTGGGCTTCTGCCTCCTGGGTTTGTGGAGGATGGACAGTGATCGTGGACAGGGCTCGAGCCTGCTGTGCCTTGCAGGCTGGGCCTGTCCTTAGGTTAAATCTCAGCTCCAAGCACGGTCTTGCCCTTGAAGCTGCCTGCAGTCCATGTGAGGTGGTTCAGGCAGGCCCTGCTGTGAGGCTGAACGCACACAGAACACAGCGGGGCAATGAGCCCCTGTTGTCAGCGCGCTGCATGCAGCTGCTGCCCTTCTCAGGGAAAACCTCATTCCCCAGATACCAGGGAATGCTTTCTAAACGTTCCTCTTCCCCTACTGTGTCCAGAGACCTGCTCTGTAAACTCTGGGTCTTGTCAGTACTGTGGGCAAAGCCCAAAGCCCCCTTTGGATTCCTGCTCTGTTTGCTAACTGCCTTCCGTTTCTCTCTCCAGTTGATCGGTTTGGGTCCCCACAACCCCAAGAAGAAGCAGGACCTCGACAAGCTTTATGATCTGAAAGCTAAAGCCCAACAGATTATGAACCAGTTTGGCCCATCTACCTTGATCAACCTCTCCAACTTCTCCTCCATAAAGCCTGAACCTGCCAGCACTCCCCCTCAGAGCTCCATGGCAAACAGCACTGCCGTGGCAAAGATGCCCGGCACACCCAGTGGAGGAGGGCGGCTCAGTCCTGAAAGCAACCAGGTAACCTCATCCCCAGCTGCAGGGGAGATGCTCACACCTCTCTCTACTGCCCAGCAGTGGTGGAATTCCCAATCTTTTGACATGTTTGGGCTGAGAGGATGCCACCTTCTGCCCTGCAGTAATCCAGCACTCACGTGTGTCTGCCATTTGCAGTGCTAAAGGTGACAAGCACTAGAGCAATGGGAATACTTCCTTTGTGTCCTGAACACAAACCTAGTTGCTGGAACGTTGCTTGCATTTGCCTTTTAAAGATTTCTCATCATGTCTTTGTCCTCCCTTGCCAGCAGCCACGCTTCAGCCAGGGGCATTTTAGTGCAGGAGAATTAGTCATCCTGGCCTGCTGCACTCTGCTTTCTGTTGAGCAGCCGCTGGTGCTTGAAAATGACTCCTTAGCACCTGATGTTTCTTATCTGCCTATCCTGATACTGCATGTCAACGTGTGCGACTTGGGTCTCTGCTGTGTGGGGGAGGAGGTCTTTTGTGGCCGTGCAGGGTGGGCAGTTATTTGCTAAAGCAGCACAGTAAATTGTTCCTCTTTTCCCTCTCACATACTCAGGTTTTAACCAAGAAGAAATTGCAGGACCTGGTGCGTGAGGTGGATCCAAATGAACAGCTAGATGAAGATGTGGAGGAAGTAGGTACCAACCCACGGCAGGGGCTGCAGAAAGAGCAGATCTGGGGTTCTCCACAGCCCAATGGCCCTTTGCCCAAAGCAGGAAGGGTTGGTTTATATTATGCTGCCTCATTCTCACGTTCATAGCAGCCTTCAGCCGTCCATGTCTCTGCTTCCCAGTGGTCAGAAAGGTTTCAGGGAAGCTATGGCAAACACCCTTGAAACATTATCTTCTGAGGGTTTATTTTCATACTTTCGCATAGTTTCAGCTGTTCAGTGCTGATAAGACCTCTTTTTGTCCTCGTTCTGTGGCAGATGCTGTTGCAGATCGCCGATGATTTCATAGAGAGTGTGGTGACAGCTGCCTGCCAGCTCGCACGGCATCGCAAGTCAAACACCCTGGAAGTGAAAGATGTGCAGTTGCACCTTGGTAAGGAGCCTGCCCTCACCTGAGAGGTGGGCACACACCCCACTGCTGGGGTGAAAACCCATGAGAAGATTCATTGCTCTCGTAATAGAGGAATAAGGGGATAATCTGCCCCCTAACCCCATCCTCTCCAAGTGGGTGCAGTGTGCTGGCATGTGCTCTCTCTTCCAGAGCGTCAGTGGAACATGTGGATCCCGGGCTTTGGTTCTGAAGAAATCAGGCCCTACAAAAAAGCCTGCACTACAGAAGCTCACAAACAGGTAAGGAGCCCTCAGGAGCATGCTGAGAATTGCATGGTAGAAGCCTGATGCAGGCAAGGCGCTCTTGGACTCCTGGCACTGCTGAATCTGTAACCTCTTCCAAGTGGTTCGGACTTGAAGTAACTTCTGGAGTTTCCTCATTGGTTTGTGCAGAGATGATTGAGTGTGGCAGCCCGGGTGGGAAGGTTTAAAAAGCAGCTGAGAGCATTTTTGTGATGTTGCTGTAATGATGTAATGCGATGGAAAGCGCAGCAATGACAGCGGTTAGCAAAGTCCTAGGCTGCAACAAATGCAACAGCTGTGGGCACAGCAACAAAAGAAAGAAGCTGCTTACCTTCAGAAGGCCTCAGGAATGCAGGGATCTCCAACGAGATACCCTCACCTCCATTGCTAACCCTTAAATGAGGTCTGGGAAGGGGTGGATCCTGGCTCCACCCCTTCCAGTCACTCAGGTACATTGCCTGCACCTGAGCTCCCCTGGGTTGGCCCTTCCTTCCCACCAGGTGCTCCATCACCACCTCAAGCCATGACTTAACATTTCCACCGCAACTGTAGATCACACAGACACTGTAGGAATAATTGTAGGTCTGCAAAGGCCACAAATGAGCACAGTGCTGAGAGCAGTGCTTGCCCTGCCTCTCCTGGCCTGATGCTTCCTCTGCAGGCAGTTAAAAATCAAGGCAAGGCCTGGGGTTTTCTTCCCAGAATGCCAAAGAAGGACTGGAGGAGGCAGGAGCACAACAGCTACCCTGAGGGACTGCCTGGCCAAAGTCTTATGGCCAGTTCTGTCTGGGATGCAGAACTGCCACCCTGCACATGCAGACCCATGCTGCATGG
Organism: Gallus gallus; assembly: GCF_016699485.2. Classification (NCBI taxonomy): domain Eukaryota; kingdom Metazoa; phylum Chordata; class Aves; order Galliformes; family Phasianidae; genus Gallus; species Gallus gallus. The sequence continues at coordinate 2,628,785 of NC_052554.1, forward strand.
TACAAAGTCACATTGGCTGGATGTGGTGTCACACACAGGAATCAGTGCTTTATGGCAGGCTTTGGCTCAGCTTCCTTGGGCTTCTTTGTACCTACAGGTCAAGGCTGCACTCAGATGCACTGTGAGCAGCACAGGGCACCTGCTGTGTCTTTGTATCACAGGTCTCAGCTGCTTACCACCATAAGGTTAAACAGCTGCAGCAGAGAGCATGCAGTTGTCTGTGATTGCAGCTGTGACTGCAGCTAGGCAGCTGTTTTTTCTTCCTCCTTAATGTTGCATTACCTGAATGGGGCGATTGCTTTTGAAGCATAAGGCCAGAGGCAGAGCAGGAGGTGCCCTGCAGGAGCTGTTGGAGTTCACGGGTGGTAATGCAGCCCTCCTCCCAGAGCTCGGGTGGGCTTTGGTCCCTCCCTTGGTGCTGCTGCTCTGTCACACAGCCTTTGCAGCCTGGGGGGGGCCAAGCAGGGGAGTGCAGACGTTTCCTTTTCCTCCAGGACTCTGAGATTCAAATGGACCTGACAGACCTGTGTGGAAACACGACAGGCAGAGACAACCCGAGATGGTTGTTCTGTTCAGGTTGCTTTGCAGTAACCTCATCTGAGGCTCAGCTTCCCACGTTCTTCTCTTTCTTCTTCCAGAGAATGGCACTGATTCGCAAAACCACCAAGAAATAACCCCTGGGAGGAGCTCGAGGTGACACAGTGCATTTTGGGATCTCTGCCTCTCACTGCAGCCTCCACCATACCATCCATCGGATATTTTTGTTAATGCTCTACAGAGAAGCATATATTTTTTATTCAAGGTGCAGCAATATCTGACTTTACGAGGAGATCTGCCAAAAAAAACATTCTGTCCTCCTTTCCCCCATAAGAGCGCAGCGTATCTCAAAGCAAAGACTTTTATTTGTGACTTGAAAGTGGTTTATCGTATAAGTGATTATCCGAGGGACAGAGATTTGATGGTGTGTGTGTGGGACAGTATTAGAAGCATCTGTAGAGGTTTTTGTTTCCTCCTTCCTGCCCCTCCCCGCTCCAGTACTTTGTAATGTCAGTGTTTATATAAATACTTGCGTTTGTTTTACATGAATAAAGAAATTATTAATCTAAAGCCAAGGGAAGGAGGCAGCAGTGGGGTTGGCCTGGCGGCTGTGCGTGAGAGCCGTGCTGGACTTGGAGCTGAGTTGGGAGGGTTGGATGGTCTCTGCTCTGCAGATGGGGCCGTGCCCACCCTGTGCTCACTGCATCAGGACCTCCTGATGAGGTTCAGCCTCTGCTTGGATGCAGGCGGGAGGGATGGGGGGGCTGAGGATATGAAATGAGTGCGTTCTGTTTGCCTGGGATGGGAAGAAGGGATGTGGTGGGGAGGGAGAGGGCAGCTCTGTGTGCTACCTGCGAAGAAAGGGAGGTTGTGGACGTCACCTCACTGCAGAGCTCACTGCTGGGGCTCTGGGCCTGCAGGGCTGTCAGCACCCGTGGGTGAAACCCACTTTGTTGGTACGTGAGCGCTCTGTCCAGCTGGAGAGCCCCGGGCGTGCAGTGAATGCAGCTGAGGCCGGTCTGACTGGAGCTCGGGAGGGAGAGGCAGCTCCTGGGGCGCAGAGCTGCTGTCTGTTCCCAGGGTCCTGCCCAAAGCGCGGCCACGTACTGCGGGGCACCGAGCTGAGCGAGTTCCCTGCCCGGTAGTAAAGAGGGTTTGGGACCCGAGGGCGCAGGGAGGGGCTGTGCAAGCCGTCTGAGAACCGCGTTGTGAGGGGGGAGGAGGAATGGGGCCCCGGCACCTCCCCTTTCCCAGGAAAACGGGCAGGCGGCGGGGTGAGCCGGGGCTGTTTGACGGCACCGCTCGGCGCTCCTCCTACCTGCTCGGCCCCGGCACAGCCCAGCGCCTCCAATCCCCTCCTCAGCACGCGCACCTCTTCCCCTTCTCGCCGTCCTTCGGGCACGGCGCTGGCAGCGGGACGCTGCTCTTCACCCCATCCCACGCCTCGCACGGTGCCAGCAGCCCGCTCTGCAGCGCCCGGTAAATGGCCGCGGTCAGCATCCGGAACGCCCGCTCCACGTCGCTGCCGTCTTTGGCTGAGGTCTCAACGTACCGAGCGCCCAACGACGCCGCCAACCGCTCCGCCTCCCTCCTGCCCACCTTCCGCTCCGCCGCCAGGTCGCTTTTGTGTCCCACCAGCAGGAAAACCACGTGGAAAGGCTGCACGGTGTCCGTCACCTCCCGGTGCCACCGCCGGACGCTCTCGAAGGACGCGCGGTTGGTGAGGTCGAAGAGCAGCATCGCCCCCGCGGAGTTGCGGTAATAGGAGCGGGTGACGGACCTGGAGTGCGAGCAGAGGCGGGGTGAGGGGATCCCCTTTAGTTGGAGCGTCCCAACCCCACCAGCCCCCCCCTGCGGAGCCCCCGTGCAGCTCCAAGGCCACCCTACGACCGAGGAGAACCACATCGTTGGCTGTACCGATTGCCCCGGGCAGCCCCATCACCACAGTGCCCTCTGAAGCATTCCCATCCATCCCAGCAGATACGTTTCTGGGGGTGCAGCCAGCAGCACCAGTATGCTCTGCTTCCCAACGGGACAAAAGGGGAAGTGGTGCCGTGCTCTGCCCGTGGGCTTTGAGGTGCAGGGAAACCCTCTGCTCCGATCCCAGCAGGGGCACCCCGGCCTCCCCCCGACCCCCTGCAGCTCCAAGGGCACACGGGCTCCTATGGGCCCTCCGCAGTTGGATGCAGGGCTCAGAAGAGAACCCTAAGGGCCACCTAAGGGCGATGCCTTCAGCAATGGAGGCAGCACAGCCCTACCAGGGCGTCCTTTTGATCCCGGCCCACAGGAATCCACCTCCCCCCACCCCCCACCCACGAGCAAAGCAGGACCCACCTGAAGCGCTCCTGCCCAGCCGTGTCCCAGAACTGCAGCTTGACCTGCAGCCCCGGCTCCAACTCCACGAACTGGACGTAGAAATCCACCCCCACCGTCTGATTGACGGCATCCAGGAAGACGCCCTCTGTGTAACGCCGCAGCAGGGAGGATTTGCCCACCGTCGAATCCCCCAGCATGATCACCCGGAACTGGTAGTGCCACCGCGGCTCCATCGGCTCCCACCACCCCCGCACCCACTGCGTGCTGGGACAGGCACTGCTGCTCCTCCCTGGGGCGCGGGAGGCGTTCCTGGGGAGGGGGGGGGGGGGGGGGGGAAGGGATGGGGATCACCTCCCACTGTGCTCAGCTCCATCCCTCTGTAGGCACCAGGGGGTGTTTGGGGTGCACGGCGTCAGCCCCACTGCGGGGCGCAGCCCTGCGGGTCTGCAAATGGCATGGAGGTGTGTGCAGAGCAGGGGGTGACCCTCTCAGCACCCCCTAAAGCAGAGCATCCCCCCCCCCCCTCCCGTCACAGCTGTGGGGCTGCAGCGTTTGGCAGAGCCTTTACTTTCATGCAGGAAACATTTGGTCCCACACCACAATGCCCGGCCCTGCCGAGGCTCTCACCCACACTGGGAGGATGCTAAAGCACAGTCAGAAGCTCAGCCACAACTCCACAGCACCCAAAAGCCGTCTGCATAGACCCACAAAGCCTCCATGTGTCCCTGCTGGGCAGCCACGCTCACCTCATGGGGGGTCCTGGGACCCCTCAGCATTCTTTGGGGGACCTTCCATGGGGATCTCCTCCCAGCCAATCATAGCACCAATGCAACCCACTCCTGTGCTCCCCACAGAGAGCTCAAAGACACGAAAGGAAGGACTGCAACCACTGTGGGCAGCTGTCGTGTATAGTGGCAGCTCTTTATGATTCAGTATTAATGAAGAAAGTGCAAACCTGTCTTTCATAACATCCCACAATCATTCTAAGTCACACACTGATACAGAGAGCACGGAGATTCAGAGGAGCAGGTGGCTGTTGCTGCGATAGCCATTTCAGTCCTACAGATCTAAGGGCTGCAGCAATGGCTCAGTTCCAGTTTCACTTTACTTCCTGGAAAACTACTGAAGCAAAAATGATCACCATCTTCACCCACTGATAGAAAAAAAACTCACTCTGCCTTGTGTTCTAATGCTAGCAGCAAAGCACTGGTCAAGCTGAGGACCTGAAGTCTTTGCTTCCATTCAGAACACAGCTCTCCCTGTGCCTGAGCCTCAGTGTGCTCCAGGGTGCACTACAGGCTTTCCAATGCATCCCAGTGTACTCCAAGGACTCCCCTTTGTACTCCAGGCCGCAGCAGACTACACCCAGAGCTCCCTGTGGCATTTTAGGGCACCACAGAGACCTTCCAGCATGCCCTAAAGAACTCCCAAGACCCCCGTGGTACCCTGGGCCCCATTAGGATACTTTCAGAACTCCCCAGTACTCTAGCTGCTTCTCAGCACAATCAACCTCCAAGATCCAGTCAGTGTGCTCCAGGAAACCCTCCAGTGCTCCCACAGCTCCCCAGTGTCCTCCAGAGGCTTCCTAGTGACCCTGAAGGCCTCCCAGAGCCACCCACTGTGTTCCAGGGCACTGTCACAGCTCCTCAGGGTGCCCTCTCGTGTCCCAGCAGCTTCCCAGTGCTCCCCACAGCGCATTCTAGGGGGCAGCAGGGAGTTCATAGAGATTTCCAGACAAACAGCTTCTCAGTGCTAAACAAAACACATTGTATGATACAAGGTCCATCAGTGAAGTCTTCAATTACTGGCAAGAAACAAAGGCCATTCTGTCATGCAATCAAGGGGATAATTACTGAGCTAAGGAACATCCAGGAGAGAGTAAGACCAGCCAGCAGCCTTTGGATGCGACTTCAGGGTTTCATCACCTCCTTCAATTTCATTCTACCATCGGGTAAGACAACGTTATCAGGAAGACATCCTTCAGCACTGTGAACCCACAGCCTGCCAAACACAGAAGACCTGGGAAGCACTGCTCAGCTTTCTCAGCAGCTCTGCACCACGCTCAGAACGGAAGGAATTGGACGTGTGACCTCTGTGTATACTGGAAATGGTGACCATTTATATTGCAACAAAAAAAAAGTTTTAATGTGACTTTGAGTAGGCAGAAAGAACATCATCCAGCAGCACTCACTGCACTCTGTAGAAGATCCTTAGCCAGTCATCAACATCAAAATACAGAGGAAAAAACAACTTTCATCTTAAAAAGGGTTTTTTTTCTTAAATATAACAATACATGGAAAACATGGCAAATCCATAGGGTCTTTCTTAAGTGTCCAGTGCAGAAAATTCCTAATAAATAAAAGTGGCAAAAGGTTCAATCCTTAGGAAGGCAGCTACTGTAGAGGAAATTTTGTGAGCTTAACACTTTTGCTTACGGAGCTGAACGACGGTCATCATTTCTCCTTCAGACTCAGATCTTCCTCCTTGAGGGCAAATTTTCTTCTCAAGACTTCTGCTATAAGAACAGCAGGGTCTTCCTCCTTCACAGAACTTCGGTTCCTACATGGAAGACAAACACAGTGTGTTAGCAAAGAGAAGTGCCCAGCTGGTGGCTGACGCTCTGCTCTGACACCTGCAAGTATTTCTCTGCAGCATTCTGTGTTGGCTTCCATCACCCAGAGCTCACTGTGTTGGATGAAGGGGGTGTTCTGAAAACCTCAGCATTCAAACTTCAGCATTTTTGTTCAGTTGTGTTAATAACAGGGAAGTAAAATAAAATTTGCTCGTTATTAGCAAGCTGTGTCCCCTCAGTATGAATATACAAGTGCTGCTTGAAGTCCTAGAAGTAATTTTTCATGGTCTTTTCTATACAGTGGGTACATGCTTTCACATTTCAGTATGAGTGATGAGAAATACTTTGGAAGGAGGGCATTTCACTCCTCCCAGCTGCTGTGTGTGAGTTCTCTTACTGCCAAAGCATCCCGTGATGAAACCACCAGCTCACTTCCCAGCATGCTCACAGGAAGCCAGAACCCAGTTCTCCTCCCTCACATACCAGGAGTCATTCACTCATGTTTTAGTGAATGTGTTTTACGTTCTGACTTCCCAGGCTGAGCTCAGTCTCAGCACAAGGCCACCTCCATAGCTGCTGTCACCCCACCCTCTCACTATGACTCTTGTTACCACCCTGGGACAGTGCACCTACAAACCAAGAAGGCATAAAAGGATACCCAAGAGGGGACCCATGTTGTCTTCATCATCTTCCTGGGGGTCATCATTGCTACATGCCAATTTGAGGCTACGACCTCCAGACAAGTGTGCTCACCTCCTCCTCCCTTCTCCAGTGCTATGGGCCAACACTGGAACTTCTCAGAACAGACCAGTGACCAATCTTTTTCCCCTATCCTTTTTCTTGACTCTCATTCTTTCTCCATTTTCTGCAGTCTTCTCTTTTTGTTCCTTTTCTCTTATAAAATTATCATGTAACTGCAAGACCTATTTTGGTTTCTTAAAAGCTGTGTCTCTCATAAAGTCATTAAGCTGTAAAGTCATTAAGTAATTGTGAGGCTTATTTTGGTTCCTTAAGGTCATACAGTCTAGCCACATAATTTAAGACAGATTGTATATGTCAAAATGCCAATATTTTGGAGATAACTGTAGTATACAGCTGCTATTGCTGGCCTCCAAACCTCTGAATATTGTTTTATCTTAATCTAGCCAGGGGTATTCACAACCCTGGTCACCCCTCCCAGCCCTTATGGGCAGGACATGACAGCTACAAAGAGATGTTCCCCCTCTCTGAATCATGAACATACAGCAGTACCAACAAGCAGGTAAATTCAACATCTGGTGCTGTGCTGCAATAGAAGGTGACAATAATGCCTTCTACCAGGACAAGAGCACACTTATAGGGGTATTTGTTAAGATTTAGCCTAGAAAACAATAGAGAAGGTAGCTCACCCTTTCCAAAGACTAGTGACAGCTCAAGAAGAGCACAATCTCTGAAAAGAGACATTGCTCCTTTGGCTGCTAACACTTAAATGAGGGTAAGGAGGACCCAGGGTCCACTCCTTCTGGTCACTCAGATGCACTGCTTGCACATGAGCTTCACTGGTTCAGGCTGTGACCTAGCAATCCCCATGCAGGTGTCTACAATGATCTGACAAACAAAAACAGAAAGAAGAGGAAAAAAAAGGATGACAAACTTTGAAAGAGTAAATAAAATCAGACTTACAAGTCTTTGCTCTGCTTCATCCTATGAATGTCTTTTAGAATGCCCATCATGTCTGCAAAACTGCTGGCCTTGGAAAGAGACACAGAATCCTCCTCATCAGGATCCTTTGGTTCTGATTTATAGCACTCAGATGTTGTAGAACAAAGCATGGAGACTGATGGAAGCTCAGGGCTCTCGAGTTCTGCCTCCTCCTCTGTGATGTCACTGATGACAAAGGACGTTGTGGATTGGAAAGAGGGTCCAAAACAATGCAAAGGAGAAGATGCATTTGAACTTCCTGGAGATAATGCATCAGGGGTGAAGGAAGCAGAAGCTGAAAGAGAAAACAATACAGATGAATAGATTAAATAGTATTTTATATTTTGTTTTTGTTTTCCCAAAACAACAGAATATAAACCCGGGGGCACCGTGAGCCATCCACCCTTATGTTATTTAAAGAATAAAAGGAAGGAAATAATCACAGCCTGTGTGCTATCCTCCATGGCCACTCCACTTCTTATGACATGATACTGCAGCACAAGACCAGAAATGCACTCAGTCTGTTTCTCATTGAAAGAACCTTCCTGCACTGAGAAAAAAACCCTGCAGTTTAATGCCCCAACAGTATGCTTGTCAACAGTTATTAACTGCCAGCTGAGAGATTTCCTTTTTGTTTCTGTATAAAACAAAGCAGATTGCACAACCTCTCATTTCTGACATCAATCTTTCTGAAATGAGACTGCTATGTAGTTCAGATTACTGAGCTCCAGTTAAGCCCTAACCCATCACTCCCCATATCGACTCAGAAGACACTTAAGTCAATAAGAGCAGTTCTCACATGCCATCTGGTAAGCAGGCACAGTGCTGAGTCGAGGAGAGAGAAGTACTGAATGATTAAATCATTTTTCTCCCATCCAGATCTCTAATCTTCCTCATCATTACTTCCACTGAAATAAAAAGGGCTTTTCTAACTTGCATGTTGGACAGCTAGAGAGCTGAGAGCCTGGGGAGGGGAACAGCAAGGAATCTGCCCTGCTCTTTATTCCTATTTCTTTGTTGCTCTGAATCAGAGCAATGAGGGAAGAGGACACACACAGCCTCTATGAAGCACACATCTGTGACAGCCTGTTGTACAGTTGCTCCCTGCAGAGCTGAGGGCAATGCAGCTCCTCACTCCCATAAAAAAAAGCAGCATTCCACCTACATCAAACACCACAAGGCTGCTTCACATTCAAATGCTTTTCAGTCTCACAGAGAACTGAACTAAATATAACTAATCATCAGAGCTGTGAGTCCCTGGGGGCTCCAGCAATCAGACAGCCACGCTGCATTCCACAGATCACGAGATGCAGTCCCATGCACACACACTGTCCTGTGCTGCTGAGTGGCAATCTGGGAACTGTTTGCTTTTGGACGTAGGGTAAGGATGGTTTCATCAGCCACTATCCCCCACCACAAACAGCTGCATGACATCAGTTCAAGTGGTGTACAATCCTGGTTTGTTGTGTTAAAGTAATGGAAAAATTACAGATCCTTTTCTTCCTTGCAGCTGTAACACAACTGGTATGTTGGTCACTGGCCAAAATACTCTGCATACATGAGATGCAGCCTTAAAGAAAAACTGCCTCTAAGAAAGATTCAGCTCCTACAGTTTGCAGAACTGTTTGTTTTTCAGTGTATTCCACGTTGAGAGACCAACAATTTCACTTCCTGACTGCTCCACAAATAGACACCCAAGTACTTCTGGCCTTGCTAACTTCCACGTTCAAGCAGCCACTGCAGCAACACGCCTTGTATAACTACTAGGATTTGGATTCTAGCAAATATCTTCTCATTTCCAGAACTCATATATACCGTATACACCCTGTATGCCCACACAAGGAAAGCCACGAAAGGAAGAATGAACTCACAGCTCAGTTTCATGGCCAAAATATGACTTTTATCTGCATGCAAATTTACTAGAAGAAATAATAATAATGATATAAAAATCAGATCAACCAGGCTCTTTCCCAAGTACTTTCTTTGTTAAATATAAACATAAATGGCACTATGTTCACAACAGAAACAAGTGCTGTTGGTCACTCTGACCTGACTCAAGATGAGGCCCTCACATTCACAGTCAACTTGGTGCAGGAATGGCAAGAATACATCATAAATTGCCATGAAACAAGGTGGTTGGGATGAAACAGCCTGCAAAACAAACGCAGTCACAAAGCAACACCTGGCCCTTCTGAAAAAGAAGCAAGACTCCTCTAACAAAATAAATGCAGGCATCTAGACAAAGAACCAGCACTGAGTTGGCATCACACCAATAAGAGTGACAGTCCTGCTGAAATAATAACAAGTCTGCTCTGCATGGAGGAAATAACATGCTTCGCTAATTCAGCCCTTCTCATTTGACAAAAGAAAACTCACTGTGTTCCTACCTGATCCTGCAGCAACAATTTTAGCTATCTGACTCCGAAGGTGACTCAGCTCATCCTGGAGCTCCGTCGTTCGGCTCAGTGCAGGTAAACCAGGCTTCTTCAAGGCGAGCAGCTTCTCTTCCTGCTTCCTCAGGTTGGGGACTGAAGCATTTCGCTGTATGACCGTGAAGGGACTCGGTTTCCATTTGTGTTTCAGTGGGCGAGTGTCACTTCTACAAGACAAAGACCTGTCAGACACTGATGAATCCAAGTCCCTTCACCACAGTGCTCAGCATCTCTCTGCCCCTCCCTTGGGATAGCAAAGCAGTTCAACACGATAAATTAAGCCTCTAATACTACTATGCTCTACACCTTGTTTGGATGTGCTGTACCATCACGTGTACTGCCTCTGCGTTGTAAGGAACAGAAAGTCAAAGAAATCACAATCAAACGGCACAAGCCATGGTGAAATGACACAGGGACAGAAGTCTCTGTGTGCTCCCATGGTTTCAGATCACATCCCTCCTGCTAACTGTATCCCCATGCTGGGCAGTATGCTGGGTGCACAAGAGCAACCGTCACTTACCCATTAACTTCTGCCTCTGACTTAATCTCTCACAGAATAACTACTGTTGTTGTCCTGCTTAAAGGACAAAGGTTCCACTGAACAGTACCAGGCTCTCCAGGGCTAAATGTATCAGTCCCAGGAAAACCGAGACTCACTTTGAGTGCATAGCGGCAAACATGAGGCAATGGGCACAAACTGGAACACAAGAGGTTCCATCTAAACATCAGGAGGCACTTCTCTACTGTGCGGGTGATGGAGCACTGGAATGGGTTGCACACAGAAGCTGTGAAGTCTCTCTTCTTGGAGATGTTCAAAAGCCATCTGGGTTACACTCCTGGAATTCATCCCTTGCTCAAGCAAAGGCACTTGGGAGTTTCCAGAAGTCCTTTCTAACCTTAACTATTCTGTGACCCTGTGAACTCAACCCTCCAACTTCCTAGGCTGAAAAATACCATAAGCTGGTGGTCTGCTCTGCTCAGATGTTTCTGTGAGTAAAACACAGCACAAGCTCTTAGTGCTTTGTGGGAATTCCTCCAGGAAACCTTTGTCCAAATGATTTTTCTTGTCCCCTGGGAAAAACATCTTTGAACAGGCATCACATCAGTCCTCAAGGTGACTAGAGGTTGTGAGCACTGGATCAATTTCTGGCCTGTGCTACACAAAATAAACCACTTTATAAAAATAAGGATCAACAGACACGAAGATGAAACCAACCTGACTCGGGCGTATGTTTCTTCATCGTCTGCTGCTATCCACCCAATGTCTGCCAGGGTAGGAACAGGAGGGGCATCATTTAAATAGAGCTCTGAAACATTACGTAGAACCTACAAAGAAGAAAACTACATTAAGGAAATGGTGGTCCTGTTTCCTGAAGCCACTCTGGATTTGCTATACTGGTTGTCAGAGCCTTTCTCCTCTGCACCAAGCCAGTAAACACATCTGCAGGATGTGCGACAGCATCACTGTTTACCCTACAGAAACGTAGTGCTCCACTGTGGTGGCTTCAATGTGTGTTCTTGGGTGCCTCGGTGTTACTGTGCTATGAGTCTAAATAGCAAAGCAACCAAGGGATATTTGATACTGCTCAACACACTGCCTAAGCCACGTGCAATGCTTTGCCATTACAAGTCCTTGAGCTTAAACAGTTACACAAGCACTTCCATTAACCTTCCTTACTGCTCAGGAAATAGGCTCAGCAGCTGCATGAGGTCACAACACAAAGCAGTGGTTCAGAAACACGTTTCTGTCTTCCTTAGCTACCAGCTCTCCAACTCTGCATAGGCATTATTTTAGGAGGTACTTTCCTCAACGTTTACCAATGGTCACTTACAACCACAGGAATTTCAACAAAAGAACAGAAAATCTTAAAAGTTAACTATGCAGCTACATGAAAGTTTTGCAAGTGCTGGTCTACATACATTTGGTTTATGGTGCAGCAGTTCATGAGTGTGCCTTGTTTTGCTTCCTACCCACCATCACTGAACTCCTTATGAGCACACTTACCTCAAAGGTCGCTCTGGGACAGGGCTTTAAAGGGAGGTTGGATCCAATCCTCCTGACAACGCTGCGCGCCGAGCCATGGGGTTTGTTCTGCCAAATGGGGATCGTCTAAAAGAAGCCATATTACACAATTAATATTCAAAGTCAGCTGCCCTTCTTATGACCTAGTTAATTGGGCGTTGTGACATATAATCTGATCTCTGATTTTCTATTTGCTTAAAGATAGTTTTAATTAGGAATATGAGAACCTACCAATAGCTGAGGTTCTAATTCCATCAAGCTGTGCTTTAGCTGAACATAAACAATGACAATGAGTTACTAAGGGGCATTTTAAGCACGAGTGCACTATTTCAGGACTGCAAACTACAAATGTTCAGCAACAGAGACTGAGCTACAAATAAAAACGTGCTGAAAGGAGGAAAACATTGTCGTGTGGACAGCCCAGAAAAAAAATGAAGCCAGAAGTCCCATTTAAAAGAGGTACCTTTAATTCTATGATCTTTAAAAGCAGTGCTGACAGAACTGCAAACGCTTCTTGAACAACAAAGCATGAAGTCTATTCAGTGCCTATCCAAACTGAGGGCCCACGAGAACAGTCACTGGGAGCATTTTCAGAAACAAAGCGTGTTTTTGCAATCTCTGGTTACTAATTAAGCTGATTCCTAAGAAGTTCTTTCTCTCTTTGGTTGCTCTCCCTCCCCCAGTTTTACAGCTCTGCCATTGGCTTTCTGACAGGACCGGGCAGCAAATACCACAACGAAAGCCAGGAGTCCAAACAGCTTATGTTGCTTAGCTCACCACCAAATCCATTAAGAATTTATCACTGCAGCTTGCTACGCACACAAAGCCTACCTGCTAACCTTAAAATAGCAGTTACATCATTGTATTAAAAACTCCCTACGTGTACTTGGAATTGCGTGTCCGGTGGGACAGCGTGTGGAGAGGGGGGCCAGGAGCACCCGCGGAGCCGGGGGCTGCGCTGCGGTGATCGCTGTACTTACGGACTCCGCTGCCATATCGGGCGCCGGCAGTTCGCCAGCGGGGCGGGGTCAGGGCTGCGTGCTGCGGATCCCGGGGACGCGCTCTGGCCTCATCGTACGCCGCTCAGGGCTGCGCTGGGGGGGTTCTCGCTAGAAGACAGTTGTGATTTCGCTACAGCACCGCGATCTCCTGCATCGGGGCCGCCCCAGGCGCGAGCAGGCCGGGCCAAGCGCGTCCCCTGCGCGCTGCCGAGCTCGGGCGGTGCTGCCCGGCCCCCGGCTGCTGCCGGCAGGAAGCAGCGGAGCTACCCAACCCGAGGGAGCAGAACAAACCGCTCCCGCCCGCTGCCACTCCCCCCCCAGCGGTACCTGAGAGAGGACAGAGCCGCGCCGCGCCGCTCCCAGCACCGCCCCCTCCACGGCCGGAAGTAGAACGCGCGCCGGAAGCGGAACCCGTCTGCGCACTTCCGCTGCGGCTCCGCGCGCATGCGCCATGGGCCTGAAGGCAACAGGTGAGATGTAGCGGCCCCCCTTTTCCCTCCCCTCCCCTCCCCGTCCGCCGTTTCGGAGGCAAGGACTGAGCGAGGCTGAGGTGGTGGGATCGGTTTAACTAGCGCGGCTACAAACGGCCCGGACAGCCCGTCACACCGAACGGCACCGGCGCACGCAGACCCAGAGGCGGAGCAGCGCTGCTTTCCCACGTAGTGCTGCTGTCAGACATCAGCCCTGACCCGCTTGTGGATTTAAGGCCAGAGCGTCACGAAGCACAGGAGACCGTGAGAAGCAGCATCGCCCTCCCCCTTTGGAATATCACAAGCTTACTGAAAAATATAGTAAGATTACAAATGTAAGAGAAAACGCTTGGCAGATAGTATAAAAAAAAAAGTCCTTAGATAACAGTTTCTGTCCAGAGCCCACTCACAGCAGTAGATGGAAGATGATGGGTTGATTGGGATGTTTTGTGGTTCATGAGTTAATGAGGACACGGCTGAATCCAGGCTAAGGACGGCTGTTTGGGCTCCTCTTGCTTCAGCTCAGCTGAATCCCCTTCTTGCTGTGCTCACAGCACCAGGGAGAGGGGCTCCGGTCCCTCCTCTGCCTGCTGCTCCCTAGCCTTGCAGAACTGCTCCTGTACCTGGTTCTCCACACCTTGAGAAGACAACCCCTGAGTGCTCAGCTACTGCTCTCTGACCCCTTCTGCTGCAAAACCAGTCAAAAGAGAAATTAATGGAATGAATACACGTGTGCTGCTTTGAAGTCTGCAGCCCGAGACCAAGAGGCTAACAAAAAGTGAGAAATGAACAAAAACCCTCCTCTGTAAAAGCCATAAGGGCAGGTAACACTAAAGCAATGCTTCCCAAGGTGCTGGATGGAGATGGGCACTCTGCTCTGTCGCTCTTGGCTCAGTCCAAAGTCCCCAGAAGGGACAGAGGGTGCTGAGACTGCCATGGTGACAGGAGCTTGGTCTCTGTAACACTGTCTGGAGGCTTTGACACTTTCCACGGCCACCACTGAAAGCACAGCCTGTATGTAATCCAAGCCTGTAATTACTGCAGGCCACTTGAAGGGCTAGTAAAGTGCAGAGCTAATGCATAGTTAAAAAGCCAGTACTAAGAAACATCCCACAGGTAATTAATCTCACTTAGAGCAATTAGCAAAGCTACGCTGAGTCGCTCAAAGATCCGTCTGAACTCAGCCTGATGAGCTCCAGAGATCCCTTCCAACCTTATCCATTCTGTGGTTCTGTGAATCATGACCCCAAGCATCCCTTCCAGGTCCTGATGTCCAGAATAAAAGTCCCCCCCCCTCAGAAAAAAAAGAGGCTTTCCCCCAACTTTGGATTTGGTTCAACAAAATTGTGCTTCAGAGAGCAGAAAAAGCATCAATAGAAAGAGCTGCTTGCAGCCATCTTTTGAAGATGCTTTGTCTCACCTATCTCTAGGAATGTGCTTAAAACACCATTTCATTTACCCTCCCTTCCCCAAATTTCACTCACTGTGCAGTCAGCCATTGGTACAGAGGAGGAACAACTGCTCAGGATGTTTACAGGTAAGAGCAATTGGCACTCTGGTCAAACAGTTCCTTCCTTGGGAAAGGCTCCTGACAGTTTCTTTAAAACTGGTCCATTCTAAACCACTCAGTGCTCTCAGGATAAGGCTGAATCTCCCCTTCCTAAAGGGGACTTAATCACGGTCCATTATTCAGTATGACTTGGAAAAATCACATCAAACATGCACTGAGTATTTTGTCACCACTGATGACACACTGGGAGAACAAAGCTCTCAAAACAGGTGGGGTGGGAGTAGCTTTGGTCTAAATAGGATGGGGGCACAGCTCATTACAGTGTCCCATAGCCTGTAGGCACACCCTACAACAGGTGGAGCTCACTGCCAGAGCCTTGGCCCTTAATCCCCCCAAATTAATCCATACCTAACATCTCTAAGCTGCACCATAATGCCCCATTCTCCACTCCCAATTGCACCACATCAACCCCACCATCTCCATCAGCTGCAAACATTGTGACTGATACAGCTCTTGCACCACATCACTCAGGATCACTGTCCCAGGCATCCAGGAAGCTGGGAGGAGGCTACTTCAGAGATCAAGCCTGCAGCTAGATCTTCCTACTTCCATGCCTACACATTATCAGCTACAATCCTATTACACACAGGTTGCCACTGCTGTCAATAATGCTATCACAAAGAACTGGGATCCACGCCACAGAGCAGCTTACAGCTCAGTGCTGCTGGCAGGAAGCACAGTGCCCACCAGCTGCCCAGGGAAGAGCTTGCTGTCCACACTGGATTCTGTGCATTTGCCCACACAGCACAGGTGTGCATCACGAGTGTTCGGTCATCACAGCAGTGCTGTTCTCTGTAACTCAACACACAGTCCAGCCCTTGAGATCAGATGTTTCCTGGCAATGCTTGGTATGGCTGTAAAAAAGAGTTTCATCCCAGAGTCTGAACAAGAGGTGGAAGAATATGAGGGTGGGTGGCAAGGTGTATGCACAAAGAATGTTTATAGATCCAAGTATTTTCACTCCTGTAAAAACTTGCCTGAACTCGAATGGGCAGATGACATAAACTGGTATCACTTGAAAGTTTAGCCTTAAACCAACATCTCCAGATCATCCACAGAAAAGCCCCAGTCCTGGAATTGTCTGCATCTTAACATCAGTGCATGGCATGAAGATGAGAAAGAACTGCTGCAATCAAAATAGACGTCTGAAGTGTTTGGCCAACTCCATGAGGCATTTGGGTGCCTTTGGTTTTAGTTCTGCAAGTAAGCTTTTGCTCTTTGCAGTCCTTCCTTCAGAAACTGGAGGTAAGTTGCAGTAGAAGGGTCATCAAAATTGGCTGAGAAACTAAAGATACTACTTTCAACATCTTCAGGCTTCATAGAAGTAATATCCAGGAAGTAGTTGGCATTGATATGGTGAATCTAGGAGAGAAAACAGATGAGAAGACTTTAAAGGCCAGCACAATGTCCCATCCACTGCCTTGGCCTCTAGCCATGGCACAGGTGACAAGACTGCAACAACTCTTGAAGAATCTCAAATACTTTGCAAATGCTAATTCAGCACCTAGGATTCGGGTTTCTATTTCACAGTCAGACAAAGATGACCAAAAGACAATGGTCCATTCTTTCCCTTGACAGTGCTGACCCCTCATTTAGGTTAAGAAAAATATGAAGGTGATTTGGGAGGAAATCATGCAGCTGTAAAACTTAGCTATGAGTGCAGGTCAGCACATGGCAGCCCAGCCATGCTGACTGCTGGGGTGCAAGCTCTCAGACCAGCAGACCTGCAAAACCAGCACGTGTTTAAAATGCCTCTGTGCCTTCCATTCCCCACAGGAAGTAGGACAGGGGCCCAAACCATCACTGTTCACAGCAAACTTAACAGGCTGTTACTCATTGAGTTGCAGCCTCTCACCAGCCTGCAGCCTCGTGTGGAGAAGAGCCACTAAAGAGACAGCAAGAAGTCACTGCAGATATTGCTAGCTAAGGTCTGGCTAGTGTGGGGGACAATCAGATTAGCAATGGCAAGATCCTCCACTGCTGACACACAGCAAAACCCCATGGCAAGAAGCATCAAGGAGCTATTGTTGAAATACAAGGCAAAGGTGGTCATTGGGGCGCACAGCAAGGAAAAAGATAAATGTGCCAGAAGCTGCTGCTAAGGAGAGATTTTCTCCTTAAAGCATGAACACAGAGGTCAGTGGGTGCAGGAAAAAAAGCAATAGTGGCATACTAAATGTCACTAGCTCCAACCATGGATGAGGAAACACAGGTAGACGTTTGGTACAATTGTGGTTTTTTCCCCCTAGACACTCTGCTATTCTGTCTCTGAATAAAAAGACACTGGTTTCAGATTTCTTGGTAGAGCACTTCCTGCTGTCTGTCACAGCATCCATGAGAATAACGCACAGTTCTGCAAAGGACTGAGGAGCCAGAGAATGGCTGAGGGAGCGTGACATTCACTTCAGGCTCTGCAGATAAGAGTACATTCTGGCGGGGAGAACCAAGTAAAATTGAAGAGGTAATGATCTTACCACCGTGCCATTGGGGAGGCAGATGATCATCTCCACAGGGAAGTTGTATTTTTCAAGGTGCAAGTCAGCCAGCTTGCTGTAGAACTCATTCTCCCTGTTTGTCTGTAAGGGAACCCCAAAGAAACACATTTGTATACACCAAAACTAGCAGAAGAGAGCAGGAGGAGTAAACTTAATATGAGAGCCACTCTGTAACATGGTAGCTGCCTCCATTTTCATGATCTACTTTACTATTCCCTTGCCAGCATCCCCCACCCCTCACACTTTTGCTGCAGCTTTTCTCCTCCAAAAATAAAATAATCCCATTATTGGCAGTTCCCATGCACATGGAACAGTCCAACCCCAGTTTATCCCAGCATCTCCAGCTCTGTAACTGACCCCTGCCGACAGCAAAGGCCAAGGGGTAAACTCATGAGTGAGGAAAGGTGCAGTCAGGAGACCCAGGAGTCAGAGAGTATTTGGTTACTCCCTTGGTTACAGAGAAGTCAGCCTGCCAATAGCACAACAAGCCTTGGACAGGGCTTGAAGCATCTGGGAGCAGTGAAACATCTGGTCTGGTTTTTTGTACCAGCACCACAACAGAGTGAAGGGGATGATTGTGCTATTTTCTTAGCCAGCATCTATCTGGTGTCTGTTTTCCCACTGTGGTTACCAGAACACACGGGGCTTGGAACCAAAATGTCTCATCTGCACAGGTGTGATCTCCCCTCTTCTGCCAGCACCCCTGTGTCAAACACCACCTGTGTTCACCAGCACCAAACACAAGAAAGCAGAAGGGGCTGTGACACTCACCTGCAGCTCTTCCAGCTCCTTTACAAGTGACCAGCTGCTAATGAAACTCTCATTCAGCAGGGCGAGGATGGGCGAACTTTCCAGGACAGTCTCCCGGAGAGTTCGCCCTGAACCTGGCACACAAAGAGAAGCAGACAGTAGTTTGCAGTGACTGATTATTGCCATGATTCATGCCACTGCTGAGTTGCTGCAGCAGCTGGCTTAGGCTCCCCCTAACCTGGCACATGGTCTTATCTCCACTCTGCTGACAGTTTTCCATAGCTTACTGCTTCCAGTGTATGCTGCTGGTAAAGAAGACTCACCAGAGCAGACCCTACCCACCTGCAAAACAGCACAAGGACCAGGGCGAGAACGTCATGGGGGCTGACTGGTTTGGTGCTTTCCAGAAAAGATCAGACCCTGCACACTCACCCTGAGTGCCTCTTGCTTTTCATACTAAGCAGAGGAATCTGCTCAGCGAATTTTTAAAGGCAGACAGGACAAAGATAATCACACCTCTCCCAAATATTACTCCTATCTAATGTAGCATGCAAGTTACTGGGCACATGGAGAAATAGTCACACAGCACGACAATTCCAGGCCTATGCCTGGCTCTGGCTTCTCCTGAGCAGGTGTGAGGGACAAAGCAGACAGCAATGTCTCTTGTACTCTGCAGATGCTGCCTCTACCTTAGCAGACTGAGAAGGGAAGAGAAAGAGGGAAGACCAGATCCACAGCTCCCCCTCAACAGAGGCATCTGAATTACTGAGTCACCTCGGGCTTTTCGCTAACAGATCTAATCTCACCACTGGTATCTAAGCTCTGATCAGTAATTCCCCACTTCCAGCCCTTTTCTATTCAGGCATTTTCAGTATCAAAACGATTAACAAAGCATTTGCCACAAAATCCCTGACACTTAGCACTTCTTAGACCCAGAATGAGGTACATCATTCTTCCAGCTGTTGTGGAAGAGTCCCTCACCTCAGCAGGACTGGTCATCCAGGGCACCCCACAGCAGGATCGAGTGCACCAGTTTCTTTTCTGCTTTTGCTCTCTCAAAAGCTTCTGTGAAGGGAAGATAGGAGACCTGGAGACAGATAGGAGACTTGAGAAGCAGACACAGAACAGCCCATCCCAAATACAAATGGGATCTGAAGGAACCAAACCTGGAACACCCCAGAGGTGACATACAACAACCCACAGTAGTTCCTGTAGATCAAAGCAAATGCTAACTGTGGTGCTCTCCCCTGGGGGGGGCTTTTATCTTCCCTCACTACAGAGACTACATAAAATAAGGAGGCACTTCATTGGCAAGAACAATCTCTTTTCCTGCTGACTTTCAGCTGGTCATCTTGCTACTGCTGCTCAGGTAGAATGCAGCAAGGCACACCAAGTCTGAAGCATTAACTGTGTTACCACGTGACCCATAGCCACTCCTTTAGGAAACATTCAGGAAGATAAAATTACCCTCAAGTCTGACAAACAGCTGAGGATTCAGTGAGATTGTAACAAACCCCTCATAGCATGTGGGTTTTTATTTGCACACCCAACTTTACACACTGCAGACAACCTGCAAATGTGCCTCTGCAGGCTGGGAAACCTGAACTTGAGATATTTATCACAAAATGTCACTGAAACAGCTTAAAAAATGTCTGAGAAAGACCCTGCACAGAGAATGTTCTCATCACTCGAATGAAGGGAACTTTATTATCACCTGAGCAGGTGAAAGTGAGATTTGCAAGCTCAAGCACAAGGAGATAGCCATTGGAACATTCCTTAGCCAAGGAAGGAGTGACATGCAGCTGCCATCTGTTCCAGAGACTATTGTCATATTCAATAGTTTCTATATATAACCCAATGCTATAAGTCTGTGGTTAGGACACAGCAGCATAGGGAACACACACTGAGCTGGGAGACCCTCAAACCACTCTGAGTGCTGATCAGGTTGTGGCCTCTGGTTTCTGCTGGTTCTCAAAGTGACTGGACACCTCAGTAAAAATCACCTGTCACAGTGAAATATGCCAATGAAAAGTACAGCCTGTTCCTCACCTTCTTAAATGGATACATGGCCACTTCCAGCTTCTGGGCTGCCTCTTCCCAGGGGATTTCCTGCTGCCAGGTTATCTCTTCAAACACAAACTGAATAGGCTCCCCTGAGGGATCCCTGCTGTCAATCACATTTCCGTTCTCATCATATATCACAGAGGGGACCGAGGGCCCT
Source organism: Gallus gallus (assembly GCF_016699485.2). Classification (NCBI taxonomy): domain Eukaryota; kingdom Metazoa; phylum Chordata; class Aves; order Galliformes; family Phasianidae; genus Gallus; species Gallus gallus. The sequence continues at coordinate 2,648,852 of NC_052554.1, forward strand.
GTGGATTCCAGCTCCATCTACAGGAGAAGAAGCTCAGAGTCAGACATTGTAGATATTCAGCTATGGGTTCTTCTGTACACCAGGATAGGATAAAGATGCAAATTAAGACTGTACAGCTTCTAATGAAGATATTTCTCCTGGAGCTGCACCTGAACAACTGTAGATCTGTTTTATTGGGGAATAACAGGAAAGCAAATTCATTTCCTTCAGTTATTGTCTGCCTGTGCTATCTAGATTGGAAATGCATGAAACTTGTTCATTATGTGCTGCTATCTTCGGAGTGGAGATTATTGACTGTGGGATATCAGACCCTCAAAATGATTACAGTCTGCAGAGCTAATCTTGTTCACATGATCAGCAAAGCCCTTATACAGTCTGTGCCTATAGCCACAAGAAGGTGCAACAAAGAAAGCTGTTCAGGAGCTCCCCTGTAGCTCAGCCTCCTGGTACAGTGGAAACTATTTTTTAAGTCTGTTTTTACTAATTTTGCTGATTAAAAACATTAGTTCAGGAGAAAATGGGACTGTTAAATTCAGGTATTTAGAATCTGACTCATGTTTCCTGTCCCAAGAGCTGGGATTACCACAAAATAGAGGAATAAGCTCATGCAGTTTCTAAATCCAGACACGCTGTTGTACATACAGCCCTCTGGGCTCAGAGCCTGCATTCAGCTCCCTCATCCCTTCTGCCTGTCAGTCAACTTTTTAAAAATAGAAAAATTCATGTGACTCCAGGAGGTTAAGATTCAACCCACAGAGACCAACAGAGGGGAGTAAAAAGATCATAAGAGCTGCAAATAGTCATGGCGCTGCAAAGGACATATACAGATCAACTGAGATTATATTATTATATTGAAGCATCCAACAGAAAGCTCTAACTAGCAAGGACAACTGAGGTTATGCAGCTCAGGCACAAGGCAGCATAAATCCTTGCCAAGATACAGCATGCACACAGAGGACTGAGTGTGGATACAGACCTGAGGCAGGTAACCTATATCCACCTCCATGTTGCTGCCTTCACTCGCCCCATACAGCCACTCCATATCAACATTCAGAGACCTGCAAGGTGAACCCAGAATGTTCAGCCACCCAAGGCTAAAGCTGTGCATGGAAAATCCTAATGCTCTTCTTCAGTGGACCACACTGAGGCTCAGAACCTCTAGGTTCTTAGAGATCACAGTGTTCCCTGCACAAGATCAGCAACAGTAGATCCCTGCTGGCTCAGGGCCCAAACACCCACCCAACATTTCAGGCAAATGCATTCATACATTTGAGTAGCATCGAAGTAAAGAAGAGAGAGGTGTATTTGCACATCTTTCCCTGCCAGCACTTAACTTGCATGTTCTGATCCCTCTGAACTTTTAAAAGTGGTTGGTTTTTTTTTTTTTTTTTTTTTTTTTGGAAGCAAAAGGCTTTTTGTAAGGAGCTCTGGCAGAGCTGGAAGTGTCTGCTTGCTCTACTGAATGTGCTGACAGAGCCATAAGGACAGAGTCACCAGGATTTTAAAATGTAATTTTCTCTCCTGTCATCACAGGCAAAGAGAATTGAGGCTCCTTTCCCCTCAAACACTTCCAGCTGCTTGCCAGAGAGCAGGAATAAGCCAGTGTGAAACTACACCATAAAACGAAATGACAAGCAGAAATGTTCTGAAGTGCGTGCATCAGACTCTGCTGAACTTCAGTGCCTTCAGCCAGGCACTGAGATCATCAGGGGCTGCTGCCTCTTCAGACCCTTTCCATCTCCCCTCATGCTCCAAGTACAAAGAGATACAGTTCCTGGTGAATGAATCAGACCCTAAAATAACTCAGGGATTCTCAGTAACTGCAGAGATGCATTTGCCAGTATTGCAGGCAACTGTAAAGCTCATTTCACTCAGATTTTCCAAGGAGTTGGCTGAAAAGCATCAGCTCATCCAGCTGACAACCAAGAAGCCTTTGCAGCTTGCAACAAGCATTTGACTTCTCCAAGTGTCCTGGCCACACGCAGGGGCTGTAGGGACGGGTCAGAGGATCACAGCCAGCTGTGCTGATAATGAAGAGGCTGCTGTCTGTCTCTAGGGCAATATCAGGAAAACTTAAACTCACCTTTCCCTTGTGTCTCCCCATGTGGCTGCAGGTACCTCCCTCCTGAGGTGGTGTGGCACAGTACAGCTCAGACTTGGATTCTCATTACAGTCAGGTTATGCAAAGACATCCATCCCCTAGTCCCATTCATGCCCCGTGTCTCCTGTAATCTCTGCCCAGCTTGTCCCTCTCTCCCTCCTCAGTCCTTGTCCTTCCCTGCCTCTCCCAAAGCTTGATGTTCCTCCCTCACACCTGTTGATAAGCAGAAGTATTCTTGAAAAAACTGCATCAGATCCAGATTAGGGAACAGTTCTATCTACAGAAAACATGACAACCACAATGAACACTAGCAGAGAAGGATGTGCAAACAAAACAGAAGCAAACAGCAAAACCAGCAGGCACAAAGCTCAGACTGCAGATCTGTCTTTCCTGTACAGGCCAGGACAACCATGTACTGCAGTGCTCTGCTCAGGGTTGTCACTGCACCCGTATTTTCAAATAAAAAGAATCCACCAGCCTCCTTCTATGCACAGTCTCCACCTTTGCTCTGTACAGGACAGAATCCCAGAGTCCCTGAGTTCCACTGGGCTTCATTTACCACAATCCCCAAGCCTGTTCAGCACACAGAAGAAAAAGCCGTACCTCTTGTTAGGGACGAAGAGCTTGAACTCTCGCACATGGGAAGAATCCTTGGAGAGGACGATGTAACCCGTAAACTGGCCTGGGGAAAACCAGAAGGGGAAGTCTGGTGGCTCATTCAGCTGGAACTCAGCATGGATCCTGAAACGAGATGGGAGCCATCAGCTCCAGAGCTAGGAGGAAGGGATCGTGCACTGCAAATGACAGCAGAGAGAAGCGATCTGCAGGCACCAGAAAGTACAACTGCAGGAGAGGGGTTTGGTTCAAAAAGCTTTTCATGTCGTCCAACAAGAAAGGTAAAAGACTGGAGCAGATTCCCAGGGTCAGCAGTGTCGCTGGTATTGATGCCTTTTGGAAGTGGGCAGTAAGGGTACACCAGGAAGGATGAATTACATTATGAGCCCTTGAAACACAGAAACAAACTCAGATACCCTCAGTCTCCCTTCCAGTCTAATTGGGCAAATAACAGTTGTATTTAACAAAGACAGTAAAACATGAGAACAATTCCACAGAATCCTCCCTTCCCTTGGAGAAACACTCTATCCCCTGATTAAACAAGATCTAACAATTTCTTTGCAATTCAGACTCTCTCCTTTCAACCAGACATTGCTAAGTGTGACAGCGTACTGGCTGCTGTCCTGGGCAACACCAGGGATGCTGTGACCCTGGGAGCACAGGTGCCCCCTTCAGGCATCAGGAAAGCATCACTCACAGCAAGAGCTGGCTGTGAGCTGCTCTCATCCAGCTCCAGCCAGGGCACATCTCATCTAGTCTGGGAACAGGACTGCATACAAAGCAACACACATGCCCTCTGGCACTGACACACTGCAGCCTTCTCCACTCCCCTGCGATATGGTACAAAACAGAAGTGTCCCCTTCTCTAACAGAATGGCCCCATGCCCTTACCTGAACGCTATGGTATAGTAGTAGGTGCTGATGGCTTGGATACAGGCCACGGATCCTTGGGGAGCAAAGCGGGTTTTGACGAAGGGGCGCGGGTGGAACATGCTCAGAAGCCTGTGGATTATGATCTATGGCAAGAATTGTAAGAGTAAGAATGACAGCACTTTGCCTAGCGCAGACAACAGGTCAGATGCAGCTCCAGAACAACTCCCCATCAGATCAGGAAGACAGGAGACTTGCTGTGACTTAAAAATTAGCTTGGAGCCCCACCTAGCCACAAAATAAGGAGACAAAGCTAGAGGCTTTCTTTAAAAATAAATCCATCTTCCATATTTTTTTATGCTACTGCTGTTGTTCACAAGTTTCCATTTATCCACATCGGGTGAAGGAGCTTGCTAAACTGATCCACAAAGCCGTATCTAATCAGTACTCCTTAAGGGTGAGTATGCAATCAATAAACACAGACTGTGAAGGTGTATCAGCTATGTGATCAGGGACACCTATTTGGGCACCCAGGGGAGGGCGATATCCACACTGGTTTCACAACTAAACTAAGAACTCAAACACTTAAAGCAAAATGAAGCTCCTCCAGTCAGCCTTACAAATGGCAGATACCCTGAGATGTTGCTTGCTTTCAGTTTTTACTTCTGATTTAGAAGATAGTGCTCCTGGCTGTACACTGCAGCCTTTTTGCTGCCTTGGAAAGTCCAAGGAGACATAATGCAACAGCCTTGTCCACTCAATTTATCTGGGCTATAAGGCAGTACACATTCATACAAGCCACCTCTCAGATATATGGGAATCAAATCTCGTATCTCACCTCTTTGCCTTTGGGAGGTGGAGGGTAAAACCTGTTGTTGGAAAGATATCCAGTGAAGATGTTCAGTTCACTAGGAATTATCCACCACGGATCACCCAGATCAAGTTTATTCTTCGGAGGAAGAAAGGCTTTAAACTGCCTGGCAAGCATCACACTCTTAGGGGATACAGGAGCAGTCCAATTCCTCAGCCCAGAAAGAGCAACGTGAGAGATCTGTCAAAAGATAGCATCAGAGCCTGGCCTACAGCCCTCACACACACAGCCATGCTGACGGATGTAACTGTGCTCAGGAGGAGAAAGGAAAAAAAATATCATATTTTCAATTCTTTGCACCACCCCAAACACGACCAAATAGTTCTGCCAGCTTTCCATAATGTGAGCAAAATGGGAGGCGGTGAATGGGACACAACAATGCCTGTGGTGGAGCCACCTCTGGTGTCTGCTTCAAACTTCCCAGGAAGAGCACAGCATTCATTCATTGGGACACAGCGGGGCTGAATGCACTGAAAACAATACAACAGTGCAGAAAGCTGCTAGCTTACTGGTCAAAGCATACAGCTAGACAAAAACAATGTGATGGATGAACAACTGGCTGACAAAGGGGTATAGGAAATGGGGTCACATCGGGCTGGTGGCCAATCACTGGCAGAGTTCCACAGGGCTCCACTTTAGGGCCAGTTCTCTTCAGTGTTTTAATCAATGACTTGGGTGCAGCACTTGAAGCTATACTGCATGAGTCTGCGGGTGACACTAAACTGGGAGAAGCTGCTGACTGTCTCAAGGGTAGAGAGGCCTTGCCTGTGCTCATTCCTGGTGATGCTACCAGCCCATAGGATATGGTGATAGTGGTGTTTCTGGCCCTACACATCCTGCAGGATACATACTCCCAAGAAACCATCTTTGCTCTTTGTCATCGTTTCCATGACCAAAGGCTGGAATTTAGCCACAATGGACAACGTCTCCCCATTTGGATCAGGTGCATCCTCTTCAAAGTCCGAGACCGGAGTAACTCCTAAACAAGGAGACAGGAATTTAAGCAGCTGTTTCCTCTCCCTCCCCTCTTAAACCATGGTGAAGTGATTATACATTTTTCCTGGCTAACCTAGGAGCACTGAGAGCTTCCCAGCTGTCACTACACTGTGTGCAATGGGGAACCCACCAGAGCTAGCAGCCACCCCTGGCTTTTGCCACATGAATTAAAGGGGAGCCCTTCCTTCAGTGGATGACACTCTAAATTCCATGGCTGTTAAACACTCTCATCTAATCTAGGAGGGAAAAGACAAGTGCTTCAGTCAATTCATTAAACATAAGCAAACAACTCTCTGTATTTCAATTGCACTGTTAAGTTCTGCTGGATGTTATCATCACCACGTTTCTTTCCCTCTGCTTGGCACCACCAAGAGACATTTGCTACGTGTTGATACAGCCTCCAAACATGGCCTCTCACAGCTGCTATGAGAGAGAACGCTGCAGCATGAGAAGCATCTGATTGAAATGGGATTCACTAACGGCGTTGGCCTAGCCTGGGCTGAGCCGTATTTGTTGCATTTATCCATCCCAAATCTCCTATAAGCTCTAGACAAAGTAACTTACATGCTCTGCTAGGCCAGAAATGGGACCTTTAGTCTCATAAAAACTGAACTTTGCAAAAGTGGCACCTAACGTTTAAGCCTTTTCATGAGCAGTCTCTCTTCAGGTAAGCATGACCCAAAACAGCACCCAGAAGAAAAATAAAGACGTCAATAAAAATGGCTTCTGCTCAGTCTGTGCAGAGGGAGCTCTGCGTGGCAGACAGAAACGTACCTGTCAGCTTCTCAGCTATTGGCTTGAACTCCTCTGGACTGAGGTACAGATCGTTGTTTGTGTCCAGAGAAGAAAAGAGAAACAGCCCCTCGCTGCCCAAAGACTTCAGCGCCAGCTCCTACGTGGGGAAGAAAGGGGAAGCGAGGTTTCACTCCTACCTCTCCCAGAAACTCATCCTGAGCACTCTCAGCTTCGGAGTTAATTCGCATTCTTTCCAGACCACAAACAGTGATCACATGGAAAGATTAACATCCCTTGGCAGGATTTTGTCTGCTGTGTCGGGACTAGGCCAAGATTTTGGCTCCTTGCTCCACAGGGACCACTACCTACCCGTACATCAGGAACCACAACCCAAACCACCTTCTCCAGACCCTCCTGTAAGATCCCCGTGCCTCAGTTTCTCCCTCCGTAACCTTTGGTGGGACGGCCTGCAAAGCCCACGTGGAGATCCTCCAATGGCAAACAGCAATAACACACCTTGAAATGCAAAGTCTCACTTGGAACGGTCCCAGAAAGACTAAGTTCTTCTAGTCATTTCCACTCTGCAGCACTCAGCACTGACAGAAAAAGGACAACTTGCAGGCAGAGCAAGAGAGCTCCACATCGTTGTGAGGGGAAGGGACAGCAAGCCAGACAAGTCACATCACTCACAGCCAGCAGGTCCATCTGGTCTATCCTTTTGGGGCAGCTTCCCCTGCCACCCCAGTAAACACCTAAAGGACAAATACTGTCATCTGCTGTTCAACTGTTTATTGTTTGCTGCACCATTATCATCCCCACAGCTCCTGAACGAGTTTATTTTCCTGTCTGTTGCCTGCCAGTCTGAAGCAGCAGTAGTGCAGCCCAGAAGGCTGTGCTCCCACCATCTGCAGCAACAGCAGCACTTAAGAGCCTCCAGGGTGGTTTTAGGATAGAGCAGGCAAAAATAAAGACACTGGAATACAAACCAAGGATCTGGACTCAGACATGACTGAATAAAGGCAGTAATACAGAACATGGAACGCGGAGAAGAGTACACAGGAACTACACAGCTGCAAATAGGAGTAAAGGAACATGAGGGTTATTTATCTACAGACAGGAGCAACCCATTCAGGACTCTCCACGTTTCTCGGGCCAAAACCTTGCCTTTATTCCCTAGGTGAATGGGGACAAACATACATGGGGCTCTACGTAACACCTTCCTGCCCCGTTAGCTGAGAGCCAGGTGACAGGGTCACGTCATGAAGTGCTGCACCAGGCTCCAGAGCTTGCTTGGGCATGGCACATCCTGCACTATCCTTACAGCACAGCCAAGTGTGTAGGCTGTGCACAACCTCCTCTGCACAGGAGGCCATCCTGGCTGTGTGCTAAGCTCTATAACGAGATGAGCCACGTCCTAGGCCCGTCGATGATTCCCTGCTGATGAATCTTTCAGAGCCTCCCTCTTCTTTTGCACTTCACAGAGACGGACCTCAAGGGATGGAAGGCAAATGAGCAACGAAGATTTCAGCTGGTGAGACCACCTGCTGCTGTAGCATTAGGAAAACGACATGATAATTTGCTTAACAGGGCTGGAGGCAGAAAGAGAATCAGTTATGTCCCACACATGCAGAACATTTCTGAGCAGCGAAGGCAGCAGAATATGAAGAAGGGCACGTGGGTGCCAGGTGTTAGAGGTTACCATCTATCAGCCCATAAGAATGCAGAGCGTGCTCCAATAACCAGAACTACGTGCTTGAAGCAAGCTGAAGAAAAGTTAAGACCTTTGTTCTGCTCACATTTTTTCTTCATCTCCAGCACTGCCCACAGTCACAACCTGCCACAAAACTGATTCTGTGGCCACCAATCCCCGGTTGCCTCCACAGCCCACTGGGAGCCAACAGCACGTCTGGAATCACCTCAGCATGGCAACCACCGCCATCACCCTGGTGACCATCTCTACCCCAGTGGCCACCTCAGCCCCACCATGGACGCCTCAGCACTGTGATCACAGCATGTCAGGGATTGGAAGGGACCTTGAAAGATCATCCCTGTGAGAGCAGGAGCACCCAGATCAGGTCACGCAGCAGTGCACCCAGGTGGGTTCTGAATGTCTCCAGAGAAGGAGACCGCACAACATCTCTGGGCATCCTGTTCTGCTGTGCCCTTACTGTGACAAAGTTTTTTTCTCATATTTACGTGGAACCTCCTATGTTCCAGCTTGCAGCCCTTGCCCCATCACTGGACGCCACTGAGAAGAGCCTGGCTCCATCCTCCTGACACCCTTTACATATTCATAAGCACTAATGAGGTGACCCCTCAGCCTCCTCCATGCTAAAGATCCCCGTCTCCCTCAGCCTTTCCTCCTAAGGGAGATGTTCCACTCCCTTCAGCGTCTCGGTGGCTCTGCGCTGGACTCTCTCAAGCAGTTCCCTGCCCTTCCTGAACTGAGGGGCAGTGACAGACCCCTCAGCTCCGTGATAACCGCCTCAGCCCCACAATGGACCCCTCAGCCCCGCACCGGCCACCTCATCCCCGTGGCAGACCCTTCAGCCCCGCGGTTCCCTCACTCCAGTACAACCTCAGCCTACTTCACTTCAGCGCCCACCACAGCTGCAGGGCAGCAAACGAAGCCGCACGGCCCCGCAGCCCCGCCACGCTCGCCGCCCCCTCAGCCCCACAGCGGAGACGCTCCGCCCGCCATTTCCGGAGGGCCCTCCCCGCCGTCCCGCTACCTGCTGCCGGGCGGCCTCGGCGTCTCGGTAGTACTTAACGGCGGCCAGCGCTGCCAAGGCGGCCAAGGCCAGCGCCAGCCGCGACGGAGCCGCGCCGGGAACCGCCATGGGCTCAGCGCTCAGCGGGGCCGCTCCGCCATGGCCGCGACGGAGCGGGGCGGGGCTGAGGGAAGGGCCGGGCTGAGGGAAGGGCTCCGCCCGCAGCGCGAGGCCCGGAGGGGACGAGGGGGGAATGTAAGTTTGTGCTTCGCTGCTGCTGGGATTTGTCGTAGAATCGCTCAGGTTGGAAAAGACCGTCAAGATCATCAAGTCCAACCGCAGCCTAACCGTACATAACTCTAACAGCCCTCTGCTAAATCACGGCCCTGAGCACCACATCCAGACGGATTTTAAACACATCCAGGGATGGTGACTCCACCTCCTCCCTGGGGACCCCATTCCAGTGCTTAACAACCCTTTCCGGAAAGAAGCTTTTCCTGATATCCAACCTAAACCTCCCCTGGTGCAACTTGAGGCCATGTCCCGTCAGCTGTCAGCAGTGAGGAGAGACCAACCCCGCTCCCACCGCCATCACCCTCCAGGTATGTGGGGATACAAGGCCTCCCCTCAGCCTCCTCTCCTCCAGCCTCACCCATCCCCATTTCCACAGCTGCTCCCCATTAAACCCGTGCTCCTGTCCCTTTTAACAGTCAGTACCAGTGTCACTTGCATTGCTTTCACAGGGATTGAAGGCCCATGGCCGTAATGGCTTTGTCACTTTGCAGCCACAGGACAACAGTTCTCACCTGCAGGCTGGATGGAGCTGGCACTGCTGCCATCCCTGCTCCTTGCACCTCAGTCTTCTTTGAGTCCTTTCCACCCTCACCCTGGTTTTGGACGTCAGTGACACCGCCAACGTTGACACGCTGTGTTCTTTGTGCTCCTCTGTGCGGCTGTCACCTTGCTTCTTAGCACTCCATTGGCCAACAGATACATATTCAGTCATTTTAATCTCTTCCCCATCAATCAGTCTCCTGGCTCTTCCCTACATGCAATCCTGCACTGCACTGAAATCTTTGTTGCTCAGGAAGATTTAGTGCTGTGTTTTCATGCTGCAGGGTTAGCAGTGCAGGATGGTTGAGCTCCCTAAGGGTAGCACGAAGCAGTAGCATTTCATCTGGTGAAGCTTTTGCTGTTTCCTAAGCCTCCCTAATCATTTCTGCTTTAGGTTTAAGGAGTGTTTTGGTTAGAAAGCGTGACCAAGAACCATGAAGAAAGCAGTGTGAGCTGCTCAAGGAAGAGGCTGGCAACCCTGAACAAAAACCAGGAGCATGGAGTTGTGAGAAATCCTCAGGAAGGGCAAAAAAGCACAGTGAGTTTTCATGCAGAACACAGGGAACGCATCTGGAGGGAACAGGTGTTGAAATGGAGCCTTCTCCTTGGAACCTGGGCACTGTTCCTCTCTCTGCCACAGATCTCCACAGGGCCCTGGGTGTTTCTCTTGCAGTGGTGGTGTGAGCTTAGGCAATACTAGAGGTATCTAGATGCACTGGAGCATTGGGCCATCAGCAACAGCATGGAATTTAACATAAACAAGCAGCTGGCAAATGCCAGATTCTGCAATAGGAACAGAGTAGCACTGCACATAGGTTCAGACTGGGAGATAAGCAGCTGGAGAGCAGCCCTGCAAGGGAGCAGCCTGGCATGCTGGTTGACAGCAGTCTCAGTCTGAATCTATCTATTCTGGGGTGCATTACACATAGCACAACCAGCCATTCAAAAGAGGAGATTCTCACACATGTACCATTGGTCTGGCCTCACTTAGAATACTGTCTGCTGTTCTCAATTTAAACAGGGTGTTAAGATGCTTGAATGTGTCCAGAGGAACACAACAGAGCTGGTAGAAGGGCAGGAAGGAATGTCCTATGAGAAGCATCTGAGGACACTGGGTGTTAAGCTTGCAGGAGAGGTTGAGGAGTCACAGAATCACAGAATGGCCTGGGTTGAAAAGGACCAAAATGATCATCAAATTTCAACCCCCCTGCTATGTGCAGGGTCACCAACCACCAGCCCAGGCTGCCCAGAGCCACATCCAGCCTGGATGTCACCTCACTGCTCTCCATAACTGCCTGAGAAAGGAAAGTGTTCACCTTTCCTCTCTGTTATCAGCACCAGGATGCACAGCAATGGAACAAAGCTGTGTTAGGGAAGGTTCAGACCGGACATCAGGAATAGCTTATTTACTATGAGGGTACTCAGACACTAGGACTGACTTCATAGAGAGATGGCTGTCCACGATTAAGAGGCATTTGGATAACACCCTTCAACACAATTTAACTCTGGTTCAGTTCCAGAGTAGCCTGCCAGCTGGAAGGGACCTACTAACAGAGATTATCGAGTCCAACTGCAACTATTCTGTTCTGTACACAATGCACTAGAATGGGGCACCCAGTAACACCCAAACACCAGGTTATTCACCACACAGATCAGTGCTGTTACATCTGCATGGCAGAGGGAGGGGGGAGGGGAGGGCTCCTTCTGCCACCCTTTAGAAGAAAGTGTTCACAAAACTCTATCACTGCTCTTTGCTCCATCAGTGAAACAGCACCACATGGGCCATGGGGAAGAAATGGGAAGAACAGAATTAAAAGAGCACTGGAATAATGGTTAGGAATAGAGACAAGGGTGAGTTGGTTTCCACATAAGATGTGCTTTAAACTTTATCCTAGACTCACTAGGTTTAGACAGAGAGGCGTAGAGAGCTTTAAGTTACCTCAAATAACCTAGCAAGTGCTTTTAGAGCATAAAATATAACAGGATGAGACAGCTCTGAAACAGGATAAATATACCTGTGTCTGGGAAATGAGCAAGAGGTGACACAAAATGACAGACCCTGCAGATGGAAAAGGAGACCTGATAGTGGCTGGCAGAGCCAAAATGGTATCATGTAGATAAGAAGCAGAGAGGCTCATTTTATACCTGAACCACTGCCAGTGTCATCAGCGAGCATATAAAAAATGACAGAGCTGAATTATTTGGTAGGAAGAAGAATGAAAGACAAAAGGTAAAGTAATTCAGGGCATCTGCTGGGAACCAATTCTCCTCAAAGGAGAACAAAACCAACTTCTGTGCTGCTGGTTCTTGAGATTATACATTACAGTACTGAGGAAGAACTTCAGATATTCAGACATCTGCGGAGTGGCCCACCCAAGCACCCTCATATCAGAGGAAATCCTCCTGATAGAGAAATAACGGGGAAGATTTCCATCATGAAAATTCACCCAGCAGGAAAACGCTGTCCTGCATTCCTCCCCTGCCAGCAGGGAGAGTCCAGACAGAAGAAAAAATAGGAAGAACTTGGTAGCAGAAATGGAAAGCTTGTATTGAGCTGTTTTGGAGTAAGACAGGTTTTCCATACGCTGGGATACACAGAGCACCTCCATGTTATAGAGTGGTATGATCTGAGAGAAACCCCGTCCTCATTTAAATGTATGGCCTCATTCCCATAGCCTGAAACTTGGCCTGTTTTAAAGTCAAAGTGATCATTACGTAATGGAAGGCAGCATTAAAATCAGAGCTCTGCTCACAGATGGACAAAGTACCTGGAAACAGAACAGCCCCTGAGGAAGTGAGTGCTGGTCAGACTGCAGCCCATAAAATCCTTTGGAAAGCAGGAAGGAACAGGGAGTATTGAAGTCTGGTTTTACATGGGGCCTCTCCAAGGGGATGAGAATTACTGAGATGCATTTACTGCAGCTTGCATCTCATGGTGACACAAAACTACACAGGCAGACATGGGAAACACATTTCACCCTAGGAAAGGAACAGGCAGCAATGCTGCAGCGTGAAGTTCAGTGCAGACATTTCAAACTAGAGCATTTGCTAGAAGAATATGAGCCAACACCTCCCAAACTCCCATGTGTTTGCATTCCTCACTTTCATTTTCAATCCATTCCAGCAAGTCACTCACATGGGCTCTCTAGTCAAAAGCATTGACAGTGTTTTATTGAAAGGATTCCTGATTCTCTCATTCCAATTACCCGTCTCCATATGGAATGAAGCCACAGACCCAAGTGCAGTGAGAAGTAATGGCTGAAACTTTGGAACCACTGGTAGCTGCTCAGTGCATCATACACAAAACAATCAGATATGCATTCATTTTGTGGATTGCTTTGTCTTATTCTCTTGTATGGTCAAGTGGCAACAGCCAGCCATTCTACAAGTCACTGGTTTTCATCTCTAGCACGTGATGGAGCTTTTATCAGAACTAGGTTTAAAGGAAATCCCCTACAGACAGGATCATGTTCTGATGCTGAGAATTAACACTATCATCTCAGTCCCTGAATCTGAATGCAGGAGAGGAAATAGGAAAGAACTTAGGCTGATACATTTCCTGCTAAGGTGACTCCAAAGTACAAAACACCATATATCAACAGCATGATTGAATCATGAAGGTTGGAAAAGACCTCGAGGATCATCTAGTCCAATCATCAACCCATCCCCACCACGCTCACTAAACCACATCCAAGTCATGCACCCAGTGTGGGGCATGGAAGCAGCCCAAAGATCTCCCCACATCTTTTCCGTTAGAGATCTAAAATGAAATTTCTGGTTCAAGCATTAACACTCCATTCACCTACTTGAAGTATGGGAATCAAGGGGTTTTCCATGTGGACAAACAAAAAATCCTCCCACTCCCACCCAGTGGGAAGCATACATGGTTGGTGCAAGATAAGAGCTGAAATCCTACAGCTGAGGGCCCTGCGAGCATCCAGTCAAGGCTCAGGGTGTACCAAGGAGTGAGAAGACAGCAGAAGCATTTCAGACCACCACTGAGGCAAGCATTTGTGCTACCTGCATTGCTGTAGGACAGAAGAATCCCAGTTGTGGCTCAGGGCTATGCGGTGGAACAGAGCTGATCCTTGGAACCAATCTTTACTCCTAAATGCAGACACGCTTAATGCAATGCCTGTGATTAATCCACTGACTTGAGTGGATTGACTAACTGTGAGTATCTGTAAGCACAGCCAGAGGTATTTGCAGAACTGTAGTCTGCAGGAGTGGAAATTTTAAGGATGGCTGTTTGCAACAGAAAGCTTTTTATTTTTGTGACTGGTGCCAACCTCCCTACGAGTGTCGTGGTAAGCAAACTTATCCATCAATAAGCTTTACATCAACAGGCCTGCTGTGCAGCTAAAGAGACTTATTGGTAATACAGCCACCGAACTGCAAAAAAGCAGTAGCTTTCTTCCATAAGTGCGTGTGACTTTACTCATACCATCCCTGCTCACTTACGTGGAACAGAAGAGCAGAGTTTTAACCCTGCACCAAGGATCTGTTTCTAAAGGATGCCAGAAATACCCTATGGGAAGTTATGTTTTACCAGGCAAACTGTTATGAGTAACTCCAAGAACACAGATTTTAATGTATGGAATTCCCTCAATCCATTATAAATATTATCTGGGCTCAGCTGTCTTCCCCAAAATCAAATCCCTCAGATAAGACGATTCATTCCCAAGATGTTTGTTTACCAATAACCATTCCTCTAGGCCAAGTTTGCCAGTCCACAGCATTACCCAAGGAATAGCGATAACTCTATATTTGATAACCTTATTTCTACTGGGCAATTCACAACCATGGATTTCAAAACACATTTTTTATTCCCACAACTTGCTCCAAGCAACTTCAAATGGAGGAAAATGCTCCAACCTCCGAAGGCTGCAAAGCTTTGCAATGGCCAGAGGGAAGGCAGGCAGGAGCAAGCACCCCACATCCAGCCCCAGCTGCAAGAACTGCTAACCCATACTGCTAAGCAAGGGCTCCACGTCTCCCAGGGCCTCAGCACAGCCATCCTCTGCTCAGAGTCACACACTGAGGACACACAGGGTGAACAGCAGGGACACACAGAACAATCTGGCTTCAATTTTTTACTTATTTTTTCTCCTATTATATCATTCCAGAAGCAAACTTACCTGGGGATTATTTATTTTTTCGCTAGAAAACAAGATATCTAGTAGAACTCCTGCTAAGCTATATCAGACAGTGAACAAGCAATTGAAGAGAGTGGTGCAGATGGGAACTGCTGTCCATATTCTGGCTAGATAACACTGGAAATCAACATAGCTTGAGAAACATTCCTGAAGCCAACCAGTATTGTCAGTCATTTCAACAAGCACAACGTCTTTGGCATATGGCTTTAAAGTAGGATCAACCCAGAAATGCTTTTTATTTTACAAGACCTATATTCTGTTTCACAGATTTGACTATTACAGCAGTGGAATTATTACAAGTGATTCGTAACATTTAGTTCCAAATAAAAGTAGAAAAGCACAAAAACGATAATGGGAAGTTAAATGAGATCTGATGTGTGGTAAGTGTGTTTTAAGAGCACAGGAAAAAAAAAAGAAGAATATAAAAATACATTAGGATAAAGAATTTTGCTGACAGGTTTTGCTTTAGTTACAGTTTTGACACCACTTAGAAAGCACAGTATATTGAAAACTGTTAATTAGAAAGGTGATAAATCCAATGGTATATAAAAGGCAAAAATGAAACAGAAAAAAATGAAAGGAGGAGTGTGTGTGTGTGTTGTGGGAAGTCTATCTTATGGAAAACTTCCAGTCCTTTGGCCACTATAAAGCAAAGTCAGTGGATTTCATATAAATTCTCTGTAGAAAGGAATGTCTATGAACTGTGTACAGTATGGCCCAGAATAAACATCTCATTATCAGGCTATTAGAGCTCCTCACAGAGGAAAATAAGGTGCTTACGTCATGGTTTCATCTTCCCAATAGAATACTGTCCGGAATTGGACTAGTGCCCCAAAATACCATTTCAGGAACAACACAAATTCCTTTAATGGAAAGGAAATGCAGTAACCTGCCGATGTTGTGGGAGCAGGGTGCTGGGCAATGGCCTCACTATTGCACGCTTGCTTTAGCTTTGAAGTTTGAGTGGTTGACTGGCAGGGGGTGAGCCTCTGTGTTGAACACCCAGTCGTCCAGAGACAGCACGTCATCTTCACAGAACAGAAGATAGAGGTACCTGCAGCCATAAGGGCAAGAGGGAAGAAGATGGACACAAAGGGAGATCAAAAGAAGCTCAGGTGGGACTCCAAGCATGCACAAGAGAGCCAGGCTGTGATGGGGCTGCTGCTAGCCTCAGCTCCCATAACTCATGGTGACAGGTTTCCTGACAGCCCACTTCGCTCTCTTGCTGAAAGCTGCCATCCCTGGAGGAAGCACAGCAAAATGCTGTGAGCATATGTGCTCAGCCACCCCACAAACGATACCTCAAAGCCACTACCAGAGGTAGATCTGCAGCAAGGGACAGCAAATCCACGTCACAGTCAAACCTCCCCTTTGTGCAGAGCATTAACCTGACAGAGGGGACAGCTGTCACTTAAACCATCAGAGCTTCCCAGTCATTTGGAATAGTTCTGGATGGCAGGAAGAGTTCTTTAAACCCAGCACATAAGAAGAATCCTGCAGTCTGCCTCTAACAGCAATAGTTCTAATGAGGAAGTTATTAAAGCTTTGCCGCACCCAAATCCTTGGCCCAAATTTCCCCACAGAAAAGAAAAAACTTTCCTTAATAGAGATTTATGCAGGCAAAATTGTTGATCTTGCAAGAATTGTGCTATTCTGACATGACCTTTTGATACCAGACTTACTTCAGAGTCTCTGCAAGGAAAAAACTCTGTTGCATGTTGTCATGGGTTGGGACCGTGGTGTAAACATCTCGGATGCCAGAAAAACCAGCCTCTACTCTGCAGTGTTTTTCCAGAGCCTGAGAAAGGAAAAGAAATCCCAGTAACACACAACAGCATGGACCAACACATTAATCGTGGGCTGCATTGAAAGTCCACTTAACAAATCAAATTCAGAGTTCATAGCAGCTTCTGCCTCTCACTGAAGTTAACTGGTGGTTATTCCAGCCTCCAGGAATAAAGCTACCTCTAATGCAATAGCAAGAGAAACATAAACTGCCTCAGCTGGGTGATTGATTGACCTTGACATTACACACAACAAAAACAGATCTCAAGTGGCAACTCCAGCTGCTTGCAGAGCCTCTTTTCCAGGGCATCAGATGAATGATGGTTCTGCCACTGAAATGCAGTCCCTGCTATGATGCAGGGCAGCAGCCAAACAGCATGAGCTATGAAGAAGCGAGAGGCTTTCTGGTTGGGAAGTTGTAGAGGGAAGAAGACAGTAAGACAAAGGGCAAAGCCAAGTTTGCTGATTTTCCCTGGTGAACTCAAAACTGAAACTCAAAAAGTTCAGAGCACTCCACATACAAGGTTGACTCCTTTTGGCAGAAAGCTGTCACATCAACATCAGGTTTTGCTGGCTGCAGCACTCTTCTCCATGAACTTCTGCTGTTAAGACTGATTTCACTAGAGCCCAAAAGGGTGAAGAAAGCATTCACTACAACCAGCAAAGAAGCTGCACCAAATTGAGCTACTTTGTTTACTTCTGCCCCACTGCAAATGTTTCTCGGTCCCTCACATTTTAAGTAATTTCTGCTCTTTTTCCTAACTTGAAGGAGAGATTCTTGTCAGAATCCAGCAGCCTGCAAGGGAGTTTTCCAGCCATACCTTCACGACCTCCCAGCCCCACTGCCTGTACTTGACATCGTGTGTCAGCCTCCACATGTACACGTAGCTCTCTACCACTTCTGGGCGCAGGATGTAGTAGCGCTCGCTGAGTCTGGTTGCCATGGCTTCAGTTCCAGCATCAAAACGAAAGGCTTCAGGGCCAAGTTTGGTATCTAAACAAAATCACACACAGTAATAATCAGCTTGAGCAAGCAAGTAAACAGACTGTCCAGGTGTTTTTATGCTGTTCAGGATGCAGACATTTGACTCAGGCTTGCATGAGGTCAGAAGAGATCAGTCATGCCTGTGTACGTGTGTCAGAGTTACTGCTCATCCTGTGGTATGCCTGGCTACTATTTAAGCAGAGGATGAAGTGTTTCTGAGGGTGCAGACAACTGAAAAAAACAAAGACCTGGACGAGATTTGAGTGTGGAGAGAGCAGAGTTCACTACTGCAAACAAACTCAAGACCCAGGTGAGAACATACAGAGAGGCTGACCATTTCCTAACGCCTCAAAGAGAAAAGTCAAACCCTGTGACTGAACCTGCCATCCCTGAGACACTGCTGCACTGCTCCCAGACTGGGGAGTTGTTGCTTCACAGTCACCAGTAGGGCAGATGGAGCCATTTCAACTGCACTGGTGCGTGGAAGCTACAAGGAGAGACACCTGGGACCTGCAACCACTTCCTCTGCCCTTCCTTCTTGTCTACTGACAGCCTTAAAAAAAGGACATCATGTGGATGGGGAAAGCTTAATCCATTTCACTGATATTTCATGAATAAAACATTACAAGTACCTTGACTTTTTTTTGAGTGCCCCTTATGCAAAGCTCTCAATCTCTCACCAACATCAGCTAGTATTCAATTCATACCTTCAAGAACTACTTACATCCTCACGCCACATCACACTTCTCTTACTGCACCTACACGTTTACCACGTGGCTGTGTTTCAGGTAGTCATTTTATTTCTATATATACTTTGCACACTTTCTCTGGGCCCTCCTATCTAAATGGGGATCAAATAGTGTCTGCTAGTTGTGCTATTTGCTGAGAGCTGGTGCACAGACACTCTGCAAACAATGGGCCTGCAGAGATGACAGCACTGTAATCAGTGTGGGCAGGCCTGCCATTGTCCTTTCTATGCTGATGGACACTGTTAAAGGTGAAAACTGGCTCCAGGCACTCACAGCCAGAGGATTTTTAGTTTGGGTGATTTGCTTCATTTCTCTAAGTGCTGGGGGGGGAAAAAAAAAACAAAAAAAACAACAACACTAAAAAAAACCACCTACCTTATTTGCAAGTATAATTTCAGGTTAACCTAAAGCCAGTTAGGCAAGCATGCCAGACCACAACTGCCAATACAGTCTTGATGATTTGGTGAAACAATCTTTGCAAACAGTGCAGACAGGATGTGTTTGACAAGGTCTTGGAAAGGTGACTGCTGCTTTTCTGCCTGCAGGCTCAGGAGAGCTATAGAGATGCTTTCAAAGAAAGGAGTAGAGTCCAAAGCAAGCTTATCTTGCTGAAAGCCCTGTAGGCAGAAAATTTACCCAGTCTCTCATTCATTGCCAGTCACTGCTTTCCCAAAGCACTGACTGATAAGCACACCGTGTAGGTGAAATACATTGTACTGGACTTGTGAAAATGAAAGACTTAACCAGTCTCTCCTTAGACAGCAGGGAAGGGATGAGTAATTTCATTTTTCCAGTTCCTATCAGCAGCTGCAGGTCTCCTGCTGGTCTTCTCAGCTGCTCTGCTCCATATAGCGGGACACCTTGCAGTTAACCACTGTTAATCTCCTATTTTTGTTTGCACAGGGATGTGAAAGGATAGACTTGAACTGTAGTCTTGCTGGGAGAAGGCTAGTTCTGGGACTGCTCTGGGGCTGGGAAGCAGGCCTACAGTTCAGCTCTGGCTTCATCTCCCAGCTCTGCCATAAGAGCACACATCTGTCTGTCCCTCTGCTCTAGCTGTCTGCTATGCATAATACAGTTTTCTCTTCTAGATAAAAAACAAGTGGAAATTAGGAGGAGGGGTGAAGATGTTGCTGAAGCAGAAGACTCTCTGCTGCAACCCTCTGCCACACGAAAACCGAGTCCTTCAAGCTGCAGACTCTTCCCTACTAATGGTTTCCAGGCAGCCCACAGGTTTACCTGAGCGTGCATAAGACTCATGACATGTGTTTGTTATTTCTGCAGCAAGATCCATGTAGTGTTGCTTCCTCTCTTCTCCACCATGTTCGGCTCCCAGGGCTATCATGCCCCCAGAGAAGCAAGCCAGGTGGCCCATTTTGTGGTCCAAGATGCCGCCCCTCCACTCAGCAATGTAGGTCAATCCTCCTGCTGACTTTTTGACCAAATGCTTTTCTATTGCCTAGGGAGATGAAAAGCAGGATCTTAGGAGACTTAGTGGATAGGTGAGGAGTGAATATCAGATGAACTCAAAGACATTCAACGCTTCTAGCAGAAACAATCTGATGAACGACGCCCCCCACCAAAGACACAGCGCACCAACCCGCTCCTTACCTCTAGTGCATCATCGTACATCTTCTTTGCTTCAGAGTCCTTCTTGTCTGACATCAGCCACGATTTGATGAGATACTCATAAAAGCTGTCTCCGAGCCCTCCAATAGAGACATGGTCTGCAGTGGGAAAGCCAAAAAAGAGCTCATGTTCAGGACGTGCAGCGTGTAGCTGTGTTAGCAAGAGCAAATAACCACGTCCTATTTGATGTCTCTTTCTTTCCTCCTTTCCAGTTTTCTCAGAAGAGTTTGCAGCATCACTTCTTTAGAAAGGAACAAAGGTGGAAATTGCAATCCAAAGAAGAACATTCTTTCCCTTTATAAAGCATTTTACAAGTTCACTGAAGCCATTTGGATGTCATATTTTCCAAGTTATTGGTACTACAACTCGGAGATACTTCTCGTTTATGAAGCAATCATCATAAATCCCCGTCCCATAAACAAAGTGCAGTGGCAGGCATTGACAGACCTCCACCTACACGAAGCTGCCAGGTGCTGTCTCCCTGCCTCAGGAAAAGGAGAATGCATATTAGATCACGTATAGCGGCCAGAAAGGGACTGCTGCAGGGACCTCCAGGTTCTGCCATTGGTATTCCTGTCTCATAGAGGGATGGGAAAGGCTGTTGGAGCATTAAAACAGTAGTGTCAGGTATAAGCATGTGCACTGAGTGTTTTTCTTCTGGAGAACTCCACTTTTCAAGGCCACCTCATCAGATGCTTTGACCTGAGCAGAGAGGAGGACTCAAACAAACTGCACACTGACAGAGGAAGGACAGCTGCAGGTTTCTGCCTGGCAGAGAACTGCTGGATGGATTTATATCTTTAAACCATACCACAGGGGAAAAAGCAACATCAATTCTCTGCAGCAGCCAAGAACGCCCCTCCTTAGAAGAACAAGAGAAATTACCCCCCATGGACTGAACAGTCCCTGTTAATTAACCGTGTCCACCTCTGTGCCTGCATGCTTCCTCATTTTAAATGTAAGCAGGTGCAGCAGGGTTTTGGAGTTAGCTGCTCGATTTTTATTTCCCCTTTTACTGTACATATCTAATGCCCCGAGGCTTGTTCTAAATGCTAAGTCCTACCAATAGGAGAGAGAGATCAACAGCCACACATTTTCCTGACCTTAAAAGCAAACATGCCTCCCACGGTATGTCCAACGACCCATGGAATAATCCATAGCAGAACAGTGAGATTAGACACACGAATCCAGGATTAAAAAACAAAAGAGGACAGAGTATTTACAAGCAACGGCAGCGAGGTCTGTCTCCAAAGAGATCTCTGTGATCTTAAGTGTGTCGCTCATAAAATCACCAAAGCAGGAGCTCTGGTACATAATTGCTTTCCATATGGCAGCAGCTCTGCCAGTGTTTGCCTCTGAGGCACTGTGCACAAACAAATCTTTCCTTTCAGCAGGGGACTGCACCCTGATATCCTGAAGGTAACAACTGCAGGTACTGCACTACCTCTTCATTTAGAATTGCTGCCCAGCCAGGTCAAAGATTCGCCTCTTAAGAAAATCACTGCAATTCCAAGAAAAACATCTTCCTGCAAAGAGCTTTAATGATGAGAGAAAATGAGAGTCTGGCACCTACAGGGAACACCTCTGTGGCAGACAGCAGCTGCCTCCCCACTTTGGCCCTAATCTATCTTGCATCAGCAGCGCTGTAGATGCAGAAGAGGCTGATTAGCCTTTTCTCTCACTGGACTATGGATTCAGACCACAAACGTCACACTGTGAGCAACAGCCACAGCAGTCTGTGCTGTAAGTTGCCCCCATGATGTGAAAGCCTAGGAGAATGAACACCCATACTGCTTTTGTGTTAGTTTCCATACCCCAGAAAAAATAATCAGCGGCTACTTTTAATAAGCTCTGAGCACCAGCAGGCAATGGGTCCGTCTATATGTCAGCGAGGAGCAGGAGTTCAGAACAATGAAACCAAATTCACAGACAGAAATAGAGTTAGTGGTAGAAAAGATTAATCTTGAGTATCAAGCTGAGTATTTCAGACATCTGAATTAAAAGCACAGCTCTTCAGTCTCCCAAAGATTCAATCACGATGAGTTATGGCAACAGCAGATCGAAGAGGCAGGCACTCCTTCTCTCAGCACCAACGAATAGGAAGCATTAGGGCTGCTTCTGGGAAGGTGTCACATCAGCTGTTGGGAATAACACAAAGGAAGCAGCACTGCAGGGGTGAAGCAGAAGACTGGAAATTCGTTTTTCAGGTGGAACATCTCACAGCAGCTCTGCAGAGACAAATGTGGAGGGAAAGCTGAACTGCTTAGGAAGGGATTGGAATGAGTGGGAAGATCAATCTGTGGGACAAACAAAGCAGCCTATTTTCTTCCTTCGCAGACAGCTCTGGTTTAACGAGACAGCTGCACTCATTCAATATACTTTGTTGGGACACTGCTCAAGCCAATTCCTGTCCCTGACAATTGCTTCCTAAAAAAGAATGGACAGACCAAAATGCACCATGCAGGAGCGGAGCACAAACTGATACCTACGCTGCACCCAATTCCCCGTCACCGGGCTGAGAAAGTTGGGATAAAGGCCCTGTGGTTTCTCCACTCTTTTCAGGACTTTGCGGATGTTGAGCACCTGGGAGAGAACAGAGACAGGAACTGTGTTACCTCTCTGCTGGAAAATACCAACATCAGTTGTTTTCACCATCACTGAGACTTCTGTCTGAAGAGACAGAAGCCCACAGCTCTGAGAACCACCATGCATGCAGAACCTGACGACGTGGCTCTGCAGTGAGAGACCTCCCTGCTGCACTCCTCAGTGCTATCCAGTTCTGTGGGATTCTAATAGTGGTTCTAAAAACCCTGCAAGGCCCCAGTTCTGCAACCATTAGAAGCGAGCAGTTTCCCAGCACTGGTTCAGAAACAATCCCAAAGGGTGGAAACAGATGGGACGTGGAAGGTGATTTCTTGTTTCAAGACACAAACGGACAGGAGCAGCAGGGATGAGTGACTCACACAGTACTTACGTTCACCATGTGGTCGCTCCACGAGATAAGCTGGTGCCTCCAGTTTCATCAACCAACAGCCCCTTTAATATGCTAGAACAGTCTTACACTCCAAAGCCTCTCTTGGCTTCACCCCAATTAAATCCAACAAGCCTTTCCCATAAGGGATGCCATTAAATGGGAAGCAGCATAAATATTCTACTAAAGCCTACAGAGCAGCTAATATGCTCTATAAACCTTTTATAAAATCAGACAATCTGTGTGTAAAAGCTGGCTACAGACTGCAGTTGATACTTCCAGCTAAGTCGTCAGGCTGCATAATATTTACTGAATTTCAGTAGCACGGTGTTTGAATAAAGACACAGATGGATTTTATTCCTGCTAAAATCACACAAATCCCAAGCTGCAAATTAATGAGTTGATCTGTTCCTCTGAAGTCATTTCCCACAGGATGAGCTGTTTGAGCCCCTATCATCCTATCTTTTCTCTCTCAGAGGGTATAAAGATGAATGCCATACAATTTCTGTAGCACACAGCAGACATGGGCAGCTCAGGGGAGTCCAATAGAAAAGTTCTGTCCTTACAACTCTACAGGCGTAAGAGACAAAGAGGAAAACATGTTACACGGGGGACAGTGGCTTGGTTTGGCTCAAAATGCCAGAGTTTGAACCTGGAATACAGATGCAATTCTCGTTGTCAGTGTTGCATCTTCTTGCACTTGTATTTTCAGTGCTCGCCTCTCTCTTCTTTCCTTACAAGTGATGGAAAGAGGCAGATGAAGGGGCTGGCAGCAAATGTAAATGCTCAGATTTTGCAGCAAATGCAGCAAATGTAAATGCTCATTAACTGGGGTTAATTTAATGCCCTACAGAGCCAATTGGTGTGATGGGACCCACGAGAAGAGCTATTAGTGACCCTTCTAGGGAGATGGTGCATTGGATGCTCTGAGTCCTGTGACCTTTGCACCCTGCAGGATAGAGGTTTCTCAACTCACATCCCACTTTGGAAGGTTTATCCTCTGCAGGCTGTACTAGCGTTGGGAAGAGGGGACAGCTGCCACGCTCCCTGCTGCAGGCAAACCAAAGTGCTGCTCTACTCCAGCCCTGCCCCCATGAGGATGAAGAGACCAACAGTGGAGTCGGAAGTACTTGCCTTTTCTGCAAACACTGGGTTGCCAGAGAGCTCGGAGAGGTGCAGGAATTCTAAGTGCAAGGTACCAAATTCTGCTAAGATGCTGCTTCCGGCAGATGCCCAACCCCAACTCCAACTCATGCCGCTGCAAGGAGAGAAAAGGGAACCTTCAGTGCCAGGAAAACACAGCCGAAGCCTGAGGTCACCCCGCTGCCCCAGTGCAAACCAGCTTCAGACAGCTCGGTCACTCACTGCCACCCACCAGCCTTCCCTCCAAAGGGTCAGGGTGCTCTGTGACCAATTTTTGCTTTGAAGATGTCATGGCTAAAATGGGTACCCCAATAACATCAAGTGTTAATGGCTAAAAGTGTCTATGGGTGGGCTGAAAGGCTCAGAGTGCTCTGCCCAGAGTAACACTGGTGTGAGTGACATGTTTGGACACATCTGCTGAACCTGGCAGGAGCTGTCCCTAGGATGGGTGCACTAATTGATCCCTAATTGATCGGTGTTCTCTTATGTATCACCAATTACTGCACTGAAGGTGGATTGTAACAAATATGACCTCACAAGCACACTGCTTCCTGAGCTAGTTCAGAAGCAGCTGAATAAGGCTGTGTTAATTGCAACAGCAGTTCTGTGGGGTCACAGTGGCTGACAACCCTCCCCTGGGAACTTCCACCCAAAAAATGCAGCAAGTTGCTGCCTGCAGGGACCCTGCTGCCAAGAATCCAAGCTCTGGGTGACAAATCACAGTAAAACTCAGGGAGAAGTGGTCTGGAGGAAACAGAGTATGTCTGCTATGTGCCCTGGGGTTAAAGAACAGCCTAAAAATGACCCCTTGCAGGAAAACATTTTTTCAGCATTAGACTAGACAAACTGGATCTTCATACATGCCCTATTCTACAGCATCTCAGAAGAAACCACCTTTTCAAGGATCCCAGTCTATAAGACAAAGGGAGATGCCTCTTTAGCCCCTTTGTGAGCTTTCCTTAAACAATGCCCAGAGCAGCAACACCAAAAGCGACTTATCACCTTCCCTCAATCCAAAGCAGCAAAACTGCCAAGCCAAAAGAGGGACCAGGAGATGAGGGTGATGAGGAAGGATCTGGGAATGCAGAGAGCTTAGGGAAACTGTGAAGAAGAGGAGCCAGGGAGCTGGAACAGGAGAGAAATCACAGCGTAATACAGAGTGCAGAGCAGCAGCTTTTGAGAAGATGATGTACTTTAGGACCTGGCAGACAACATGGCAATCAGACTGCCAGGATAGAAGCAATATCCTCTATGGGATACGATACTGAAGCCTGTGTCAAAACACATGGCCACAGGGAAACCCATCACTGGGGAGGGGACAAGAGGAAAAAGCCCTGTGAGGTACAGGAACAGAGAAAGGCAGCAAGCTATAGGAAGAGGGGATGGAGATACCTTTCTATTCGGGTCCTCAAAAATTGACTCAAAGCCAAGTTTTTTTTTTGTTTCAAAATTCTGAACACCATTCTGACCCACCTACTAAAGCTACCACCAGCAAAAAGCCTACGTGTGCTACAAGACCTGTGCTTTTGAGCCGATGAGGTCTCTGCAGTTAGCATATGCTTGGAGAAGTTGAACTGGTGAGGCAATCCCTTCTTGCAAAACTCTTCTGGGCTTTGTCTTGGCCCTGACATTCGGGTTCTCACAGCACCACTTCCTTGCTCCGTTTCCATTTCCGCATGCTATCTCAAACTGAATAACTCCCTCATGGCCTCTGGCTGTTCATCATCTTCCAGCACCAGTAAGACAACAGATTTAGCTCACATCATCCTTACTCCTCAATCAATTGATGCTCCAAGCCCTCACAGCAGTTTCGTGGCCCTGATGCCAGAGCTCAGGCCAGTAACATGGTAGACTGTGGTCTCAGCTTCATTCTTATTTTCTTTGCACTTAGAAAAGGTCATCAGCAAAACATTTGGGGAACGTCTAGCCAGACACAGATGGTTTCAATTGTCTTCACAAAGGGCACGGGAGGATGTGGCATTTCTGTGAAAGGTTAGTCTGTGCTGAGTCTTTATCAGTTACAGAAGAAGCAAAATGTCTCTTCTGTAAAAAGACACCAAGTCCTGGTGGCAGTGGATTGAATTTTCAGCAGAATCACACGCAGATGGAACAACCAAAGGGTGACAGTGGGATTTAAGCAATGGATCACTATGAGCCAAACATCTGACAGTCTTGCACTTCACAGATGGGAGCCAAACAGGAGATCTGGGCCGAGAGATGAGTAATGATTTTCATGGCTGCTGTTCTGAGTTTTGCAAGAGGGGAGGATGAAAGGCTTTTGTTAACCCACACTTCCTGCTGTCTGTGCCTCAGCTGGCATGCAGCTTTTAGCCAGGGGAATTTGTCAGTAGGCATCAAGAAGAACCAATGAGCTCTTATTGGCAGGGAACAACGTCCGCTGGTGAGAATCAGAGACTGGGAGTCCAGCCTGCAAGTTTGCCTCTCTTTTCCAAGTGTCCTTCAACAAGCTACTTAACTCCTAAAGCTCCCCTCCAGCAAGAGGCCACCACCTACCTGAAATCAAATGCTGTGGCTCTAAGTGAAGGCTACACACCTGGCTGAGTGCTGCCAGCAGGGAGAGAAATAGAGGATCTGTATCTCCTCCCTTTCTAGCAGCAAAACTGTCCGTCAGTCCCATCCAGTTCCTTTCCAAATCTCTACAAAAACGGAAGCTGGATAAATTCATATGCATCTGATTGGGCACACTGCAAAACGTACGGACTACAAATAACCTTTCAAAGAAAATGAGAATGAAGAAAATGCTACTGCAGCAGGGAGGCCTGCCAAGTATTAGAGGAAGAAACTGTGGATGGTCCAAAATTAATAAAACACAGCTGGCTTTGAGTCACCTGCAATCTCTGCCAAGGCACTTCTTGGTTCTGAGTTGGCAAAACAAATGACCTCGAAGAATCTGCACTAGAGGGAGGGCAGCTCTGAGAAACTGCTGCTGCTCCTGCTTGGGTGCTGGTCTTTTACATTCAATAGTAAAATGACATGCTTGTAAGGACACGTGTCTTGCCTGCCCAGATTTATGACGCCACGTGGGATACCAGTGGGGGTGTTAAAAGCTGGCAAAAGTTTCTCTCCGAGTTCCAGAGCTTTACTCTTGAACACCTGTTAAAAGAAAGAGAGAGGATAAGTGTTTGATGGGCTGCTCATGAACACGAGTCACCTTGGATTCTTTTAAGCCCACCTTTTCAGAGTAACCATTATAAAAAACTAAAAGCACTGTACCCCAAACAGCTCTACCACTTCAGTCACAGATCCACTGCGTGACAGATCTGCACCAAAAGCCATAACGAACTTAGGGGTCTATTTAAATATCCTCCACAAAACCCATTCTCGGGTCGCCTGCCAAACTCTCAACCTGTATGAGAGCACACAGAACACCCAAAATATCCCAGCAACAAATTGCAGTGCTCTGAACTGACCCAAAGAGGGTTCTTTTGGGACAAACTCTGATTTTCCCAGTGTGGAAGTGCAGGCTGAATTAAAATCAAAGGACATCTTTCTAGGGTGAAGCCCTGTTAGATTTACAACATGCGAGTCTACCTGTTGTTACCTCTAGTCACAAAAAAACACCATTTCCAAGGAACAATCTTTAACTTGCAACTCAGCTCCATGAGGGATTCGTAGTTCCTTGGCTAAGCTGCTCCCTTCCCATTCATAATGCCTGAGTTTTTGAGCTTTCAAATCAAATTACAGCTTACAGTGCCTCGCAGCACAAAATCATCACACATAATTATTTTGGAACAAACTGCTGTAAGCACTAATCTTTGCTCCAGAGCTTAGTCCAGATCAAGAGAAGCTTGTAGGTGACTTAAGAGATAAAGCAGAAGCCTTTTACCTCTACCCCCCTCCTGTATCAGCCCAAGCTGTCACAGTAATTCCAAGAAAGAAGGAATTTACTGCTCTAAAATTACAGCACTGAGGAAACCTGAGCTCTCCTGGGGGCTATCAGCCTACTGATATGCTTACAGGGAGGTAGGGATTTGATTCTGAAGTCAAAGCCAGAAGACACGGACTTGAATTTTGCCAGGCAGAACCTGGTGCATGTCTGACAGGTACTGCCCTGGCTGCTGACTACATTTCAAGAGGTCACTGCTGGAGTTTTACAGTTTAATGTGGGTTTTTTTTTGCTGTTGACCTGAAGCCTGTTGAAGCTGTGAGTGGGCATGGCCCTGAGTTAGGGCACTGAGTCTTGGAGAGTTTTCCCAGGGTAGAAATCACAGACAGAAGTCATTCCTGGAAGTCATTTAAATGCAACCCAATTAACAGAGCGGCTGCAAGGATCAATGGTGCCACTTTGCAGTGATGAGCCATCCCATCCTACTACAGTGGGCAGAACACAACCACAGTCAGCGTATGGCACAAGAGCTAAACTCTCATTTAATAGCCAGTCTTACAGTTCTTTCACTCACAAAACTCCCCGTTGGAACAGAATTGTTGCTTCCCTAAGGCTTCTGGGGCAAAGCAATGACCTCTTAATCTCTCTACAGCCAGCTGTAAAATTCCAGTCTGGTTGTATTACAAAACAGATTATGGCACTAAGCCATCTCCTCTATCAGGATTGAGAGAAAGAAGGGAAGTGGGAGTGAGAGCCTCCTGCTTTAACCAGGAGGAAGGCAGCATCCACGAATGACCGCTCCACCACACCACAGTGTGGGCTCAGCCCCCCAGCACACAGCATGGAGCTGTACCACGTTGTCACATGAGCTGGCAGGACACAGGAACCCTGCCTGGCAGCTTGATGGGCCCTCCTTCCTTGTGCCCCATGGCACCTTATCTGACAAATTAATGCTGCAGACTGTTCAGGCAGCAATTGCCACCAACCAGTTGCCTTCCTTTGGTTGGGACAGGACTTGGAGTGACGTTTGATGTAATATTGCCCATGTTTAGAATACTAAGGAACAACAATAAATACAAACATCACTGCAAGTGGCATTTCAGTGGGGAGCGACGTATCCAAACTGCCCACAAAAGGAAAAGCCTGTGCAAATGAGCCATGCAAAGTAATTACATGAGAATTAAAGAATATTAGCAGCGTTTCAATATGCACAAAAACAACAGGTTTAGCCTGTTGTTATGGTGAGATCATCCGATGCTCAAAGAAAAGCTGATGGAGAAACCCTTTCAGCTCAGCCTTGGTAACAGTGTGGTACACAGAGCTGCTGACACACAAACCTCTTCTCCAGTTAAGTAGTAGGCAGCCAGCAGTCCTCCGATGTAGCGGATGTTCACCTCGAACAAGGATGCTTCTCCATTCTGAAAACACACAACAATACAGCTGACTGCCAAGTCCACACACACGAATGGCAGCTGAGGTGAGCAGACTGCAGGCAGATCCCAAAGTCTCCCAGTCCTACTGCAGCACACCTTTCCATCTCAATGCACTTTGTTCACTCTACAATGATAGCAGGAGCCCGAGGGGAAGAGAAGCACCCAAACTGCCCATTAATCTCCAGCTAACAATATCTAAATCAGTTAAGGCAGATTTATTGCCCAGCCATTCAACCCTGTCTTGGGTTACACTTTGCAAAATCTCTATGAGATGTATGTTTTTACGAACAAATTGCACAGCCACGTGGAAGAACACCCTCTAATTTTGGTGAAGGCTGCACTGCATTCCATAGACTGAAGCACTTCCTGCACGAGGTAGGTTCTGTCATTCAAGGACTCAGCCCAGTTTACAGGATCAGAAAGGCCCTCAGCGTGCATGCAGTCATGGGAATGCTTAGAGAGAGACAAACTGCATGACAGCCATCTGCACCAGAGACAGCAGACAGGGATGGATATGGTTCACTGAATCAATCACTCAAGAACCCACTCACCTGGAACAAGTGTTGCTCTACCTACGATGGTCAGCAAATGTCAGAAGGACTGCATTCAAAACAGAACACAGGCTCCTAGCTGGTCGGTCTGCATGATAAATGATTCCTACCCTCATGCAAATGCATAAAGCCACAAAATGGAAAGATATTTCGCCAACGCAGCGCTTTCAGTGAGCAGGGCAAAGCAAAGGGACACCTGGCCCTGTGCACCAGGCTGCTCTCTCTGCAGGCTACAAACCAGAGCAAACGCTCCTTTGAGTTGACATCTGAAATTGGAGGAGGCAGCACAGGGCACCCAGTTTCAAACTGGGAGTCCCTGCCTCACTCTTTGGGACTGTCAGAGTCACTCGTACAGAACCACTCTGAATTAACCTCCCTGCTCCTCTCTGCAGGGCTTTCTGACACCACCAATCAACCCAAAGCATTCATCCTTGTCTCTGCAGATCAGCCTATTCCACAGACTAAGATTAAAAGCTTTTATGAGATCCAGATGAATTATTTCCCAGTTGATTTTGTCTCTTGTTTATCGATTCAGTAACGTGCTGAGAGCATTCATCACATTGATCAAATGTGGTCTTCCTTTGATGAATATGTGAATGCCAGTCATGCCCACCCACACGATGAGGTAGCTGCATGCATTTCCTTCGTGGCAGGCAACTAAGCTGGCATTAAAGCAGAGAAGTTGGTGCTGTGGTTTGATTTGAACACTCTCTGCATTCCACTGATGTGATTCCATCAGCTCTCCCGGGAAACACAGAATGCTTTGGGCTGGAAAGGACAGTAGTGATCGTCTCCGTAACTCGCTCCAAAAGTAATGCCTCCTTCAAAGCTCCCCTCCTCAAATGACTCTTAGAAAAGGCTCTGCAATTAGAACTGGCCAAACACGCACTGAGGGTTCTGTGATACAGACAGGCACTCCCAGTAACTGACTCACCACATTCAAGTCAAAACTCTTCTCCACCCATGTTTTTGCTTCTTGGAATTCCTCCTCCAGTTCCATGATGTACAGAGTATCTAAGGCATCTACCACCGTAGCTCCTCGAAGACCTCCTGCATTGCAAACAGAACAGTGTGATGAAGGCACTCCTTTTTGTCTCTGCATGATTCTGCAGGAGCTGAGGTAAGCAGGCATTCCTAGTTTCAATAATGGGGATGTCTCGATGGGACCCAGAGTGACCACAGCTCAGGCTGAGATCTTCTGGGAGGACCTATGAGCTCTGCTACCCAAAAGACGTTGCTCTGGAGAGGCCAATTTTCAAAGGCCTGATACTGTTCAGAAACACTACCTCCAAAGAACAGCCCAAGATCCACACTTTAAACACCAGCCATGACTGTAATCCTTGGACTTGTTTCCCAGCTCTTCTCTCAGACAAAATGTTTAGGCAATTCCAATTCTAATCTTTGCTCAGCTGCAAACCCAAATACGGCCTCTTCCTAACTCAGTTCTAAGCACGGCCCTCTTCTGAGGGAAGAGAACTGCATTTGCACTGTGCAGGAGCACCAGGACAGGACTCTGATCACTGTGTCCTGATGCAGTGCTCATTATCCGGGGCATAAAGTACTTTTGGACCACATCACGACCCAGGGTTTCCCATTAGCACAACATGCAAACCACGGTCTGAGCTGTGGGTGCCTCTGGGGATGGCACATGGAAGACAGCAGTTTGGGCTCTTGGAAGCTTTGCTGTCATCCCTCCGTGGATGCAATGCAGCAGGGCCATAGGCGTGATGTGGTTTTTATTTGGCTCACATCAGCTCCTTTGTCTCACTACCTGACTTTAAAATACCACCCCACATTCTGCCAGCAATCCCAGCCTGCCCACACCAGGCTGGCACTTCTGCAACACCTTCAGTTCTACTTCAGCTGTAGTTTTGTTTGAGAGGAAAACCCAGCTAAGGAACTACTGCAGAGAAGGGAGGAAAGCAAAGGTGAGACACGTGTCATAAATCTGAAGTCTTTGGCTTTCCTCATTAAAAAGTGACAGTGTCTGATATACATCACACCCTCACCCAAAGAAGAGCTCAGACCCACCCATTTCTTGCAGGGCTCATTTCTGCTTTCAGCACTCGTCTCCTGTGCAAAAGGCATCCTGCCTTATTTTGTTGATGTTAGAAGCCTGCAGTTTTGACACTTTTCAGCCAGTCAGCACATCATTGCTTTAATAAAAACCCAACCAAGACTTCACTGCTCAGCTACAGATTGCTGGCTTTCGGATGCTGTCTGCATGAAAAAACAGGGACTGTGGAGAAGAGATGAAGGCAGTCTCTAGAAATCCATTTATTCCTACCAGGCTTGCAGAATGTTCATCTAACTGAAGCTATCTTCCAGCATGCAATAGATGGAATCAAACAGCCGCTAGATCAACTGATGGTTACAAAAAAAGTCAACTGAGCTGAGGTTTGTGTGGTGTGCTTTCCAAAAGCAGCAGTGACAGCATAGCTGCAGTCAGAGCTCTCTTTATCAACTGCAATGGTTCTTCGGTATTAATGATTATGTATTTATATTATATGTATATATATGTAAAGAAGCAAAACAGTGTGGACACAAGCAAAGTGTTTCGAAAAGAGAAGGGCAGCACTGCTGGAGGCACAGCCTGTTACTGTGACAACTCTAATAACACTAATGGGGTCTGTTTAATTTGATGATATCCCTTCCAGGTCTCTGCTTGGACTTTGTTTCATCAGATCAGACAGAGATCATGACACAGTGTCCAATGGCTGGGACTGCACTCAGACTGCACTCAGCTGTCCAAGGACAGTGCTGTACACATCCTGGCACGTTTGTTAAATCACACACACAGCCATTGATAACAGCAGGGATATTTGCTTGCCATGCTAATTTGAGAGATGTTAAAGAAGAAACCCCTTTCCAGACTATACTTTACAATGCAATGGGTATAACCAAAGGGAAAGCAGGTTTGGAAGGAGAAGGAATCAAAACCCACTGTCACTTCTGACCTTTGCTGACACTCCCCTGCCCAGCAGCCGCTTCCATCCTCATTGCACTCCAGCTGAGAGGGTTCTGAAGTACAAACCCTCACATGCAAACCCTCCAAAGGTGCCCAGAAAAGGCAGCAATGGCATTTAATAACACTCTGTGTCTGAGTTTCTGCCTGCCTCTATGAATCTCAGGTCCTGCGTGCCAATAAAATCCCCCCACCCTGCTGATCCTGCTGCACAGCTGGCTCAGAGCGGAGCTATACCCTGCTTGGAAGAGGCAGGTGATGGCATAGCTGGTGGCCAGCAGGACAGCATGTGCCCAGCAGACAAAGCTCTGGGGTCCTCATGAGCTCCTACATTGCCCCATGAGAGCACATGTCCATCATCAATGGGGAGGAGGAACCTTTTGGTGGGACCAGGGGAAAACTGGGAGCTCAGGCAGAACACAGTGATGCTTGTGTGGGGATCGTGGTGTTTGTAACTGCAGGACTTTGCAGCATGACAGCAAGCAACAGGGGCTCTGCCTGCAGCTCCATCTCTGGGAGAACGCAGCAGCTCATGGAAGCAACACAAACGTTCATCTCTGTGGCCCCTCAAACCGAAGGAGGTCCCGTACCACCACGTCCCATGCTGTGAGCATTCGTTCTTTTATGCACGAGAAGAATGGAGACAGCCATGGAGGCAACAAGGCTGCTCTGTTCCCACTCCCACCCACCCAGGGCCATCACCATCCATCCCCTCGCTTGTGAGCACTGCCACAGAAATCACGAACAAACGTTACATTAATTAACATAACGCCCGTGAAAGGTGCAGAATGGAGCATGCTGCAGAGAGAAGGAGGCATTGTACTCACGCTGTATCCCCTGGAGCCTCTGTGGGAGCACACTGTGATGTCGGCCCAAAGGAGCCAGGCTGTTCAAGTGACACAATCTCAGAGGGGCCTTTAGGAACCACCCCTAAAGCCCACAGCAGCTCCTTCCAGTTCGGGTGCATCAGCTGAACAGGAGGTCTCAGGATCCCCTGCTCCCTCTATCCCTGACTCCTTTCTGGTGCCTGCTAGCTCAGGTGCCCATTAAAGCCACCTGCAGCAAGAGCCTGCAGGACAAAGCACACTCCCAAAGATTCAGCACGAGGTTTAACACACGCTCAGCAGAGCAGAAGGGCAATGCTTTGGAAGACACACATCAAATCTCAATGAATGGGGCTCCTGACACGTGCACAGGTTTCACCCACTTGCACATCCCACAGCCCTGCTCCTTTTTCAGGCTCCCAGCAAGGCCGTGTGGGGAAGAGAAAAGGGAACAACACCCTTCTTCTCAACGTGTAGTTTAAAGGGAGGCCATGAGAGGCAGTCAGAGGGGGAGAACACCCAGCCCACCACCTGCCAAGCATGCAGAGACTAATTACAGCCTGAAAAGCACTGCAAAGCACCAAGCTGGGGCTTACACCAACTGTGGTAACTCAACTGCTGCTGCATCTGTGAACCTCCTTACAGCTACCCATTATCAGCAAACCAAACCCACCAACTCAGGCACAAACAGACCAGTGAAACACACCCACAACAGAAACTTCACGTTTGATCATTAGCAGATTAATGAGGGTTTACACCTGACTTGGTGAAGCTCTCAAGAACCACCAGTTCCACGTGTGTACTCCAACTGAAGCGACCACATTCCACCTGCCCATGCTTACCAACCATGGCACTGCTGCTGGTTGTGCTGGGATAGGTCCAAGTGCTGCTCCCATCCCACAGCAGAGCTGCTCCATTACAAAGAGGACAGGATTAAAGTCTTTAAGAGGCGAGACAGCCTACTGTACAGAAGGCAAAGATTCACCTCTTATCAGCAGACTGTGATGGCAGCCCTGGTTTTTCTCTCCTTCAGCCTCACTGCAAGCTATGCAGAACAGCACACAGTCACATCAGAGACAGCCACAAGTTTCCATAGGGCTTCTTGCAGCCAAGGTGAAAACCTTCAGCTCAGAACAACCTCTGTCTCTACTTCTGCACCCTGCAGTGCAAAGTGAAGCACACAGTACTGCGCAGACTTAAGAGCAATTTTGTGACCAAGGAGCAGAGAGCAAAGGACAAAAGTCAGGGAAGAGGGACAGAAGTGGACTGTGAAGAAAGAAAAATGACAAATGGACTGCAGAGCACTTGCAAAAGCATCCAGGATATTTTCAATGCATTCCCTTGGCACCAGGAAATAAATTGCAGTTCTGACTGTGTTCAGAAAGTGGTTCACCTTCCCTGGCTGTGCTGCTGCTCCATCAGTTCCACCTGCTGAAGCGCTGTCTGTAAGTGAGGCAACCTCTCAGCTTGCTGGTGATGGACCCTGAGCCTCATACAGTCTTGTCAGCTGCCATCCCAAAAAAGCCCCATCGCACACCTGTAAGTGGGAGCAGGGCCTGTGGCCTATGGCTGCTCTAACAAGGTGTCAGTGACTCACTGCCAAGGGAAGAGAAGATACTTAGGCAACAGAGTGACTCACCAGCAACAAAGCATGATTCATTCACCTTCATCCTTCCTCAAAGATTCTGTATTAAGCAGGGTGGAGAACAGCAGGCCCAAGGAGAAGGGACAGCTGGGGCAGGAGCTAACACTTCAGGATCTCTCTCCAGAATTGCATAAAACACTCCTGCATGCTCTCCTCCCCAAGGCATTCCCAGCTCCAAAAAGCTCTCCCAGCTAATGGACACCGCTTTGCATTTGCACATTCAGGGAGGTCAAACAGCAGCCATTAACCAAAACAAGTGGTGGTGTGGTCCAGTGGGGCATACAGGAAAGCTGCGTAGGGGCCTCTTGTTCAGGGAACATAAGGATGGAACGGAAGATAATGGTTTTAAAGTAAAACCAGGTTGGATGGGGTCCTGGGCAGCCTGGTCTAGAGGAAGGTGTCCCTGCCAGGGGCAGAGCGGAAGCAGGTTAAAGTCCCTTCCAACCCAAACCATCCTACAATCACACTACTGTTACAAACTGTCACAGAGACAGATGGAAGCCCCAGCTAACCTCAGCATCACAACCACCCAGGAGGCAGTGCCAATGCACCAAGGCACTACAGCAAGCCAAGAAGCTAAAGAACATTGTCTCTAAAGTGCTGGAGACAGAACCCATGGGGTCCTGCCATGCCAGGTGGCACTTCATTCATTATGTAATTTCTCAGTGAAAAGAAACCAGATCCTTCATTTCCAACAAAGCCATTTAAATAAATATATATATATATCTGTACAGGAATGCGTTGTGCCAATGCTTAAAATGAACAGTACAAGTCATGAGGAAGCCATCGTGCTTCACCCTGCATATAGCAGAGTTGTATAAGTGCTACAGGAGAGGGTCAAAAAAGCTTTTTTGCTGATTTTAATCAGCAAGTTTGCAAGTGAAAGGCAAGAGTAAGAGGGGATGGAACTCAGATCAGTGCAACACAGACCCAGATCGAAAACGAAAGGTCCCGGCTCCCACTGTTCCCATGTCACGTCACATCTGTCAGAACCAAAATTAGTGCTGAAATCTTGTTAGGAATAAAAATTAGGATGCAGTTCCTACCAAGTATGACAAACCTGTTAACTATTCAGGCACAGGAGACTCCGGTCATTAGCGGCTGTTTGTTTCCACCTCTCGGAGGGTCGGCAACGCAGGGCAAAACAAGAATGAAAAGCACTGAGATCCCTTCTTCTCATCATGCTGGTGGTGAAGGCTTCAAAAGATTGAACTGGCTTTGATTAAAATCAGTGCCTTGTTAAAACAGGAGTCTGACAAGCAACCGTCTCTGAGCTCTCCTTTTCTTGTTCCTTTTGGTTCTTTTTGAGCATTGATACTGCTTGGAGACCAGACCCAACTGCTGGCATCTATCTGGAGGTTTGTGCAGGCTGGGAGCTACAGCCACACAGCATCACGAAGGATGGAAAAGACCTCTAAGATCACCCAGTCCAACCATCCACCGACCACCAATATCCCCTCACTAAACCATAGCCCTCACTCAGTCCAACACCTCGAGCACCTCCAGGGATGCTGACTCCCCCCCCAGACAGCTTCTGGGTGGCAGACAATGGCAGGACTCTCGGGGGAAGCTCCATGCA
This sequence comes from Gallus gallus, assembly GCF_016699485.2. Classification (NCBI taxonomy): domain Eukaryota; kingdom Metazoa; phylum Chordata; class Aves; order Galliformes; family Phasianidae; genus Gallus; species Gallus gallus. The sequence continues at coordinate 2,685,847 of NC_052554.1, forward strand.
GGCTTCTACACATCTCAAGGTGATCTCAGCACCAAGGCACACTGTGATCATCACAGCACAGCCCCTTGAAAATGTGCTCTGCAGTGAAGATTTACCAGCCCTCTCTGTGGGGTGCTCTGGGTCAGACACAATGAATGGCTGGGAGTTTGGCCCTTCTGAGATACCGATCTGCATTTAGGTTAGGGCTCCCTACCCACCCTGGGCCACTCTTATTACCCACTCTTATTTCTTAACCTTATATTTAAACCTGATAGCTGTAACACAGAGTAACTTTGTTTGCTTTATTTAAAGTGAACTAAATCTGAGCTACAAGGAAGCAGTAAAGAGAGAAAAAGGGGATGTGAAATTAGTTCAAGAATTAGAAATGATCTGTTTCTTATGAGCATGCTCTCATGCAAGCCTAAAAATGAAAGGTTCTTCAAGCTTTCAGACACCTCATCTTTCTGTGCTTCCCAAATAAAGCGCTGCACCTGTACTTCATGGAAGGGGGGAGAAGAAAATAAAGGTGCTTGGCATGAAAACGAATTGCTCATCACAGCAACAGCCCTTCACGTAGTTACTTCCTCCAGTGGAAGGAATGACGTAATAAGCATGTATTGCCAACTGACTGTTAAGCATTTAATACCTGGCAGCACCCAGTTTAATATTCTCCAACCACCTTTTGACATTGAGTGATGCTCCATCAACAGGTGGGACCCCATCATCAGGCAACTCCAAACTCCCCAGTGCTCAAATCAAAGTGTGTCTGCTTGTGAGCACCACGGAGGAAGAAGTGCTTTGCCTGAGCCTCAGGAATATAACTCTCAATACAGAAGAGATACTGCAAATCCACTCTCCACGTGTATTCAGTTTCCCATGGCACAGATTCTCTTGCAGGCAGACTAAGTTGGCTACAGAGAGCTCAGTGGAAAATGGAAAGCAATACTCATTCAAATGCCCCTTTGGGAAAAGGGATTCTCTCCTTTGTTTTGGCTGTTGGTGAGCCAGCAGGGATTGTTTAGGGGTAAAAAAAAAAAAGGTAATTTGACAAGCAAGGAGTAATTCTGGGTAGAACAGTTCAAGGAGGTTAAAGGGAAGATGACAGCAGCAATAGTGGTGAGCAAAACACTGCTGGTTGCTTCTCTTCTGGATGCTTGAAATTAATTTTAGGCTGGTTAAAGGTAACCTGCTTATGTATTATTTATTGCTTCGTCATATGCCTCCTTGAGGACATGCATCATTTAACATGAAGGGCCCCAACAGGCCTATTAAAATAAACACACACATTCTACCTGCAACTATTATCCATGAACTTTGGGAGATATAGGCAGCAGCTAATGAGCAGAGACTGCTAATTGATGTTAGAATTCAAAGGTGAGACACTTCATTATAATAAAAGAGAAGGTGCCCTTCTACCTTCCAATCACACAGCCCAGAAAGTGTCTATGGCAGATGCGCTGTGACAACACAAGAGGGAGATGATCAGAGCTAAGTCAAGGTAGCTCATTCCCTCAGCAGATGAGACTCATCCAGGAGAGGCTCTGCAAAGCAGACACTGCCTTTCTAGGTAAGGCTCTAAATCTTACAGTTTGGGTTTTCACCTACAGCCTAGATGAGCAAACACTGCGTCCCATTGTGTCCTCAAAGAAATGCTCTGGTCCTTCACAGAGTCCAGTTGTGAGAGCACACTTCAGAGAGATAAGAAACCGCCTTTTGCTTCAAACATGAGTTCAATAGGATTACTTGTGCTGTTCATTATGAAACTGAATGGAAAGATCTGCACCTGGACGCCTGCTTTCAGACCAGCTACAGTGAAGCTCTCATTAATGGTCATGAGCTGAGCTAGGTGAGCAAGGAAAGGATCTAAATACATACTGTGTGTGAATGCAGTGGGTCAGGAGAATGCACATGGTCCATTACCACATCTAAGTCGATGAACAGGAACACATTAAGACACTTCAACTCGGAACCATCTGTCCATATTCCCTTCTTCTCCCATGAGGAGAAAGTCACACCAACAAGATTGCAGCTGAAAGGCTCCAAACGCTCTCCACTGTCTTACAGAACAGGATTATATTTCAAGATAACCTTGAAAGCTGGGAAAATCTTCTGAAATAACCAGGATGCAATCCAATTGGAACACAAAGTGTTTCACCCAGAGGGAAGAACAACAAAGCCTAAGGAATAAATGGTTAGGCAGCACTCTGCAAGGAATGATGCCAGGACTACAGCAAATAACAAATTCAGCTCAAGTCAACGCCGTAATGTTGCAAAAGGAACAAACCTGACCTCAGGATGGGTAACTGGCGTGTGCTGCAAGTGAGACATGGAAGGGCTCTCACACTCCGCAGTGGTGGAGCCTCAGGATCCACATCAAGAAACACATGGCTCATCTGGAGAGTGTGGAGGGAAGCAAAGAGCAGGAGAGCAGGGTCAGACACCAGCACAGGTCTTAAGCACAAAGGCAAAATGGCTCTACTGAGTTCCCAACATCTGGTATCCTAGGAATGGCTTAAGAAGAGAAAAACTAAATGTTCCTTTTCATCCTGTGGTTACTCATTAAGGCGAATGGGAATTGCAGGTGAGCAGAAAACCTCATGAAGGTGCTCTCCTGGAGATGCACCAAAGTGATGCTGAAGGAAGGAAGCGCTACGTAGAATGCTTTCTGATCCACGCAAACCCCCAAAGCTATCTTGGTGACCGAGCACGTCACAGCACAATTTTGGATGTACACAGAAGTCAGGAAATTAAAAGGGCTGGTTCCCACAGCAACCAGGATGCAGCCTGCCAAGAGAGAAGGAACGTTCCAGCCTAGTCAGAAAGTGCTAATTTTAACACCTACATGGGGCAGCTTCCACTTCCAGGTGCCCAAAGAGGGCCTCAATGGGGGCAGTGCAAGTTCTCTGCTCACACCTGCAGGGAAAAGCTTGATCCTTCGTTTCCTTGATCTTGAATTATCGGCTCCTGCTTGCAGAAAACAGCCCAGATTTGAGTTTGGAAATCAAGATATTGCACAGACAGATGATGGCTGATGGGAAGGGCATCACCTGCAACGCCGTGCTCATGGACCACGCTACACTGCAGTGCTCACTAACTGGTGCCTTCCTATCCTCCAGCTCCACGAAGAAATGGTATTCCTATGTAATCAGATACTCAAGTAAAAGCACTATGGCTAGAATTAAGCATAAGTTAGGTGTTCTTAACTGTGTGGCTCTATCAGAGCAAAGATATTCTGAGCACGTTTAGATTAGTATGGAAACAATCTCTGCCTTTAGAACTCTCTCCTGAAACACCTTTATTTTCCAGCACTGATCTTTTTCTCATTGTTTCTATTGGGAGCTGCAAATACAGTGTCAGGGTGTAGGGTTGGGCTTTTTTTTTTTGGATAATAAAACATCACAAAGGAGGATGAATGATTTTACAAAGCCCCGAAAATCCTCCCAGTTTTTGCACACTGATGCCTCCAGCAAAGGCTAAGCGGTTTTCCTGAGCTTACAAAAAGAAATTCTCCCTGGAGAGGAGAACAATCTCGAGGGCTGAAAGAGCCTGTTTCAAACTTACAAAGGTCCTCAAATGAGAAATGCCCACCCCAACACATAGAGCCAACCCTGAGAACACTGCAACCTGAAAGCTGATGCCCTATGGGATGGTGTAACATCTGCTGATCAAGAGAGGTAAGTAAGAGACTTCCCTCGTCCCAGAAGGCAGCAGAGATGAAAAAGTAGTAATAGCAGAAATGAGAACTTGGCACAATTAGAGAGAAGGAATTTCTGTGGCAGAAACCATTTTAAATGCAATCTCCTGAAGGCAAACAGAAAGCTGTCGAAGTTTAGCAGTAATCCAGATGAGGAACCAATGAGATCGGCAATGAAGGTGGTGAGAAACTTCAGCAACAGCACGAGAAAGTGTGTGATAAAGCAGTTCAGTTTGAAGTGGGAAATCCAACACAGCACAGCCAGGTCTGAACCTGTCTGATCTCTGCAGAATTTTCAAGAGTGAATTAAAAACAAAGGAAACAAATGGTTTTTCTGCCACACATTTTAGAGCTATCCATTCCCTCTGAATGAATGAGGAAAAACCAAACACAGGAGGATAAGATAAAGCCAGAAGTCTCTGGATACTTCAGACATAAAGAGATGCCACTGAAAACACAGCTTTTAACTTTTAACTCATTCTGCTCCTGGTGGCAATGTGTCTGCAGGTGGTTTTGTGTCTGCAGCAGGAATTACATGCAGTACCTAACAATGAGTGGTAGCAAGAAGGCTAAACCCCCTCAGCACCTCTGCAAGACGTGTTCTTTCCAAAGCAGAGGAGCTGCAATGTTTGTATTCAATGCTGTATAACCCACATCATCACCCAGCTGGCACAGAAGGGTGCCATGGAAATACCTGGGCTGGATGCTGGATGGCAGCTCAAGCCAGCTGGAAGGGCCAACCCCCACACTGCATTTGCTGTAGGGTTGCCACCAACACCTCTGTAACCTGGACAAGCAGCAGGGCAGGCCAGTGACGCACACTCTCAGCCGGCCGCCTTTTAATCACACGCTCAATAACTCTGCAGATGAGACAATTATTTCTGCATAATTAATGCCTGGATCGAGGCGCAAACAACACATACACGGGCAGCATTAAAAACGAGCCTAAAGACAAGCTCATTGTGTCCTTAAATATGTTCCCCACTGAGTGAAAAAAGGAGAAAACAAACAAGAATTTGTCCCAGCCCATCCATGCAGTGAGAGGGTCGTTGGATCCACAGCTCCTCTGTGCTCCTCTGTGCTCCTCAGCACCTGGAAGAGAGGGCCCAAAGGATGCTCTCTAAGCACAACAGGGAGGATTTTCTCCCTCCTGTCTTTATTTGCTGCTCTAGTGGCTGTTTTTCCTATTTTTTGTTGTTTCCTCATCCTCCCTTCTGCTGCTCTCACAGATCCCGAGACACTGCCCTACTTTTAGGCCTCATTAAACTCCAAACTATGCTCGGGGTCAATGGGAAGTTCATTAAATTCGTGAAGGAGCACGGGATGATTAACGGTTTTACTGAGGTAATGTGAACTTCGTTCCATTTCTCACCAAAGACAGGCTGAGACCAAACCTTTGCCATCCAAACTCTGCAGCTGTTTTCATATCCAAAGAGCTGAAGAGGGACTGCAGATGCAAACGCAGATACAGGAACATGCATCTGTGCTTTGCATCTTAGGCCAGGACTCTTCCCCCAAGTTTGCTTTTGTTTTCTAAGACTGAAATCTCAGTCTTCAGCTCTGAAGAGACTTGAATCTATTTGGTTCAAATCTGAACACAGCAAAGCAGATCTGGTCGGCATCAGCCCCAGCATAAGGATGCCAATAGCAAAGGTGTTTGAAGAAGCCCACAGGACACGATGTGACATTAATAGTGCTTTTGTTTTTCTCCTGTTCCAACTTTTCAAACGAGCATTTCAAGCTGTAATAAACATGTAAAAGCTTTCACTATTTTTGTCTGTTTTGTCTTCAAGCTCCTTCAGGAATTTTGACAAGCTTACCAGAAAGAAGCTGCAAAGTGCTTAACAAAGTGCTGAAGTTAATGCAAATTCTCAACTCCGGGTATTCTTGGGGTGGAAAAAGAGGAAGGGAAAGGAAGAACAAACCCAAATCACTTCTCCTGACAGAAGTGAGACTATGTAAGTGCAGTATCTGGGCACATGCAGCCTGTGCAACACAGAGCTCACTTCCCAAACAGCTTCCATGCAACTGACAGACACCACAACCAGATGTAATTAACTCTTCTGGTATCTCTGCAGGAACGAAAGAGACAAATGCCTCATCTGTGGCAACAGAAGGACTTGATAGTGGTGCCACAAGCAGAACCCACAGGTTTCTCTTCCCAAAGCTGTGGTTGAACTGCAAGGCAGCCCTTCCTCTGCCATCTCCACCAGGGGATCTCCTTGGCCAAGCAGCACTGCTGCTCTTCAAGGTTATGAACACCGTGGGAGACACATGAAACTGTTTCCCCCTTCAAACATCCACTCACACATCTCAAGCTCCCCTAAGCTAATGAGGCTCCTACAGAAGGCTGCATGTCATACAACCCACATTAGAGAAGGGCTGGGACACCTGGAGAGCATCACGTCAGAATGAGCATGAGAACAGCACTGCAATTATGCAAGTGGCTCACAAAGAAAAAAAGTACTTTGCTGAAGAGTAGAATTATGCAAGTAACCACATGCCTTAAATATTCATTCACTTATTCAATATTTCATGGGATTCACATCTTGCTCAGCAGTGGAGCAATGACAGAAGAAATGCTCAGCTTGGTCAGGTCCTGATGTGTATAAACTTAAGCAAACAGCAGCACTGACAGATTTGGACCGACTTTATGTTTTAATAAACATACAGCTTGGTTTTAACATTACTCCTGGATGTGTTTGGTGCCAGATCTGCACACAGAGATGACACAGGTTGCTTATAGGAAGGAGATTGCCAGCAAGAAGGCATGGGTAGGGAACTCCTAGGAGCATCACTGCATAAAAACGGAAGAAGAAAGATCAAATCTGTTGCAGACACCTCACTGCACTGCTGAGAAAGGAGTGACGTGGACGTGTGACCTTAAAAATGAGACAAGTTCACATTGAAATGGATGCAGAACTCACCAAACATGTTACCAATGTGGCCATTCTTAGTCAGGGGTCGCAGCTCATTCTTGCCAAGCGCGTACTGCTTGTAGTTATCCCAAGCGAATTTCATCATCTGCAAAAACAAAACCCGAATTATAGCACTGAATTAAAAGTTTTCAGAACTTCACTTCTGGGAAGGGATGATATTTTCCCAGATGCTGCTGGAACTGGCAGCCGACGGCTCGTTAATTATAACATCCTTAATCCACGTGGGACACCGAATGAATAGGGCTGCATTCAGCACTGGACTGAGCAGTCTCAAACTCAGCTCTCCTGGTGCATTTCTGAAGCACTGCAGTGTTAAACACACCAAGAGCCTGCTTTTACCCCATGCCATTCAAACCAAGCAGGAATTTAGGAAACGTGCCTCAGGCTCTAAATGACCAGTACCTACTGGAGGAGCACTGGTGTTTTGGAATGGTAATTCAGATGGGCTAAAAATGTAAGGCTGAACCTGATGTACACCTAAATACAGAGGTGTTCATTTCTGAGTTCTCACATTTCTTTATGATATTGATAACAAAAGTCAATTGAAGTGTAAACCCACCCACTCACCTGACAGCGGTGACACGTACAGCTTTGGCAAAGAGGGACACAATGTGTTCAATACCGAGCAAGCAGAAAAAGAAAATGGTTTTTAAGGACTGCAGAGCAGCTTTCCTTCTATTAACAGAGCACCTTCACAAGGAAGAAAGGGGAGATCCAGGGCGTTTGGGCATCTCCCTATCAAAACTCAGAAGTGCTTTCTTACCAGAGGCCTGCAGATGGGCTGGGTGTTTTCTGAGGACCCCTTCCAACTCAAGCAATTCCTTCTGGGCTGTATGAGCCATCCTGCCCACGCTCAGCACATGAACCTTCCCAGGAGGACTGCAAGGTTTGCGTGCGTTCCAACACACGCACCAGCACAGCTTTTCCTCTCCTCCTGCCCCTTTGGCTCCATCTCGTTGGAAAAAATTAAACCTCTCTTCAGCTAGGAAAGACTGGGATTTGTCAGCTTCTAAGGAGTGCTTCAAATAAAGCTCCCTTTTATAACACACAGCCCAGCTCTGAGCAAGTTCAGCCCCAGCACCTCAGTGACCCACGTACCCCCTGATTCAGATAGCAAAGGGAAGAAGGCAGCTTCAGAAAATCAACTACATTCTTCTCCAGCATCGCTCAACAAAGTTGAAGAGTCCTCCAAAATCCTTCAGGCAAACGGGAAACGTGAGAGAACACAACAGTTTAAAACAAACCTTGGAGTGATGCTGCCCAGCAGCTTTAACAGCACTTACTGCTTTATCTCAGGACCAGAACACACAGGTTACTTCGGTCTGAGGTTCCTACTGTCATTTCAGCTCTTGCTTTTGTCCTCCTCTCTGGCTGCGAGCTCTACAAACCCAACACAGCCTCAGGCACAGCCCTCCCTCATCAGCACACACACAACGCTCATCTCCAGGTTTCATAGCAGAATTCCACCCAGCTGGTCACATGAACCCATGGAAAGCGTGCACTGATGGATAACATTCAGACACACACACCGCCAGGAGAAGGAATGGGGGACAAACCACATCAGCCTGGGCTCTGAGCACTCACTGGGGGTCAATCAGTTGCTCACATTCACTGTCCTGAGGACAAGTAATGATAGGGGAAGGAAGAAACCCTTCATAAAATGCATTTGAAAATACACCAACCATCTGCCTTGGGATATTCATTTCATTTCCTATAGATCTGATTGGCTTTTTTTTTTTTCTCCCAGTGGCAGCACTACTCTAAATGGGGAGTTTTCTTTCCTTACTGTGATAACAGAACCAATGTGGTAAGGAACCCCGGACTCACAGCTTCACACTGCAGCTCTCTGCAGGAAGGCTGTTTTGTTCTTTTTCTCATAGAAATGACTGACAGGGTTTGCACACAAGAAAGGAAATAGGTGGGCAACCTTTTTGGGTCATTTCTCTTCTAAATCACAGCCTAGGAAGGACTCACCCTTCCTGCACATGGACAGGATGTGAAAATGACTACTTTGCTGCACAGAGCTGCTCACACTGTAATCCTGAGTCAGCATCATTTTAAGCCAAGTAGGAAATCTCAAGTTATTTCCTTCCCTCCCCAGTTCTAACCCCTCCATTTGAGAAGGTCAGAAGGCTCTTCCTCAAAGCACACAAGAAGCCCAAGCTGCATTTTTCAGGATGGTACAAAAAGTCCCACTGTGAAATGGTTCCCTGGGCTGTGTTGGCTGTAGTGCCTTCAACCTTCCTGCCCTGTTCTGTCCTGCACTGCTGATCAGACACACAGAGATGGATGAGGCTGGATGTGCCGCCTACTCGTACTAAAGGGCTGTCAGCTCTCCTTTGCTCACTGCCTTTTAACCCCACGGACTGCAGAGGCAAAGATGCACAACACGGCGCTTTCATTTTCCAGGATCCAGCTTTCGCTTTGCTAGCAAAGTGATCCAGAAGCAGCAATTGGAGAAGTTAAAAAGCACAAAAGCATCCGTGCCATTCTGCTCCTCCTGCTTTCTGCGGCTGTCTTTCCATTCCAAATTCAGGAACACATCTTCCAAACCACCAAAGAGATCCACCACGTTTCTAGAAGTGGGGACTTCACGTTCCTAAGCTGCATGGGGGACTGAGATGTACTTTGCAGGATTTTTTTCCTCTAAGCACCAAGCTGAACCAGAAGGGGATGGAGCTGAGATGTGCAAGATGGAAAACTGCACGCTACATCCACATAAACAAGGCATATTTTATGCCATTCTGATCACGATAGATCACCACACATCAGCATTAACATGATGCCATTTTAGATGTGAGAAATGGCACCAGAACCACGAAAATCACAGAGAAAGATCTGTAATTTCAGGCTCTGTTCTTACCGTGCTGTCTGCCATCTAGCAGGCAGCAGTCCCAGCTTTGAGCTGATTTATAGCAGACGCTTCCAGAATCATCAGAGAATGGCTGGGGGTGGAAGAGACCTCCAAAGATCACCCTGTGCCAACCCCCAGCTCTAGGCAGACACCTTCCATTAGGTTGCTTATCCAACCTGGCCCTGAACACTTCCAGAGATGGGCAGCCTGCTCCAGCATCACACCATCCTCACAGAGAGGAGTTTCTTCCCCACATCCAACCTAAACCAACCCTCTTTCAGCTTTTTTTCCCCTCTCTGCAGCTGCAGGAACACCAGCTGTCACATCAGCTCCAAAACCAGGACCTGCTCTTTCCTATCTCCTTCCCAGCTGCCCCACAGCCCTGCTCAAACCCAGACCCTCTCAACTGCTATAGATGTTGAATAGTTTCCCCAGCTGGGTTAAATAGAGAACGGGACAGATGACAACAGACAGATTCATAGAATCCTTATAGTGGGAATGGACCTCTAACAGCCATCTAGTTCAACTCCCTTGCCATGAGCAGGGACATCCACAGCCCTATTAGGTTGCTCAGAGCACATCCAGCCTACCCTTGAAAGTCTCCAGGGACCACTTTTATCTGCTGCTTTTTCAGTATTACTTCAGAGTTTAAAATATCCATATAAAAACCACGTCAGAACGTTAGAAGGCAGCGAGATTTTATCTGCAAATCTGCAACAAAGCTGAGCAACCTCTCAGACAGCTGCTTTTGCCATCGTTCTGCCCAGCCTTTCCTTAAACACAAGGTATAACCTCACACATCCATACCCAGAGCCCCAGCCTGAGCACACGACTGCAGCCAGGTGCTCCAGCTCCTCCTCACAGCTTCTACAACACAACCCCAACCCTTCTCCACCAAGGGACATTTGTCTGCCTATCGTTTCGTGTTAGATGCTAAACAGGTATTTCTATGTTATTTGCTGTAGTCAGGACAAAGGCAAGGCCAGCAAGGCTGCTCTGCACTGGAAGAAAGGGAGAACAGCACAGAGTAGCCCAGTGCTGTTACTGTCAGCAACAAGGACAGAAATAGAACTCAAGAGTCTCTTCCTGACGCACAGCCCCTGCTAGGGAAGCTGAATGAGAGAGAGAACAGAAAAGCAGAATCAAACTAGCTCCCAATTAAACCCTTAATGCAACTAGATTTAACCCTGTCAAGAGGGAAAAAAAAATAATCATTTGATGGGTCTATCTCAGGCATTAAGACCCAGCTGGATCCAGCTGCATCTAAATCTGGAAGCATCTCAGCAAGAGCAGCTGATTCTGCAGTTACAGTTCCTTAACGAGATGCTGGGCTGTAAGAGGATGACAGTGGGTGTGAAAACAAATTTGCAAGCCTGGACCAAAGCAAAGGGCACTGTACAGAGAGGAGAAAACCTGTAGTCTCATCTTCTGCACTTCACACAACCAAAGCTTGTAAGGAGGTCCATCAGAAACAAAAGTTACTTGTGCTCTTGACCCCTCCAATACCACCAGCTTATCTCCTCCAAGCTTCTACGACAGCTCAAACACATGATATTCCAGTGCAATCAAAGCTGCTGTTGTAATAACAAAAGCAAACTCTGTTTACGAGAGTGAATAGTGATAGGACAAGGGGGAATGGTCTTAAACTGAGACAGGGGAGGTTTAGGTTGGATATTAGGAGGGAGATTTTCACCCAGAGGGTGGTGACGCACTGAACAGGTTGCCCAAGGAGGCTGTGGATGCCCCATCCCTGCAGGCATTCAAGGCCAGGCTGGATGTGGCTCTGGGCAGCCTGGGCTGCTGGTTGGCGACCCTGCACATAGCAGGGGGTTGGAACTGATGAGCACTGTGGTTCTTTTCAACCCAGGCCATTCTATGATTCTATGAAAAACAGCAGTGATAAAGATGCCTCTGGCCCTACGCTTAGGCTGCTACTCGGGCCCTTGCTGTCACGATGTTCACAGAACTTGCATGAGATTGCACTCTGTGATGTACAGTTTGCACCCAGAGGAATCAACTCTTAGCTGTGCCCATCTGGAGCACTACAAAACGCTTTCAGAGGAGGAAGATAGCAGAACGCATAGAAGTAACAGCAGAAAGCAGGACATCCATTACCAAGAGGGTGTTTTCAATTGTGAGAACATACCTATGAGCCACACCACACTGTGCAATGCCTCCCTGTGATGCCAGGCTCAGGAATTACTGCCTGTGCTGCTGTTTCCAAGAGGAGAGGTGCCATGTATCCAGTGAACACACACAGACTTTCATGCACAAAGAGGCACAGCAAGTAAATGTTTTGCCCAGCACTGCTGCAACGTCAGAAACCATTACCTTTCCAGGCTAATGTGATGCTTCACCTCACAAGCTTATTTTGCTAACAGTCACGTATCAGGAGATGTCTGTCAAACACACGATTATTTCCACTGCTGCTGCTGGGGTGGATGCACAGAGGCAGGCAGCTAGAACCCAAAAGTGAGCAACGTGCTTTGTGTGATGCTGTGACTTGTGTTTCTTTTATAACTCTAGGTTGGACAGTTTGGTAATGGCTTTTCATAGTGACTACTACTTCACTCCAGCATGCTTTAAGGAATACCTGAGCAACGAGTTAGGCAGTAATTGTACTTCTACAAATGTCACCTTGAAGTTCCCCTCCGGAGTTCTGTGCCTGCAGTACGAGTCATGCAGGAGCCCCCCAGCTCTGTGCTGTACCCGCAGGCTGCCTTAAGGCTTCCTACATCTCAAGTTCATCCCTTCACGCACACACAGTCTTCCTAAATCCCAGTTACACACAAAGCCTACAAATTCTCTTCAGAAGTGACCAACATTCCAGATGGATTATGTACAACGAGCAGCTGAACCAAGCCAGAATCCATCTGCTGCTCACCAAGTACCCCCACATTCACAGGCAAGGTGGGTGGAACCACAAACACTGAGCAAGATTGCCTTTCCAGACATGCATTATGACAAGGCAAGCCATTTTCACGTTCCCTAAAGACACCATCTGAAAGAGATTCTCATTTCTGGAGAGCCGGAGCCCAAGGGGATGCTCTAAAAGATGCTGTTGCCATCACTAATCAAAAATGGGCAGATTGCAAGGGAAAAAAAATGGCAGGGACCATTGTATTTTCTTTCTAGAAGGAAAATAATACATCAAACAGAAAAAAAACCCAACACAGCCCTAGAAGGTATTGGGCCTGTCTGTTGGACAGCCTGGGGGACAGATGTCAAACAGATGACTTACAAAAAGAAACAGAAGATACAAGGCTTTGTACTCCTGAGCCTTGGATGTGCGACCACAACAGGCATGTTTTGTTGGTATGGAATATAACTGCCACCAGAATGAATGAAGGGGGCCGGAATCTGTGCATAAATCTGCCCCTGAGCCATACTGAAGTCAGTCAATAAAGCCTTCCTTGCCCACAGCAAAAATATCCATATAGTCGCTATGGAGCACGGCTATGAAAATTACAGTGCACCAGAAGGCTCTGAAATCAGCAGCCCAGAGCTTTAGTGCAGCTGAAGCCAACGTTTCCAAAGTGTTTTCATATGTAAAAAGGGAAGCCCACCCTCACAATTAAACAGATCCTCTCCCGGGAAGAGGAGACTCTCAGCCTGGGACACAACAAAACGCTTCTGGACAGGAGGGAGGTGGAGGTCAGCATAGGGAGCCAGGTGATGGATGAGGAGCTACGAGATATGGTTTGGTGGCCTGTGGTAGCAATGGTAATGGGAGGACGGTTGGACCAGGTGATCCTATATGTCCTTTCCAACCGTGAGATTCTAAGATTCTATGTGATAAACAGAACTGATTTACACCACAGCTTGAAGTGCAGTCTTAGCCAACGACAATCTGAAACAACTGAACCTCTCACATCTTTTAATCAGGAAACGCAAATCACAGCTTTGAATGGAGCTTTGATCCACGCTCTAAGAAAGGAGTCCTTCTACACTGGGGGGAGGAAAAAAAAAAACCAAAGGTTAGCACAGTCACAGGTTTCACTCAATGGCTCAACACACATTTCATTCTTTCCATTTCAGGACCAAGTATTTGATCTTTCCTCCCAGCACCGCAAACTGTGAATTGCTTGACACGTGAATGAGTCAGGAGCCCAAAAAGCACAGAGTCATAAGCAGATGAGAGAGTTGAAGGAGGAAAGAAAAAAACCAAAGAGTAAAGACAACCAAGAGGTACCCTGCATCACTGCACACGATCTTCTGCATTGGCAGAACTGACACAGGGAGCAGAAATGTGTTTGAAAACTGTCTTCGTCTCAGCCCAACCACTGGAAATAGGAGAGAAGGGGGAAGTGCAGAGCTGCTGGCACACCTGGTGCTGTATCTCACTATGGGATGGCTTAACAGGAGAGACTGGGAGGAGGGGTTGAGTTTCACCATCTCTTGCTTGTTCACCTGCTGTCCATCTGTCTTTGCAGTCCTTGCTCAGAGGGACAGATTGAAGTGTTGCTGTCCCCTTCCCCTTTGAAGAGCTACTTGTGATTAGAACTTCTGAAGAGAGGAACAGAGCAATTCTTAAGCATTAAGTAGTCAGTGGAGATTAGTTCAATGATTTATCAAAGCTAATAGCTAATAAAACGTACGAGGAAGTCAGTCTCAGCCTTCCTATAGCCTCTTGTACAAAAGTACTTGCAGAAATTCTTGAACCACGGCATCAAGTTTATTAGCCAGAAGCTGATAAACTCCTTCAAGAGACCCTCAGTCAACAATAAATCACACAAATGAGCTTGCAAGGACTGGGTCTTTAATAGAAACGGAGTTGGTGGTGTGGATGTTAGAATGCTGCTGGCAGGATGAAGAGGACCCACTTTGACATAGCCTCCCATCACCAGAGGGACCAGGACTTGGCCCCAGCACCATTCCAACACTGCCTCAGACAGCTGTCACATGAGCATCATTAACCCAGCAGGCAACGACTTCCTGGTCGATGGAAGGCTCACAACACTCAGAACAAATGTCTGATACATAAGATAATCAAACACGATTAAGGCATTTCAGGACTGAGGAATCTTAACGTGGTAAGTAAGGCCTTCAAGAAAGCCAAAACAGCACCAAAAAAAATCACGTTAATGCAATTAGAGAAATCAACCTGTTCTGAAGCACAGCTTGCACAGACACTATTATGGCTCCAACTCTAAGCACAGGCTGCTCAGAGCCATCCTGCTCCATAAATGTGTGGGAGTTCGGTCACTGATTGCTGCAGCAAGCAGATGCTCTTAGAGAGGAGACGTCCTCTGGGAGGTACTGACCATACAGCCTCACTCCATGCAAGTATGCAAGTGCTGCTGGTGCAAGAAATGCTGTAGAATTTCTGAATCTCTTCCATCAATTACTCTTTGCAGCTTTCCTCTCGCATCACTCTACATGCTAATAACCAAAAGGAAAAGCACAGCAGCTGAAGGAGCACCTGACAGCAACACATTGCCCTCTTTTACGTTCTTTGGTGGTGAAGAACGGAGCGCTCCTCAGGACTGTCAGAACCACACAACGGGAAGGCAGCAAACCAACAGCAAATCACTTTGCACCAAAATCCAAGTCCTGAGAACGTTGCTATTTTTGTCAGTTACCTCTAGTGACAAACTGTCAAGATATTTGCATTTAGAAGACTGATCTACCTTAGTATGTGCCTGCTAATCTGCAGTGATGTAGAATAACTGCGTGCATGGGCTCTGACAGCCTTCTCTCCCCTGGGATCTGATTATCAAAAGCAAACACATCTTTAGAGCAGCGTTAAAAGAGGCCAGCAGACAGCAAGGGGAGGCAAAGGCAGGTGGAGACAAGAGGAAAAGCCAGGATGAAAGGAATTGCTGCGTAAAACAAATGGGTTTCAGTGCTACCAATCCTGGAGGATAATGAGGCGTGTGTCAAACCTCAGAGCACTACTCCAGGGGAGGAGCAGGGAAACTGACTGAATTTGGCATATCCCCCTATTTAAAAGGGACAAAGGACAGTGGCAGGCCCTTTTGTACCTGAAGAGTAAAAGAACCATCGAGTCTACTTCACCACTCACGTTTTTTCCTCCATCCTCATGTCTGGAAGAAGGCCAGCTTGTTCCACCTCATCCACGGACACTTTCTGGTCCAGCTGCTTGCAGTGGTTGCTCTTAAGCACTAGATGGTATTAACAGGGTTGGTATAAAAATACTTTACAGTAATGCTGTTCTCTCTCCCCACTGCTTCCTCACCTATGAGACGCACAGGAGCACGACTGCGGGAAGCAGCCTGTTCTGCTTCATCCATCATCAGCAAAACTGTCAGCTCAGCTCCAACAGCAAAACCTTTATTACTTGTTATGATGCGAAAGGCAGAAACCACACAGTATGATTTTCCCAGATCTGAGGCCGAGTTTGCAGTAGCAGCAGTTGGAGGGGAAATCGTTCTGACTTTTCACTGAAGCAATTTGATCTGAAAATTGTTGAGAGTGAATAAATATGGAATCCCACTGTGGCGTTTTTGCAGTCGCTTTCTGACTACAAACAGCCTGTTGTTGTTGTTGTCTTTTGAATACCAGTTATTAGCTGCTTTTTGGCACGTGCTATTGACACGTATGACATACTATTCCCCCTGAAGCCATGCACGACTGATTGCACAACTAATACATTTGCAGGCATCAGTTCAAGAGGTGAATAATCAAAGGCCTCTTTAAAGTTTCCCTGCCTCCAATGTGGGGAGATGGTTATGTGCTCCTATTGAAGTTCTGTGCAAGAAGTCTGAGTGCCCACCATGCTCAGCTGCCCACAGTAACACACAGCTGCACCTCCCAGGCAATCCTCCAGCTGACCAACGACCTCTTGGAGAAAACAGCCTATGCAACACAGGTGCTTTTGTTTTCCTTCTCAGGAAAACAGCTGCTCATCGATGCCACACTTGTTTTTAACAAGACAAATTGAACCTAAGAAGCACTCTGCTAAGTTACCCTCCAGTGCAAATGAGAACACTTGCACGCACATGTCAGCTCAGCTAATTGCAGTACTTTCTCCTAACAGGCTTCAGCACCTCATTTAAACTTACTAATCTACTTCCTCACCATTCTGTACGACTATTAAAACACAGCACTCAAAGCACGGAGTCAAAGAGGATACGTACCCCCTATTCAGACTCAATCTGCAGACAGCTCTGCTGCTCCTGCTGCTGCCTAGAGCTCTCCCAGACAGCAGCCAAGCAGAAGATGCTGCAGAGGTGAATTTTACACTCCAGACAGCATTATATTTTAAGCAGAAGAAAATCTAGCAGTAACACATTCGTTGGCAGTTTACACATAGCCTCAACACTACAACCACATCCTCTTCTTTGGTAGAGCACCAAGAAGTTTAGCTGTGGGGTGGTGAGGAGGACATTCTTGAATCACGCCATTATCCAGGTTGGAAAAGACCCTTAAGATCATCAAATCCAACCATCACCCAATGCTACCCAGTCTGTTAAACCATATCCCTGAACACCACGGCCACACATCTCTTGGGTGGGCTCCAGTACCTCTCTGGGCAGCCTGTTCCAACACCTGAGCACCCATTCTGCAAAGAAATCCTTCCCGATACCCAAAGCAAACCTCCCCTGATGCAATCTCAGGCTGTTTCCTTGGGTCTTGCCAAATGAGAAAAGGGACCAAACCTCTCCTTGCTACAGTACTGATGAATTCCCAGGACCTCTCCTTGCGTCACAGCTTTGTGCCTGTCCATGATTTTGATTTATAACAACATGTTCTGGAGACGGTAACCTAACGTGTGCTTTTTTTGCCATCAATTACCCTGCCCCTCCAACACAGAACTGCTCTTCCAGCAAGCTGGACACATTTCCTGCATATTTCCTGTGCCCAAAGCTTCATCATCACATTTCATTTCCTCCTGAAGAAACACTATCAGAATACCTTTAATCACTGAGTTTTTATCTTAATCACATGTGTGCGTGGCCGCACTCTTCAGTTCAACGGACTAGAATAACCTGATGGAAGTTTTCAGTAGCCTTATGCCTGTTCATCTCAAGCCAGAATGGGAGTGCTGGAATTGGATATCGGTAAGGAATCTACAGAGGAAAGAGAAACAGAAACAAGCATGCATTTATCACTTCCTTTTTTTTCCCCCAACTGTGGTGAAAAAAAATGGAATCTATAGTTCTTGGTTAACTGGGTCACGGATTGCAGTGCAATGTCTGTAAGGCTGCCAGGCTTTTACGCACCAAATGTGGGCACGGGGCCAAGCTCTCCCCTCCATCACACCCACGTCACCCTGCTGACGATGGCACCAGCCTCGTCGGGGTCTGAACGACCACCAAGCAGTGCCCTGAGGACAACAACACCTGTACCAAGCGACAGAACAGCCTACAGGACAGTCAGCCTCAAGCCTTATTGAATCACAGAACGTCTGAGGTTGGAGGGAACCTTAAAGATCATCCAATTCCAACCCCTGCCATGGGCTGGGTGCACCCCACCAGCTCAGGCTGCCCAGGATCCCATCCAACGTGGCCTTGAGTGCCTCTGGGATGGGGCATCCACAGCTCTGGGTAGCAGTGCCAGTGCCTCACCGTCCTCTAAGTAAGGAATTTCTTCCTAACATCTAACCAAAATCTCCCCTCTTTCAGTTTAAAGCCATTCTCACTTGTCCTGTCACTGCCAGACTGTGTAAGTCAGTCTCCCTCCTGCTTGTACTCCTTCCAGCGTTGAAGAGGCCACAGCGACGTCTCCCTACAGCCTCCTCCAAGCTAAACAAGCCCAACTTCCTCAGCCCAACTCCCTCAGCCTTCCTTCATAGGAGGTGCTCCAGCCCTCTGATCATCTTCCTGGCATCCTCTGGACCCACTCCAACAGCTCCATATCCCTCCTGTGCTGGGGGCCCAGAAATGGGTGCAGTACTGCAGATGGGGCCTCACGAGGGCAGAGCAGAGGGTAAATCCCCCCCCTGCCCACTGCCACCCCTCTGCTGACGCAGCTCAGAGTACTGTCAGCCTTCCGGGCTGCAAGCACACACTGCTGGCTCACATCCAGCTTTCCCCCCACCAGAACCCCCCCATCCTTCTCCGCAGGGCTGCTCTCAAGGAGCTCATCTCCCAGTAAAGCCTCCTCTCCGTGACCACGAAGGCACATCCATCTGTACATCCCCACAGCCGGGCACAGTTCCATCATCTCCCACCAGCTTTCACGTTTTCAAACACCACATCTCGGGTGGGAACCTCTTCAACAACCACACAGGCATGTTTCATTTTTCCCCCTGAATAACACTACAGCTTGAAATCTCCCTTTTGCCTGAATTCAGTGCTTTCCAGCCCCACGCTATTACTCTACCCTAAGACCGAGAGGTGTGCGTGTGTATGCAAACATCACACCTGCCAACATGCCACGGGAGCAGCCCACGGGCAGAGGTGCTCCCTTAACTCATCATCCTCCCTGGATGGAGGTAGGGAAGAAGGAAGAAGGGAGAGGTGAGGAGATGGGGCATGGATTTGGAACTGCAAGGAAACGAGATGTGAGGAGTGCGGGCTGACAAGGGGCGATTAGGAGAGGACTGTGAGGGGATGGATGGAGTGACTGAGAGGGGCAGGGCTGTGAGTGGGACAACACAGCTGTGAGGTGAGGAGGAGGGGGAGGAAGGCTGTGAGGGTGCCCATGGAGGGGGGACGAGGGGAAGGAGCCAGCACAGGGCTATGAGGTGAGGGCAGGGCTGGGGTATGAGGCTGCGAGGAGGGCGGTTCGTTCGGTCCTCACCTCTTTGATCTTCATCTTTCGGGCTCGGGTATCGGGGTCCTGGTCGGGCCGCCCGCCCCGCACCGGGTGCCGAAGGCTTTGGCGGAACCGCTCGTAGTCGAAGTGGAACGGAGCTCTGGACTCGCGGGGAGCCCCGGTGCCGACCTCGGCCGGGCGTTCGCCATCGGGTCCCTGCGGGCGGGATGCCGGGGCCGTGTGTGCCGCCGGGGCGGCGTTGCGGGCGCGGAGCTTCTCCCGAAGGCGGCGCGGGGCGGCGGGGCTGGCGTGGCGGGGCTCGGCGGCGGCGGGCGGGCTGCGGGGCAGCTCGGTGTCCCGCGTGGATGACGACGATGAGGAGGAGGACGAAGAGGTGGCCCGGCGGGGCAGGAAGAGGCGTTTGAAACGAGAAGAGTCAGGCAGGAGGAAAAGGGCCCCGAAACACAGCGTGAGCAGGCCCGAGAGGAAGAGCAGGAAAAGGAACTTCTGCGGCAGCCGCAGCCCCAACGCCGCCGGCCAGCCCGGCATCCCCGGCAGCTTCCGCGGCAGCACCATGGGGCGGCGGATCGCGGCCGACGGGTGGGACCCTCCGCCACCACCACCGCCGCCGCCGCAGCGAAGGGCTCAGGGACGCGGCGCCGCCTTCACGGGGCCGCACGTGGGTGGGTGCGGGGAGCGATGCGCCGCGGGGCTCCGCCGCTGCCCTGAGGTCCTGCGGGCCGGCGGGCGCTGCGGGGAGGGGCGGCGGCGCTGCCCGAGAGGTCGGCGGGGCGCGGAGCGGCGGCTCAGGGTCCCCCCGCCCGGCATGAAGGCGGCGGGCAGCGCATCCCGGGGCGGGCGCCGGACGGCGGCTTCCAGGCTCGGCTCACGGAGAGGTGCCGGGCAGGCGCGATCCCGTCCGTTCAGGCGGTGGGTTCATGCTGCGGCATTTCTGCGGGGAGGAGAGGGGGAAGAGCGTAAGAGCGCGTTATTTCCACGGAGGAGCTGCAGCCCCCCCGGCTGTTCCCCCACCCTCCAGCCGCACCGCTTCGTTTTCGCCCCGTCCCTCCGGGTTTCCCAGCAGCCGTCGGATCGCTCGGCTCTGGCGGCCCGGCTGGGATCTCCGGGCGTTTTGTTTTGCTCAAACAGATCCCGGCGCATCACCGCTCTCCCACACCTCTGCTCGCCGTTACTCACATCCCTTCGCTCCCCATTCAGGTCTACGGGAAAAGCTTAACTTTCAGACCACGAAAGCAAGCAGGAGCGCTTCCAAAACGCGTTTTAAAGCCTCGCATCGCAGTGCTTTCCCCGGGGCGCCCCGCTCCCAGCCCCGCTCACTCACCGCTCCGACAGATCCGAGTGACAGCGAGCGCAGCCCCGCCGCTGTCAGTACCGACGGGCGCCGTTACATCAAGAGGAGGCACGGGGCAGCGCCCGCCCGCCGCTCACAGCGGGAGCCCCGCTCTCCCATCGCTCAGGAAGGATCTAACCGCATCGAGCCGCTCGGGGGGACTTTTCTCGCCCCGTCCCCGCCGAGGAGCTCCGCCGTGCTGAGCCGCACAGCACCGCACGCCGCCACCGCCGCTCACTGCGACAGCTCCCGCAGCCCCGCCCCTCCTCCCGCCCGCGCCCTCGGTCACCGCGCCAGCCCAACGGCCATTCGGGAGGCGGCCAATCAGCAGCCCGTATCCTGCCCGCCGTGACGTTAGCCCCGCCCACCGCCTCACCCCGCCCTCGCTTGCTATTGGTTAACGGGTGCAGCTTGGCCTCGCCCATTGGTTCTTCTGAACGTCAGGAAAGCCGGGAGGCCCGCCTGCTTGTTTACCACAGTTGCTGGGCTCGAGCAGGCGGTGGTTGTGCGGTTGTTCCTTTGAGCCTTTTGCTGGCCGCGTGTTGGCTGCGGGTGGCGGCGGGCTCTGAGATACCTTAGGCTGAGGGAAGACGTGCGGGGAAGCGGGCTCGATGCCTGAGGGGCTGCACGACCCTTACAGCCTGTCCAGGTTGAGGCACTCCTTGAAGGAGCCTCGTCCCCGCGGGCTGACAGCCACTCCTCCCTTTCTATAGACAGGAATACCTTTTCTTGTTTCCATAAACCCCAAATCAACTCCTACCGTGAAACACACCTGGGTCCCAAATCCTTAAATCCTCACTGTGCACTATGCTCACTGTCAGCACACTGCACAAACAGTGTGCACAAACTCAGTCTGATGGTCACCTGGTGGGCTATCGCTGTACCCAAGGTGAAGGCAGCGGGCTGAAGTGTTTCTGCTCATAAATGCTTACAAAAAGTACACATCTGTCACAGGATGAGCAGTGAGAGTGAAAAAAGGCCCCACCCAAACCCAAAGTCCTCTGAGGAGCAGTGCTGGGGGTAGAGGGGCTGTGAGGGTGAGGGGGAAGAGCGATAGACGAAGGGGAACGGTTTTAAACTAAGAGGGAAAGCTTAGACTGGATGTTGGGAGGAAACTCTTCACTATTCTTCTTTGCTACCCAGAGAAACGTGGGTGTCCCACCCCCGGAGGCGCTCAAGGTCAGGTTGGATGAGTCTCAGGTCCCCTCCAGCCCAACCATTCTGTGCTATGACCGTAAGAGCAGCAGCAGGAGGGCGGCTCCCAGGAAAGGGTAAACCACAGCCACGGAAGTATTGATGCGACTAAACTTAGAAAAGCTAAAAGAGAACATTTTGTAGGCTGCAGAGGAGCCGTGAGGAAAGAAATCATCTGCTGTTTGCATCTTCCTGCATTCAGGGAAACGGGAGCACGTTCCTTTTTCATGAATAACTAAAACCACAGGAGAAAAAGAAGTGCTTTGATTTCTGGGTCTAGCAGGGGCCCACATTTTAAACTGTTCAACCAATAATTGGTTCTGCTGACATTTCTTATTCGAAGTGCTGACGGTGCTGTGAAGCAGGCAGGCAGAGCAGCTCTAGGAGCAGGAATGTGGGGAGGCTGCTGACCCAAGGCCTGCAACCATACTGCTCTACCAACCTCCTCACACCCACGCGACTGCCGCAGGCCTTCATCTGGTCAAAATAAAAATAATAAGTAGCTCTCGTGCTTTTAGATCTCTCTCTGGTGGCTGCCCCGTGAACCTTGGACTCGTATTCCCTCAGAGGCAAAGCTGCACCTTGATGATTTGCTTTTGAATTTGTGCCATCTCCTGTGGTTTACAAGCAGGACCAGCTCAGCCTGAGCAAGGAGCATATACAGGCTACTTTCTCTGCATGCTGTTTTGTCTGGAGCAGCTGCTTGAGGAGTGCTGAGTGCACTTCTCCTGCTTCCCTGCCCCATAGCTGTACTGGGGGGAGAAGGGCCCATGTGGCTGCTCTGTTGGACAGGTTGCACGGGAGCTGTGCTGAGGGCAGCAGACACTCCAAAGGCTCCTTGGAGACCAGGGGAGCTCTTTGCAAAGGATATTTCTGTTTTGCTTCATTGTACACCTTCATAATGCAGTTCAGAAGATGGGAGGAAACCTGAAAGCCACCTGCCAGCTCTGTTATTTTCAGCACTGGTTCAGTTGGGAAGGCTTTTTATAGCCTCCAGCCTTTATCAGGGACCCATTTATCAGTACTCCTCTAGGGACCATTGCTTCATGAGCTTCCACCATTCCTCCTCTGATCTCTTAACACCCAGCTTCAGCCTCACACTGAAAAGAAAAAGGAAGCATTCACCTCCAGATCTCTTCCCTGGGGAGTCCACAAGCAGTAGACTGCATTTTGCCTCAGCCTTATCAAAACAAACAAACAGAACAACAACAACATTCCCACTATCGTGGTGGTCCCTTGATCTTCTTAGTGATGGCCCCAGGACTGTAAAGGTCAGATAGCACTGCTTGCTAAGAGGATCTGGCAGCATCAGGGAGGATAAGAAAATACACAGCTGAGAACAAATCAAAGGGATAATAAAACAGTTCTGAACAAACCAAGGGGGTGTGCTGAGCTCCTCTTTTTAGACAGCAGTAACAGAAAAGTTAAAGGTTATTATGATTATGCTAGTTTTTTTTTTCTTTGTGTTTAGCATGATGTGGTCTGGAAGGTAAATGCTTAGACATGAAAGGTTTTCTGAATGAGGTTAAATTATAATATCATTGTTCTTCTTAACGAAGACAAAGCATTGTCTTCAAGGTAAATGTTTAATTACTTTTAAAAAAATGGTAATAAGGCAAAAAAGCTCAGTCTGTGTGTACAAGAACAGTTCCAGACATCAGCAAAACAGTCATAGGGCTTGGTGCTGGAGGAGCTAGGGGAGTACAGTGTAATTACAGGAGAGATAGAGGTCCTGGTGCGGTTTGGTTCTGGATTTTAGCAGGGCTAGAAGAAATAATTTTGAGAAAAATCGCTCTTTATGGCCATAAGAAAACAGAGAATATAATATCTACTGCTGCACAAAGCGATAGGTGACACTGAAGGCAAAAGTTTGGCAAAGTGATTCTGCTTGAGCCTCCTGCCTGTCTTTTAAAGTAGGCTTGGTTTCTCTCCCTCTTCTTACTGTAGGAAATGGCCCCTCTCTGGCTACAGGAGGGGTTGGGACACCTCTCTTAGGCTGGAACAGCACTCGTCCATAGCCAGAAAGCCTTCTTCAACTCCGAAGAGCTACTAAACTGTGTTTTTTTAGGTATCAGATCAATGACAGGTTAGAACAGGCAGATGGAAGAGAGGCTCTGTATTGCCAGTGGATAGTTTGAGCTAACATGGATAGTTTTGCAAAAAAACAGAGGGAAACAAACAAAAACACCACCACCACCTCCTAACCTCAAACCTCACCTGCATACAGCGAGGGCTGGCGTCTATTTAAACACTTAGCCATGTAGGCTGCCAGGCCTGCAGCAGTTCTCATCGCTTTGTCTAGTTGTGATCAGGAAAGGGAGAATCTGTACAGTCAAACTGGCAGATGTGTTATGCACACAATAGCCCCAAACTTCCCTGAAGTGGGGCTCATCTGCACGTGGTGAAAATAAGCACAGCAATCCCTGAAGGCCTCTAATGACTCAGAAGAGAAGAAATCCATCTGGTATTGATTATTCCAAGGTTTTAAAAGGCAAGCAGTGAGGACACAAGGCTCCTGAGAAGCCTAGATAATTAGAAACTTCGTTACCTGCTCTGTGAATGGGAATTGCAGATGCACAATGTATGTAGTAGAGTGCTAGTGGAGCCTGCTGTTACCTGAAGGCGCAAAGCACAACAGCACTGTTGTTAGGTTAGACCATGTAATGATGCATTGCTGGGGTTGGGTTGGTAGGAGCTATTCTAAAAGACACCAGAAGGGCTACGTTGTAATAATAACATGACCACAGCAATGCCACCACAGCAGTACAGATACACACCCAGATGCGTTCAGCCAACAGCACGAGTTCCCTCCAATGAGGCATGGAGTACCAGCCTACGCATGGTACAAGAAAACCAATGCATAAAGTAGCTGATAAAGATGGAGTAAGATACTTTAAATGCACGGTGCTTTGCAGCTGCCTTCCTCCACCTCCCCCTCCAAATGACCCTGTTGACATCTGTTGATCGTCTTGTGCTGCCAAGGAGCAGGCTGGCAGGCTGAAAGTAAGGAAGGAAATTCATTATTTCACAGCAGGACCTGCTCAGAGTCACTGTCACACATTACAGATGTTGGGCAGAAGCATCCAGAGCTCTCATGGGTTTTGGGGTAGCCTGATGTTCTGTGTCCTGAGCTTTGCTCTGAGGATGCTATATTTTTAAACTTGTTTGCAGCTATCTCTGTAACTGCTATGTCAGGTAGGAAGTAAAAAGATGCAATTCAGAGCTCAGCAGGAATGCACCTCCTTATGCAATCTGGGTAATGAGACACGAGAACGCCTGTAACTGAAGAGTTCTGCTCCAGCCTCTGCTGCCTCTTCATTAGCCCTGGTCCCAACAGACCGTGCCCTCGTTTTCAGAGCATAAAAAGCAGAACTGGAAAGGCACACAGCATCAAGGGCAGAGGGAAACAACCGTGAAATACAATGAGCTGCACTAGCTAAGATTCTCCCATCATAGTTGTAAAGCAACTTGTGTGCTTACCCTATTTCGGACCTATTTGAAGTCCTTCAATAGCTGTTATAGAATCTCTTCCCATTCTCCCATCACATCCCATAGGCATCAGGTCAGCACAATACATAAACGCGAGGCCACAGCAGAGCAAGCAACTCAATTCTGCCAATCCCCCCATAACTCAGTCTCAATTTATACAATGCCAGCTGTCAGTTGGATCACAGTGTTACAACCAACATGAAAAAAAAGCAAGGCCCACCTGCAATATCACCCTCAAAAGGAGAGGTTTGGCCCTCTCAGTGCTGTTTGTGGCCAGGGACAGTCACATCTTGCTGGTTAACCCCCACCTGCTGCCCAGGCACCCAGCAGAGGCACTCCCAGGTACCTGAGGACACAGCCTTTGGGCTTCATTTAATTACTCTGAGCAATGAGAATATGAGCTCAGAGAAACTCTGAGTCAATAAGCTCCACCTACAGATTAGGGAGAACCTCCTGCTGGATCCTATGCCTAATGCTGCACAGCTGGGAGGCGAGCTGGAGAACTGATGGCTGTAAGTTGCTGTCTGGTAGCAGAGGTCAGGGCTCAGAATTTCGGTATGCCCCTGTATGCTCAACATGAAATGAATAGTTCTGACTCCTGCTGGACCCAGGGCCTTAATAAATCTATGTGAGAGTGGACCGGGTTATCTTCTGGCTCACGCATCAATCACAAAATTACAGGTTTCTGTTTAAGGCCATTTAAGAGTCCCGTGATTCCATAGCAGACATAAAGGAAAGAGCGTGATTTTAAAACATGAGCCAGATCTGCAGGTCTGTCATATTTTCTGCATCGTTCTGCCTTCTTTAACCACCCACCTTGCCTTTTTGTTTTGTGTTTTAAACATGCATACCAAACCAATTTGATGTGGAAGTCCCTGACAGACGCTACACCAAGTTCCTGTAACAGCATTCGCTCGACATCACCTCGATGATAACCATCTTCAAAACCTGAAAGCTGTCTCGTCTGAGCCTGCTCCTTTTCCTGCTTACATGACACTTCCTTACAGGTAAATCAAAACAGGAAAAGAACCCCAACACATTCTCTGGTTTCTCTTGGTGATCCACGACCACTCGTTGGCACATCAGCTGTTCTTCTGCAGAGGTTACGTGATAAGTAACATTCTGTGTGCCGAAAGATTGCCTAATTCAATGGTAATTTGCATGTTCTGCTCTGCAAATATATCATCCTTGAATTGCAGCCTCCTCTGGGGAAAAATGCAGGAAATTATGACCCAGGAATGTGCTGCACACCACTGGGAAATGAGACATAAAAAGCAAATTGCCGAACACGAGAAGTGTCACACACAGACAGAGCTTTGGTTTAAGGTCTTGTTGTTATGCACGCGAACACTTATTAAGTCTTGATTCTTTGCCTGAGATTTCTAAGCATGTAAACACAGTTTACTACCACAGTTTCAATTATAACAACACGTGAGCTTAGAGGAAGGCCATCAGTGCTATTGGTGGGCCTTTTCTCCCAAATAAGATGTAGGGATCTTTGAGGAGCAGAAAGCTAGAACTGCTTCGGGTCAGCAGTCATCCAGGGGACTCAGATGTAGAGACAGCATCCAAAAAATGACTGGGCACAGTTTCACACTGACGGGCTTTTAAACATCAGCTCTGTTGGAGTTGCTTTCCGGGGATAGCAATAAGAATTCTGCAAGAAGAGAACACACAGGATCGACTCTGGTTGCAATCTAGCAGGCAGGTTCCCAACAGAGCCAGCTGAGCAATCCTTCCCCTCCCCATGTACTTTCCCTGCTCACTTTCAGGCAGAATGAACATCAGCTGAACTTGATGGAAATTCTCTAGTTTTACATGATTTAACCAGAAGGCTCCAACGCAGCTGAGAAAAACTCACGTGAAGTGAGGATGGTGAGAGCAAGGCTGAATTCCCAGCTCTTTGTGTAATGAAGCATGCTGGCAATTATTAGATTTAGATCTTTCTGTAAGGGGAATATTGATGGAGAAAGTGCTGTGTATACAGTTGTTTATTTGAAAAACTAATCCACAAAAAAAAAATCTATTAAAACCCTGCACCTCTGGGACTGTCTTTGAAAGGCATGTGATGTGATGTGACTCAAGTAGAGAAGTGATCAGCCTGCAATAATTTAGATGTTCCTGTTGCTATGGATACTTTTTATATATATATTTTTAAGTGAAGCATACCATTATAATTGAAATTTCCACTAACAACAACAAAAAAAAGCAGCTTACTGAAAGTAATAAAAACCCAGTGACAAAATTGTTTTATTTTTTACTGTCAAGTTTTATGCTCGTGCTGTGACAGCACACAGAAGTGATACATTTGCCACAGCTGAGGTTTAATGCTTTTACACTTCTTTTTGTGCGTTGCTCCGACTGGGGCTCACACTATGAGCGTGCAATGCAGGCAATAGCCGAGTGACAGGCCTGCTGCTGCAATGTCACATTAGAATTCACACTGCTCAACAGGAGGAGGGTTTTGTTTGAGGCAAGACCCGAGAAGAAGCAAGTTTGGGGGCTGGTGAGGCTGTTAGGAATACGAAAACACAATAGTATGAGTCAAATAGCTCCTGCAAAGTATCCCTGCAAAGAAAAGGGCTTGGAGTGGCATGAACAGAAATAGGATTATTAGCAGCCACGCCAGCAACTGCCCCTGTGATTTGCAGGGAGAGGGCATTTCTCTGCTGATTGCAGGCAGTGACAAAACTTCATCCCAGGATCATCCTTTCACACTGCTTGAGACTGGAGTTTTTGTTGGGGATGAAACTGCTGATAGCAATGGCTGGAAAGAGAAACGACCCTCAGAAGCAGAGTGGGAGATCTGCATTTCAGTTTGCAGAGTGGCTGAGAGCCCCAAGGGGACAGCATCAGCCAGAGCTCATTTCAAAGGAACAAACAGCCACATCCAGCAGCAAAGTACGCTATTTGATGTGTAACCACCGACACGTTTTTCTGCATGGATGGCCCTGCAAACAACCTCCTCTTCTCCAGTTGTTTCCAGTTGCTTACTGCTATGCACCAAGGGAGAAAGAAAACCCGACCAGGTAGAAATACAAAGTTTTCTATGCATTGAAGATGCCGTGGTAAGAAGTAAAGTCAAACCAGCACAAACACTCCAAAAAGAAAAAAAAAGGTAGAACTTTTATTTTTCTCCATACATTCTTTCTTTTCCTTAAAAAATATCTACATACATATATAGCATTGTGTGTATCAGCATATGCTCCTCGTATCTCTAGAAAAGAAGAAATATCATTGTACAGAGAAAGCCTCGCAGTCCATGCCTGCAATACAGTTTCTTTCTTAGAGAGATGAGCAGTCCCAGAGCTCAGCACAAAGGCGTTTGCTACCACCACTTCTGTTCCTTTAGCACTGCTTCTGCAATGGGCCCACGTCCCTACCTCTGCAGAACGGGCAAACTCTGAGCAACTCCTTCAGTCACAGACTGATGCTCCACATGACATCAAGTCACGGGCACAGTAGTTTGAGGGCTGCTCTGAACACAGGATGTGTTCCCTGTTTATCCTGCAGAATGATTAAGGGACGTGATGAGTTGGCCTCGCAAGTCATCAATACCTTACCACGGTAACTGGCAAAAAATCAAATCTAACTTAGTGTCACTTAGCTGTTTCCTAAAAGATTCTTATAGCTGACCAAGATTTTTGTCTGTTTGTTTGCAAGCAGCCTTAGGAGTTATAAAGAGCTGTGTGGGGAATGAATTAGTGTTTCAAAACAAAGTTCCGAGTTACAAATCTATAAACAGCTTAGTACACTTCACAGAAGGCCACAAACACTGCAAACTGTCAGTGCGACTATTTAGGATCATTAAACTTAACCTTTTAATTGGCATAAGCTTTATACCTCCATTACTTTGTTTGAATCCCAGGAGCAGATGAAGACAGCTTCCCAAGCCTCACGGGAGATGCAGCTGTCGGGGGAAGAGGACTGCAGCACCACTGACAGGGGCACCTTCTGCTCATTAATCATACAGGTATTAGTCTTGCCTAATCCAATTCCCTTCGAGTCTATTGAGCAGGCAACTACCAAATGTTTCTGAAACTGTAAAAAGGCATGCACAGCCAAATCCACTTAGCAGAGCTAAGAACACAAATCTATTGTGCTACACAACCTGCAACTTCCAACGCACTTTAGAAGAACGGATTATTACTGCCTGCTGTTTTTTTGCTTTTAAGCCAACCATGCAACTGAGCCTTGGTATTTCAAGTCATAACAGAAACAATGAGTGCGAGCAGTCAGTTTTGAAACAGCTGCAGCACTGTTGGTTTCTTTTGGGGGGATGGGGAGGTAAAGAGCTTCTGAAGAGAAGTTACAGGCACTGCTTGCTTTGCCATTTTGGACCATTACTTTCAGCTCAAGCTTTAAAGTGCAAAACTTATACAGTCTTTGGATAAGAAGTGTCAATTCACTTAAGAAGCTGGCAAAGAAAAAGCCAGAACATGTATGGGTGATTGACAACTGAGAGTATCACATTCACAACAAAAGCAAGATCTCTGCTACCTCTTTCAGCACTGATAGCAGCTGCTGCAACTCTCCTCCCCTCAGCATAGGCAGGTGTCGTGTTGTTCAAGAATCAGTGGTTTAGTAACAGTTGTGCTTTCAACTGCATTTCCATCTGCAGACCTTTGTCTAGAAATGTGTATACACAAGAACTTTGGTGTTGCATAGTATTTGTCAGGGAGGAACAGGCACTACTGACGGCATATTGCCACCTGATACTGTAGATGCTCTACACACCTTTCAGTAATATATGTAAACTGTAACAGCTATGAATAAATATCTTCAGGAGCATCTCATGGTTTAGATAAAAGCAAGGTAAAAAAAAAAAAAAAACAACAATCCACGTTAGATTCCTAAAACTTTGGTCTAAGCTGTGCTGTAACTTCATCTGACTTGGTGAAGACCCCTCAGAAGAATCCCTTGTATACAGCACCTGGAAGAGCACGATTTAGTCCACAGACTCTTAGTGGTTATTCTCTTGTCAGCTGTTAGATGAATTTGACTTCAAAACATGAACAGATCATCCTTCTCGCCTGTATTTGAATCTATTTTATTCCAATCTACAGATGAGAGCATTTCTGCGCTCTGGATGTCTTGAGCCGTCAGTCCTGTGTCGAGAACGTAAGGGTTTGTTCTCGACTGAGCGAGTCTAAGAGGGGAGAAAAACAAAAAGTAAGAACACAAATGCATGCAGTTCATAGCTCGGATGCTCGATGCAACTGTAATGCCAAAGCCAAACTTCAAAGTCCTCCATCTGAAAGAAGTAATTCAACAAGGGGAGAGATGACACTTAACATCTGCAGCTCTCTCAGGTTTGTTGCAGCTTTTGTGCTTGTTTATCCTAACATCACCCCAAATCCAGGGAATTTGCAGTCTGGACATCCCATACATTCACAGTGTGACACAACAGTGCCTTTTTCCTCATCTGAGCTCTTCCTGGAGGCTGAATCACTAAATGGGATCTTATCTCAGCATAAAGGCTCCCTTGACCAAAGGAGCAGCCTCACTGCAGTGACTCAGTCCAAATACTGCCTTACCCAAAGGCCAAGGGTAATGTGACAGCTCCACGTCCAGCAGTGCAAAACAAAAGACTGCAACCAACACTTTAGTTAAGCAGAGCAAGGAACAGAGCTGAGAAAAACTGATGACATTACGTCAACATCAAGCAGTCCCTTTACAGAACAGGTCTTGGGATGGGGTTGCCATGGAAATGGAAGTTGTAAATCATTCCCAAAACCTGAACACGACAGAGAGCTCCATTTCCTTAGGGCTAAGCACATACTTTTTTCGCTTGGCCATGTGCCTGTCACCCTCTACAACTCTGCTTGTGTGAGGGCAGGCAGGATAACTCACCTGAAGGAAAACAGATTTGTTTAACATTGCTGGATCGCTTGGTGTGCACCTCAAGGGCAGGTCTTAATTTGGACTAGAAAGTGAATTAAACCACATGGCCTTATAGCCATAAACTCTGAATGTGCACAGGTACATCAGTCCAAAACTG
Organism: Gallus gallus; assembly: GCF_016699485.2. Taxonomy (NCBI): domain Eukaryota; kingdom Metazoa; phylum Chordata; class Aves; order Galliformes; family Phasianidae; genus Gallus; species Gallus gallus. The sequence goes on from NC_052554.1 coordinate 2,717,011, forward strand.
GTGCATTAGAGTTGCCTCGATGTGACCAAGCTGCAATAGGCACCCAGTGCAACAGGACTTGTCAGGGAGGGAGCATGCTGCCTACAGCATTTTGCTGTTGGTTTGGGGAAAGATAAGACCAAGGTACCAGGATTTGGCCAAACCTCACAGAGGGAGGAGAGTAACGAGCCCCGTACCAGAAGTTGGGACCAGCACTGCCACACCTATCACAGAGGCTTGAAACAAGCTGCTTCAAATATCCCTGAAAAGCAAGGGTGGACACGCTGGCTGCTCAGGGAATTAGATTTCCTATAACACACAGCCTCTCTCCATCCTTAAAAGGTTGTCAAAAATATATGGCTTATCAGCCAGCCGCAAAGCCTATCTTTCAATTAAGAGTTGAGGTACTGATGGGGCTGCTGCCTAGGTCAGATCATGACAGCTGATTAGATTAGAAGCATTATTAAAATACACAGGCCCCCCTGGGCTAGTCCCCAGTGGTGTGAACTTGTAAAGAGTGTTATTAGAATTACCTTGAAAATGCCTCGTCGAGATCATCATCCATTTCCTTTTTCAAAGAGATAAAAAGAGAGAGAAGTAGTTGCTAAGGGAATGCACAAAAGTGTATTTAGAGATCTGGCTCCACACTTCAGCACAGCAGACAAAAATGTATATATGGACCTCTGAGCACCCAAAGCAATACTCCTATCAGCAATCTGCCTCTTTAAACAGGCTTTATCTCACCCTCCACACAAACCATGGCATAAGAGATGTAATTCTGGGCAGCCCAGGCTTGCTCAGAGCAGGTCTCAGGACTTAGGTTGGGGATGCTGCACTCCCCTTGCAGCTCTGGGATAGAGGAGGGGATTGGCCCTTTCCCACTGTTTCCAGACCAAACTAATTCTACCTTGCTGCCTGTACACGCTGAATCTGACCCGTAAGATGAAACAGATTCCAATCTGGGTCAGCCAGACCCCTCTAAAGAAGCCAATGCCCCCCAGCTCCTTGCTTGAAAATTGCCACCATGCTCCAAGTTGAGAGCTGGTTCCAAAGCATCTGCACGTTGAGCCCTCCACCAACCCCAGCCTGCTCTGCTTTCAATGCAAAGCAGAAGATATTGTTTTGACTGAAAGCATCTGTCTGCTCTTTACGCAGAAAAACATTTTGGGCAGAGCTGATAGGCAGCAACCTAGCACTGAGCAAAGGGAGCCATGGCCCTCAGCTCCTGCCATGCAACTGGCACACGCTGTAGGTTTTTGCCAGGAGGATGAACCTGGACAAAGCTCAGCAAGATGGGCACTCCCCAGGGCTTTTCTGGATCAAGAACTTGGAAAGCAACAGTGTACCAGCAAAAGGGCTGGACCCGTGTTGTTTGAAAGCAACTCTTGTGATCCTTTTTTCTCTGATCTGCTCTTTGAAGGGTTCCCAGGGAAAGCATTTGAATTGATCAGGGGAGAAAGGTTTCCTGTGCAGGAAGATAGCCCTTTGAGAGGGCTTTGCTACGGACAGACTTGACTATGCCCAAAATTGTATGATGCATTGGCAGATGATGCAATACGTAAAATATGAGAACTCTGCAAGAAGGGAGGATCAGAGACTGCTGATAAGCCTGCAGGCTTTGGAACTGATCTTCAGGTTTAACCTGAAAAGCCTCAGGCTCAGACCTGGCAGACTCAAGAAGGAGGCGCCATGCAAAGGCCTTTATCATTCAACTCTCCCAAATTTTAACAGTGTGTTTCCAGAGAGAAAACACGGCAGGGCCCAGGTCACAGGCTGGGGATGGTGGGGGTTCCAAGATCAGCCCCTGCCCTGTTGGTGATGTAGCATTTGGGTGTGCAAGAAACTCTCCCATGGATGCACAGACAGATACATCACCTAGATTGTTACTTTTCTATTACTGGTCCATGAAACAGCTGAGCCAGATGGCTCTGGACATTTTAGAGAAGCCATCCACATTCACACAAGCAAGACAGAGTTACAAACAAGAACAAGGGAAAACTAAGAGTAATAACAAACATTAACACGACCTGGCTTTAGCGAACAGTAAACAAAAGCCATCACCACAGTGGTTTTTTCCCCGGATAGGATAGTTAGGCAGTCTCTCATTTAAGTGACAAACCATTGAGAAGCACTATGCAAGAGTAAGTAATATTCAATTATCTGACAGTAGCATTTTCTCACAGTGGCTTGCAATTGCTTTAATTTATTTACCGATCCTGGAAAGGGCTGTAAGTACTCACACAGCAAGCAACCATTTCTAGTAGGACACCAAAACCCAGCTCGCTTGGGCAAGTCTGAAATCCTTAATGAGCAGCTCAGCTGCCCGAGGGCTCTCAGAGGGTCTTGTCCAAGAAAGAGCACCAAAACAGGACCCGGAGCACACAAGGATTGAGGTAGCATCACTCCCTGCCAGCTCAGAAGATTCTGTGGTGCCCTGGGCAAACTTACCCACACCACGTTGTTATTTACAGAGGAGCTGGGCCCAAACATGCTGTTATCTAAATGTGTGGGGTTTTCGCTGCTGGTAAGGAGCAATTTGGCAGGATCTTCTAAATCCAGCAGGTTCCCTGTGGCTGCGGCTGTGAACAGAGAAGAGAGGGAATGAGGTAGGGGAGGAAAAAAAGTAACACAAAACCAAGCCCTTTTTGCAGCAATTGCTTTCCCTTGAGGGGAGAAGTCAGGGGGAAGCAGTGAATTCCTTTCAGCACAACCCTGAATTTTAGCACGGAGGAGCTGCATTCATACTAGTTAAGCCTGTGGTTTCCACCCACATAATTCGAGATGCTCCTATCAGGTACCCAAGACCCCTGAGTAGGGGTGCAGGGGAGTCAGCCAGCTTGTCCCTCCATCAGCCATCAGGGAAGGCTCCTGGGTATGCGCTTACATTCAAAATGGGTAAGGATCAGATTCTGGCAAAGCTGAGACATCCCACCCCAAAACTTCATAGCCCAGGGCTGGTCTGGGAACAGCAACCACAGGGTGGGAACTTGGGCAACATCCTCAGCTCAGCCCACGGCATCAATTTAGCATCCTGCAAAGAGGCATCTTTGTTCCATAGGACGAAAGGGAAATCCTGCAGTGGGTGAAGAGCAGTTCATAGCCTGATGGTTGCTGGTACACCATAGGTCTATGTTCTTTCAGGGAAGCCTCCAAACATTCCCCATAACCTGGTGATATGGGCAGATGCAGAAATGCCCCAGCTGCAAAGCATCAGCATGTGGCCAGGCAGACAAGAGAGCCCATTTCTATACCACTTGCAGCCTTGGACCTCATTTGTTCTGATCTGCCACCATTTGTGACAGATTCCTCCAGTCCTGGGCCTTCATATGAAAGAATGAGATGCGCCAGTCTGGGATTAAGCCCAGTTTAATGCTATTTTCCTCTGTGTCAAATCCTCTTATCTCCATGGCCAGCGCAGAAGGGAGATTAGCCTTTTGTCCCATTTCTCCCTGGCTATGCATCTAGCATTTCAGAGGACCCATGGCCAGACACTGAACTATGAGAGCTTTTACCATTTATTTTATTTTCACGCAGCCAACAGAACAGCAAGTCCTTCAGGCCCAACACAAACCCCAAATTAAACCTAGGATGTGAGGATCCACGCAAAGTTTGTAAAGACATTACAGCCAATCTGCCTCAGTCAGAAGTAAACAGATTTTGGGTGATAGCAGCTGTGTACAAAGGGATGTGAGAGATACTTAAAGGGAAGATAGAAAGATCTGGCAGGCAGACACTGAGTCCAGGACAACATCTCTTCTACAATCAAAGCGTTTGCTTCTTACTGATCAAAGCCCTCCTAGGAAAATGCCCATCCAGGGAAAAACCCCACAGACATTAGGCTGCTTCCTATCCCCAAGGCTGAAGAAAACCTTTGCTGTTGGTGACTTACGTGCATCAGGGCAAGCAGGGGCAGCTGAGTCTGGGCTGCTCACCCCTTCTCCTTCCAAGATGGACCTTTCCCGTTTCTCCTTCTCTGCAAAAAGAAGGAAACCTCATCACTGCCTGCAGAGCGCTGTTCCACGTGCCTTTTGCAAGGAGAGCTATGACAGGTCACCAGGTCTCCTCTGCCCAGAGCAGCCCAGGTCTGAGTGTGTTTTATAATCTGCTGGAAAGTAAAAGCAAAAATATCGACCGTGGTAGGGCTATGAGGTACCACAGAGGTGCACTCAGCTCTCCAAACCCCACTTGCAAGAAAGGAGCACAGCCAAAATTCAGCCTGATTTAGAAGGCTGTCGAGAAAAACCTGGATGATGCCTTAAATCATGCCAGAGACTGGACCAACCTTAACAGCAGCCTGGAAATTTGGAGCTGGAAAAACCCAAAGTCATTCCTTGAACATTCATTCACATGAAAGAGTGAGAAAAGGAAAAAAAAAAAACTCACCTTCCTTGGAGGCTTGCCAAAACTCAAATGCTATTTTGAATGCCTGAGCTACAGTGAGGGTGACTGCCTGGGCCTGAAATGAGAGTGGTTAAGCAGCACGTTAGTAGATGGGGTTCTGCTTTGCAGATTGACATTAACATGGATCCAACCAGTCCTCCGCTCCGTGCACTTTCCCACTGCCTGGCTGTGGAGAGGTGACAAAATATTGATGGAAACAGCGACTTGCTCTATGTAGGACATGGAGCCCATTGTAGATACGTCTTTAGCTGTGACAGGAAGATGGAGGAGGCAGGGAGATGGCTGTCAGAAGCATCGAGCTGACAAGCAGGGAGAGAAGAGCCCCTCCCAACCATAGGGCACACAGCTCTTCATGCATCCCACACCTAAACACAATCTTAACAAATACAACTGCTGCACGGCTGCAGGCTTGTGCTCATGGCTCCCTGCTATGGGGCCAAGCTGTGCAACACCACTGCAGACCATCACCCACCAGAATGACCAACAGTGCCAAGGGACACAGCCCAGACCACACTGCTGCCAGCAGGACATGCCAGAGCCAGGGAAGGATGTCCACCCATCCCACCTCAGCACTCTGCAAGACCACATGCATGAGAATGCTCTGAGAGCAGCAGGCAAAAGGCAAAATGCTGCTGGACAGGGGGCAATCTGGGAAGTGGGAGACCCATGAGGTCTTCCCCTTCCCCCAAGCTAAGCTGGGGCTGTACAGACTTAAAGCAATAGTTCAGGTTTGCTTTGGAACAGCCTTGAGCTGGACACATGCACAGCCAGGGCTGCAGCAGGATACCTTCACCTTCAGTCCCTTCATTCCTCCCAAGCTGGGAACTTGAATAGCATTAAGAAAAAAAAAAGAAACAGCATCCAAGCATACCTTAAATAACCCAAGTTGCTTGAGATATATAAATAGTGACATAATTGCCAGTTTCATTAGGAGAAGGCAGATCTCACTGGCAGCTTAAAGTGCAAGGAGATAGCAAGTAACACAGCAAGGCTGGAATGCTGTATGAGCCTTGAGGCATAAGTTTATGAAGTTACAACCTAAACAAACCCAGATCCTGGAGTGTAACCCACAGCCCCCTGTGGTTTGGGGGGAGCACTGAAGAACAAACTCCTCCCAAAAGCCACGTGCTCCAGCATGGCAGGGAGAGAGGAATCACAGCAAACCTATCTGTGCCACTTAAGCCTTGCAAGACAGGAGAGCTCATTTGAATGTCAGAGCTATTTACATCTTTCATCAAAGTGCAAATGTTTTATGGTAAAAACGTAAATATGGTAATTAAGTATGAAACTCCTCACAGCTGTTTACAATTTAAGCTGTCACATCTGAATCCAGTTTAATAGACCCAGCTACTGTTGAGAATTACTCATGAACTAAAAATACAGACTAATTATACGCTGTTGACTGCTAGCAATGCATATGTTCGGGAGCCATGCCCTGGGGAAGGGACAGTCCCTGGTCTGGGAGCAGGACAACACCTTACCAGCATGACCTACATGCACTTTATAGACAAAGAGGAGAAGTGTTTCTAGTTTTTGCCTGAAAAGGTCTTGGAGAACTTCGGTTTGGAAGGAGACGTACTGAGCTGATGTACCACCAAGGTAACTCCTTTACAACTGGAGAGTTCAATTTGCAGAGCAAGGTTTATCTTCACCACGCAAGGACAAGAACACGCCACAGATGGGAGACACAGCTTATAGCTTCCATTATTGTCTCCTTAGAGAAGGAAACAAAGAACTGGGCGTGAGTGGTGTTACTGGCTTGCCAGAGACAGACGCTCACAGATGCCCAGGGATTGCTAGTCTGGGTTGCACCAAGAGGAACAGCTCCTGCAGCCTCTCGGGACGTTGCTTCCCTGCTAGGAAGGAAGCAGATCTGGGCTCTTTGCTCAGGCCCAACAGGTCCCTCCAGAGGAAGGATTGCTGGGGCCGAAGGGTCTGACCTATCCCTCCTCTGCCGTTTATTGCCAGACCCAGATCTTGATCTACTTGAAATCCTTGAGGGCTTTCCCCTTGTCACTATGTGGAGACAGTGCCCAGTGACCCACTTCTCTCCCCTGCTGGCTTGCAAAATGCTGGATCCCTGCCCAACGGAGAGCTTTCCCTCCTCAAGATGCACTGAATCAGCAGGAAAAAAATCCCAGAAGCAGGTTCAAAGCAAGAACCAGAGACTGGTATCTCCTTCAAACCCTCATTTCCTGGGCAACCTGATCGGGTCCTTGAAATGATCTAATGGTTGGCAACCCTGCCACAGCAGGGAGATAGGAACTGGATGATCCTTGAGGTCCCTTCCAACCCAACCACTCTATGACTCCTGGCACGCAGTGCACTGCATATTCTAATGCATTCTTACAGGGAGGACACAACTGTCTGCAAAGATGCCGCTAGGAAACGGATGGGGAGTTTTGATAAACAGTGAAGAAAACAAACAAGCAAAAAAAAAAACAGCAAAGAAAATAGCATGGTAAGCCTTGTGCCATTGGCTAAATGCCTCCCATCACCAAGGCAGCCCCCAGGCAGCAGGCTATCAGCCTCCTCAGAGACCTCCCAACCTGCCTCTCCAGAGCAGCACAGTCAGACTCCAGCAGCTCTGGGAAGTAGCTGCTGAACAGGGAAAAGAATCCCAGAACCTGGGACTGCAGCAAGGCAGGAGGATTTCAGGCCAATTGCTCTCACCCCAGCCCCAGATCCTGGGGGCAGAAAGGCTTTTCCTGTCTGAGCGAGACTAGCTGAATCCAGCCTTGAGTTCTGCCTCCCTGCGTCTGCCCCATGGCAGTGCAGGGTCCCTCTGGAGACCAATTGCTTGTCCCTGGGCAGCCATTAACTGCCTGCAAACAGGTGGTAGCACTGCATCAGAGCACAGCAGCACCTGGGTGGGCGCTCTGCCACGGTCCTCAGATGAGGAAAGATCCCTCCTTCACTACAGCTATGTGCAAAGCTGTTATCGCAGCACTGATGCAGCCCCTCTGCTTCCTCCTCCTAAATCCACATCCCCATTTCTTCCTCTGAACTGACCATTTTCCGTTTGGTACAAAGGAAGGCATGGCACTCCAGGTTCTCATTGAGCTGGTTCTGGGCAATGTAGGCAAACACTTTATCGTGGATCTTGTCTGCCGTGCAGTAGGATATCCTGAAAGACAGAACGAAATGTCTTGTCTGGGGCACTGCACGCACAGATCAACCAACCCCTCCACAAACCTGCTCCTGCACCAGGTCTTCGAGCAGCACGGCCAAGCAGGGAAAGCAGAGGGAGCACAGGGAGCATTACCCAGCTTTGAGGCTACAGAGGAGTTAATGCCACTGGTTTAGCTGCAAGAGATGCTCAGTGCAACTGCTGGCCACTCCGCAGCCAGCCACAGCACAGCACGAACTGTGCATGTCGCACAGAGGTAGCAGAGAACAGAAAGCATTTCACCTTGCCAGAAAAGGACAGGATCAAGAAGGCAAGTAAGGACTGCGGTGTAGCAGTCTGGGACTGCCCCTAACAAATGCTCTGCCTTCAGAGACTTCAGAATTTTTTCCTTGGAGAACAAGCTTACAAAGAGAGAAAAGGACTTGTTCTTGAGGTTCCCACGTGCTTTCTTGAATCAGGGGAGGAAACTGAAGCAGGAGCTGTCAGAAAGGCTGAAATTCAGGCTCTGAGACCTACAGCTACAGATGCATGGGATGCTCCAAGAGCCCTGACTGCAGATGAGCCCTGACCAAAGGAGGCTCAGCATCCCTTGTGGGAACACCCCTGGGACAGCTGCATCCCTCTCAGTCCCTCAGCAGGGCTTACTCCAGAACACTCAGCAGGGCTCTGAAAGAGCAACAGGCTGAGCAGTTCAAGGAGATCTTGTTGTGACCAAGAGCTCAGCTCCCTTCTGCAGGGCAGCATGCCCCTTGTCACCAGCCACTGCCATCTCCCAGGGACCTTCTGGACCAGGTGCTGTGGGACCAAGCACTTTGTCTGAAGGCAGTAAGCACTGGCTGGAGCAGCCCTGGACATTTAGAGCAAGGAGGCAGGTGCCAGCAGCAAGCAAAGCCTCTTCCCTGGGCATGCAGCAGATCTAAGAGGTAATACTGGAGAGAGAAAACTCAACAAATACATAGAACACTTTCACCAAAGGCCTCCTATTGCCTGCTCTTGCCTTTTCAGCTCATGTTCTTGCTGCCCCAAAGACTTTGCAGGGAGCAGACTGGAACATCCCAGTTCCCAGCAGATTTTGAGACTTAAAAAGACACGTTCCATATTTCTTTACACTCCATTAGTTTCTCACTGTACGTGAGGACACCTCTGCTCAACAACCTGTGTTGTGTCGTATAGAGCTGAGCTGTGCTCTGGATTAGAGAGGCACTTGGAAGATTATTCCTTTCTCCCATTTGTCCTCAAAGAAGCATCACCACTCTTTTAATAGCCACGATACAAGCTGTGAAAGGTCACCTGCACAGACAGTTGGCTGTTTTCCTGCAAACCCCAGCATTCAGCTCTCCATATGACAGACATGAATTTTCAGGGAAAACAGAACTCACACCCACTTCTGGAGTGGGCCAGTTATAACCACGATGCCTCTTGCAGCAGCAGCACACCCAGAGATAGATGCTGAGTTCTGGCTGCTACCACCCTGTCCTGCTGCCTGCCCAAGCACCCGACCTGGGTTGCTCAGGCCCAGCATCTCCCTGGTAGGTAAAACTGCCATATAGAAGACAGCGGAGGTATAGAGGATCTCCCTGGAAAGGGTACTAGGGGAGAGTGAGGGAATGACCCCCATGTACACAGATCCCAGCTTTCACCCCTTCCTGCCAGCAGCATCAGTCCCCACATCAACAGCCTGGTCAAGCTGAACCAACTTCAGCCAACTGAATCAAAGGGATGCTTGTTTACAAGCACTCATGGGGAGGACCAGCTTTATTGCTGGCTGTGAAAGTGTCTGGGCAGAATTTAAGGCAGCTTCTGAACATTTGAGGCCCACAGCTCAGCTCACATAAGGTTTTACACCATGCAGCGATACTGGTCTTGGTGTGATCATGCTCAGGGCTGCTTCACTCAGCTCCACTCTTTAGCAGCAGTTTCATCTCTCCAAGGGAGGTGGTTGTAGTTGATGCTTAGTAAACAAGTAGGTTAATAGTCCTGCTAGAGAGTGCCCCAGCCTCCCCATGTCACATTTAGCAAAGTGGCACAGCATGTGAAGAGTGAAGGACAGAAAGTGGAGTGTGTGAAGAATGAAAAGAGAAATGGATAGAGGTGATGGAAAGGGACAGATCTGGACTCAGCTCTGCTCCTCCAGGCCTGCAGCTAACTCCAACCGGGTTCTCTTTGAAAATATACTTACAAAATCCAGGATTGAATATGGGATAATCCAGTCTCACCCTCCCCTCCCACATTAGGTCTCAGCAGCTGCCTAAGCCCTGCTCTTTGTCAGAGTGATATAAACACATTAGAGGCAAAAAGCAGGGCATGCAGCAGCCAGCCCCAGAGCTTCCATCCTCATCTGTTCAGCAATGCTCTGACCATCCTCATATCCACCTCCTGCCCTTACCTGCTTCAGCATTTCTTCAGCAAAGCCACACGTGGCCATAGGGTGCTTGGCTACAGATCAGCAATGTGCCCACACAAAACATTCGGGATCATCACATCTTTCCTTACCCCGCTGCTGGACACACTTAACACAGGAGACATTATTTCTCTTAAATTTAGCAGCCACGTTGCTTTGCTTTAAGATGTGATGGCCAGAGAGATGTCAGTTCAGGCCTGAGTGAAGGTCAGAGCTCAGATGCCAGCACAGACTGGCTCCTCACTCCGGGCATGGGCAGAGAGGAGGGCTCAGGGCAGGGTGTCCCATAACACACCTGTATATGGAGACGTTCTCAATCAGCTCGTTAGTTCCACTGTCATTTAGCACAATCCCTCTGGGCGAGACTTTCAGCGTAACTTTCTGCAGTTTCTTTCCACTTGCTTTTGCCTTTGGAAGGAAAAGAGGGGAAAGTTACAGGCTTTAAGCAGAGATATCCAAAGCTATACCAGCACAACAGATCAGTCACTCTAAATAGGTGAGAGATACTACTAGCAGCCATTAGTACCACAGCCTGGGTTTACTACCAGGTGTGATAAGGCACTCGTTAAAACGTTTCCTTCCCTTCTGCAGCAATTTATGCTTAATGAGACAAGAATGTTTACACAGTGGGGAGGAACAAGTCCAGCCCCTCCACCACAAGGACATCATTAGCACAAAACCACAGCTGCTCTGGCCAAGCTACGTAAAGCTGTGAGTGCTCTGTGGAACCTGAGGGAGTTTTCCCTCCAGGGACAGCTCCAGAGCCATGGGGGCAACAGTGCAAACTCTGGGAGTCAGGAGGGTACCAGCCCTGATGGGAGCTGTGCTGATGGCAGGGCAGCCCTGCAGGATGTGGGATCGTGTGCACCCAGCTCTGAGATGCACTACCACATCCTGTTCAAGCAGCAAGGCATCCTCTGTACCAAGGACAGGATGCTAGCTTAAAAAGTAATGACTCAAGTGCCACTTTCCTTTATTTACTACTCTTCTGCTTTCAGGAGTTAGGCTACACACAGCTTATTGCTGATTCTCTCCGAAAAAATATCCAACTCACTGCAGCCAGAAGACCTGAACCAATGGGAGAATCATCGGAGCTGTGCCCAGATCAGCTGATGGTGAGTCCTGCCCCCCCGGGGGTGGGCTCAGCCCCAGGGCATTTATTTAAAGGCTCCATTCTCACTCTATCACAGCAGACATGAAGGGCTCTGCCAGCATCTCCCATTTCATGAGAGCACTCCTCTCCCTTACAGCTCAGCATCAGTCAGGAAAGGATCCGTCGTTACCCAACACAGTTCACCACTCCATTGTCTCATGGCAGTTAGCAGCACAACTGGGTCTCTGACTCATTAATGGCTTAAAGAAGCATTATTTTTACTCGGACAGCCCAGTGAGCAGGGGCACTGGGGAGGCTCAGACAGCTGAAAACCAGTCCCTCTTGCACCAGAGATTAAAGCAGGATGGGTGGCTGCACTGTCTGCAAATTCCAGGCTGGATGTGGCTCTGGGCAGCCTGGGCTGGTGGTTGGTGACCCTGCACACAGCAGGGGGGTTGAAACCAGATGATCATTGCGGTCCTTTTCAACCCAGGCCATTCTACGGTTCTATGGAACAAACTATGCTGCTCTTTTCTCCCTCTTAGTTCTCCAAATCCTGGGAAAGAAAACTCAAAAATGCATACCAGGCACAGGCCCAGAGCTTGGTCACGTGCTGGCAGCACTCAGAACACTGTCTGTCTCCCATGAAGAGAGCCTGATGTTCCTGGGTCACAGCTTTCTCCCACATCCAGGGTCAGCCAAGCTTATCAAGCAGCACCAGAACCCAGACACACAAATAGCTTTCTGCAGCACAACCGCCTGCAGGCCAGGGCTGGCCGGAAAGGCTTCCCAGTGCCAGCCTGCATTTCTACTTGCAGTGCCAGATGCTGCGGAGAGGCTCTGCTCACCTCCAGACAGGTGGAACTTACAGCCCTGATGCTCCCAAGCCTGCAGACAGAGCGCTTTGCCTCCAGATTTGCAGCTTTTAAAACCATCCCCAGCGACAGAAGGCGATGTGGGCCTATTCTGCAAAGTTCTGCAACTGCGGGTACTCACAGTGGCAACGATCCTTTTGACAGCAGCTGCAGAGAGCTCCTCACCCTTCGGCTGCTCCACCAGCGTCATGCCCAAGTACTTGAGGCTGAAGAGCACCCCTTCCAGCAGCGTCTCTCGGGTATCGGTCCAGTTCTCCGGGAGCTCTAGTGGGGCAAGAAACAGGCCCTGAGAGTCCCAAACACACAAGAAAAGCTTGCTGGGGGGGCACTGCATTTTGCTGGCCGGCTGCAGCTCGTCCGTCCTGCCATGATGGATTTCACCAGGTGCTGCTGGAGTGTCACAGACCTGTCCTGGCACTGCCTGCAGCGAGCGCTAACTCAGACTGGGGAGGAACCAAGGAGAGCAGTGCGGGAACCACAGGGCTGCAGCCACGAGCCACCAGGCAGGATGCACACGAACAGGCTGCAACGCAGGGAGCACGCAGTGACAGCCAGGTGCTGCTCCGCACCGCTCCACGCGAGCAAAGCACCCACGAACTCCGCTGCAGCACCGCACGGCCGGCGGGCAGCAGCGCTCCTGCGAGGCGCGGCCCGGTGAGAGGCCAAACCCCCGCAGCTCAGGTGCTCTGCAGCCCGACCCCGAGGGCGGCCACACAGCCCGGCTGGGGGGGGTTTCTGCCTCACGTCGTGCAGCCGCCGGCCCCGAATCCTTAACCCACACGGGCAGGGATGAGAACGGTCAGGAAGTTCGCTCCAGCCTTCCAGGCGCCTTCCCATAAGGCGCTCCTCACAGCCTCGTAAGGCAGCGCTGAGAGCCCCCACAACAGCCCGAGCCGGGCGGCGGTTCCACCCAACCCGCGGCGCCCTCGGACCCCCAGCGCCGATCCCGTCGGGCCGCCCCTCCCCGGACCGGGAGCAGAAGCGGGCCCGAACCCCGCGGGCTGCGGTGCGGGAGCGAAGGTGAGGAGAGCGGGGCGGGGAAGGGAGGGAGGGGGACGGGAGCTGAGGGGAAGGGGAGGCGGGAGGGAGGGGGAGGCGGCGGGAGGGCGCGGGGCGGCTCTCACTCTGGTGGCGGCCGCCGGCCCAGGGCGGTTTGGTGACGCTCGGGCTGCGCAGCAGAGCGCGTCCCGCCGAGCGCAGCGCGTCCATTCCCGCGCGGGACTTCGGCAACTTCGCCGCGCCGCCGCCGCTCCGCGCGTCCGGGGGCGGGGCCTGAGGGAGAGGGACAGCACAGCGCGACGGCGTGACGTTGCGTTACGTAACGTGACGCAACGCGACGTAACGACGCAAACGGGACGTGGCCGCCCGCGGCCGTGAGGCGGTTGGAGGCGGAGGCGGCTCCGGGCCGTTCCGTCGGGCGCGGCGCTCATCGGCGGCTCAGCCTCTTCCGCTGGGATTTATGGGAGCGGATTCTCGGCCCTTTCCCCCCCCTTCCCACAGAGCCGCTGCAGACGGGAGCTTTTCTTTCAGTACTGAACCACGGCTGCATACGTGGCTGCGCTCCGACGGTGACGGGCGCCGGCCCTGAGGTGAGGAGGTCTCACTGTGCCCGTACTGCTTCTTCCCACACACGTTGGCTGCAAAAGGTTCTGCGCGGGATCTGCCAACGGCTGTGACCCCACAGGAGAAGGGAGGCGGCCAAAGCCAAACGCTGAATGCGAACGGTGCCGAAGGAGGCAGCAAAACGGGGAGCAGCACAGCGATGAGCGATGCCATTCCACGTTCTGCACGACGGTGGGAAACCTCCGGCAGTTCTGAGTAACGCTCCCACGGCGAGGATTCCAAAGGACGATCCAAAAATGCGACTGCCAGCGACGCACAGACGTGGCTGAAGCTCCGAGCTCAGCCCAGAAGGATTTATCTGTGCTGGAAAGGATGAAACTTCAATACTTGACTGCCTTTTGCATTCTGCCTTTTGCATTTATTAACGAGGGGCACCAATTAGCAGGAAACCTCAGCAGAAGCCCTTTCAGAAGCTCTTTGTCTTTCCAGAGTCCGCTGCACGTTTGCAAAACCACAGCGCTGGGTTTATTCTGCTCATCCCAACGCAGTTTTGTTTCCCATCCCTCCAACCCCCACCCCCAAAATAACCTGCAGCCCTTTGGGAGTCAGCAGTGCAAACGTCTGTCCTACCAACCTACATTGCACGTTTTAACTGAAACCTTTGTGCAATTAAAAAAAACTCCTTAAAAACCTCCTTGGCACAACGGCTGGAGAAATAAAAGAGTTGAACCTCTAAGTTTTCACATATGAGGTGACAGGAAAAAAAAGGATAATAATAATAATAAAAAAAAACAGAACCGCAGCTTTTATTAGCCAGCTTTACAGTCTCTTGTATACAGTACATTGCACAGCTCCGCCTTCACAACAACGCTTCCTGGGTTAATATTGTGCCTTCCGTGATGCTGTATCATCAAGGCAAGTTACAGAACACTGCTGAGTTTATATCGAAATAAACAGAAGATGTAAACTTGGTTTATAATGAACATCCAAATTACCATGTACAATTTGCAGCAGACTCTGTAATGAGCTTGATATAAAGCTAGATGACAGCGAAGGGGGGAAAAATAGTTTAAACTATCAAGTTTCCTCTTGAAATGTCTTTTCCCAAGGCACTGTGAACAAGACTGTCGGCAGTTCTCAATGACCAGAGACACCAATGGGAGCATAAATATTTCACACAACAACCACCGTCGCATCCTCACCCATTTCCTCCTCCTTTCCCTTAAGCAACGCCCTGACTTTGTTTGGTCCTTGGAGGGGGGACTCAAATGATCATCCGTGATAACCATATGTTTGTATTGAACACATCTATCAAGCACAGCTTTGTCGGATTGTTTAACCCTTTCGCTGTCAAAACAAAAGGTTTTTCCCTCACTGTTTCTCAACGAATCTGATTGGCAAATTCAACTCGATTGTTAAAAAAAAAAACAACAGGGAGAAGAAAGGGTTCAAAATCAAGCAAAGCCCTGTATTTTCAAGAGGAAACCATGCACAAGTACATAAGAAGGCAAAATTGGCTACTTGAAAACCAAGAATTGTTTTTAATGCATTGGCCAAGGAAAATAAATTGCAAAGTTCTGTGAGGTCTTCTAAAAATTTACAAGAAAAACGGATGGGCAGTTCTAGTCGATCCAGATGTTCTTTTTTTTTTTTTTTTTCCTGTTTTTAATGACAACAAATAACAGTCTCACACAATACAATTTCATCTTGGACTGCAAGAGACGCTCCTGTGTGAAGCCTTCGGCACGGCGACGTCACCGGGCAAAACCAGAGTTGGCATTCATTTCTTCATGGGCTGATAAACAGAGGCATTGGGATCAAGTCCGGAAGGGCTGGTCTCCACAAATTTGGAAGAGTAATGTGGGGAAACGGGGCTCAGCGTGCTGGTGGCTGCGGTGTACGTTATGCTGGGCATGACTGCCATCACTTCGGCAATCTTCTGTTTTAGCTCCTTGATTTCCTGATCTTTCTGAATGATTTGCCCTGAAATGGCAAAGAGCGTCGCTGAGAAACAGCTGCACCTTCTCACCCTCCAGTGCTCGTTCTGTGATCGGCTGCTGAAGCCAAACACCCTGAAGGGATTCGGCTTTCTGATATCCTAACAGCAAAAGCAGACCCGGTGGAGCTGCCCCTCTGTGTCCGTGAGTTATGTTTAAGGTACCACATCACACCATCACATCTTCTATTCGATTTTGCACTGTTTGGATCCACAACTGCACAGTGCCAAAATGTGGTTTTTATTCTGCCCTGTCCCGTTTGCATTTCACAACCACCTCACGGGGGGTCATTAAGTGCACTATTTCCCTTATTTTCAAAGCTGTCCGCACCATTTTTCTACCCCCCCCCCCACTGTGCACACTCACCAACTCATTACAGCATTTGATGTAATTACATAAAGAGCACGGAAAAAAAAGGTCCTCATTCTAAGAAAACCTTCCTGCAAACGAACTCCTTCGAGGAAATTCAAGAGCTACTCAACCAAGAGCTCACTTCCTTCTGCTCCAGGGCCTGCCCAGCTAACAGACAGCCCAGCAGGGTTAAATGCTGCCTCCGTGCTCCCTCTGGTGGCACCCAAACACCGACACCTCCCTGCTTACCCACAGGGGGACTTTGGGGTTTTTTCCCCCCACATTTTGGTTTATTTGCTTCAGGAGATTCGGGGATGGGGATAACAGACAGCACTACTATCTTATCTTATCTTCTAGCTCTTTCAAAGAAGTTCTCCAGCTTTGAGGAAACCATTTATAACAATGGAGAAAATCCCAGGACGGGTTGTGTTGGGGGGGGACCCCGAGATTCCCCAGCTCCAACCATCCCCACCACTGGGTGTTACCTTGGGCAATCTCAAGCTGCCGTTTCGCATCTCCTAATGCAGAGAAGAGATCCAGCTTGATCCGCGTCTCTGCGCTCAGGCTGTTCTCTAAGTGCTGTGTTTTATCCTGCATGGCTGACAGTGCTGACATCAACACCTCCGTATCCTTCTCATTTTCCTTGTACTTCCGCAGTTCCTGTAGGAGCAATGAGGATAAATGTTATTCCTGTAGGTGTCACGGATGAGATGTACTGAGAAGTCTTTCCCTTCCCTACAGCACGCCACTGGGCCTGGTATTAATGCAGTCAAATTAAAATGATGGTTAATTGAGGACGCTGTAATATCACCTGCAGTAATTATACATGACCATCACACAAGTGATTAAAGCCATATTGTACAAAGAGCAGTTACAGTGCAGTGAGCAGTTCCCATTTCCTCTGCTCCTCAGCTCCTTATTGTCTGTACCACTGAGACCTTTCACCCATCCCTTCCAGCTGAGAGCTGCACAGCGCTCTTCTGCAAGCACAAAATTGCTGAGCTGTGGAATACGAAAGCAGCTAGAATGGGGACAAAGCCCTTACCAGAAAGTTTAAAGCGATACTAAATACTGACTGACTGCACTGTAAGCTATTTCAGGTGTCCGATGGGAGGGATTTCTTCCTCTTCACATGCTTCCCGCGTTGAACCGAACTGATGCAAACCAGAAATGTAGAAAAGTGAAAAGGAGGGAGTATTGCATGGAGGAGACGGTCACCTTGTGGTGGGGAATGGCTATTCCTGGAGGCTTGGGGTTTTTTGTTGTTGTTAAGTTCCTTACTCGCCAACAGTGACATTTATAACAACACAGACTGGCAACAAGGCCTCACATAGGACGTAAGGTGTAGTGGGGGTTATGTTTTCCTCAGTCCGTCCTGACCATTGGTTTGGGGAAAAAAAAACCAACCCAAATCATTTCAACATTCGAGTGGTGTGGAGCTGAGACCCATAACCTTTCTTATCCCCATCTTCTAACAAACCCTGATGCAAGACGTGCAAGAAAGACATCTGAAGAGAACAATTCTGGAAGGTGTTGATTGCCTCTTGTGTAGACCCAGCAGTCTCAAGGGTTTGAAAGCACTCACTGTGATGCTGCTCTGAGCCCGGGCACTTTCTTGTTACCTGAACTTTCATTTCTAGCTCTCGTATCTGATCTTCTTTCAGCTTGATGTCAATGGTCAGCTTCTTGCACTCTGTCTCCAGCTCTCGGATACGATTCCGTAAAGTTTCGGTACATTCTCCTCTGCAGGAGAAGCATTAAAAGAGAAGACAGTAAATAAAAGCAGGAGGCTGTCAGCCTGGGATTGCTTACTGCATGGAAAGTACTATCAGTATTGAAGGATAAGAAAGGAAAGGTAACCTCATTCTTTTCAGTAAGAGATTTTCCTTATGGCAACAATGAAAAACTCCAAGGAGTTACCCCAATTTTACACCCCAAGGATTGGGAAGTTATCTCGAACATTTATGAATGACGGACAACAGAAAAGCTGAAATAATGCTTTTTAGACACTTGGAACATTGCAATCATCGACGCTTGCACCCTATTTTCACGTTAAAAACCATTCCATCTTTGCATTAATAGTGAAATATCACTGTGCCGAGCACTTGCAGTCAGTGGCGACAGCAGAATACTGCTGAGGAGCGAGATAAAGGCCATTGTCACTGCATGAAGCCTTGATTCACAGCCCCCGTCTGCAAGGGGAGATTTCTGTTTTGAGAGGACTGACCCACACCGGGCACAACAGCCACTGCACAGCTGGTAACTCACAGCACATTCATCATCTGAGACATTTTCTGGAGCTGATATTCCTTCTGGAGTAGAACCACATACCTTGTAGCAGCAGCAAACGCAACAGCACGTGCAGCGGTCGCTTCTTCCAACTTCTTTCTCTTTTTTTCTTCCATTAATTGCTTTTCTACAAAGGCTCTTGCCTCTTGCTCTGCCTTTAGTTTCTTCTCCAGCTGGCTGATCATTTGCTTGTCTTTTTGTTTCATTTGTACAGCATTGTGCAATCTGGAAGGTAACAGGTATGGGATTTAGCACAGGTTTTCACTTACTACAACTAAACCACTGTCACTATTCCCAAGCGAGTTTTGCTTTCTTACAAGCAAGCACGTTATGCTTGGTAAAGTCTCAACACATTATTTCCCCCTCCAGCAAACTCCAGCCATCAGCAAGCAACCCACACAGCTTTGCAGAGCACATACTTGTTCTGGAGCAGTTCGTTTTCCTGCCGGAGCTGTCCGATCTCAGACCGAATTCCCCGCTCTGTGTTAGTCAAAGAACTGATCTGGCTACGCAGCTCCTGCTCAATCTGCCTGCTTGCTTGCAGGTCAGCCTTTAACTTTTTAATGTCTTGTTCCAACCTAAGACAGACAATTTTAAAAGACAGTGTTCAATTTAAAAGGCTGTACTTTCCCACTACCCAAAGGTTCCAACGCATCAGACTGGAAACTGATGCCTCTCTTTGCTGTACCATCTTTTAGGTAACTCTACATACAGCTATATGTACAGCTGTGCACACACTTCATAACCCTCACAGGAAGTCTGTTCCCCTCCAAGCACTGCAGCCCTGTGGAACACCTGATGGAATCACCTTCCCTCCAAGCAGAAATGAAACTGATAAGGCTGAGAATCCCCCAGGGCTGGCAGGTGACCACACGAGCACATTGTTGCTTTTCTCACCTAATTCAGGCTGTTAGCGACGCACTGCACTCCTGAATTCCTGCTAAACATGGCTGGGTTTTTCCCTTGAAGTACAAGATGTGAACATGTTATGTTATCCATAATTCAGGGCTTGGTGAATTTAGTTTCAATTCCTCCTGAACTGAGAGAATCCAGCAAGTCACACAACCTTATTCATTCATATATCTTCATCTTAAATGGGTTAAATAAAGACACCAGTTTGTAATGAGAGGCCCCCAGCTCACCTCTGTGTTCCCCACACGTTTGAAATAAGATTGTTCTCTCTTAAAATAATGAATTAAAAATACATCCTATCTGTATGCATGGGTAGAAGAAAAATCGTAGTGGGCAAACAGTGATGGCACCAAGCAAATGAATGCTTCATGTTGAGGACAAGAAGTTATTTCAACACCCTGAGCTCCGTCGTGACAATGGGACAGCAGGAAAGTGTCCTCCCTCTATGAGTTAGGAAGCCAATAACCCATCACAACGTAAGGACCAAATGTTTCCTGCCTGGTTTCTCTCATTCAGATATCAGATCTACCAAAATTAGTGGTACTTCATTAAAAAAAAACGTTCATTTCCATTAGAAATAATAAAGAAGTGCAGTTCTTGCATTCCCTGGTGTGAGCTGTGTGCTCATCTTCAGCCCCCAAATGTTCTGCTGTAAAAAAGCAAGTCCAAGCTCTTCTGTGCATACAGAGGCAACGCCAATTTCTTTCAGCTTCTCATTACTAGAAACACAGATATGCTTCTTCTTTTCTTAAGCACAGCTGCATATCATTACTGACCTCAGTAACGAAGTAAATGACTGAGCAGTCCCCTCCAAGATGGATCGTTTCCCTTATTGCCTTGGGAAGGCAACGACAGCTCAGTCTGCTGCTTCCAGCTGTCCATAACCCACTGATGATGTGTCCCTTCGGTTACACCTCCCCATAATCACCTGCCTACAAAAACTGAAGTTCTATGTGACCCAAAGTGCTTTGCTAAGAGACCTGTTCTTTGTTTTGCTCTCTTGTGGCCCCATCTGTTGGTGTGAGCCCTGCTGCCAATGTAACAGCATTGACAATGTGACTGCATTAACAGCGCTGCAGTTCTGCTGTGGGTGATGTGCCATTGCTAGCAGCTCCTCAGGGCACAATCCAGGTGAATGGACATCAAGATGTGACCTCTCCCATCTTCGCAGCTCTGTTAAAGTGCTGTGGCCTGCATTTAAACTGGTGTGTTAGCAGTGATGCACACAGCAAGCTTGAGTTATCGCTTCAAGGAGTCGTAGGGCAGCTGCCACTTTGCATCCGTAGTTGTGAATTAAAAACAAAAGCCAAACATTCCAGGGGGAAAAAGAGATCCCACCACCAAACGAGAAACCAAAACCTGCCCAGGTAACACCGAACCCCTCTGAATTCCCTGCAGATGTAAAGGTCACCCAGGAATGTTTGCTAAGAACACACCGCTGAGCTCTGCAATGAGCATTCTCCACGTTTCCCTCATTTCCCTCCAGTGACTGTCACAGCCATCCACAAAGCCCCACAACACCCCTGTGAGGTCGGTGAGGACCTCGTCCTGAGGGACACAGCAAGCTGTTTGCTGAAGACTGTGTGGCCAATGGGAGGCAAAAGTCAGGAAGAGAAGCCCAGCAGTCTGCCTCCTGCCTGCCTTACCCCATTACAAGCCAGTTCTGTCCTCTTCACGAGACCATGAATTACATTTCCCTTAGAAGACCAACTACAAAAATACAGCCCAAACATACCCAATGCCTGGCACCACGAGAGGCCGTTAACACTGCATTGCAATGAAACTCACCTGACCAACGCATCTGGTTTGCTGAGCTGGTTGTTGGGAATACAGTTCTCCATTAAGTCCTTATGTGCGCTCGGGCTCTTGCTTGGACACTTCTGTTTCTTCTCATTTTTAGTGGATGCTGAAGGGATGCTCCCATTGGTCGCACTGTGACTGCGGGGGGAGGAGTTCACAACTCCACTGACATTTTTGTAGTTTTTGGATGAGGCAGTGCATGAGTCCTCTTTTAAGAGGTTTTCTGTACTTCCTACGAGATCGTTATTTAATCTTTTACTATTGATATGGTTTTCCATATATTCAATTTCTTGTATTTTAGAGTCTACAGGTTGCAAAATGTTGTTATTTATCCCAAGGTTGTGTTTCTTAGCATCCTTGTCCTTTTCTTTCCCTTTTTCTCTATATTCTAGCTCTGGCAACGTTGCAGATAGTTTTTTATTTGCTGGAATGCCTCCATTGTGCTGCAGAAGTATCGAGGAATCCATCTCAGATAATCCTTTGGCTGCAACAGCAAAATAAAGAAAAGAAAATGAGTTTGTTCAAATCAATCAATATTACGACACGAAGAAAAATGATGGAGTCTACAACCATCTCTTCTGCAGAAGGCAATCATTAAGAGTCCGCTTAGCAAAAAGAAAAGAAAGCCAAACCCATGAAGAAAAATAGGGGTGGCCAGCAGGGAGAGGGAGGCGATCGTCCCCTTCTACTCGGCTCTTGTGAGGCCCCATCTGCAGCACTGTGCCCAGGTCTGGGGCCCCCAACACAAAGACGTGGAGCTCTTGGAGAGGGTCCAAAGGAGGGCCACTAAGATGATCCGAGGGCTGGAGCACCTCTCCTGTGAGGAAAGGTTGAGGGAACCGGGCTTGTTTAGCTTGGAAATGAGAAGGCTGGGGGGGGGATCTCATTGTGGTCTTCCAGTACTTGAAGGGAGCGTATAAACATGAGGGGGAACGGCTGTTTATGAGGGTGGATAGTGATAGGACAAGGGGGAATGGTCTTAAACTGAGACAGGGGAGGTTTAGGTTGGATATGAGGAGGAAGTTTTTCACCCAGAGGGTGGTGACGCACTGAACAGGTTGCCCAAGGAGGCTGTGGATGCCCCATCCCTGCAGGCATTCAAGGCCAGGCTGGATGTGGCTCTGGGCAGCCTGGGCTGCTGGTTGGAGACCCTGCACATAGCAGGGGGTTGGAACTGATGAGCACTGTGGTTCTTTTCAACCCAGGCCATTCTGTGCTGATTCTATGATAATACCCACCCCAAAACAAACTCAAGGTTTATTTCAGCCCTCCTCTGGGATCACAGTGGATGAAAGCAGCAGAACTTGGAGGTGCTGCTGGCACACACAGAGCTCACCTTCCTCTGCCTCCCTCTCCTGCCGCTGCAGCATCTGCTGCTCCGGGGGCAGTGCTTGCTGCAGGAGCTGCATGTAGAACTCATTCTCTTTCTGCACTTCTTTCTGTTTTCTTAAACGCATTTTGTAGCTGACGTAGCTTTTAAAGCCAAAGCCCAAACTGACGACGGGGTAACCAATGCTATGGGGGAAAGAAAAGAGCAAAAAGAGCCACTTCATTGTTCCAAATATAAATTCATCAACTGCAAAGCTGTGAGCGCATCTCAATTACAATTTCTCACACAGTGATCCACAGAACTTTTCTGCTGCGCTATGATTAAAATGTAGAGACTTTGTTACCAAGGTACAGCTCGTTACAGGCAGACTAATTGTAACATTAATGATTGCAACTGTGCATAGCAGTGCCAGCTGTTGGACAAGCACAAGGTGCAACTGCGCATCTCTCCAGGAGGTAACAGCCAACTGCAATCCAGTTTTGGTCCTGAGGGGCCACGCAAACATCTCCATATAAAAATACATCGTCTTTGGGAAGCACTGTAACAAAGCACCACGAGTCTGCATTTTGAACACAGGGGGTGTCCTACACTGGGGAGAACTCCCATCTAGATGGCTGCATTAACCGTGGAAGTCTTCCCACTCTGTGCTCAGTAACAGCACTGTGCAATCTGCATTTCTAAGTACGCTTCCAGAATGCAAGAACCATTTGCATATGCATCTGCCAATGCTCCTTTTGTGATGCTGAGCAAAGCCAGCTGTAGCTCCAGTTTGAAAACCCTGATGACAAGCTGAGATGTCTGCATCTAATTCAGCAACAGAAAGACTTTTCTTCACAGCTCCTGAACTGTTTTTGTAACCAAAGCAGAATTCAGTCCGTGTTTAAAGGCTTTATTTGCACAGCGTGGACAACAGAAGTGAAAATGACAGATGCCTAATTAACGAGGGCTGTCCCACGGGGAAATGGACCAAACACTCTGAGCACAAAAGAGGGCACACATCAAACCCAGCACAGCCTTGTGGTGCACTACAAACCTGTGGTAGAGAAATGCACCTCTGCTTCCCGAAGAAGGGCACAGAGAGGCACTCTTCATTAGAGAAAATCTTCTTAATGGAATGCATGAATATCCTTATGTTACTTTTGCCTTCCACTCGTTATGAAGGTGCAGGATTTGTAAATGGATGCCAAAAAGTCCCAGAAATATCACAAATATCTTCAGGACAACCACGCTTGGTTGACGTGTAGCACACGTTATGGATGGAATGCTTAAGGACAGCTGTGAGAGGGAGAATCAAAGGGGCCAAACCCTGAACCAACATCCAAAGCCCCGGCTATCAATCCCTCTGGTCTAATAATAAATGCTTAATAATAAATGTTAATGAGCAAAGGGGACTTACCAGTGTGCTGCGAAGGGACGACAAAGGTCCACATGGAAGTTCTTTAAATCTTTAAATCTAATTGCTGCTTCGATATAAACAAAAAGTATCCACAGTGATACTGTTGGTAGACACACACCCCTCTCTGTGGGGGGGAGAGGGGGAAGGAGAGACAAAGGAAAAGAGAGAGAAACAGCTCAGTTCCATAGGACACGCAGCAGACATTCTGCACTCATTTTTAAAGGCTTCCAAAAGGCAGCGGGCAATTTTCAGACATTTATCAATGGAATTGTAAGAGCTTGGGATTTTTTTTTTTTGCTTGATAAAGCATCTAGGATGTCTTTAAAGTGGTTCTGAACGTTTGTCTCCTTATCTTGTTTGGCTGCTGTTAAGAGGCACCAGTGAGAACCAGCAGAGGTGGAGCAAACAGCGCAGCACAACGCCGTATATAGGCTGGGAATGCGAGTGGAAGGAGCTGCAGCAGATGAGCTCATGTTACAGCTGCCAACCTCACAGCCAGCACTGCTTCCCCACCCCGAGTTCGGATCTGCCAGGCCCAGCACTGAGCAGATGGGCTCCAGGAACCGCTCACGGCAGAGGGACGGAGGGCACCGCATGGATCCCTCCCTGCAGCAGCCAAGCAAAGCTCAGCTCAGCTCAGCTCTCAGCCCTCCTGGCCAATGGAAGCCACCACTGCTGACTGTGTTAACTGCTGCTGTACAACTCCACAACTCAATTATATCTCCGTGCCCCAAACTTCATAAAGGTCTTGGCTACGCGCCGCCGTCAACGCCTTGTGTGCTTATTTGGAAGCAGGTCTCCAGTTTGGAGCTATGGGTGCTATTTTGAGGCCCTGATGTGATTTGCTTTGCTCTGTTTGCTATGCTCTCTACTTTGCTCTCTCCTGAACCGCTTTCTTCGATGCAAATTGGAAAGCTATGGTAAAACCCCTCTGCTACAATGGGCCGAATGGTTCTGGTAGGCAGAAACCCTACCTGAAAAGATCACCACTTTCTCAAAAACATTAAAAAAAAAAAAAAAGAGCAAATTCCCATCAACTTAAATAAGCATTAAAGAAAGAGTAATTCCTAAGGGTGCAGGGAAGCAGAGCTAAACAGCTGAAGTTCAACCCGACCCATCAGGTTCTGCCTTTACTCTGAGAACAACTCAAGATGACGCTACGACACCTTAACACAGCCCTAAAAATAAACCCAGGGCTTTGGTTTTTTTTAGCCTATTTTATATTGGGCAGCAACTGGTTCATAGTCTTTGCCATGAACTCCCACACTGTCATTATTACCCATGACTAACTCATCAGGGAGATGACTGCTTTCACCAGCAAGCTGAGGAGGGATCCGTGCTATCCTGCAACCCCCATCATCTGACTGCAAGGCTAACACAGAAGTATTACCAAAGTCCCAACCACCAAGGTCCTGGGGAACAAAGAGCTGCCTTTAAGCAAAGCAAGGTGTCTTCCTGACTGAAATACATTGGGATATATGGTGATATCCCACTTAACCAACTTATTAGTTGAGCAGTGGGAAGGGTGTCGTGTTGTTTCAGAGCTCTTGCATCTGCTCAGTGCTTGTTGAGCTGTGCAGGAGTGTGCTGAAGTCAGGAACTGCAGCTCACAGACCTTCAGTTCCAGCAGTTAATCATTAAGTGATGATTAACCACAAGATGTACAAAGAGAGATGGTACGGGGCGCATGTAAAGATACCAAGGATAACAAAAAGAACACTTCTTACCTGCATAAAAAGTACATTAACGCAAATGTGACAAATAGAAGAGGGGTTCTGCATGTTATGAAGAATTAATTAAGATGTATATTTGAATCAGTATGTTTTAGTTAAGGAACAGTGACCTACCTGTGTGCCACACATACTGTACCCACACATACGTGCTGGCAGCAAAGAACAGCCATTGTATTGGTATGAAGAGCAGACATATTATATTTGATGTGAATGCTACACAAACAAAAAACACTGAAAAAGCCTAAAAAGAAAGAAGAGAGTTCAGTTTATTCCAGCAAACATCACCAGTGAGTCCAGCATAGAAACACGAGCATTACTTATACTCAGGGTAAAGAAATCACTGCACCATTAGGGTTGGGAGAGATCACTAAATCACCCAGCCCAACCAAACAGGGCAGCCTGGCTGATGGCAGGACAGATCTGCCCAATCATGAGACAAAATGTACAGCCTGAGAATATCTGTGCCCCAACCACTCCTCCTGCAAGCCCCCAAGCTGCTGCACGCACCCCTTCTTTTGTTTGAAGATCACTGACATACAGTGTTGATGTAGTGTTATCATGACTACGTTCTACTACAAATCTCAATCAGCAGCATCACTCACTCTCCCCAAGTGGTAAATATTTAAACAGGCAAAGGCTTAAAGAAAGCTCTAATAGAGGGGATCTAAACAAATCCCCTTATCTCAGGGATTCAAACGCTATCTGCCTACGGTGAATAATTTGATAGTGATGTGTTCCACTTGCCACAGATTAAAGAGGCAACATGAGGAGGAAGAGACGTGGAGCACAAATCACTTTGCCACCTGACAGCTCCTTTTGTGGAACTGAGCATCAGTGCTGTGGCACACGGAAACCACCCCGACGCCCCACGGGAGCTCCCCACAGAGGGGCAGCAGCTGTGTGCTGTACTCACCAAGCCCTGGTATCTGAAGGAATCGTAAACGCTCCTGATGAAGAGCCAGAAGGGCCACAGATACTCAAACCTGAACTCCAGGACAAAGTCTGCTAACAGTACCAGTGCCCACACCACCAGGAACTTCAGGTACAGGAAAGTACTGCCAAGAGAAAAGAAAAGTGATCTCAGTCAGCATTTCCAATACAAAGACTGGGGAAAAGAAAAAAGCAAACGACTGCATGAACTTATGAACTTTTAATTAACTCAAAGGTCAGGAATAAAAACTGTCAGTAACTGCAGTACAGGAGAGAAGATTTCCTACAGCACGGTTTGACCAGGGGCTGCCTTCCATTCCTGCACACAGCAGTGGGTTGAAACTCGATGATCACTGTGGTCCTTTTCAACCATTCCACGATTCCATTAAAATCAAGCCTTGTCTGACACAGCTGCCTCTGTTCAACTGCATTTATTGTTACAGCAGCAAAGAAGGCGGCGCGTTGCTCCGACCAGACGCTCACCCTCAAGCTCCCTTTTGCTTTGCCATGCATTTGTACAAAGCAAAGCCTGGCAAACAGAGGCACTGCCACAGCTGCAGTGCTCCTCTCCTGCTCTGCACTCCCCCATCCTCGGGGCTGAGACGTTTCTTCCTCCCCCCCTCCCCACCCCGCAGATGTTCGCTCATTGTCTGCTGCGCTGAGCACGAACCCCATCGCCAAGAATTGAGGGTGTATTTTAAGCCTTTAACTACAGCCATTGGGAAGAGCGTTTTGATGCCGAGCTGTCAAAGGGGGATATTTCAACATACCTACGTTCAAATAAATGCATCCATTTAGGAAAGGGAAGCAACAAAAAGGGGTGTATTTGCAGCACGCTGCAGCTGGTGGGGATCCTCGGGAGGAAGGCACGCAGATCCCGACCACAAAGGCACACCGACACCCTCCGAATGAGATTATGTGAGTAAAACCCAAAGGCAGCAGCAGCCCCCTCCTTCCCCTGCTTTGTATCAGCCCTTCCCAGTGCTGCTTCTCCCCCCCCCCCCCCCCGGTGCCTCTATTGTCCCTCTGTGCCATACACTGATGCTCAGCCCTGAGCACTGCGCTGCTCTGTGACCCCACACCTGCAGTTCTGACACCCACTGATGCTGCTGCAAAGAAATGCCTAACATCTGGGCAAGCCACATGCAAAATGCTGGAGGGGGATTCTTTTTTGGGGGAGCAGCTTTACACCAAAAGAGGGGAACTGAGGTCGGATGTGAGCAGGAGCTTCTTTACTCAGAGGTCACACAGCAACAAAACGCAATGGAGCTTTGGTGGGAAGGGTCCTCCTCTGCTGTGCCACCAATGGGACTCAGTGGGACCACAGAAGAAGTGTCAGCAGCAGAACAGTGGGGTTTTAAACACATGAAGGATGAGGAGTGGGAGCCAAGCAGCAACGAGAGTCAACTTCAGCAGCTTCGACAACAACAAGCTGCCACGAATACCTCGAGCAGCAGCCCAAGTCCCAATGCACGCGCAGTGCCAAAGATGCTAACTGCAAAATGCTGGCAGCAGAGCTGAAAAGGCATAAAGCAAAGTTCGGAATGTAAAAATGTGGAGACAACAAGAGACCCTCTGAGCCCCACTCGGCGACCCCTGGGTGGGTCTGGAGACCTGCTGAAGGCATGGTTGTGTTCTAAGGAGCACAGCATTCCTTGCACAGGTAATACCTGCAGGTAGCTCCAGTCTTCACTGTGCTTTGCACGCAATATTAGCTTGGGATTCTGCAGGACAGCAAACGATGGCACCCAAAATGCAGAAAGCAGCTTCAAGGATAGGGAGGGCAGGTGCTGCATGCTTGCTGGGGAAGGCTGGTTGAAACCAAGGGCTGAGGGCAGCTGCTCCCAAACTCCTCAGCACTGCAACTCTCAGCTACGCTCACCCCTCAGTGAGCGGCTCTGCACTGAAGGATCGGCACAAGGGTGGGAAGATTGGTGTTCAATTAGAAAGCAAACACAAATCCTACAAGATCTGAGTGTGCTCATCAAGCTGTTTGCTCAGCTCAGCTGCTCTGTTTGTATCGCGGCGATGCTGCCTCCTGATAACTGCATGGACTGGGTTTGTGTAAGCTGATGGCAGCAATTAAGATAAGTTGAGTAAATAGCTACAGTAAGCAGAGTAATTTTAATGGTTTGGAATTCTATCGTTACAGAGGCACTGCCTGCATGTAACACCTCTGAATTATGGGCAGAAGGTGAGGGAATAAAGCAAAGCAGACAAAAAAGAGAGGAAAGAAACGAGGAAAGGAGAGCGCAGCGCAGGAGGGAAGTGCTCCCAGCCCCATTTCCAGCCCTGCAGAGCAGCTGCCCCTCTCGTTCTGTGGGACAACACCTTGAAGTCACCCGGCACTTCAGTTCATCGCAGCCCCACGTGAAACAGAGGCTGAAAATCCCATTGCTGAAGCAAAGCGTTCAGGAGGAGCTCCCCCGAGCAGCCTGGCACCTCCAACAGGTCTTCATGCAGCAGCTCTGCGTGCTGCTCCCACCGCACTCACTCCCTGCTGCTCCACACACCTTTCCCAGCTCTCCTCTCTCCCCCCTTCCCACCCCGTCTCCCCCATGCAATGTGCAGCATCCAATTCCCACTGCTGACCCTCCGACCGTTGCACTGAGACGAACCATCCCACATAACTTCCAAGCAACGGACGGCACCGCTTTAGCGATCCGAGCACTGCTTTCTCGACAACGGGAGCCTAAAGCAGGAAGCTCCCGTCTCTCCGGCAGGGATTCACCGCCAGCTGAACATCACAGCTGCTGTGCTCAGAGCCTGCCTGCCTCCTGCACAGCCAACCGAGCCCCGCAGCGTGCAAGTTTGCCCCACGTTCCCACTTACTGCACAGCCGAACCTCCGCCGGGCTGGAAGCAGAAGCGGGACGCTGATCCTCCCTACAGCTTTCAGATCTCAGCTGTGACGCGTTTTGCAGCCTCGTAAAGGTTGGAAACCCACCGACACCGCGCAGCCCAACCACCGCCCCGCGACCGCTCTGACCGCGTCTCTCAGCGCCGCATCCGCTCTTCTCGACCCCCCCCCGCTGGCGCTGACCCCCCCCGAGCCGTTCCGGCGCATCGCCGCTCTTTCAGCGCTTATTTCCCCCCCGTTCTCCCCCGCCCCGCCCCGCGGCCGTCACCCGTCGCCCCACCGCCGTTACCCGCGGGCAGACGGACCCCCCCTCGCCGCGCCCCCTTCTCAGAGCCCCGCGGTTCCCCCTCCGCTCCGCAGCGGCCGCTCAGCCCCGTCGGCTCTCCCCGCGCCCCACGTGCGGTTCGGCGGCGGGGCGGGGCGGCGCGGCGGCGGCGGGCGCCATGTCGCGCACGGCCCGGTGACAGGGCGGGGGCGGGGCGCGGCCGGGCCGGGGGCCGCGGAGCTGCCGGCGGCGCCCCCCCCTCCGTCCCCGGCCGTTCGTTACCTGCCGTAGATGCCCTCGGCGATGCGGTTCCGCTTGAGCGGCCGCCGCAGCTTGCTGCAGTCCGCGCTCCGCCGCTTCATCCTCCCGCCGCCTCCGGCCCCGCGCCGCCCCGCTCACGGCAGCACCATGCGGCCCTCGGGTCCCTCGCGCGGCGCCGCGGCCGTCGGGTTCCTTTTCGCGTTTTGTTGTGGGGTTTTTTTTCACCCCCCCACCCCTTTGTTTTTTTTTTTTTTTTTTTTTTTAATAACCCCGGGAAACAAAGAAATAAAAATAATTCCTGGTCGGTCCCTCCCCGCCGCGTCCCCCCGCGCAGCCGCCGCGCAACGCCCCGCCTTCCCCGGCGCTGCCCAATCGGGCGGCCGGTGACGCAAGAATGACGGCTCTCTCGACCAATCGGCGGCGGGGAAAGGCAGACGGACGGCCGAGAAGCCCTATGAGAGTGCCACGGCGTTGGTCCCGCCTCGCGTCATCGAACGGCCTGCCCGCGCGTTTAATTGACGGTCACGAGAGCCTATCGCGGAACAGGGATTGTGAACTGACGGCTCTTCAACCAATCGCGGAGCAGTTCTCGCTTTCCTCCCGCCTACTGTACGTCTGCGCTGGTTCCCGTCCCGTGCTGTGATTGACAGCAAGACTGCCCAATGGGAAAGAGGAGGAAAACTCAAAGGACAGCTCAGCTATCCATTCGGAAGCGGAAGAAGGAGGGCTTAATTTCCTCTGTCGCTGTAGCTCTGAAGGGCCGCCCCTCATACTTGATTGACAACGTCGCTGACAAATCACTCTCGTAAACCTCGGGCAGCGCTGTTCTTCCACAACAACGCGGCCCTGTGCCGACGCCTCAGAGGAGGTCGGGAGGAGGGGAAAAAAAAGAAAAAGAAAACAAAAAAGCGGAGCGACTGCAGCAAAGAAACACATTCAGGAGAGTGGCAGCAGAGCGGCCCAATGGCGGGGCAGGAAGGGGGCGGGGCGACGCGGCCGTCCTGTCTCCGATCGGCCCAAAGACGGACGGTGCTTGGAGATGGGCCAATCAGAGGCCAGGAAAGCTGCTAGCCTTCGGCCAATGGGAAGCCCGTCCCTAAGGCAGGGCCTGTGGGTGGGGTGGGCTCTCAGCGAATGGGAAGCGGAGGCGGAACAGCCGTTTGACTCCGCCCCTTCCGGTCAGGCCTGCCTTGTCACGGGCGGCTCCGCCCTCCGTTCGCGCTGCGGCCGCGGGGTGTGCAGTGACCGTGTGGGGCTGCATGGCGTTCCCGCAGCCTGAGGGGAGCTCCGAACTACGCCTGGCTTCTTCCCCTCTGCCGGGGCTGTCTGCGGGCCCTAAGCGTTTTCTCTGACCGGGATGGATGCAGCCGGGCTGAGGAGCGCGGCCCTGCTGTGTGTCATTAAAGCCTCTTCTGTTCATGGGGGGGATTTGAGGCAGAAACCCCAGAGTCAGCATTTACAGCGGGACAGGTGGTTCCCAGGAGGCGTCCTGTGCAAAAAGCCGGGGGTGACGTTGTCGCCTTTGGCCTGTGTTCCCCCAGAGCAGTCGTGCTGGCAGGAGACGTGGTAACAAACGTCAAAAGAAAAAGGGTAATTTTGCTTATTTCAGTCCTGCGGAATGGTGGTGCGGTTCGGAGTCCTCACTGTGGTTCCCAGGTGGTTGTGTTGCAGATAGGAGATGGAACCACTGTGCTGACGAAGCGCGTGGAGTCACTGCATCCACCGGCGCTGTTTGTTGCTTTAGCAGCTGATAGGTGTTCCAGAGCAGCTCAGCTGACGTTGAGTGAGGTCTGAGTTACCCCACGTGGCTGCCAAATTCCCACAAGGAGGAGGTAGATGTAGATCTTCCAGGGGACATAGCAGCTTCTGCCACGTAGCACTGCTTGTGTGCCCTGAATGCTCGCTTTAGTGGCTCCTTATTTAAAGAAAAAGGGTGTGCCAACCCAAAGGCTGAGAACCCACAGGGCATGGAGCACCTCATAGCCACGGTGTGGCAGTAGATGTTGACGCGTTTGTGAATGCAGGTCAGGGCTGAAGCAGTCAGGTTGGTTCTCAGTTAAAAGCCCGCAGTGTGTCTGCCTGCAGCTCCCAGGCCTGGGGTTTCCCAGGGAGACGTGGGCGTTGGGTTGTAGCCTAACAAAGCCAAGAACCACAGCTGGAATCTCAGCAGGGCCTTTCCTGAGGCAGTGGTAGAGGGGCTCAGGTCTGGGGTGACTACAAGCAATATAAAGAAATGCTGATATTGCGTGAGTGTTCTGCTCCTGCAAGTCTGCATGCTTTTCTTGCCATTCAGCAGATAGGTGAGGAGCCACAGCAGCTGGAGCACCAGGGAATGGTATCCTGGAGAATTACAGTACCGACCATTTGATATGGCTCTGTTCGTGAGTGCTTTTCAGTTTAGTCAGCTAAGTTTGGGTTCCTGACGTGCACCAGATAAGGAATGTTCGTTGCTGATGCCTCTTGGGTTTTTTATCTCCCTTTTATTCCCCCTCCCCCCTCCTTAACTGTTGGTTTGAGGTGACACAAACATTGCTTATAGAAGAAAGTAGTAACGTGCTTGTGCCTAAGTACCATCTGGTGCGCAATGCCTTCTACCTACCCCAGCTTCCGACACAGTGTGCCATGGCTAATCCTTTTGCTGGAAGCTGTCTTCATTGTCCTCTCTTACTTTCTTGACTCAATTGTGGATGCACACTTTCCCTACCCAGGTAAGTCTGCTCACCTTGCCGTGAAAGGATGGACTGAACGCGTGCTTTTATTTTGCACTGCAGTAGGATGGATGGTTCTGTGTATTTGTTAGCGAGGAGAATGTTTGTGCTGCCCTTCTGCTGCCTCACTTGTATTCTTTGTAATTACATATATGAAAGCAAAGGCAGTCAACAGTCATATGTGATAGAAATTGCATTGCTCATCTGTTTTCTGCTGTCTCTGTGTGTATCAATGCAAACTTCTGAGGACAGGCAGTGCTCTGAGTGCAGAACTCCGGTGAGGTCTCAGCACGTGAAACAACTGTAAAGCTAAATTTGAGTATGGCATTGTCTTTCTGTTTCCTTATAGAAGAGAAATAAAGCTTTGGGTTTCTTTAAAACTAAGTTAATAATGGTGCCCGATTTTTAATAGAAAGATTTCTTAGTTCATTGTCGTTTTGTAAAACCACAAATGCAGTCTGCTTGAATCACTTTCCTGCCCTTCTGCTCTTTTCTGTCACACAGATTTGCAGGATGTCAGCCACATGCTCATTTTTGGATTTGGCTTTTTCCTGACGTTTTTGAAACGATACAGTTTTAGCAGCACCGGATTCAGCCTCCTGATAGTCATACTTGGTGTCCAGTGCTCCATTCTGATGGAACATGTGTCAGTTCTCCTGACAGAAATATCACTTTCAGGGTAAGGTGATCTGAACAGGTAATTAGTTCCTGGTAGAGTCAGAATCATCTGGAGCTGCTGATGGCTTTTATTCCAGGGTAATGCCTTGCTGCAATGATTGTTTTGTGAATTACTATGGTCATCTGCTGACTTTTTGGAGGGTTAAGTGCATTTTGCTGTCTGTTGTTCTTTCTTCATTGCCTGAATACGATCGTGACATGGAATTGTATTCTTTTTTCTTCTTTTCTTTCCTTTCTTTCATTACAGCATACCGGGAGCTGCTATGAGCACGGTTGCTGTGGTCATCTCCATTGGAGCTGTTCTTGGGAAGATGAATCCCATGCAATCAATTGTGATGGTAGTTGTAGAGATAGTAGTTTTCTATGTGAGCAGATGGATCAACATCTATTTACTGCAGGTACAGTAGTATGATTTCCAGTAACGGGGGAAGTTTCACAGGGACTTTGGAAACATTGCTATTTCCACTGTGAATGATACATGAGCTTGCTGTGGACAGCAGAGGCAGGGCTGCATTTAGCACACAACGTGAATGTACTCCAAGCTCTTTGTAGATAAACTGTGTGTTTATGAGCTACAGTGAGCTCAGATAAATTAGTGTGGCATTAAAAATCCACACTTAAAGCATTAAACCAAGTGACTGTTTTGACAGCTTCTTCACAGGGAGGTTGCATGAGTTAACTATGTCAGGATCTGTGTCGAAGGATTCCCGTGGCATAAGATAGGCTACAGATTTAATTACTCTATTGATGCAGGCTTCGTCCCACGTGAGCATGATGCACGTTCACCTGTTTGGGGCATACTTTGGTCTGGCCGTCTCCTCACGCTTCTCTGAGCCATCGCCGAGGTCTGAGAAGAATGCGAGTACTCCGAGATCGGACTTATTGTCAATGTTGGGTGAGGCATTTGGTTTAATGTTTCAACTGGGAAAAGAGATTGCAGTGAGAGCAGGAGGAAAGCATAACAGCAGGTTAACTGTGCCCTCTCTCAATTTAGTTGTCTCTTTGGGGCTTGTATGGACGTTTTGGTCAGGGACTGACGCACTGAGGTTATGACTTGTATTTCAGTAGTGCTTACAGTTCCCATCTGGGGCTGAAATGCTGTTTGCTACATCAAGGTGCTGTACAGTGATATGAAAATGGAGTCCCTGCGTAGTCCTGTGAGTGGTAAGATAAAAACGTGCCGGAGGGTGGGGAACAGGACACAGACAGGCGTATGAGAAAGGGTCTGAGTGGTGATAGGCTCAACATATGGGAGTTCCATTTTTTTCTTAAAGCAGCCATGTAGTTTCTTCATCAGCGTGACTTCTGCTGTGTAAGTTAGGCTGCAGTGGCATGGGGACACCCGATGTCCCCCGTCACTCTGGCTACAGGCTGATTTACCTGTGCTGTCTTCTCTCGCTCCTTGGCTTTCCGTCACTCTCTTGCAGCTGGTTTTGACCAGGTCCATGAAAGGGAGCAGGAATTTTGACCTGAGGATCTTGGAGCAAGCCCCTGGATTTTCAGAAAGTTTCTTCTGTTCAGTAGTACTGAATATTCCTGGGTGTCATTGCTATTGATGCTATTGAAACCTGCTTTCCAACGTCTGTGCAGAGCAAGCAGACTGCTCACTGTTCAGAAATGAACGGCGAGGTTATTTCCACTTGCAAGTCCACTTAAACAGTGGCTTACATATATGACATTGCAGTGCTGTATGCAATACCACATTTCTGGTAGGTGTTGGGAGGTGTTGGTGTAGCAGCCAGCTCTTGGGGCTGTCTGCACCGCAAAGGACAGGAACTACTCTTTGGTCGCAATGAGGAAGTTGAAATGAATGCAGAAATATGGTTTGGAACCAACCAGAGACAGTCTATGGTAGATTTACTGTGTTTTAGGGAAGGTAATAACAATTACTTGTCTCTGCCTCCAAGGCACTCTCTTTCTTTGGGTGTTCTGGCCAAGCTTCAATTCTGTACTGGCTGTGGAAAAGGATAGAGCAATCTTCAACACCTGCTTAGCACTTGCAGTGAGTGCTGTAGCTGCCTTCGCATTTTCTGGTCTGATCACAAAGGATGGAAAATTCAGAATGGTAAGACATGAGAGAAAGTCACGGTATGGAAAAACTGTTGTTCTGTTATTCTCAGTAATACACTGAAGGGTATAATAGCTACTAAATAAAAACAAATCCAGGTTTTCAGCCTGACAGTCGTCATTAGGCTGCCAAGCAGAAGACTGAAGAAACTGTAAGTTAAAAACTGTATTCTCCGATGGTAACTCACAGTATACAGAAGTCCAAATGCACCCTAAAGAGATTCCACTTGCATGAGAGCAGTGATCTGTGACGTACTGCAATAGAACGAGCGATGACTGAATTTTCTATTTTTGTTACTTTGTTTTACAGACTCATATCCGCCGTGCAGCATTAGCTGGTGGGGTTACTATTGGTTTTGCAGCAGACAGCATCAAGCATCCCTGGATTGCAATGATTTTGGGTCTGCTTGCTAGTGCGATAAGCGTATTAGGATCCTTCTGTTTACAGGTAACACTCAAAACCTGAAATTCCTTTTTGTGTCTGTTCTGTAAACTTATTTTCCAACGTGACATACCTCAAGGTAAACCTCTTTTTTGAGGAGATTAAACCTGAAGTCTTGACCAGGATGCGGGATTGCAAGTTAAGAGACCAAACGTAATTTCCTAACACTAAGATAGACAGCGTCCTGTTATCAACTTGTGTTCTTGTGTATCACTTCATTGTTTTCCTCTTCCCAGAGTTGCTTGCCTACTCTCAGAACTCACGATGCATCTGGAGTTCATTTCACATTTGGTTTGCCTGCTGTGTTTGGAGCTCTTGCCGAGGTTGTTTTCTTTGTAATGGACATCCAGACCAAATTACCAAGGTACATAAATGTTGGCCCTTAAGTGTAATAAGTTTATGTAATCGTTATTGGAGGGTGCTCTGAGTGGAGTTCTCATAAATTCAGAAGGCTTGGAAGTCTTCACAGATAAATCATATTAGGTTTTAGTCCTCAATTTGGTCCTTAATATTAAGAGCAGTGTACATAGGAGATGAAGGCTGGGAAAGTGCATCCTTCCCAGGTGTTTTGGGAAAGCTTTGTATACTAATACAGCAGGGAAGGAAAAAAAAGATCAGTTTTATCCAAAAGAGTCTATAACGTATAGGTAAGGCCTAACGCCAGTCTGGACACTGAACTGGAAACATGCTTGGGGAAACACCACATGAAGGGCTCAGGGGAGGACAGTTCTCCATAGGATTTCTTGACCTGGCAATGACACCTCATTTTCACAAATCAAGCCTATGTTGTATCATACAAGAAATTCTCTGGTTTTCTCAGCTTGCACAGGAATGAATCACCGTGCAACATAACTTGGTTGTAGGCTTCTGCTCGGCTCTCTTAAAACATCCCACTGCAGCTGTGTAAAGATTTGAAAATGGGAATTGTGATGTGAGGTTTTGACAGAAGATCTGTGCACAGGGACCGCCTGGGGCAGACACATCCACAGGGTGAATGTTAGGGTCAGCAACTGCCAAAGGTGAAACACCTGTTTTGCTTTGCAGCATTGGCAACGAGGTCTTATTGAGCATCGGTGCCCTCTGTTTCACCATCAGTGTTGCCTTGATAACAGGTCTTATTACAGGTAAGCATGAAAAACATGTTTCAGTAAGATCTTCCACATTTCCCTTTGGGGCAAGGGCTCTGTCTTCCTATTGCAGCTGTTACTGTGTCAGTGTCCTTTGCAAAAGGCCATCAGTGTCACCGGGGTGCTAAAGTGTGCTTCTGTGGATAAATCTTTACGTAGAAGAAACAGTTGGAAGCATGAACACCATGCACTCTTCGTGGATAGGCCTTGAAGAAGAGATGTATTCAACGAAACCTACCAGCAACAATTTTCATTGGTGAAATTTATTCTGCAGATGTTTAACAGCTACCTTCAGTTTACAGACAGGAGATGTGTGAGGATGAAAATACATTTACGTTTTGGTGTTATCTCGTTGACAGAAAACTGCTACCTGGAGCTTCTCACTTTTTAGGCCAGTTGCTGTAGATCTGCAGAGTTCCACTCATGTCAGCAGGTTGTGTGAGCCAGGCACTGCTCCTTTGGTCGCTGGGGGTTTGGGACCATCAAGGCTCACATGTTCCTCACGTGGCATTCTGTTGGTTTTATGGCAGCTGCAGTAGTTCTGAAGTTGCTGATTCTGGTTTGAGGTGAAAGTTGCTGTGAAATATACTCTCAAATGATCTTCTTAATGCTTTAATTGATCTGCAGCTTTGCATTAGCTCAGGTGTAGCTAAGAGCTAATGAGTTTTTTAAAAAAACCATTCAACTAAAACAATCATTCAGTGGTTACATTTACTGAAAACCCAAACTAACAGTGCTGCTAAGCCTGTCTGCTTTAAACACACAGCTTTCATGGGGGAAGTTAAAGACTTTCTGTGTGTCCTTAGTGCCTGGTAGGCTGTTTGATGGGTTTTTACTTAGAAGCTTCTCTGTACTTAAGGTCAACTTGAGTCATGGGGCTCTGCTGAAGTGTTTTGTTCTGATGTTGTCTTTTAGTCTATGTTACATTTGGATGTGTGTTATTAAGAAGCCTTCGGTTACACAGCCTTCCCCTTTCCATGATACGTGTGTAGATGTACATCCAATATGTGTGTTTTTACAACTAGGTTTAATCCTAAACTTCAAACTGTGGAAGCCCATCCCCGTCTCCAAGTATTTTGAAGACCAGATGTACTGGGAGGTAAGTTTCTTTTCAATGTAAGATTAGCCACGTGGCAGTACACATAGCATCCATTTCAGGGTACATTTGAATGCCCTGTTTGTTCAGCTGTTTGAAGCCTGAATATTACAAATGTACGTATTCTTCAGATAGCATTCCCGCTGGTGGGCACATGGCTAAATCTAAGATGATCTTTGTTGTAACACATAATATCCATGCTCAGACACCCCATGCTTCACAGACAGCCCCTTGAGGAAACTAGAGCCTCTAAGGGTAGGATTTTTACAAGGCAGTTCTATGGATGGAAGGTTCTTTTTATGAAAACTCCTGGCCTTCATTGGGTGTTGAGTGCATAAACACAGACCTTGTGCACATTTAGGTGCTGAAAGTGACCTTCTGCAGAACCATGGAGTTTGGAATACGCTCCTGATAAGGTTCTGCATCACCTCTATGTGTTGATTTGATGTTGATTGATGAAATGTTTTGATACAAAAATGTCTGTCTTCACAGTTTCCTCATTTGGCTGTTGGATTTTGAATGGATGAACCCAAATGGAAGACTTCACCAAGATTTGTATTTGTCACCAGAGAAAATGAGTAACGATGATGAAACAGCACTTAATTATCAAATAGCACACTTAAAAAAGCCTTCCCAGTGGACACATGAAAAATTTGCAACAAGATGTTTGTTATTCCTGAACAATCAGCACATATTATACATTCTCCATCTGTAAATATCTGATTTCTTTTTTGTTTTGATGATTTTACCTTAAATATTTTTGTAGTATGTGTACAGAAAGTTGTTTTTGTTGCTGTCGTGGCTTATCAATTAAAATGCTTGGAAGCTTTTAAAGGTGTATTTAGTTCTCAAGTTCAAATCTGTGCTTATTCTGATGTAGTGAAGTGCTGAAGTTCTTGTTTATAAGTTGAATTAATTCTGTTGGAGGCCCTGTTAAGCAAAGATTTGATGACTGAGCCAGATCACAGCCAGAACTCCACACTGTGCCAGACTGAACTCGTGTTATCTGCCTAAAGAAAAATCTGTTCTTGGCTCAGCTTATTTGGAAGATCTGATGGCAAGAAATGACAAGCAGAACCCCCTGGGTTTGTACTGGGGGTGGCCAACCTGGAAAAAGATCTGGAAACGATTCGTCAAACACAGCCAGCTAAAGGCCTTACCTTTGATTTGAATGAAGTAAAGCAGATACCTGCTTGCAGAGAACTCCAGTTGAGACATGCAGCAGCTTTGGTGCATGAGGCACAGCCTGCTCAGTCAGAGGATGCTGTGCAAACATGTTTTTAAAGGGATGGTGGTCCTAAGCTTTTTCTTCATTTCAAAATATTTGACAACCTTTTTTTTTCTCTAACTGCTCACATAATTAAAGAAGTGGAACCCTGGTTGGTTTTATTTACTCAGCACACTTGCTTAAGAAGGAAGGAATGAGGAAACCTGTAACATTGAAAACAAGAGATGGAGTATGTGATGCTTGCTGCAGTAATGTTTGCTGACCTCTGATTTATTCATTAGGGAGTAAACAAAGCAGATCAGTGCTGTTAAAGGAAGCTGAGACAGAGTTCCAAGTTACTTGTGGAGGAAATGTCACTGTTTCTTATTTCAGAAAATAGCTAGTGATCTACTTATTTATCAGCTGCACACAGCTTCTGTCAGCTGACAGTGCCATTCAGCATGGATACCTGCACGTTTATATGCCTCCTTATCACACATTTAGCACATCACTGCCCTGGCAATACTGTAATCCAGGCTGAACTTGTGACCTTCCATTTCAGCAACCCAATGAACATAACTTCTTACCTGTTTCTGATGTCTTCCAGCAGGAGTGGTTGTAAGGAATAGCATTTCATTCCTCTGTTTCTCTCACATCTCTTTGCTCCCTGATTTCTTGAGCAAGTAACCAAGATGTAGGTATACAAAGGGGCAAAACAGCTCGTCTTGTATCTCAGAGTTAAATGAGCATGGATCAGAATTCTCTCTTGAAGGGACTGTCCCTGGTTTAACTCCCAGCTGAGGAGTGTTCTTCCCTCTTTTTATTGTTGTTAGGAATTAAGTTTACAGCAAGCTTTGTGGATGAGCTCCTTACAGCCAGAACCAGTACATAACTTGAACCTGTGCCTCTGCAGTGTCTGCAGCAACAGTGAGTTGTTCACTACAGACCCCCCCACCATCACTGTATTAAACACTCAGGGAAAAACAAGGCAGCACAGCTTTATGCAGGAAAAAACACAAACCAGTCAAACTTGAAACTGAAGAACTGTTTATATTGTCCAGATATAGGAAATACTTAATAAATATACGTTAAAAAGATGTTTTAAAGCATTTTTAGGGTTGTAAATATCATAGAAAGAGTGTTAAATGGTTAAATGCATTCATCTTCCACTATTCTATTTACTTATAGCAAACATCATACAAAAGTGGCTTCCATTGCTACTTGTAGCAGTTTTACATGTCAGAAACATTACAACATTTAAATCAACATAACTGTTTTTTTGGGGGTATTTTTTCCTTAAAAAAAAATGCAACCAGGATTTTTAGTGCTATGATTTCACTCCTCATGTTTTACCTTTAGACACAATTGAAGGGCACCGTATTACAAAATGGTTTTACAAAACTGGGAGTACACAGTTAAAAAAATGACATGGCCAATGCACTTCCATCAGTGTGCTCACTGCCACAGATCCTCTGTGCGGCCAAATTTGAAGACCAGTCCTCTGTTTGAAACAAGAAAGGCACATGAGCACATAAGGGTGCAGATTAAATACCAAATGTTTTACATATGTTATCTCTGGGAGCCAACTGTAGTATTTGTGAACCCACTTCCTGTTCCTGCAACATAACCTACACAGGCAGATCACTGAGTGCCCTCAGCAGCACTTTATTCACCCACATCTAGTTGCAAAAAAACAGCTGAAATAAAACCCAGACCGCAGCAAGATTTGGTTTTGATCATTAAAAACCAATGAGGTAAGAAATGAACAAAGGGTGAGAAGCTTACCCAAAAAAGATGAACGCATTCTGGAAAAAAACAGCAATTCCTGGGTACACCACTGCTTTCTCTGAAAGAAAACAAAACAGAACTCTCCATTAATTCTTCAGAAGTCCTTTTCTCTTCAAAGAGACCCCATCTCACAACACAGCCCTGCTGCTACTGCAACCACAGAGCAAATCTGCCTAAGATGGGTTGTTCTCTCATAGAATTAAGAGAGCACTGTGCACCTTTTGCATCTGTTTCACTCTCTGACAAGATGGTTCCCTCCCACCTGTTACTGCCACTGCAAAGTAATTTCAATGGCTTTTGTGCCTCCCCCCCAGTTATTCAGCTTTCCAAAGAACTGAAACAATAATCAAAGATGTACATTCAGATCTAACACTCGTGAAGACTGTAATTCTCATGTGTGATTGCACTTCCTCTTTGGAGTGCACCTGTGTAAACTGATACACATACATGTGCACATTCACTATGATGATAAGCCACAGAAGGGAGCACCAGCATGAAATCAGTGTGCCCAGGTGTCCCTGAAAATCCCCTGTGAACTGAGTAATGCCAAAACTAAAGAGAACGTAAATTAAAACCCAACCAATGTGCCCTGATGAGCATGAAACTCACTCCATTTCCAGGGCTGAGCAACAGCTTCATGTCTGCTTATGTGTCCCTGCCAAGAGCAATCTGCTGCAGCTTTTATGACTTTCTCAAGACCTGTCTTCATAAAATTACCACAGTATGAAGTAAGGTGTGAACTTCCACAAGCAATTTGATTTTTTTATTCTTTTCTGGCTTAATGTATAGGCCTGGGGAACAACCTGCACAAAATTGGTCACTTTAATTCTGGAAATAGGTGTTTGCTCAGATTTATTCCTATATAAGGTAAGCAGTTCAATTAGTTCAGTGCAGTCCCCCGTGTGACTGAGCCCTCTGTTTCTACCAAGGCTAGCTGAAAGGTTTGTGCCCTACAAAACAGACTGACGAGAGCTTAAATAACAGAAATGGGATCTTAAAATTCTCCATACGTTAGAAAAAAGAAAAAAAAATGGATAGGGAAGAACCAGAAAGGGTCAGGCCATGCTTCATGTTGTATCTTACCTTTAACGACGTATCCTCCAAACAGAATCCACATGGAAGCAATCAGAGAGCCAAAAGCCATCATAAAGCCAATGAAGAGCCAGATCCGAGCACCTTAAAGAAGACACACGGATGTTCTGTGCCCATTCCTGGGTACAGATGCCAGAAACTTTCAAAATGCTTCAGCTTCAGAGCACCTTATGTGACCAACTCAAGCTACGTACATAAACCAATGCACACACCAGTACAGCTATTACAGCTGTTCCAAGGATTACTGACTGCATGTATTTCTGTGTGCACACCACTGTACCTGTTTGTCCCAGGCAGCCTTCGCTGTAACTGTCACCCCGCACTTGTCCATTAGACACTGCGTTGATCCTGTACGTGCAAAACAGGATGAAAAAGGGTAAAGATAAATAAAGCAAGAAGGAAAACGTTTATAAAACAGTAGGAGAAACTTCTCAGAAACTCATTGAGACAATAATGCATTTCGTACATGTATTTGGTTTTTCAAAACGTGGAACAATGCTGAAACTTTAAACACACTGCTCCACTTTTCTCCACTTTCAATGCTTTGATCTATATGCCACTCCAT
This sequence comes from Gallus gallus, assembly GCF_016699485.2. NCBI lineage: Eukaryota > Metazoa > Chordata > Aves > Galliformes > Phasianidae > Gallus > Gallus gallus. The sequence continues at coordinate 2,759,346 of NC_052554.1, forward strand.
TTTTAATGGCTCCTTGCCACGGACAAACATAAGGCATGTGATCCTAGGCTGCATCAAATGAAGCATGATCAGCAGCTCGAGGGAGGTTCTCCCCCTCTGTTCTGCTCTCATGAGACCACAGCACAGTGCTGCATTCAGCTCTGAGGCCCCCACCATAAGAAGGGAAGGAATCCTTTTACAGTGAGTGCAGGAATAGGACAAAGGGTTTTAGGACAAGATAAGAATAGGACAGAATGGTTTTAAGCTAAAAGGGGAGATTTGGATGAGCTGTTAGGAGGAAAAGTTATCACTCAGAGGGCAACGAGGCCGTGGCACTGCTGCCCAGAGCTGTGGGTGCACAGTGGCAGTGCCCAAGGCCAAACTTCATGGGGCCCAAGGCAGCCTGGTCAGAAGTGTCCCAGCTTATGGTGGGGGGGGTTGGACCTAGGTGATTGTTGAAACCCCTTCCAACCCAAACCATTCTGTGCTATTAGCAACACTCAGATCCTGACTTGTTATTTTCAGTGATCTCCCAACTTAAAGACTACATTTTTTCTTAATTCTGCATTTCACAGAAGTTCGAGGTGTGCACAGCTCCGATCAAGGTGTTACACTTACATTAGGAATGCAATGGTGGCTATAACCCCACAGGCATGATATGAATGGTTGAAGTCTTCCATGGTAGGGTACTTTACAGCTGCATCTATGATTATCCACCAACCTGTAAAAAACTATTAAAAGCAAAAGTACTATAGTTTAAAACACAGAAAAGTTTTGATCCAAAAAAACCCCATAAAGTACAGCATGGCTGCCTCTGCTATCAGCTTAGTCAGGTACAAGCTAAACACAAACCCCATGATTTAGCTACTCCAAGAGATCACAGAATTGTAGGGGCTGGAAGGGACCTCTAGAGGTCATTGAGTCCAACCCCTGTAAAGCAGGCTCCCTACAGCAGATTGCACACGTAGGTGTCCAGAAGGGTCCTGAATGTCTCCAGAGAAGGAGACTCCACAACCTCTCTGGGCAGCCTGTTCCAGTGCTCCATCACCCTCACTATGAAGAAATTCTTATGCACATTTGTGCAGAACTTCCTATGCTTCAGTTTGTGGCCATTTCCCCTTGTCCTGTCACCATGCATCGCTGAAAAGAGTCTGGCCTTGTCCCTTTGCCTCCTACACCTTAGATATTTATAGACATGGATCAGATCTCCTCTCAGCCTTCTTTTCTCAAGGCTGAACAGATCCACCTTGCTCAGCCTTTCCTCACAGGGGAGATGCTCCAGGCCCTTTATCATCTCTGTGGCCCTCTGCTGGACTCTCTCCAGAAGAACCCTGTCTTTTTTGTACTGGGGAGCCCAGAACTGGACGCAGTACTCAAGGTGAGGCCTGACCAAGGCAGAGTAGAGGGGGAAGATCACCTCCCTTGAGCTGCTGGCCACTCTTTTTAATGCACCCCAGGATGCCATTGGCCTTCCTGGCCACCAGGGCACACTTTGGCTCATGACCCACCAGCACACCCCGGTCCTTCACTGCAGAGCTCCTCCCCAGCGGGTCAACCACCAACCTGTACCGATGCACGTAGTTATTCCTCCCCAGGTGCAATACTCATCACTTGCTCTTCTTAAACCCCATCTGCCTCCTCTCTGCCCAGCTCTCCAGCCCATCCCAGTCTTGCTGAACGGCAGCGCAGACTCCAGGTGTGTCAGCCATTCCTCCCAGCTTACTCTCCTCAGCATTATCCCCTCACGATGGAGATGTCAAACAGGCCCGGACCCAGCACTGACCCTGAGGAACACCCATCACCGCCCTGTGAGCCCTCCCAGCCCGTTCTCAGCCCAGCTGCCCCCCACTCATCCACCCCACACCCCTCAGGGGTGCTGTGGGGAGGGCAGCGCCGCGGCCTTGCTGATAACCCGGGGTGCCTCAGAACGGACTGCGGGCGCTGCGGGCGCTGTGAGGCGGGGGGCAGCCAGCACGGAGCAGGGGAGGGCTGAGGGGGGGGGAGTTGGGGTCCCTCTGCCCCATAGCCGCGTGACGGGGAGCCTTCCTTTGCACCCCCGAGCGCTCTGCCGCGGGGCTCGGCGCGAAGAGCCGCACAGCAGCCCGCACACACCAGCACTCCCGCGGCGACGGACGCGATGGTGTTCCGCTTCTCCCCCCAGTCCACGCACTCCGAGCACCTCAGGCTCTCCAGGAAACCGGACATCTTTCAGCGCTCTGAGGTAACGCAAGAAAACAAAACAAAACGCCACCGCGTTTCCGTCACAGGAGAAATCCACCACACAGCTCCGATCGCTCCGGAGAGCCGCACCGCAGTGCCCTCACCCGGAGCACGGCCCGCCCAGCCGGCAGCCCCGGGAGGCGCGGGGCCGCGCGCAGCGCTCACCTCAGGGCTTCCGCCGCCTCCAGCGCGCAGCAACGACGCTCCGCCGACGCGCCCACTGCGCAGGCGCGGCGCTCAGCTGCTGCTCCCCGCCGGCAGTGCGCAGGCGCGTAGCGCGCGGGAGGGCGTCGAACGGGTACTTCTGCGCATGCGCTGTAGTATGGCAGGGGAGGGGGAGTAGCGGGCGATCGCAAGCAGTGCGCATGTGCACGTAGCCATTGCCCTCCCCGCGCATGCGCTGTTCCCTCCGTTACGTAAGCGGGGAGTGACGTTCTGGAAGGTTCGCGGCCGCTCTCAGTCGGCGCTCCGCTCGCTGCCGGGAGGGCCGTGTGTGCGTGGAGCTCCGCGGGTTCGGATCGCGGCGCGTTCTGTGGGCTCGGCCGTTCGCTATGGGCGTGACTCACGAAGCCGGGCTGTCCCCTCGGGCGCCGCCGTCGGAGCAGGATCCGTGCGGGGGGGCCGCGGCTGCGTGCAGCGGGTGAGGGGGCGCGGGGCCGCCGGGCGGGATGGGGGGACGGGCGGTTGGTGGAGGGAGGGAGAAGAAGGGGGGCGGGCGCGTCATTCGCTGTGGGGCTGCGGGCCGGCGCTGTGGTACGGCCGCGCCTCACTCGCCGTTGTGTCGTTGCAGGAGCGCCGTGGGGTCCCACGGGAGTCAGCAGCGGGGATGTCCGGCGGCCCCCAGCGGTAAGCGACCGGCTGCGGCCTCGCGCGAAGCCCTGCTGTGCTCCGAGCCGCGTGTGGGCGGGGGGGGGGGGGGCATCTCGGGTGTTCCCCCTGGCTGTGCAGTGCCCGTGACCTTGGCCTTTGCTTAGAGGTGATGGGTGGAGCTTCCTTCAGCTGCTTGAGGAGCAGCGTGGGGCTTAATCAGCTCTTAATAGCTCTTACGGACAGTGAACAGTGAATCCACGCTCCATGGCTCAGCAGGCAAATCTTCAGCTGTAGAGCGTTAACACGGTGCTAATAATAATATAGGTGTGCTGAATAGAGAAGCTGTTTGGATGTGCTCCCTTAACAAGTCACGTGGTATGGTTCCTTAGCTGTGTTTTTCACTGTGTGTGTAGAATGAGTAAGACTCTACAGGTGTAGTGTAGTAGCGTGATGTGGTCGTGGTTATTGGTCTTAAATAGAACTGGAAGTAAAGCATGGAGTCTGCTCTGACCTGAAAGGCAGATGTTTGTTTTGCAACTCCTGCACTTAGGACAGATGGGAACTTGAGTACCTTGAAAACTTTGTTTGGGGTAAAGAAATAGTCATAACTTGCACCTTCTTCACACGAGTTGTGTGAGGGGTTTTAAAGCCAACAGAAACCTTTCAGAATTCCACGGAGGACTATTCATGGTTTACACAAAAGCCTTCTTAAACTTTTCATACAGAATCATGGAATGACCACGGTTGGAAGAGACCTCTAAGATCATCCAATCCAACCATCCTCCTACCACCAATATCTCCTCACTAAACCATGTCCTTCAGCACAAGGTCTAAACATTTCTTGACCACTTCCTGAGCAGCCTGTTCCAGAAGTCTGACCACAGGGCAGGAAATGATGCTGCTTAAAATTGTCCTGCATAAAAACATGCTGATAATTGTCAGGAAAAATGGTCAGCGTTTAATTGTCCTTGAACTTTTTGCCTGTGTGCTGTGTGGCATCATATTTGGTGGTGGCGTGTATGTAAATTGCTGTGTGTAAATGATACGCTTCTTCATTTGCTTCTCTTCTCTCCCCTGCCCAGGAACAGAGACTGGATATTGCAGAACAACAATAAAAACAGAATTGGGTTCTGAAAGTACGTGCAAGGAAGAAGTGGTAGCCAGGAAGAGTGGCGATATGGCAAACTTCATGGATGATTTGACTCTCAATTCACCAAAGAAAAGAGAGAATTCTTTGAGATCCAAGAGAAGCTGTGATAGGTCATCATCGAGATCATCCAGTCGGTCTTCCTGCAGCTCACAGTCCAGTTCGAGTATGTCCTCTTCGGCTTCCTCCAGGAGTTGGAGCCGGTCCAGATCCAGGTCTAGGGGTCGAAGATACAGTTCCCGAAGGCACAGAAGATACTCCCGTTCCTATTCCAGAAGCCGCTCAAGATCACGTGGCTACATGAGGTACAGAGGAAGGTACCCCTCCAGGCACTACAGGAGGTACCACCGCTCTCCTCCGAGGTACAGATCACGCAGTAGGTCGCGGTCCCGTGGAAGATCGTACTACAGAAGGTCCTATTCAAGAAGCAGGTCACGTTCAAGAGGCAGGAGAAACTATGGGTTTGGGCGGACGGTGTATCCTGAGGCTTACAGGAGCTGGAGAAGCAGGTCACGAACAAGGTCTCGGAGTAGGTCACCTCTGCACTTGAGTGAAAAAGGTACTTTGAGACTTTAGGTGTGAGCACTTGGAAACAGGTGTTTTATTAACTAGATAAATTGTAGTCTCTGTGGTTGTTTTATAGAGCATAGATATTGATAGCAAATTGGAAGGAAATCTTGGTATATCTATGAAAAATGTATTCAGAGGGGAAAGAGTAAGCAGTTCAGAGCATATCTTTATATTTCTGCTGAAGATGGATTTCCCAAGTTGAGGTGAAAGTCCATCAGAGTTGATGCTTCAGTGCAGAGGCAGTATAGCTGCAGTTTTTAGGTTTGTATTGAATGGATGCATATCTCATGTTAAAAATAATAACACTTTTCTTTTAGAAAAAAGGGAACTTCTGGAAATTGCAAAGGCTAATGCTGCAAAAGCTCTGGGAACAGAAAATATAGTCTTGCCTGCTAGCTTGAAGATCCGTACTGCTTCTAAGGAGACCAGCAACATTAAAAAAGAACACGAAGACTCTGGGGAGTCAGATGAGGTAAGTATGAACTGGAGTGTTCTGAACGAAAAGGTAAACACTTAAAAAGACTTGTGGTCTGCATGGATGTGCCACGGTTCTTTTCTCCTTACTGGGGAGTTCATAATTACAAGTTCAGACTCCTGAACAGAGAACTGAGGTTTACCAGAATGCTAAGGAGTGCTAGACACCACTGTAGATTTTGCTTTTCACTGCGAGTACACTGGATTCTGAAGGGCAGTGGATTCAGAGCTGGGCTGGATGGGGTCCTAGTGGCAGCCAGCCTGTGGCTGGGGTTGGAGCTGGGTGATCTTTAAGGTCTCTTCCAACCCAAGCTGTGCCGTGGCTCTGTGCTACATGCAAGCTTTCCCCTGGTGTTACAACATTAGGAAGGGGAGACAATTGTAGTTCTTCCAACTTCTTTATGGTAGTATTGTATTGCTCATTACAGAAACTATTTTTCTCTCAACCTAAAACAAGGAGACTCCTTTGCAAACCTGTTATTTTTTTCTTGTTAAGGCTAATTTTACTACCTTTTCTAACAGTTAAAAAGCTTTTCATATGTAATAAACTATTTCCCAGAAATTACATACCCGAACACACAATGCATTTTACATGCTTTATTTCTGTCTTATAGAAATCATGACTATGGTTCCAGACATGATGAAGAAAATCTGTTGGTAATTAAGGGTCTTGTGGGCTGTAGCTGCTGTGAGTTTAAGGGAGGGAGAAACTTCAGCATCTTAAACTGAGCTCTAGTTTGGCTGTGTTATGCTGTGTTAATCTGATTTATACTAAGTACAAAACTGCAATGATTGTTACATCTATCCAATGCTGCTATTTCAAATGGAAGTAAATTTGCTAAAGGTTTTAGACAAATGGTACAGGCATCCCTTTCATAATATATGCAATATATTCCAGATGTTGAGAGAGTACAGAAGAAGAGGCCTGCATCACTTGCAGATAAGTTTATTGTTGTTATCCAAAACTCTGCAGGATTAACGTGCAGAACTTCATGCGACTTATTCTGACACATTCCATTGTATGGCATTCCATGCTTTGAATCATGTGAATACTCTTTAAAACTGTAACTGGGGCATGGATTTCAGGTCATAGCAGGTCCTTGTATCGTCACAAGGACCTTGATTAAAAATACTGGTTTTCACATTGAACTCAGTGCTGATCTATTGGCACGTTTGGTAGCTTTTGGCTACTTTGGTTGTAAATATCTGAAATAACCATACTGGAAAGTTATTAACTTGTAAAGGCTGCCTTAACTTACAGAGAGTATTGTGTCCTCCCACTGAAGTGTTGTGTGCTTTTCTCTAGCAACCCAAAGGACTGACAGAAGTCATAACCAAAAGTGGAATGGAGAGAGCAACCTCACGGAGCATCTCTTTCAGCCCTAATGTAAGTGTGCTTTCCAAAGATGGAAGTCCCATAATTGATCCCTCCTGTATCACTGTCCACAGCAGTGATTGACAAATCAAACATCTTAGTAGTAGTAACACCTCGAGGGCTTTGCAGTTCCTTTTCTGAAGGAGTTGGATCAGTACTTCAGCGGTACAGTACTGTAAATGTACTACAGTAGTGTTTAAAATGGGTGTAGACATTTCTGCTCATGATGTTCACTGCCTGTAAACTTCTGGTTTCTGGCATACACTTGTTCGCTGAAACTTAAAGTTGCAGCTTTGGTTATGTTTTAGTAATGCAGAACTGGGGTGGGGTGGTTATTCAGCATTCTGGATTGTGTCTTGTCAATACAAGTAAACCTCTTGAAGTTGTTGGGTCTTTGTACATCCTTTACCTTTCTAGTATTTAAGAAATCAATTTATTTTCCAGAATACAATGGCAAAGCCAGTACAACAGAAGCCAGCAAGCCATGTTGTTAAAGAACCATCAATTTCTCCAGGAAGAGAAGATGACAGAAAGGGAAGTCCCTATGGGCAGTGGGTTCCTGTCAAGAAGGAGGCCAAAAAGTTCCTAAACTTCTCACCCAAATGTACACTGTTCCGGGCGCGCTAGAATAGCTCACTGTTCCTCAGACTGCAGTATAATAATGCCTGGGTAGTGAGGTCTGAAGTTTTCTGGTCAGCTTTTGAAGGCTTGTTAACGTTGAGTATTTATTTTGATATCTTTAATTTTGGAATCTTAGGTTTCTCTTTCAGATGTAAAGCACAGTGATCCAGAAGCCACAGATGGAATCTTGTGTATATTTGTAAATATTTTTGTATTGCTTTAATGGACTAGAACTTAACAGGTGGGTAATTTTTTTCTAAAGAATAGTTCAGTAGCTGTTAATTTGAACAGTTAAATTACATTGTGTAACTGTTTACTTCAAGTAAATAAACTTCAGTTTTGCACTGGCATCTGTGTGTCACGTATTGGGCTTATATTTTTACCTCTTGAGTGGTGATTTCCAGGTTTAAATTCCACTTAGCTAGTATCACAAAATGTGGCAGAAGATAATTCTGAAGGTCACCTTGAAAATAGACCTTTATATTGGTATAGTTCCTGGCCAGACTGTGGCAAATGGAGGGTCTGTAGGTGACTGTGGTTGGATACCCTTCTGCGAATGGAAATCTGTTGCGTGTTTGGCTGCCTTGTGAAGCCATCACCATTCCATCTTAAGCTTTGCTTTTAATAGCTCCTTATTTCTCCAGAATTGAAGTGAGACTAGGCTGGAAGATTGTTTAAGAGGTGTTACATGTTACTATTTAGTAACATGTTTTTGACTTGTTTTCATCTTGCTAAACAAGCATCTTCAGATACTGACACACTTTAAAACAGAGTGAGAGTTTATTTAGAACATGACATTGGAGGAGCAGGCTGCTTAGCAAGTAAAGCTTATATACAACTGCAGGCATAGACTGTGCACATCTCCTGTATGAAACATCTAGTGATCTTACACATTGCTTCATGGGGTCTACAAAGTATTTCTCTGACAAAGCTTAAAATTGTTTGCAAAATCACACTGCACTTCAACAGGCAGAGGAGGGCTGTAGCATGCACTCTGCTGGCTGTCACAGTTCAGACAGCTGTTCCTCTCTCCAAGTTCTGTTTGATTTCAGCTGTGTACTTCCCATAGAAGCGCTCTGCCTTCTTGTTGAACTTGGCGTTCCTTTCATTGATGTAGTCAATATCTGCATCATCATTATAAGGACGTCTCCGGCTGTACTTCTCACGTTTCTCAATTCTGCAAGACAAGCATCAGAGTTGGAAGACCTGCAGCTGGGTCTGTGCACTTAATTAAGAAATGCCATATGTAGGAATGGTGGAATCATCTCAGTTACTTACTGTTTTTCAAGATCTGCAACCATTCTGTCGATCCCTTCCTTATCTGGCACGTGAGTTCCATGGAGGAGACTGTCAGATGTCGGATAGAGTGCTTCACCACTGGTAACAGCACAAAGTTGTACTAAGATACAATTGTTTTCTTTTGAATTTAATATTGCAAGGCATTTAACTTCTGTCTAACTGTAGGAGTTGAAGATGCAGTGAGGACATGCTGATTCTAAACTACTAATAAACAATGAACATGCTGATACAAGATACAGGATACAAGATACAGAAATCAGCACTAAAATCTTTCTCTCTCTTTGAATGCAAACATGGGAATTTCTCTTATCAAACCCTGCTGAACTCTCAAAAATAAAACTAAGAAAACACCAAAACCCCCCAAATATTATAGAAAACAAGTACAACTAAGAAATAGCAAACAACTTGTGCACATAAATGACTTCACATGGGCAGTAGTGCTGCTTCAAAGATAGTTGAGGTTGAAAGGAAAAAAAGACCTCAAATTGCAATGCTATCTTCTACCTACTGAAGTAGAGAGTGGAAGTAGTGCATTATCAAGTAGGTCATGCATTTTAGAATCATGTTAAAATAGTACATATGAGAACATACGTGTGCTGAAAGGTTTGTTTTCTAAGTCTATAGTCATTTATAAAGCCAGTACTGAAGATCAGATGACTGAAGTGGCACTTACTACTGCTCCTTCAGCTTCTCATACTGCTCCAGGTCGGGTTTGATCTGCCTGGTCAGCCTCTGGTACTGCCGCAGCTGAGCAGCTGCGTAATCTGTGGAAGAAAACAAGTTACTGGGAAGGTAAAGGCTTTTATTTCATGATTCTACTTGAAATATTAACGAAGACGTTCATTAAGAACACAGACAATTGTGTAGTTAAACATACCTGAGAATCCTAGATCTGGATTTTTCCTCTTCTTTTTCCTTTCCCATCTCTCTGCATCCTCAGCACTGATCTCTAACAGTTTAACTCGCTCGTAGTCTTCTCCTCTTGCTGCACATTCCTAATAGAGCACAAATATTGAGCAACAATATAATGCCCAAGGATTAAACTCAAAGCTTATACAGATCAATCCATTCGCCCTCTGGTGCAGAACTAATTTATAAATACATACTCAAGAGCCTGATTGGGTTTTCTTTGGGGGAAGGGGAGTGAGGAAACACAACATGGGGTAACTGCAGTAAAAGCTCTCCAGATTCTGTCACTGAAATGGGAACGTCACTGCAGGGTTCCAGAAAGCCACAACTATGCTCTTCTTACCTTCTTCTTTTCCTCTACCTTCAGCTCCCACTCCAGTCGAGCTTTCTTGGCTTCCCAGTTTGGTGGCAACTTGAGCCTTTTGTCTTCCTCCACCACTTCCTGGTGATTCAGCTTGCGGGCCTCATTCTAGGAACAAAACATTCCATACCAAAGTGATGACGCAGCGCTGAGTGAGCACAAAAATGACTACAGAAAACAAAAACCAGATCCCAGGTGAAGTGGCCTGCTCAGTGAGGTGTACATGTCTGAGGTCTGAGCTCTGAGCCCCGGTTCCTAACACAGCACACCAGGTGACGCGCTGGATTTGACCGAAGGCTACAAAATCCCGTTCCCCGTACGGGAAGGACCGAATCGGCCATCGGGAACGAATCCCTGAGGGGCGGCAGCGGCCGCAACCGATCCATACCCGAGCTGGTCTGGAAACCGCCGTTCCCCCATTGCTCCCCCCCGTAACACCGGCAGCACGCGTGAGACCCGGCCCGGCTCCGTCCCGCCGCGTACCCGCTTCAAGTGGAGCTCTCGGAACTTCCGCAGCCGCTCTTCTCGCTTCTGCGCCGCCGCCACCTCCGCCGCGCTGGGCTGCGCCTCGTCCTCCGAGCCCGAGGAGCCCTGAAACAACCCCGCTCAGCCGCCGGCAGGAAGAAAGGCCGCCAACCCGTCCCCCAACCCCCTCGCCGCGGCCTCACCCCGTCCCCGAGATCCCCCAAACTGCCCAGGGCCGACACCGCCGCCGCCATTCCGCACTGCCAGCACTTCCGCTTCCGCCCCAGCACGACCTTCCGCTTCCTCCCACGCCACGTCTCCCAGGGGCTGTCCTCGAGCGCCCCCCGGCGGGCGGGAGGTATCAGCGCCGCGGCGGGGCCGGCTCCGCTTCCTCGGGGTCGGGTCGTGCGGCGGGGAGCAGCGCTGAGGAGCGGCGCTTCCTTCCCCTCAGGCTCGGACAGGGCCGCGACCTGGAGGGCGATCGTAAAGTTCCTGCTGTGCTCCAGGCACCGTCAGACTGCGGGCAGGCAGCCTGAAATTACTCTGTGCTTAACAAAACACCGCGAAATCAACATATATATCCCCATTCTCCCTGCTGGGGAATCGACGGGGTGATGCAAAGCCGTTCAACGTGAGGAGGCGGCCCGTGGGGTACCGTGGGGTACCGAAATGCCCACAGACACACAGCTCCGTGCGCAGCTCCGCGCTCCGGGCGGTTCAGGGCTGCGTTCCGCGCTGCTGCCCCGAGCTCAGCCTTCTGCCGGCAGAGGGAAGCGCAGCACCGGCGGTGGCGGCCGCGGAGGCGGCTGTGGCGGCCGCAGCGATCGATCTCTGTTCCCTTTTAACTTCGGTTTGCGCCGTCGGCAAACTCGGGTTGACGCTGAGCGGTCAAAAAACATCAAACACGGCGTTACCCGGCGAGGAGGAGAGGGAGGAAACCCAGCGCGGTGCTGGGAGGATCAGCTGCCGGGGCTGCCAGCTGCTGCACGGTCACACCGCACGGCCGCACCGACTGCACCTCCAGCGCTTGTGCGGGCCGATGGCAGCCCTGGCCCTGCTCTGTGCCCTGGTTTGGTGCGAGGCTTCGGAGGCCGCGTCCATCCCCACCCCGCGTGGGAGCTGCACGCCGGTTTCGGATCGTAGAGCTTTCGGGGAGCAGAGGGGGATGTGAAGGACTGCCCTTATGGAGCACCCAGGCGGTGCCCTGGGACAGCTGAGCTCGGGGTCACTGCTCACCCCCTCCAGGCTGGCGGTAACAAAGGATGGGCAGCAGGGAAGGAAGGCGGCTGAGCCCCATAACAGAGGGGTGACCCGCTGCAAAGCGGGGCCGTTCCTTTTCATTTCATCACAGAAAACGGAGTGCCTTCTGTGTGCCGTGCGGGGCACTGACCCAGCCAAGCCCCGAGCTCAGCGCAGCCCTTTCTCCTTCTCGCTGCCATCGTGCAGTGATAGAAGAAACTCAGGAGGCTTTCCTGGCTTTGTGCACGCTCACTTCTAGGCCCGATGCCAGCTCAGGGAGCCCAACTCTTGGTGCAGGTGCTGAATGTGTCCCCGGCTAGATGACACCGCTGCAAATCACAGCCAGGCTTGAAAGAGCAGGGAATGCACCCAAAGGGACGGGTCCTGCCCAGGCTGACAGTGAGTACACGCAGATCTGCTCTCGCTGTCATTTACAGTTAATTTATTTTTAGATTTCAAAAATGTTTTCATTTCTCATGCGCACAGAATTGGCACCGGTTTTTTTCTCTTTTTTTTGGGTTGTAGCTGACTCCATTGTCTTCTCCAGTTCTGCCTCCCCTGCAGTGCCGAAATGAAGGATTCCAGTTACACATTGTACAGGGGATGGGAGCTCGGAGGAACTGACTCATCTTGGTTATATTTGTCTTTTTTCAAAGGGGAAGGTCCTGTTTGAGTGAGGGGTGGTGGGGGAACGGCGTCGATTATCTCCCACCCACTACAGCAACCCTGAGGTTGTCGTTAGGGGTCCGTAGGGTGCACAGCTGAGTGCCCTCTGTGAGTGCCCCCCAGCGTGTTCACAGCATGGAGCTGTTGGGGTTGCTCCAGCAGTCCGGGTAGCAGCAAAGGGAGCTTGTTGAGCTGTTTCTCAGAAAAACAGCAGTGGCTCCAGCGTGACAGAGGCCACCACGCGCTCCCCGGGATGCAGCCAAGCCTGCATGCCCTGTAGGTAGCGAGCCCTGGATCTGAGGACAGTCCCCACTCACAGGGCTTGGCTGAGCACCCGGGAGGCTGCCACTGCTCCTGGCGTCATGGAGAGCGTGAGGACGGAGCCCAGAAGGGTTCGTGCCATTCGTCTTCATGCCAGAGAGGCAGAAAGGGAAGATGCTGCTGGTTCCAACTGCAGCAGTTTTTATGCAGGGAGGAAAAACACACGCTGTGGCTTAAAGCGAGGTGCTGCTGTACGCCCAGCTTAAAACCCTTCCATTCTCCTAAAGTGGGGCACCATGTGTTGGTCAGCATCCCTGCCCAAAATGATAGCCTTGCAGTGCTGCTTCTGCCCTGCAGCGCTGCCCCCAGCTCTGTGCTCGCAGGGCTGATCTGCTGCAGCTCCCAGGCCAAAGCTCCATGTGCAGCACTGTGCTCTGGGTTTGCTGGGAGCCGGATCTGCTATGCCATGGCTTGGACATGCATTGCTGTGGCTTGGGTGTGCTGTACCGCAGTGTGTGTGCGTCACCACAACCCAGACCCACAGCCACAGTGTGGAGCTGCTGGTCAGCCCGGCAGCATGTGGGCATTGCTCAGGGTGTGGGCACTGCTGGGGGTTGCAGCGACAGAGAGCTGTGGGTGCCTCATCCCTGGAGGTGCCCAAGGCCATGGATAGAGCTGTGAGCGGTCTGAGATGGTGGAGGGCACCCAACCCATGGCAGGGATGGGACTGGAGAGGCTTTGGAGTCCCTTCCAACCCAACCATTCTGCTGTTCTCTGTCCTGCAGGCGACCCGTGGGTGCAGCTCCCCAGCTGCTGCGTGTTGCATCGGTGCTGTCACATGCTACGTGCCACATGGGCTTCTTGCGTGTCAGAAGGGAGCCATGAGCGTGCTGGGGGATGCGATAAGGCCCCGGCATGCGGTGGCGTGAGCACAGCTCTCCTGCACCATCCCAGCAGCTGCTGGAGCCGCTTCCACTTCCTGCCCGGCCCTGCACAGCGCGGCTCCGTGCTGTTCAACAGCTGCTGCACTCCATCCTGTTTCGTGATGAAAGGTGCTTTATAAGCGGAAGGACCTTCTGATGAACAGGAGGAATGATGTACAGGCAGGGCTGGTGACAAGGCTCATCCCAGTCCTGGTGCTTGTGATGGGTGGCAGTGCTGGGGGAAGGATGTCCTTAGGGGTGGGAGAACCGCTTCCCTGCTGCTGATTTTGGGGGACCGTGGGGTGCGTGGAGCAGCATGGAGCCAGCAGGGTGCAGGCAGCACCCTGTGCCTGCAGCGTTCCTGCCTGGTCACACTGCAAAGCCCTTTGCAAGCAGAAGCATTGGGCAAAGGAGGGGAAATCAGGCCTAGAATTTGCATAGGACCAAATCAAACCTGCAAGAAAAGCAGTGATTCAGTGAGATGGATCCAGCAAGACCTCAATGCAGCCTTCCAGTACTGGAAGGGAGCCTGCAAGTGGGAGGGAGACTGACTTGTTACACAGTCTGATGGGGATGGGGCAAGTGGCAATGGCTGTGAACTAAAGGAGGGGAGATCATAGAATCATAGAATCGCAAGGTTGGAAAGGACCTACAAGATCATGTAGTCCAACCGTCCTCCCATCACCATTGCTACCACAAGCCACGAAACCATATCTCATAGAATCATAGATATCGATTGGATGATTGGAAGAAATGCTTTACTCAGAGGGCAGTGAGGTACTGGCACTGCTGCCCAGAGCTGTGGGTGCCCCATCCCTGGAGGTGTCCATGGCCATGGATGGATGGGGCTGTCCTGGTGGGGGGCACCCAGCCCATAACAGGGGCTGGAACTGGATGGTCTTTAAGATCCCCTCCAACCTCAGCCATTCCATGATTCTATGATTGAAAACAGATCTAACGTGCTGCTGTATTGCACGTAGACACGAACCATGAAGAAATTTGGAAAGGTGAAAAGTGAAGACTGTTCTGTAGGGAGAAGAGAAGCTGCTTTTCCTTCAGTCCTATTCCTTTCAATCATAGACTACAGTTTGTGTCCTATTGGGTTGCAATTATAATCTTTCAGATCAGACACATAATCATTGGGCTGGAGAGCAAAAAGTACCTGGGTAATGTGCTTAACAGAAATTAACCTGGTTACGTTTGTACTCTATTGAAAATGAGAAAGTGCTGATGGTCAAAATCAATTCCTCCACAGCCAAATTACTGCAGGGCCGGCTTAGGGTTTCAGCTAAATGCTCAACCCTCAAACAATGATCCTAATTGTATTGAATTAGGCTCCTGATCATATAGTTCAAACGAAGGCGACGGTTTGCATTTGATGCTGCTGGGTGGGCAAAGTGGAAGGCTCACCCCGATGGGGGGCAGTGGGTGAGCTGTGCCCAAAGTCCCCTTCCTGTGTCACATCGCACCCGCCTGGAATCACTGCCCACGGTGGGATGTTGGGATGGAGGACATGCAGTGCAGCCTTAAGGGAGAAGGGAGGGAGCAGCAGTGCATCCCGCTGCTGTTGGCCCCAGCCTGGCCCACCTCCTCCCATGGTGACCCTGCAGCAGGAGCACTGTGATGCGCCCAAAGCCCCCCTGTTATGTCTCAGGGTCCCATGGAGGTGGTACAGGAGCACCCCTCGCCTTCTCCTTGCTGTGATGTAAATCACAGTGTTCCCATGGGAGGTGATGTGTCTTTTGGAGACTTCTTAACTGCCTGCAGAGCGGGGCAGCTCGCTGCATTGCTCAGCTCCTGCCCAGTTACATCTTTTCCCTTAAAAGCCGGAACCTTGTGGAGTTTCCTGGATGAGAGCACCTCAGTCATTAACTGTGAATTTCAAATGAAGCAGATTTACAGTATATATCAAAGAAATATGCCATTGCAGAACAGTGGGAGAGCTACAGGGCTGCTCAGCAGCATTTTGCCCCTTTTCAGGCTCGGGTTGGGAACAGCCAACCCATGTGCTGCCCTTGAGCATCCCTCATTGTGCAGTGGGATCGTGCTCTGTGCAGCCAATGCAGGAGGCACTGCTGGGCCCCACTGGGATGGGGATAACTGAGGGTCCCCATGCAGCAGCACGGATCCATCAGTGGGGACAGGCGCTCCTCGGGGGGAACACAACAAGTGGCAATTAATTAGCTGTCAGTAAGTGCGAAGGATGGGACCTGTGGTCCTACTGTTGGAATAAGGAAGGCGGGGGGAGAAGGGGATGGTGGGCAGCATGGAGGGGGCACTCCCATTGGGAAGCACCCAGGGGATATGGGACCTTGGAGTTGCTCCTCCCTGCACCCCACAGGGCTCCCCAGCCCGGCCTGGTGATGCTCCATACGTTGTCCCATAGGCAGAGGTGGCTGCAGGGCTGTGGGTCACGTCGTGCCATCCGGGATCGATGCACATTTTGGTGTGTGAGTTATTAGCCCGCTGCCATAAACTATCTCAAAACCACAGGAGTAAGAGAATAAATCTCCCTGTTTACCTCCCGTGCGTTGTTTCTCAGTACCAAAGTCTGCTCAATATCGCGTCCTCCAAACCTGTGCACAAATCACCAAGATGAAGCCAGATTTGGGGGAATTTTAGCCACCTTCTGCTGGTTTCCATCACTCGATGGTATGCGAGGAACCCCTCAGCCCCTCACCCCCGATCTGCTGTTTGCAAACGAGCACCGATGTTCATTTTGATGCATTTTTGCCACCGCAGAGATTGAGCTCTTCCCGTCTGATTATCGCTTTCTTGTGACCCCCCTGCATGGGAAGCACATTTCAGCTGCCATTAAATATTAAAGGGCAGCCGGTGCTGGTAAGCAGCAGCACCTCACCCCGAGCTGTGGTCCATCAGCAGCACAGCTCTCCCAGTGCTCCCAGTACAGCACACTGGGGCTGCAGTCCCCCTGTCCTATGAGTGCTCCTTTTTGTGCTCGCAGAGTTGGGTGCTGCTGGGATCCAGCAGGTGCTGCCGAATGGATTTCTTCTGCGGGCTGATTTCAGCCCCTAAAGTGTTAAGTGAGTGCTAAGCCTTATAAAATTACCCTTTCAGCTACTATTTCTGCACGAAAGGCTTTCGGCGACAAGATATGCCAAAGCATCTGATGAAGTAATATGTCTATTCTCATTTGTGACATTTATTATTAACAGGGAGAGAGAGAGAGAGAAAAAAAAAGCCCAGCCAGAAAGAACTCTTAATTGAAGGACTATTGTGCCGTGGTAACTGCTATTAAATTAATCTGCTGCATTCCTTTCCACCCACACACTTTAAAACTTCCTGGTTATAATTAGAACCATTTAAAACCAATTTGACACTCCTTGGATGATGCAGTTCAGCTGCTTAATATGGTGAAACTTTGGTGAAAGGAGCAGAGGGGCTGCAGGCGAGCTGGCTTTGCTTGGCTCTCATGGAGGTGCAGAGCTGGGAGCTGCTGCGTGTGTGCACAAAAAGGGTTTGCATGCAGAGAAATGCAAGCTCAGGTCCGACCCCTCCTATGCTGGGAGGCCGTTGAGCTGTGGCCCATTCAGTGCTTTGTGGTCGTTGTGCAGGAGATGCTCGGAGCGTCCCCTGCCCACGGGAGGGGCGTTGAGTGCAGAGTGATGGACGCACCAATGCGTAAAGATGCGCCGATGCAAAACCTTCGGTGCATTTGGCTGCGGTTAGAATGCATTGGGCTGCAGGACCGAGAGGTGACGCCCGGTTTGAAGCCTCAGCTCGGGGTTGGAAACCCTCCGAGGGTGCAGACCCGGGGATGAATTCGGGCCGCGCTGCTGGGGAACAAACAGCGGAACCGCGAGCCCGGAGGGGTCACTTCTGCAAATGTGTTCCTGCTCCGCCGCCCCGTAACCACCTGCGTGGCACCGCGGCGCTATCGGCTCCGGCAGAGCCCCGACCACCTCCAGGCACAGCCGGTTCCTCTCTGAGCCCTGGAAGATCCCTTTAGTCACGGTATCTTTCCTGTCACCTTCTGTTTCCTTCTGCATTTGGCTCGCAGCTCGGTGACATGTGTTCGCCAGCGCCGCGCTGAGCAGCTCCAGGCGCACCGCTCCTCGGGACCGCTTCCTCCCGCAGCGCCCACCTTGCTGCCGACCCGCAGACGTTCAAAGGGAAAAAAGCCCATTATCTGCATTTTAAACACCTTCCCTCTCCCACCCTGCACCGTGACCGACCCCCCCTTCCCTCCCCCAGAAAAGCAGTTTATTTACACGTTGGTCTATTATTCATCTCTCTATATTTGTTTTGCTCTCTTGCTCCTCTGTAATTTTTTTCCCAACTTTGGAAGCAGCGACCGAGCGGCCAAGGGAAAAAAAAAACAACAACACACAAAAAAAAAGGCACAAAAACCAAACGAGGATATTTCTGCTAGCCCGTAGCTTTGCAAAAATGCTGCGTGCTTGCGCTGCTGCTCCGCGGGGGGCGTAACGAGAAGCAGTGGCTGCGGGCTGCAGCCAACACGGGTAAAATTAGCAGAGCTCCGCGCCGGCCGCACTCCGCATCCCTCCTCCCGGAGCGGGACGAGCTGTCTTTGTTTCCCTCTGAGCTTGGATCTGAACCAGGGTCTGCTCTGTGTGTGTGCGTAGGACGTAGCAGAGCACCACAACTGTTGGTCTTTTGGGGGGATAAGGAAGGGAGGGTGGGATGGTTTTGGGGGTGTAGGAGTCGCAGCGCTGCGGTGTGCGCGTACCCAGAGCTGGGGGGGATGGTACTGGGGAATGTCGTGGGTTGGACTGTGGCTCATCTGTTATATCAACATCTATTAAAGCTAATTAGGGTTAGGAGGTGGACAAAGCGATTCGGGAATCTGTGCTGCCGGATTGGAGGGCCCGACAGACAACTTGGCTGGAAGTGATTTAGGCGTTAAAGGGAGACAGTCAGTAGAATAAAAACCCGATGTGTATTAGCAGGGGGATGGTAATAACCAACATGTGCTTCCCTGGGCCAGCACGTGGTTGGCAACCTGGTTTAGTGGCGGGCAACCTGACCTAATGGTAAGCAACCTGACTTAGAGGTTGGCAGCCGTGCCATGGCTGGGGAGGGTGGAACTGGATGGGCTGCAGGGTCCCTTCCAGCCCCGCCATGCTCTGATTCTCTGCCAGCTGGCACTGAGGCTGCTCTGTCCCCACGTCAGACATCTCAGCACATGGCTGTGATTTGGGAAGGCACCGTATAACCAGCGCAGGGCTCAGTGTGATAGTTAACACTGTTCCTTGTGTCCGGAGCATCCTTTGGCAACGTGGCATTAAGAACCTGTTAAGAAAAGTAATTGCTTTCTAAGCTGGACTCAGCTCCTTTCCACCTGCTGAGGGATGGACCCAGAGCACAGCGGTGTGTTATTAGGGGAAAACATCAACCTGGCAAAACATGAGTGCCTAAAAGCAGAAGCAGGAGTGGGTCTCGTCACTTGAAAGCCTGAAATGCTGAGAGCAGCTCCTTGGGAAGGCAGCAAGCTGGGCGCAGATGTGGCCATGGAAGCGGAGCACAACGCTTGCTTCCTTCCTGGGAATGGCAAAGAGGGTTGGGCTGAAATCAGGGGGGTGTAGCGAGGAGCAGCTCTGTGAAAGATCCTCAGGATCCCACAGGGTCAGAAATGGAGCACAGGACGGGGGGTGATGTGGAGCAGAGCCCGGCACCTGAGCTGCCCCACAGGGTTGGGGCAACTGGGGATTAATCGGGGTCTGCTTTGGGAAATGTGAGCCTTGCAGAAGCGTTGCTGCTCCGTGGGGCTGCTGTGGTGCCCACATTTCTAATGGGGTGTCTGAGCCCCGGGAAAGCCAAGGGCTGGAAAGTAGCAGAAGGGTAAAATTGGAGCTGCCCTGGGCTGTCCCACTGCTCAGGCATTGGAGGGGGAATGGGGTCATCCTCTGCGGTCCCTGGACCGGCAGCACCGTGTTGGTCCCTGTCCTGCTGGGGATGGGGTGCAGTCCTTGCGTTCCCCTCCCTGGAAATGCCCACTCAGCTCCTCACTCACCCAATCAAGAAAAGAAAAACAACCCTTTCTTTTCTGGACTGTCTGCAAAAGACTTGTGGACGGCTTTAAGAGGCGGCCAAGGGATGCTTCTAAGCACAAAAAAACTATATAAATAAAAAAATCTTTCCCATCAGCTAACGAGAGTGCTTTATTTTGAAGCACTGACACAGTGCGTTTGACAGTTCTGACTTTTAAGATGATACTTCAGGAAACAGAATGGAACTCGCAGAGCATTTTGATGTCCCTATGAGCTCAGGTTTAATGGAGGAGCTCTCCCTGAAGCTGCACCCATCTGCTGACAGCATGCGGGGCTGAGCTGCTCTGTCAGCTGTCCAAACGTGTGTGGGGGGAGATACCAAGGAAGGGGGCTCCCTTGGCTGCTGGAAGCAGGCAGGGTGCGGGTTCACCAAACCACCCCATTTTTGCTGCAGCAGTAGTTCAGCTTTCTGCACGTTCCTTCTCTGTTTGCTCATCCCGTGGTCCCCATGGGTCTCTTTCCCTTTCCTTGCATTCCTTTAAACTCCAAACCTACGGCTGGTTTTGGTGCTGGCAGGGTGTTGGTGGGGGGCTGGAGAGCAGCACTGAGTCCTGTGGGCTCCACTCTGTGCCATACGTGGGCAGGAGGATCTTCCCCTGCTGCCTCCACAGATAGCTTGGCTGCTCCCAGAGGTTGCCACAGCGTGGTGACGTGCTGCCAGACTTGGTTTATCTCCATTTAGTCTATCAAGGGATGTTATTTTCATTGTGCTGTGCAGGGGCCACCCATGCAGTGGAAGGGAAAAGCTCTGAAAGAGGAGCTCAGCTCCATGGTACATGGAAGTTACGTGGAAGGGACCTCACTGTCCCCCAGTCCCACCCCTGCCATGGGCTGAGTGCCCCCACCAGGTCAGGGCCCCATAAATCACCCCCAGGGATGGGGCACCAGCAGTGCCAGCGCCCACTTCTCAGCCTGTCCAGGTCCCCCTGCATGGCATCCCTCCCTCCTGTGGTGTCAGCTGCACCACTCAGCCATGTGCCATCTGCTGAGGGGACTCTCCATCCCATCCTCTGTGTCACTGATAAAGTCACTGAAGTGGACCGCTGGGGGACACCGCTTCTCACCACCTCTGCTTGGACGCTGAGCCATCGACCACAGCCCTCTGGCCGCAACCATCCAACCAATTCCTTATCCACCCGATAGTCCTCCCTTCAAACCCACATCTCTCCAACGTGGACATAAAGACGTAATGTCTTCAGCGCTTCGATCTGAGCTCCTTGGAGAGGATCAGCCCTTGCTGTGGCACAGAGAATGATCCATCCGTGGCGGTGGGACGTGCTCTGTGTCCACAAATCCCTTTCATCCCACGTGAGGTCAGCAGGAGCGAAACCTACACAGCAAAGCTCCGTGCACCTTGGGTCACCGTGGCATTAAATATATATGGGGAGAAAATTAGTTTAATCAACTCGAAACAGCATCAATTAATATTTTAGTAAAAATGTCGAACTCCAGCTTAACACGCTGCTTAAATCTCAGCTGGAAAAAACCACTGTGGTTCTCCACCACCTTTTTTTTCTTAAACCCAGGCTGGTTTCCCCAGCCCCATCTCTGCCTACGGGGGCTATTGGAGCCACCGACCTCCAGTGGGGTTGCTGGAGAGCATTAGCTGCCTGCAGCTCGCCGAGCTGTTTGCCCTTTATCTGAACAAATAATTAGTAGTGGTTTAAAAAGTCCCCTTCTCCCCCTCCCCGCTCCCTTTTATAGGTACAATAATCAGATAAAATATTTCTGGAAGACTATTTACAAACTTCCCCATACCCATCAATCTTACCGTTAAGAAGGAACGGAGGAAGATCTCTAACCTCAAGAAGCTGCTAATGCAACCAAGCTATTTAATGGTGGCGTGGATTTTTTTTTTCCTGCTGCCATTACTATGGAATACATAATAACATCAATAATTAAATATAAATTGGATTTAATATTTTATGCTGGCGACATGTAATTTACACTCTACCCGAGAAATCAAAAGGTCATGTCTGAAGTAAAGGCAAGAAGTAGGGGGAGATGTTCATGGATTGAGTCCCGCTCTCTTTCTGATGGGCTCCTGGTGAAAGGGAGCCTCAAGAATTTCTCCAGGGAGGGAAACAAGAGCTTTGCTTGGGGTGGAAAAGGAGAAGTGCTGGTCTGATGGCCCTTAACATGGGCTGCGCATGGTTTTCTGGCTTTGTTCAGTCCCACATCTGATTGCTTTTGATGCAGCAGCGCTCCTCAGCCCGCACTTGTTCATAGAATGGTTTGAGCTGGAAGGAGTCCTTGAGAGCTGCCCGGTCCCACTCTGCTGCCATGCAAAGGGACACCCACAGCTCCGTCAGCCCCATCCGCCCACCTTGGCTGTCTCCAGGGATGGGGCACCGCAGCCCCTCTGTGTTCCTGAGCTCCTGGCGGTGCCGTGGCAATGGAGGCTGTGCTTATTTGCGATGCTATCCCCATCACTGCTGCATCTGAGCCTCCTGGAAGAAACGCTGCTCAGGAGCCTGAGGAGATGCATAAATAATTCCAGGCTGGCAGTGCTATCAGTGCATTGATTTTTGTGGGATTACGGTAGATTTCGATGGCTTGCCAGTGGAGCAGTCTCCATTAATGCAGTGGTAATTCAGGAACTGCCTGTGTTATTTCTGGAATGTTTGAAACATTTTCTTTTCTTTTTTATTTCTCCCCTTTGGGTCACCCAACGCCTTGTCCAATTTTCACATACATACATGGGAGTTCGCATCAGCTCTGGGCTGCGGCAGCCTGGGCTGTTGGCTTTACATCTGTGATTGCTTAAGAGTAGGAAAAATCAAACACCCCTTAGGCAGATGTGGGGTCTTGGAGCTTTCCAGTTCTCCATCTCCTTCATTCCCTGTGCTAGGAGCTGGCCAGCAGCACGGGGCTGTGTCTGTAGGATGAAGGGTCCCCATCACGGCTGGGATGAATTATTGCTCAAGACTGTGGGCAAAGAGGTTTGGGGTTTGTCTGGGCTGCCCAGAGCAGATTTCTCTGCAAGTGGGGCTTCTGCTTTTTTAAAGATTGTGCAACGCATCTGGAGAAAGCAATTCTTGATTCTTCTTCTTCTTCTGTAGGGTGAGATGGGGAAGTTGCTGGAAACCAGCACGGATCGTGGCTGCCTTTGGCGTCCCAGCGGGCACGAAGGTGGGGGAGGCAGGCAGGTGTGCTGCTGAGCCGTGGGGCTGCTTCACTTGTTTTGGGGGTGTGCAAGGTTTGATGGGCCTGAAAAATGAGGTTCGGGAGTTGGCCGAACGCAAATCCCTTCAGCACACCCAGAGACAGCTGCAAGGAGCTGAGCCAGCTCAGCCCAGGTGGAGTTAAGGGACCCTTTGAGAGGAGGGCATGGCTGGACACGTGCAAGCAGCCAGGGAAGTTTGGGGTGAAAAAAACCCATTCATGCACGGGATGGTTGTGCAACGTGAGTGTGGATAAGCAAGGCTTTCCTTGCTGGGTGCTTGGGACGCAGTGCCAGCATCCCATTTCGGGTGTGCTTTGTCCAGGTTTAGCTGCTACCATTTCACCCAGAGGGTGGTGACGCACTGAACAGGTTGCCCAAGGAGGCTGTGGATGCCCCATCCCTGCAGGCATTCAAGGCCAGGCTGGATGTGGCTCTGGGCAGCCTGGGCTGCTGGTTGGCGACCCTGCACATAGCAGGGGGTTGGAACTGATGAGCATTGTGGTCCTTTTCAACCCAGGCCATTCTATGAGTCTATGAACTGACGAAAGGGGTCTGTCCAGGAGACCGTGCTGCCTGTGACCAAGGTGGAAAAATCCTCATTGATGCTTGTGTTTTAACGTGTCTTCTTACCTTTTCAAGTCTCCATGTCCAAGTTAAATCCAAGCCTACAATAGCTGACTTTCAAGGCCCTCCAGGAGTTATAAATCTGCACGAGAGTCGCTCAGAAGTGGGCAGAAAAGGCGCTGTTTAATTTGGAAAGCCGCAGACGTGGCCAAAACGTCTTTGGGTTTTCACAGAGCTCCGACAGAGAAAAGGACTTTCGGAGCAGCCAAACCCCCACGGGGGCATTTTGGAAGCCGTGCTGGGTGGAAGGGCCGGATCCTGCCTCCAGACCTGGGGCTGAGCACACTGCAGGCTGAGCTTTATAAGGTCACGCGGCTTTCAGCACCCTTTTATGAGGCTTTGGAGTCCAGTAGGAAAAAGAACTACTTGTTCCTTTTGGTCCGGGCTAAATGGTTTTGATCAAAAGCGTGCTGTCTTTTTATGCCTCTTTCCCTCATCCAACCCACGGGGTCGATCAGCACCTGCCTGCTGGAGGAGGAAGGACCTAATGAGTTGCAAAAGGACGAAGCTGTACCTGTTTTCTCAGGGCTATGCTTTAGTGGGCTCTGTGTGGGTACTTTTTTTTGTCGTTCCAAGCCAACCATGGAAAATCCATATAAACATCCCATTCTCGCAGCTCGTGGTGCCCCTGAAAGTGGAAACACCTGGTTTCAAAGGGCAGCCCTGACTCCGAATGGCTCTTAATGGCACATTTTGACTTTTATGTACGGCGTAATGCAACTTGGGGGCTCGCTCTCCTGGCAAAGGAAACACTGAAAGGAAACCACCTCCGAGGGGACAGCACAGTGACAAACTCAGTGGTGATGGCTCAGAGGAAATCTCAGTCTCAATTGCTCTGCTTCTGACACACCGGGATGCAGGGCCTTCTTGTGCCTCACCTGTTTCGAAGCCCCCAAGCAACCCGAATTCTTGAAAGATGCATGCAGCAAAGTTGCACTACCATTGACATGCTGTTATTTTCCATCTTTATTCATCCCCAGATGCAGCAGGAATGGCTCCCTTCAGGCCACTCATCACAGGAAAATGCTTTTAAGACCTTTAACAGTCGCACGCTCTGTTTTGTGAGGTGCCTGGTTTATAGTCTGGAGGAGTCACTCTGATGAATGGCTTCACTAATGTTTTGCAAAGGGCCGAACTGAGTGATTGATGGGCAGGATTCAGGTCGCTGATAGCCAGTCACTTAATCTGCAATCAGCACTGTCCTGATCAATTTGAGAGGCAGCGGGCTCATGTGCAGCGAGGAGGGGATGCAGAGATCTTATGGGATTACTGCCCAGAGAAACACAGCCAAAATCAGAGCCGGGTTATCTATGGGAGTCACATTAATCCCGGTTGACAATCTGGGTTTTATCCTTTGATATCCAGGTGTAAGGATGCCAATACCGAGGATGCTGTCGCACTGTCCCAAGGCAAACCCCAATAGTGACTTTCTGGTCGTGTTTAACTGCTCATCCCTGGGGGGGTTTGTTAGGAAAGGGTGGATGTGGCACTGAGGGATATGGTCACAGTCACGGGGTGATGGTTGGGTGGATGATCTTAGTGGCCTTCCCAACCTTAATGACTCTATGATTCTCTTCCCCCATCGCAAGGAGAAGCAGTTCCCCTGGCTGGGATTACTCCCAACAAGAGAAGTTCAACAACTCATTGTTTCACCAAAGCAACCTTTTGCATCATAAAGCAATTATTGCTAACGGCTCTAAGGTTTTACTTCCCCAACTTGATTCGCCTTGTCACGTCCCATTAACTTCTAATTCAGCACTAATCCCTGCCCTGAAATATATAATGAAAGACATTCAAAATATATCAAAATGGCATTGGTATTGATTTATTAATGCTAGGGAATGCTGCCCTAATTGAATTTAGATCCAGGAAGTAAGTTAATGTAGCTGACAGTGATACAGGAACCCAATCTCCCCAGCGCACAGAATTATGACTTTTTTTCTCTCTTTGTTGTCAGATGGATAAATAACAAATCAATTTAAATTTCAATGATGTTGCTAAAAACAAGGCAGCACCTGCCCGGCCCCATCACTCAGATGGGGCTTCAGCTGCCAGTGAAGGTCAGGGGAGTTCAGCAGGTGGTGAAGGACATCCCCAGGTTTTGCTTGGCTTTCTTGGGCTGTGTTTCTCACGTGGGTCCAGGTGGATAACCGTGTTGATCAGTTCTGCTGGGGCAGCAGGTAGCTGTTTTCTGCCCCTTGTCTTAACCCAGAGGGTTTGGCTTCTCTACAACCCACCTGGGCATGGTCTTGTAGGTGTTGCCAACAGGGACGCAGCCATAGGGCTGTTCTGGGGCAATGTGGGTCCCGTCCCTGGTGTCTGGGTCATGTCTACACCTGGCCTGCCCACAAACTCTTATCTTTTGGGCTGTGTGTATGCAGTCAGATCCCTGCAGGGCAGCAGGAGCTCCATTCGGCGCCGTCTCCTGGAATGAGCCCACGGTTGTGCCTTGAGTGTTGGCCGTGAACCATTTCATTAACACTCAGCCTCAGAATAAACCAGACATGAAGAGCTGCTGCTGATCACCCCTAGGGCTAAGCAATATTGCATCCTGGGGTCGGGGTCCCAGCGGGCCCTGCTGTGCTGAGACCTGTGGCATCTGCAGTGCCGTTCAGGTGTGGGCTGCTCCTCGTTGCCCTTCCCTGTGCCGTACAGTCTGATTATTCAGCACTGTCTTTTTATTTCTTTGTCCATCTGGCTTCAAAATTGACCCTCTGCCTTCCGCAGAACCCCTCGTTTTTGCCAAGCAGAAGTACTCTGGGCTTGTGCTTGAAATCCAGCCCTGCTGGGGTTGGTATGGTCAAGAAAGCAGAGGAGCCTGAGTTAATTAAATCAACAGCTAACAGTGGAGGTTACCCACAAAAGTGAACCTTGGTGCCCCTAAAACCACTGACCAGAGAACGGCTGGAAAAAAACAAAACCACAGTTGGAGTGAAATGGAAAAAGAAATCTTCAGCTCTATATCACTTCAGCTAGCCACAGGTATCAGAATATTAATTGCTCTTTGACTTGATTTTGTTGTGGGATTAAGGGCACATTGTGGCTTACGAAGATATTCTAGGAGCCACAAGGATGGATGCAAAATCCATCTGTGAAGCATTTCTTCGCCTGCTGCGATGCAGGGTGCAACTGCTGCAGCGTTCCCCTTTGGCAGCATGCAGCTCCTCGTCCCTGTGCTGGGAGACACAGTGCAAAGTGCCACCCACGCTGAGGGTTGGGATGGAGGAAGGTGTGTGAGAAGGGCTGAGAAGCGCAGTGGATTTCCATCTCTGCATCAGTGTCCCCCCGCCTGTAGCATTGGCTGCTGCGGCACTGAAAGAGTGGCTCTGTGCCTTTTCCAAGCCCATAAATCCACGAGATCAGAGCAGGGGGATCCAATCCAGCCCATAAGTCACGGGATGTCAAATAAAACCGTGGACATTAAAACTTTACTACAGTGAATAGTTTTAATTTCCGGGCTGTAACAGCTGTTCTGACACTAATGGCAGATGAAAGCTGTGAGTTCCTGGTCAGGGCACCCCCAACCTGGGCAGGACGCAGCCAGGAGCACGGGCTGCTAACAATGCATCCCTTTATCCCCCGAAACTTGGATCCATTAACCCCAGAGATGTTAATTACAGCAGAAATTACCTATGAAAGCTTTTGCTCAGGAGCCTGAATGTTCGCAGCCAGTAATAACTTTGCTTTTTTTTCCTTTCTGTAATGCTGGTGCAATTAGTTTGGAATTGGGGGGGGGTTGTCGAGTTATTTTCTTCTTTTCTATTTATTATAATGTTTGTCACTGATGTAATAATTAACAACTTCTGACTGTGGGCTTCGTGCCCATCACAGGGCTTGCTGCAGCCCTGGGGCCATGGAGGCGTTGGGTGTCTGGAGTCTGCAGTTGGCATGGGAGCACAGGGGTGGTATCTGGGGGGTGAATGTCTGACCCAGAGCCATTGGTGGGAGATCACCAGATTGCTTCTTTCTTCTCTCTGGGGTGGGGGAATCCTTGAGGGAGGGGAAGGAGGGTGAGATGCTTTCCTGGGAGGGCCGCCTGTGGGTCCGGCTTGCTTGCTGAACCCACTGTCCCCTGGGAGTAGAGGTTGTATGGGGAAAGACATCACTTATGGAAGTGGGAGAAGAGTCAAGACCTTAAAGAAGAAGTAGGACACCAGCAAACCGCCTCGTCTGGCTCCATCTCAAAGTGGAACCCCAAGGGTGACTGTGCGGCGGGTGATGCTTGGGGTCAGTTCTGCACAACGGGGGTGAGAAACCCTTTGCAGGGGGGGGGATGTTCTTGTTGTGTGTCAAAAGGAGCGGTTGGGATGGGGAAGCCATGGGGTCACAGAGTCTGCAGGGCTGGAGAACCATGTCCCAGGCTGGGAACGAAGGGAGAAGTGGGGAAAGCCTCACCTCAGGGGGTGACCGCTGCTGGGAATGGCCACAGTGTCACGGGGAGGAGAGCAGAAATGAGACGTCTCACAGCTGAGAGCTGCTGGGTGGCAGGCGGTGCTGTTCCACATCCCATCATTCACGGCAAGCATCCTGTTAGCTGCTGGGAAACGGGGCTACGAGAGGACCCAAAGGCCCTGGGTGTCCCCACGTGTGACTCCGGCTGCTAACAGCCTGGGGCTGCAGGACAGAGGCGCTGGTGCTGCTCTGCACCCTGCAAGGCCGTGACATCTCCCCCAGGGAAGGTCAGGGTGTGAGAGCCCAGAAAGCAAGGAGGGTAAACGCATAGATGAATGCCCGACGTGTCACTTGGTTTCAGACACCACCGTCTACGATGGGAGAGCCCCCAGGGAGCTTGGAGTGGAAAATGTAGTGTTCCTCATCCCAGCCCACCGCTTGCTTAATGAGCGCATTAACAACAAGCCCTGCTTTATTTCTATCAATTTCAAAATCTCCAAAGACGTTCCTATATATAAGCAGGGCATCGGATCCCACCCCTGTAATGGGTCATTAATGTATTTTAAGAGAGAGAGACAAGTTTGAGTTGGCAGAGGAGAGGATCAAAAATGCTTTTATAGCAAAATGACCAAGAGTGCCTTTTTGATTGCCTCTGAACGCCCGGCGAATAAATGAATAATAGAAAAATAGATGAATAATAGATATATCAGCGGACAGGATATCGTAATGCCAGCTAATAACTCACCCTACGGCCCTGCCAGAATATTTGTTTAACAGAACAAACTGGGAAAGTCAATACAGAAGGTGTGGGGACAGGATGAAGCTCTGCTGTGCGGCGGGCGCTCTCCTCTGAGCTTTGCTGGGGGGGGGGCGCAGACTGGACGTGGACACCCACGGGACATAAGACACCCATGGGATATGGACATCCATAGGACAGGGACGTCCATGGGACACGGGCACCCACGGCACACGGACGTTCACGGGACACGGCCGCCTGCGGCCGCCGCGGAGCCGCTTCGGAGCGCCGTGCGCTAGAGGGAGACAAAGCCCCGCGCTGCGGAGCGGGGTGCGGGGTGGGAGCCGGGTGTGACCCACGGGACGGACATCCCCGTCCCACCGCCCCGCACCGCTGGGGACGGGACCCTCCGGCCTCACCTGAGAGCTGCTGTGGGGTTGGGGTGGTCCTGAGGGCTGCGGGTGGGTCTGTGGGTGAGTCGAGCGCCCCTGGGTGCAGCAGATGGTGTCAGCCCCCCCTTCCCCCTTCCTCGCCCCAGGGTGGCACCGGGACACGCGGAGGCGCCGGGCTTTCCCCCGCGGTGCGGTGCCCGGGTTGTGCTCTCTGTGCCACCCCGGGTGGCCTCGGCTGCTGCTGCGCTGTGACGGCAATCGATGTCCCCAACCGCTGATGCGGCCCGTGGGGCAGCGCCTTCCGCTGATCAATAGGCATTAAGGGCGCTGGAGACGGGGCCATTTGTGGCTTTGCCATCGGAGCCACGGGCCACGGGCAGCAAGAGGCTCTGCAGCCAAATGGGAAGCACGGTCGGGGTTACCATGGCCGGATTGCAGCTCTCTGCTCGCCAGCCCTGGTGAGGCCATCCTGGTGCCTGAAGCATTGGAAACAGTGGGGTTGGGTTTCTGCTTGGCCGGTGTGAGAGGGACTCCCTGGGCAGGACGCTGTCCCCGAGCAGCAGTCAGAACTGCTCCCTCCAAGGGGATGCTCTTTCCACCGCTCTGTTTGCTTCTGTGCTTAGATGTGATTTCCCTCTTTATTCCTCCCCCCCGTGAGGATATGGTGTTTGCTACCACCCTCCGACCCCCCAGCTTTGTCTCCTGGGGACACGGCCACCCCACTGCTGTGCTCCCAACACTGCTGCCCCATACACATGGGTCAGCGCAGGGCTTCAGCCGGCCAAACGTGACGTCATTTTCTTGACTTCAAAGGACTGTGCTGACTTCTGCCGGCTGAGGACTTAACCTGATGGCCGTATCCCGTAAGGACACCCTTTACACCTTTCCTACTGATGAGTTAACCAGAGCAGCATTTGCCAGCAGTGTGTTTTATGGAATCGTGAACCTCAGGAAACTGAGACCCAGGGATCGGGTCTGCCCTGGGCTCTCGGTGTCAATTCCCCTTTGGAGTCCGAGGCAGTTTTCCCACAACGAGCACAGGATTAGTCCTGAGCCTCCGCCATCCCACCCTCTGCTTCACCACGGTTTTGTTTGCACCTTTTCTCCCCTTTTGATCTATTCTTTCCCTATAGAAAACGCCCTTTCTCTCCCTGAGAGATGCCCTCTCGCAGCATTGCCACCCTCAGCCACTCGGGGACGGCCGTAAAACAAAACAAAGAAATCACCCCGAAAATTACGGCGAGCAGTTTTTCTGGTTAGCTTCTCGTCAGCCGCAGCTGAGGCTTTCTCCTTCACTTTTCCCACTTCTGCCCGTGACCACGGGGCCAGGCAGCTCCTTTCCTTTCCGAGCCGTGGCGAAGATGCTCTACCGCGCACCTGAGCTCTGCTGCTCCCTCTCCTCTCCTCCCCCCCCCCACCCCCGCCCCACACAGCGCCGTGCAAACTCCCGTTCTGCCGACTCAGCCGTTGGCACTCCGCGATCCGAGCGCTGCGGCGGCGGTATTTGGCTCCTGGAAATAATTAGGACGGCGAGCACACGCTCTGCGCTGCGGCATCGGGACAGGAGGAGGAGGGAGGAGGAAAGGGGGGGGGGGGGGGACCTGGCGGCTGCTGGAGGAGGGCGGTGCGTGGGGCACGGGGCTGGCACAGCACTTTGTGCTGCTGACAGCACGGTTTGGGCCAGGTGTCAGACGCTGCCGCTGCGTTTTTGCCGAGAATATCCTCTGCGGTTTGTTTGAGGGCTGAGGGATGCAAATGAGCTCTTGCTTTAGTTTGTTTATTTGTTTAGAGCCGCGGCCTGGCTTTTCTGGCTTCTAATTTGGACTCGTCCGAGCGGCCTCATTTGCTTAGCGAGCCCATCTGTGCCAGGGCTTCAAAAAATAACCTTTTTTTCTGGCACATTTTCCCTTGGCACTGAGCTCACCCAGCGGAGCTCTGCGCTCCTGCGGGCTCAGCAGCAGAGCGATGCTGCGGGGAGGGCAGAGGAGGCGGTGCTCCTCCTCCTCCCGCACCGCTCCCCTGGCACCCGGTGCCGGCCGTGGGTTTGAGGACAGCTGGAAACATCCCCTGAAAGAGCAGGAGTGCTGCGGCCTGCAGGCGGTGCCCCCCATCTGGTGGGAGCACAGAGGAGGGCAATTGGGATGGGAGCACTGTGAAACGCCTTGTTAGGAACTGAACAACCCAGCGGTCCCCAAAGCAGCCTGTACTCATAGGATCACAGAACGGCTGAGGTTGGGGGGGACCTTCAGAACCGTCCCGTTCCAAGCCCTGCCGTGGGCTGGGTGCCCCCCACCAGCTCAGGATGCCCAGGGCCCCATCCATGGCCTTGGGCACCTCCAGGGATGGATGTCAACACTGACCACCATACCAACCATCCCACGTCCTTCTAGCCTTGCCCTTTGGGACCTCCATGCTGTGACATCTGCAGGTGCTGTCCCGAAGCCGTTCCCATCACAGAAGTGCTGGTGATAACATCAGCCAAGGCGTTCTTTGCCAACTAAGGTAAGTCACGATGGCGTTTAACACAGTGTCTCTATAGGAAGGAGCCGCTCTTCAGGACCTCAAAGTGTCGCATTTCATCTCATGGCGAACACCCCTGCATTAAGTTGGGATAGAGGGAAGAAGGCCACAGTTTTCTGTTTTCCTAACAGTTCGTACTCTTGATGAAAACGGCTGTGTCATTAGAAACCACAAGTTCCCCACTGTTGACATCTCCATTAATGAAGGAATCATTTCTATTTGCAGGTCAAGAGCTGTGGTTTGCAATTGGTTACACTAATGAAGACTGTGGCATGCCCAGCCTCATCTGGCTTTGCACCAACACCCATGGAGAATTTGACCCACGCCACTGAGTGCTTCTCCCAGTCAGTAATTTGGGGCATATCCCCAACCCCTTATGGGACAGCCTGTTCAGCAGTCCAGGGATAGGGAGGCAGGGAGAAATCTGGGGGGGGGGGGGAAACAACTTTCTCCGTTATTTCAGAGGATATAATTAAGCAGCTCCCTCCCTCGTTTCTTAACACAAAAGAGGAATGTGCAGTTATGTGATCACAGTTTGCTGCAGTGAATTATTTAGTCAGCCTGTCCCGGAGCATGTTGTTGAAGCTAATGTTGCTTGTACTAATGTAGGAAATCATTAAAGATCAATAAAGAAATCATTAGCAGTGTGACGCCCTTACCAAACCGCCTGAGCTACAGATATACCACTTAATCCGGCCATAAAAACAGCACCATGAGCTCATTTTAATGGGTGTCAGCAAGATTGATTGACTGAGGGCAAAGGTTATAACAGCAATTTGGGAGCAGGACCGCTAATGCACTTGTAGCTCTTTGGTACACTTTAATGCAAGTTAAACAGAAAATGCCCTAGAAACCACAGAGAGTCCTTTTGTGCAGATGGTTTAAAAGACTTGCAGCGGTAATGCAAGATTTAGGAATAGAATAGCACAATAACGCAGATGGATTTGGATTAGTTAAAGCACAACGAGCCGTGATGCCACGAGTGTGCTCAGTAATGAGGATGGGGCTGCGGGGTCGGCCCTCGCTCCGGACACAGCGTTCCCAACAGCATTAGGGTTACACTTGGATGGCCCCATGCTTTGGAAGGACACTGTGGGGCATTGAGCTCCCCGTGCCTTCGAGGTGCCTGATGTCCTCGGTGCTGAAAAAGTCCTGAAGACGCAGGAAAAGCCATATTTGCATGGCAGTCCTGATGGAGGGCATTGGATGAAGCAGACAAATCCCAATACCGAAGAGGGGAAATTGTGGTGGTACCAGCAGCACGCTAAAGCAATTAGTGGGCAGTGCTGCTGGGCTCCGCCGTTGGATTCTGTGGTCACTCACATTTAATGAAACCCCATCCCAACGAAGACGCACCGGCTGCGACCTCCTCATCCTTCACGTTGGCCACAGGCGCACCACAGCGGTATCAAGAGTGATTCGAGGCATTAAGGAGAATTACTTATTGCCAGAGAGAGGGCTAATGAAAAAACACGACCCAACTGACCAAACTTAGAGAGTCTGAAATAATGGGAGTGTGGTTTTTCTTCCCTCGCTCATTGGGTTTAAATTATTGGCGTTGGACGTAGGGACGAAGCCATCCATTAATTATTCTTTTCGTTAGAGGTTTCCTCCTTTGGGCTGAGAGGCAATTTGGGAGACGCTGTGTGGCTGCGGTGCCTCAGTTTCCCCAGTGAGGAAAGCAGGAGGGAGCTCCCCCAGAGCTGGGAGGTGGAAGGAGCAGCCCGTGAGATCCTCGCAGTCCCAAAGGAGCCCGGTGGTCCCGGTGCGCTGCCTTCCTGCTGCTCCCTGCTCCTCACCTGGCCTTGGCATGGGGTCTGACTCGTGGTTTGGGTTTTGCTCCCATGCTGGGCTGAGTGCAGACGCTCGCGTGCTCCGACTCCAGCTCCGTTTCCATCCAGGAAGTGTTTGTTCCCTTCGCTGCCCCAAAAGACGTCATGAAAACCCATCTCTTCTCATATATCCTCTTTCTTTGGCAGGGCTGAAATACGGCAGCAGCGCGAGCTGTTCATCAATTTGCACTTCATTCTCTCCGCTGAAATTTATGGTTTTATTCCCAGGCAAGAGAAGAGCTCATTTGCGTATTCAAATGTCCCTTCCCTAATTATTTCTTCTTAAATTACCCTGGCACGTGCTGAGATTTTCTGCTTTGCTGCGCGGCTGTTGGTGTTCCAGACTCAGAAGGGCCACGGGTCTGCAAATGCTGCTCCAGGTGCAACTTCCAGCCCCGGATCTGGAGCTCATCAGGTCGTGTAAGACCCGAAAATCAATGGGGCAACAAAACATGGCACAAATAGCAGCTCCTCCCCGTGGCTCTGTGACCCACCACTGCATTCTGCTGTTTGTGGGACGCTTCCCCGGTCCCTTCTGCCCAACAGTTGACCACCACCACTCACTGCACTGTATTTCAAAACACTGAGCGTTTAATTATAAATGGCATAATGACCCATGGCTAATGAAGCACGGAGCCCTCGGATGAAGTGGATGCTTGCATTAGCCGCCGATTGCTCACGACAACTTAATAAAACCCTCATTATCTGCTACCAGCCAGGAGAAAGGTTAGATCCCTGTTTAATAAGTAATTCCTAATGAAAAGTGTGGGGCTGGTAATCAAGGAAATGCAGCGGCCGTGGTCGCTGTTTATGTTTATGGGATGGGGGTTTTCTCGGTGCATTATTCCTAAAGCAGTGGCTGCAGCTGGCTGGGGGTGTGCATGCAGAGCGTGGGGCCGGGATCTGTGTGGGGCTGCTGCTGCAAAGAGGAGCATCCTGATGGCACGGGGGGGGTCGTATCTCTCCAGCCAAGAGAGAAGGAGGGGATGGGGGACAGCAAAGTGCTGAGGAATGGGCACTGCCCATACAGCCTTGCTAGAAAGATGGAGCCCAGCAGAGCGTGCAGCGCTGGCTGCTCTTCAGCCCAGAGAGCTGCAGGTGAGGGGGGGGTCACTGGGAGCCACATCTCCTTCCCTCCACCCTCCCTCCCTCACACGGGGGCTGCAAACCGCCGTGGGGCCATCGGCCACCAGCGACTTCCTCCGCGCGGCGCAGACTTCTGCTTGGGGTGCGTGAGCCGCTGCCGCAGCCCCCCCCGGGCCGGAAGCTGCTGCGTGTTGTGTCTGCTCCGCCGCTGAGAAAAGGCCATTTCATGCGTTCGTGCAGCAGCTTCGTCTGCCGGGGGGGTTGGGGGGGGTTTGGGGGGAGGAAAAAACCGCCCTCCTCCGCTTCCTCCCGGCCGCAGGTGATGGCGGCTGTCAGCCCTGGGGGGCCATATCCAGCTCCAGGCTTTGTGCCCC
Organism: Gallus gallus; assembly: GCF_016699485.2. Lineage (NCBI taxonomy): Eukaryota > Metazoa > Chordata > Aves > Galliformes > Phasianidae > Gallus > Gallus gallus. The sequence continues at coordinate 2,793,819 of NC_052554.1, forward strand.
CATCCTGCCGTGCTCCTTTACCCACCGCCCCTTCATCTCCGCACTCCCGGAGGTTTGGGGGCAGAAGTGGTGCAAAGCCATCCCTGAGCCACCCTGCATCCGCACCGCTGTCACCCCCGGAGGTGTCCGGGTGAGGGCTGGCGATGCTGCAGCCCTTCCTATCAGCAGGGGATGCGTTTGGGGAGCGGATGCCGTGGTGTGAGCACAGACCCGGTCCGGCCCCAGCACCAGGATGGTTTCACATCAGTTATCTGGGTCGCAGATAAGGTGACTTCTGGCCCGTGGCTTGATGTCACCACAGGGTTCCTGCTGAGTTCAAAAGTGTCTGCGGGCAGCGCAGGGCCCTGGGTTTCAAATCCCTTTAATAATGCAGAGCCGGAGCCACAGTCCTTGTCCCGGTGTGGCTCCTGGTCCCCGTGTGGTTCCTTGCACAATCCCTGTTCCTTGCACCTCTCCTTGCCACCGCCCCCAAAAATCCCACTTCAGACCCCTGCAGTGCAACCAGCTCAGCACGTCTGTCCCTGCTGAGAGCAGAGCAGCGCTCTGCACACTGCAGCCTGGATTTCTGTCTAACTTGGAGGGTCAACCTGGGTGGGAAGTAGGTTCAGCAATGCAAGTTTTTACTTTCTAAATGAAAACGTGAGAAAAAAAAAATATATTGAACTGAAAATGAAACGTTTCCTCCCAAACCAAATGCAAGGCCTCATTTTATTTCCCCCCTTTCTGATGCACTGTGCTGAGCTTGGCCCTCAATATTTTGTCCTGCAGCTCAGAAGTGCCAAGGAACCAGGGCAAAACGCTTCTGGGAGTGGCTCTGCTCGTGGATAGACGTGTGTCCAGTGTGACAGTGATGTGACAGCACAAGTGAGGGGACACCACTGCATACTGGCCACGGAAATACCTCCTGTGTGGGTAGGAGAGGTTTCTTCACTGGTGGAGGCTTTTCCATCCTTGGCTTGATCATAGAGTGGTAGAATGTGTTGGGCTGGAATGGACCTTAAAGATCATAGAACCATAAATGTGTTGTGTTGGAAGGGTCCTTAAAGATGATAGAACCATAGAATGGCTTGGCTTTGGGTTGGAAGAGTCCTTAAAGATCATAGAGCCATAGAATGAGTTGGATTTGGGTTGGAAGTGTCCTTAAAGATAGTAGAATCGTAGAGCAGTTTGGGTTTTGATTGGAAGGGTCCTTAAAGGTTATATAACCATAGAATGGTTTGGGTTTGGGTTGGAAGGATCCTTAAAGATTTTAGAGTCACAGAATTATTTGGGTTTGGGTTGGAAGGGTCCTTAAAGATTATAGGACCATCGAATGTTTTGGGTTTGGGTTGGAAGGGTCCTTGAAGATCAAACAACCATAAATGAATTGGGTTGGAAGGGTTCTTAAAGATCACAGAACCATAGAATGGCTTGGCTTTGGGTTGGAAGGGTCCTTAAAGATCCAAGAACCGTAGGATGGCTGGGTTTGGATTGGAAGGGTCCTTGCAGCCCCTCGCCCCCAACCCCCTGCCGTGGGCTGGCTGTCCCCCACCAACTCATTCTGCCCAGGGCCTCATCCACAGCTTTGGGCCCTTCCATGCAGCCAACATCTCCCCACTGTGTGTGATCTGACTGCTCCCCGCCCGCCGGTGCCTCTCGAACATGAATGAAATGCGGTTTTGTGATTTATTTTTTTTTTTAATTCTTTTTTTTTTTTTTTTTTCCTTACTCCCAGGTTGAGTCACCTGCAGAACTGATCTGAAAATGATTCAGAACAAATTACAAGAATTCAAAACTTCAATCTCACGGCGGTTTCGTTTCATGAGGAGATCTACCCATGGCTGCGGGGAGGTGCAACCCCCAGCAGCGCACGTCAGCAGCGCCCGACGGAGCCTCTGTGACCCCGCAGACGTCTCCATGCTGACCTTTCCCATAGGGGCAGCCCCCTCTTGGCTCCCATTGAAGGTCGGTGTTATGAGCGGGGTCCCACCCGCAGGGTTTGGAGCTGGGGGAGAGCAAAGAGCCCCGCATGGCACACACATGAGGACAACGAGAGACCCAGAAATGTGGCTTTTTCACCCAGGAAAGTGCCACTTCTAAAGCCTGAGCTCCTCCAGCTAAGGGTAAACTCATGTCGGGAGTGCCTCGGAGCCTCCCTGCCCATCCTCCTACCGCTCCAGAGGGGAGATTTCAGGTGCTGTTTGTTGCTTTATTCGAGCAGGGGCTGCTTCCTGGTTTGAAGAGAAAAGAAAAAAAAAAAACAGAAAAAAAAAAAAAAAACAGAAAAAAAAAAAAACCCAACCCCAAACACCATTTTTGGATCTTTCTTCAAAGATCTGACCTCCTTCTTCTGAGCAGGAGGTGACTGCTCCGGGTCCGAGGCGCTAATTGCCACCGCTGGGCTTCGAGTTGCTTTCCCTCCCCCCCCCCTCCACCCCCCCAACCTTTCGTTTCTTTCTTTTTTCTTTCCCCTCTCTTTTGCTCTGGCTGTGACTCACCCGGCAGCGCCGACACTGAGTCCTCAGCTCAGAGAAACCGCAGTCAGAGGCAGTTTCCCACGCCCTACTCTCGCAATGGGCTCCGTCAGTGGTGGATGTGCCTCCCTGTGCACGAGGACGGCTCTCCTCCCAGGTTGTTCCCATCACTAAAAGCACCCAGGAGCAATTCCTTCCCCCCTGAAACCTCAGGGAGGGAGCTCTGCCTTCCCCTCTGAAGCGCCTCTTTTGTGCCTTTTGCTTGCAGGTTTTGCCCCAGTAGCTGTATTTGTAGCTGATCCCTCCAGCCGTGGGATCTATGGCGCTTCTGCCTTGGGCTGAGGTTGCGGATGGAGGAGGCAGCAACCTGAAATCACAGCAATTTAACACAGAGTGAATGGAAGGGCATCAAACGTCCACGGCCGCAGCTGGCTGGGGGGTGTCAGTCCCTCCCTGCGTTTGGGCACCAACCTCTTCTCATGGCTTCTTTTGGAGCCGACAGCTGCATGTGGCAGCTGATGGATCCGACACATCTGCACCCGATCGGCGGCTGCACCTGCCCAGGAACACACCCAGCCCTCGGATTTCCATGAAAGGCAATTTCATCCCACTGAAAAACGCTGTTCTCCGTAAACGTGGGCTGCAGCAAAAGGATCTTCCTGGGCTATCAGGACAAAAAATGACCTGGAGAGGCAGATGGAGCCCTGATTTCCCTTGCAATCCGGTGCTCGTGGGTCTGCAGCTTTGTTCTGCCCTTGGAAAGAGGAAAGAAGAAGGCTGCCCTTGGTCCTATTTGCTGGTCCCTGTGTACCCGAGGGCAGGACAGCCTTATGGAGAAGGACATATAGGGGAAACAGAGCTGAATCCCTTCTATAGCATGAGATGCTCCAGTTCAGGGCTTGTCCCAGTGCCTCCAGTGCCACAGTGAGGCATCGGGCTGACAGTCCGATTTGTAATTCCACATCACACATATGTGCCCTAAGAAGGACTTTGGTGGCTCCCCAAGATCTCCTTTCTACAATTCTTGTGATGATGTTCATGTATTTTCTACTCTTTGGGACTGTGCAGCATCAAAGTGTTTCCTAGCGCCTCTTTGCCCTTTGATTTGGTAAGGGTGAAAGTGCAGAGTAGCATGGGGTGAAGTTGGGAAGGAGGATGGGATGAAGTTGGGAAATAGGATGGGATGAAGTTGGGAAGGATGGGATGATATTGGGAAATAGGATGGGATGACATTGGGAAGAGGATGGGATGAAGTTGGGAAGGAGGACGGGATGAACACTATGAGGGTTCCCTCTCTCCTGTGGGTGCACAGCCCCTGCTGGGAGGGAGAACCCTAACCCTACCTGCCCACAACAGGCTGTGGGATAGCACTCGGTTTTCTTACTGCTTCAGAAGTCTCCTGCTGCCACACTGCAGCCCACACTGCTCTCGGGGCCACATCCCACCAGGCATCGGGGTCCTTCATGGGGTAACGCTGGGGCCCTCCTGAGAGCCTCACTTCTGGCCCCAGGGTGCGTGTGGGAGAGATGGCAGCTCCTCCCTGGGCGCCGGGTCAGCAGCCTGCTGTGCCCTATGGCTTTCACATCTTAGTGAGCAGCTCTTTTTATCAAAGAGGCGCCGGGGTCGGATCAATAAGTGCTGCTCCTTCCACCGCCTTTGCAGATTTACACGATGCCAAATCCCAAACGGAGCCACTTTACTGCAGGCTGCAGCATCTGGATCCATAGGGCACGCGTGAGCCTTTGAACCAGGCAGCTTCCCACGTCTGCTGCCCTACATCCGAGGCACGAGGCGGTCACGCCGCTGCTTTGCTATGGGCAAAGCTGTGCTCTCTAAGTAAATAAAACTGAATATGAAATGCAGAGGGGTGCAAGGGCAGCTCCAGGTCCCCCTGTCAACCCCAGACCTGGCAACCCCAGAAGCCCTCTGCCCCCCCCAGCCTGGGAGGGAGACGTGTGGGGGCTCTGCAGCTGCTCTGCTGTTTCTTTAAGAGATGCTTGCATGGGATCCAGCCGTGTTCTGGGGTCAGCAGAGCAGGATCCCGTCCCGCCAGGTGTGCAAGAAGGCAAGGGAAGATGGAAGAAGTATTTCCCCAAAGTAGGGGATGCACCGCACACTGAGATGGGATTGGAAGAGGATTTGTGTGGATGAATCCCGGTGATGCTCTGGGAGGGAATGTGATGCTCCGTGGGATTGGAACGAGCTCAGCACAAAAAAAAGCAGTGTAGACTCACGGTCATCCTTTGGTCTTTGGGGCTCATTTTATCTCTGATTTAGACCTCGTGCGTCCCACCACATCAGGGCTCATGGTGTGTGCGGTGTGGCTGTGCTGTGGGGTGCAGACCTCGGGGCTTCTCCCGCAGTCCTCCTCCAGGCTGGTCAGCGTGAGGTTACTGCTGTTCTGCTCATCCTTATGGGACATGTGTGGAGTGGGAACCCACCAGCAGCCGCCTTGGTTTCCTTGGCTTCTGCAGAGAGCTCTTCTTGGGTAACGTATGCAATGTGACCACAGACCAGACACAAAAATTCACACTGTTTGCCATAAATTGTTTGTTTTTGCATCGCTGTTCGCGAGAGGAGCCGTTAAAATGAATGGGTGATTTTTGTATGTTCCCCTTGTTGTTCTTTAATGGGAAAGGGACCTTCCTTGTGCTCTGCGGGTGGGTTGAAGTTGGGTTTATTTTTAGACTCTCTCCCTTTGTGCGGTTGGATGCAGCCCCGCTGGGAGCAGCCACAGGATGCCCATGGTGTGACTAATGCCACTGGGCAGCCGAGGCGCTCTGTCATCACCTGGTGGTGTGATTCCCCTTTGGGGGCCATTCCCCTCCGAGTCGCCCTGAGCACCCCCTGTCGCAGCTGTCCCTGCAGCTCTGCTGTTCGTCTCCTCCATCCCACTTTGCTCTCCCTCGTCTGACCCCACGGCTGCACCCATGGGGACCTTCCAGCCCCTGCGCTCTTTTGCTTGCACCTGGAATCAGAGAACCAAAGAATCCCAGCATGGTTGGGTTGGAAGGGACCTTACAGCCTATTGCTGCCATGCTGGCAGAGAACAGGGGCCGGGGTTTGTAGACACGAGTGCTCACAAGGACAGGGATGTGGGCCACAGAGGTGCCGTCAGTGTGTGATCCCGGGGTTGGGCGGAGGGCACTGCGTGACCGTGGTGTGACCGGTGATGGTGCAACCACTGCCCCGAGCAGAGCCGGGCGCCCGGCGGTGTGGGGCTGCCGCGCTGCTTTGCAATGCGCTCAGCTGCAATTTCTCCACTTCGCTCTCAGCCCTGAGATAGTGAAAGGAGAGATAAAAGCCCAGCAGGGCTATGCTCTCACCGATAGGGTGAGAGGGACCCCAGGGCCAGGTGGTGTCCTGCAGGAACACCCATCCCCAGAACCCCTCGGGGCTCCGGAGACCCCCACATGGGCACAGGGTCTGTGCCTGAAGGCAGCACTGAGTGTCTGCACGTGTCCCCCGACTCCTGGCCCCCTCCTAAAAGCACTTCATGCGTTTCTGTCCTTGCTCCCCCCTTACCCCAGGGCTGTGCTCCCTTCTCTGGACAACCCCCTGATGCACTGCAGATTCCCTCTGCTTGCAGCTCACCCCATGGCTCTAGGACTCGGGTGCTTTCCTTTAACACTTCGGATGCATAGAGAAAGGAGCGACCGCGTGGCCAGTCCCTGCTGCGGGGGATCAGCAGAGCGTCGGGGTTATAATGGCAGCATTGTGCCTCTCGGCCATGGGCGCGTGCAGTGAGGGTCCTGGCAGCGCATGGCGTTTGCAGAGCAGCCTGGCGCCAGCGAGGCTGAGGGTGATGGCTGGGATGGAGGCGATCACATGCCTTGTTTCCCATGGCTGAAGCCACAGCCGATGTGGGGCAGGGCTGTGCTGCTGCCGGGGCATGGCCACCAGGCAGTGGAATACGGCAAGCAAAGCTGAACTGTGGCTTCAGGACGTCTGACAGCTGCTTTGGCTTAAAGGCGGCCTTCCAAAAGGTGATGGCGCACTGCAGGGCTCAGGGCATGGATTTGTGTGCTCTCAGCCCAAATGAAGAGGGTTTTTAATCCCCATCACCCCATGCCTTGTTTTCTCACATGAAACCACCATCCCACCTGGCTTGTCACAATTGCAACTGTGCTTGGGAAGCACCATGCGTGCTGCGGTGCTTTCCTATGGACCAAACTAGCAGGTGCTGACACCCTGAGCTCTGCCTTTTGTTCGGCACCTGAGTGCACGTGTATGTGTGTACAGCAGTGCTGGAGCTGCTGTCCTGCAGCTCTGGGGCTGGGTTTGGTTGTGCTCTTTCCAGAGGTGAGAGCTGCAGTGCAGGAGAGGAGGGCGGCTGCAGACAGCCATGGCTTTAGCAGCACCATAGAGGAAGTCAACGGGCTGATAAAGCCTCTGTGTCGGTGTGCTTACAGCAACCTGCTTGCAGCAGTCAGTGTCAGTTCTTTCTGAGCAGAGGAGGGTAAAACGCTGGGTCTGCTAACCTGGAAGTGCATGGCTGCTCCTGCAGCTTGCAGGACTGGGGCAGCGCTGCAGCTCCTGCACCACGCGTGGGCTGGGGGGGAGCAGCTGGGGTTGCTCCGTGGATGGGGCTCTGTTTGCACGGGGAGGGCAAGAAAGGCTCAGCGGATTTTTGCTTTGGAACTTCATTCACAGCAATGCCTGGAAAGTGAACGCGGAGCTTTGGAGCAGCGGGGAGGTTTGGGGCGGTGCTGCCAGCCTGGCTTGCTGCATCTCTCTGAGCATTCAGAGATGGACCTCCCAGACCCACACTGGGTCCTTGGCTTTGGCTGTCTGCTGGGATTGCTGCATCCCTGCAAAGCTGGGCAGCACAGTGAGCAGCTGAGGCTGAGATAAAGCACCGAACCAAAGCAAAACAATCCCTTGCAGCACGCCTGCTGCCTCCAGCCAGCTTGGGACTCCTCCTGTATTGCAGGAGCATGCTGGTGGGAGAGCTGCACGCTCAGCTCTGCACAGAGGCGACCATGGAAGAGATGGGCTATTTGCATGAGAACTTTTAATTGGCTCTTTTTATCACATGCCCATTCCCAGGCTGTGCTTTGCACATACAATCCAAAACATCGGCGGTGCCGTTCCCTCTATCACTCTGTGTTCCTTTGTGCTTCCTTTGGGGTGGGATTTTCACCTCGCTGCTGCTCCCTTTCACAGCTACCAAGAAAGAAAACCAAACCCTTTTTGTCAATGGATGCAACAGATGAAGGATTTCCTACCCTACAATTGCATCTTATGGGTCTTTGGAGAGGGATTTTGGATTTCCATGCATTTCCATACTGGTTGCTGGAGGTGCTCATTGCTCTCACCCAAAGGCAATCAATGCACATAATGAAGCAGTGCTGATCTCCATGACCCACACTGGGAGCTCTGTGTAGGTACGGCGTACAGATAGCAAAGGGAATGCCCATTGCTTTGTAGACCACAGAATAAACCCTTCCATCTGAGGGAGCAAATTGGAGCACTGAGAGCCTCAGCTGTGGAGGAAATGCCCTGATTCCAAAGGGCTGGAGGAGAAACGTTACGACTGAGGCCCATTTTGTGGATTGCAGAGGGACAATGGCCAAGGCCAGCAGCCCCAGCTGTGCCTGAAGGACTTGGTGCTGTGTCTGTGGGGATGGCATGGTCATGATTTAGGGAAAATGAGGCGGTGGGAGGGCGACCAATAGGAAAAATCCCATCCAGAGCCCCCTGGTAGCACAGCTGATGGAGGTTTGCTTGGTGTGTGAATCAGAGCTCCCAGCTGGCACCTGATGAAGGGCAGGAACAGAGCCTTAAAAGCACCTTCCCCTCCTCCCATCCTCACTTTTCTCCCAGGTGACCCTATGGGGCCTTGAGCCTGATGGGGGCTGAACCTCCCATCCTTCTTCTGCACGGAAGGAGATGCAAAACCCCAAAGCGGCCCCCAAAGCAACGACAGCAGGTCTCTGCCCTGCAGAGAGCTGTGTTTATTGTGCCGCATGTGCTTCAGATTTTTGCTTAATGCTAATTCATGTAAAACCCCTGCGAAGAAGAACCACCCATCTACACACATGGAAGCAGTCTCAGCACCAGTGGTTGTCTGCAAGGGCCGGGAGTCAGAAAGCAGCAAATGATGGTGCAGACGAGTGGTGAACGTGGGAGAAGAGGCAGCTAAAAGGAGAAAACCACTGCCTGTAAACGGGCCGTTACTTCGGTCACCTAATTAGGAACCTATGGGCTCTCTCCTCCGTTTCTTCTCAGGCAACAATACGACTACTTAAAGAAGAAGCATCTCAGCGCTCCCACCCATCTCTCACCATGAACCAACGAACACGAGCCATACAACTATTACTAAAGAAGAGGAAAAAGCCCAACACAGCCACCACATCCACCACCGGGGCCCATTGATGCTACGGGTCAGGTGATGCTGCGCCCCCAACCACAGCGCCGCCACTGAGCCGGGCTACCTGCGCTGCTGTCGGGCTTTCCTCTTCCTCCCCGTCCCTCCTCCTCTTCCTGCAGCTGCTCGAGGGTTGCCCAGCTGCGGGGTGAGGGGATGGCTTCCAACGGCGTCTTCGATTCCTTCGCTGCCTACTCCTCCACTTTCCTGCGCGGTGAGTGCAGCAGGAAGCGCTGCTGGGGTTGTGTTTGCTTATTGAGGGAGCCAACCAGCATTGGGCCGCGCTGCAGCTTTGCTGCACATCTCCTCTCCCTTCCCCTTGCCGGGGGGTTCTGTTGGGTTCCCAACGCGTTGCGCCGTTACCGTCCTCGTGCAGGTTTGGTGTGTGGTTTCCTCCTGTTTGTTTTTTCCTTTTCCCGCGTGGTTGTGTTCCTGTTGGGAAAGGGAGGGTCAGAGCGGAGGTTGTGCTGTGCTGAGACCCATAGGGTCATTTGAGTTGGAAGGCCCCTTGCAGGTCATCTGGTTTGACCATGCAGTAAACAGGGACACCCAGAGCTCGCTGCTCAGAGCCCCATCCCCTGAGCTGAGATGTCTGCAAGGATGGGGCAGTTCCAAATGCTGCTCACAGGAGCACAAATGGTGTGCAGGTGAGCTGCTGGGCATGCACTGGGTAATGTTCTTGATTCTGGAACCAGTGAGGGAGGGGACAGTGTGAGGAATCCAGGCTGCCCACAGCTCTTGCTGGGGAGCGTGGCTGCAAGGTGTGGGATGAGACCTTTTCGGGGGGAGCCTCGGTGCTTGTAAAGAGTTGGGCAGAGCTCCGTGAGCTGCTGCCTTTTCCCTTCCTGGCTTTGCAGCTGTAGTTAAGGAGTACAGGCAAAATCTTGAGTTGATCGTGGCCAGGAAGACCCAGGTCCTGAGCAAAGGCTCTGCAGGCGGTTCGGTTGGACTGAACCTGAATAGGATGGGGCAGGGTGATCCCAAACCCGTCCCTACTGAAGGAGCAGAACAGCAGATGCTGTGATTCAGTGGGGCCATCTGGCTACGTGACAAGAAATGCATCAGACATAGACCGGATTTTGGCCTATTTCTAAGAATACCAAGCATTACGTGTGCTTTTGAGGCAGAATCAATGGGGTCAGCCTGCAGAACCCAGAGGGTCCCTGTGTCCTCCTGAGCACTGAATGTGGGACAGGGACAGGAGGAGCCGGAGTATGGCAAACAGACACGAGGACCACATCCATCCTGCTGCCCTGCACTCGGGGATGGTGGCACTACAGATGTGTCCTTTGTGCTCCATGGAGATAATTAAAGGCAGTCCCATGGCAGGGAAATAAGAGAAGCTTATAAAAAACATTTGCACGGCTCTTTTTAATCTGTAATTCTGCCTCCAAAGCCAGATGAAGTAGTGCTGAGATTAAACCAGGCTTCCTCATTCAGAAAGAAAAAGAGAGCAAGAAACGATCGCGTCTTGTGTGCAATTTCCATACAAATAGGAGCTCATAAAAAGCAATAAACATCTTTATTTCAGACACAATTTTTATTAAAAGGGGGCGGATTAAATGATTGCTCCAAGGATGGAATATGGCCAAACGGTTTTCCTTGAGCTCAGAGCATTTCTCCTGCGCAGAACCATTACGGTTGGAAAAGACCTTAAGATCGTTCCATCCAACTGTCCACCTGCCACCAACGCTGCCCGCTGACCATGTCCCCACGTGCCACATCTCCATGGTTCTCGAACACCTCCAGGCCTGGTGGCCCCACCACCTCCACAAGCATCCTTTGCCAATGCATTAACACTCCTTCAGAGAAGACTTTCCTCATACCCAGCCTGAATCCGCAGCTTTGCACGCAGCCACGTTTGGGTGAGCGCTGCAAAATGGCCGTGAGTGTTCACTTGAATTCCTCATGGCTTTTTTTGGATTCAACTCTATTCCTATTTTTTTCTTATCTTTTCTGGTAATATCCATGAGAACGGAGGTCTGTTTGCACAAACGTTTCAGGAATGAAACGAAAACCCCTCAAAGTTATCCCCTGGTTAGTCTCAAAACACCTTTTTTTTTGGTAAGAAAAGGTAGTTTTCTGCTCTCCATTGGAGTGGCCCATTGGGGGCCACCTGGGGAGCCCGAGCCGCACACCAGGGCCCCGAAGTCTGTGTTGTCTCCATTCATTCCCCCCCTCCTGGGGAAGGCTGTGCGCTGCTCCGACCGCCTGTCAGTGGCTCTGGCTGTTCCAAGGACGCCCCGCTGGCTCGTGGCATGCCTTTCTTTTTTATTTTATTATTTTTTTTTATATAATATATTTCTGTTTGTGTGTTTTGGGGTGGGGGAGCGGGTATAAATCCGTTGCCTTTCATCACCTTGTTATGATCTAACGGGGGTAGGGAGACAGTGGCGTTCCCCTGCGTTGAGCACTTTAATTCATGATGATTTCTCAGACTTGATCTCCTCTGATACGTCGTCAGCGTTTGCGGTCCACTGTTTTGGCCGCGTACAGTTTGGGAAACAAAGAATGAGCTGTGTGCTTGGATCCACACATGGTTGGCATTAGGAGCAAGAATGCGACTTCCCATCTGAAGCAGCGAGGCTGAGCCACGGCCACGCCGTAAATATCCCCAAATGGAGCTGATAGCAGGAGCGCATGGAGCAGCCCCATGGGATGGCCCTGGGATCAGCCCCACATGTTCACGTTCCCTCTTCCTCCCATCGCGTGCTGCGTTCGTACGCAGTTCTTCTTATGGCCACGTCCAGCCAGTGTGGGGAGAAAATGTCACTGTTGGGGTCACTGTTGGGGTCATGCTGAAAATGGGCTGAATCAGAGCTCCCATCCCTTCCATCCTGAGCACAGAAGTCCCTTGGAGGCCTGGGCCATCCCTTCGGTTGGGGTACCTTGGTGCTTTTTTTGTTTTTTGCTTTTTTTTTTTCCACTTTAGAGCTCACACCACTTTCACACAACATTTCCTGTCCTGTGCAGAAAGCATCACTCAGCCTGAAAGCCCATGGTGTGAGCTGAGCACTGCTCTGCAATGCCTTCCTGAGAAACCGCGCTGGACGCTGGAGCGAATGCTCTTCCCAGCCAGGTCTGGTTGGCTTTCAAGAGGTTTAGTTTTAATTGTTGGCCAAAACCCATCAGCCTCACCCCGCTGCTGGACCAACACGGATTTAGAGACAGGCTTTGTCATGGTTGCGGTGTGCCCCAATAGCCGGGCACTCTCCCATTGGCCTCTCATATCCAATGTGGTACATCACCACCATCCATCCTGGCCTTGCCCACCCCATCCTGGGGCTGGGGTTGCTGTGGGGTAGAAGGAAGCATGAGAAAAATTCTTCTGTGCTCATGCAAGATGTCTGTAGTGGGAGTGGGACCACTGGGGGGGGTCTCCTGGGGGGCTTCAACCGCAGCATCCTCCTTGGCTCCTCCATTTCTGAAAATGCTTTAGATTTTATTCTCTTATTTATTCCCTTATTTTTTTTTTAAGAGAGTGGGACAGTCAATGCGTCTGCAGTCTGGGGGTATTTTCCATAACATAAACATATTAAAAGAAAAAGAAAAGGGAAAATAAAAAGAAACAATGATTTTCCATTCCCGCTGGAAGAAGCGAGCGCCTCTGGAACATGAGGAATGGATTACACAAGCTATTGTAAAACGAAATATAAAAACAGCCAAAATAGGAGAAGGCAGAGAGATTGTTTTTTTAAAGAAGAAGCCGTCCTCAGTGGGGAGAGGAGACAGAAAAATGGGCTTTTTTCAACACTCCCTGTTGTGCGGGAGGGACCTGCAGGAGCCCAACCTCTGCCTTTGGGATGGGCAGAGCCTGGATGGGAAGGCTGCAGCGGGGAGGCTCTGGGTCTGTGTTTCAGTTTGGGAAGATGAGGGCTGGGCAGGGTGTTTTTTTTGTCAGTTGTGTGTGTTTGTCTGCTATATTGGGCTGTGATTTCACAACGCAGCATGGTTCGTGTTAAAATAGCTCCTAAAAAAGTAGAAAAAAATAAAATAAAATATGAAAACAAAACGGTAGGAATGATGTTAGCAGCACAGCCCTGGACCTGAGTCAGCCCTTGGACCAGAACCTGCATTGGGGCCACAGCCCTCCCAGCTCCTCGCACCCTCTGTACCTTCTGGGCCATGGCATGGGGATGGGCAGATGGGCTCCAGGTGCCAACGGTGCCCATGGTCACAACGTGGGGTGAGTTGGGTGCTATAGGCTGATGCATTTGCTTTCTGATCCCTGGAGTGAGCACGTGGGTTGTTATGGGAGAGGCACGCTTGCTCCCTGCTGATCACTGCAGGGACATCCCGTTATCAGTGCAATGGGGATGCGTGGTGTGCTGCACTGCAGATGGATGTTTGATCCCATGCACAGAAAGCTGCAGTGGTCGCTTCTTTGCAGCCTGGCAGACATGAAGTTGCAGATGCGGGCTGTGCTGTTCCCCTTAAACTCAAAGCATATGCATTGAGATCATTCCGGGACGGAGCACCGTGCCATGGTTTTGGTGACTCGAAGTCAGGAATAAACTGCTTGGTGGGGATTTGTGCCATTTTCCCTCATTAGGAGAGGGAGAAAGCGTTGGGCAGGGACTTTAAGGAGTAAATCAGATGTGCTGTTCCAGGATTAAGCCCTTGTTCCTCAGCTCTTTTGTACCATGGCTGCATTTTACTGCCTGCTTTTGTGCCCAATTACCTTCAACCCTATAATTAAACACCTCCTCTCGTTAGCCCTGGGTCACTTTGGCAGATCTCACAAAAGGAGTGAGCCCACCGCTTTTTTCCATGAGCTCAGCCCAAGTGCCAGCCTGGGGAGCAGCAGCCCCGGCCCCAAGCATGGTTGTGGGGCTGCAGCCAGGACCCCATTGGGGCAGTGAGGATTCCTCTGGCACCGTCCCCACCTCCCACATCAAAGCCCCAAACCTTCAGACCTCCGCTGGCATTCAAGTCCCAAGCATGTCTAAGTGGCACAGCGTGTCAGACCCTCATTTGCTCCACATTAGTGCTGCCTGTTTATTATTGCACCTTGAGCTGGGCATGGAGCTGCACTTCCCTTGTTTGTTTTAATTTCCCCCCTAAAATTCATGGGTCTGCTCCTTGTTAGCTCTGCTTTGCCAGCTCTCCCCTCGTGGCGCTGCGTGTGGCAGCCCCTGGGGTGGCAAACGGGGGCTTCGCTGCCCCTGCAGATGCTGGGGTGGATGGAACCCATTGGCAGAGGCTTCTCTGTGTTGTTTGGGTCTGTTTGTGTCGGGGTTGCAGAGGCGTTTTGTGATGTACGAGAGATGGAGAGGGCGGATGGGAGACCTGAAGGCGCTGAGAGCCAAATCTGTGCTCTTCAGTCCTCAGCCCTCCCCACCTTTGGCTCTCCCCATCGCCTTCCTTAGGTCAGTGGGGAAACAGACACCAATGAAACAGTTCCTGGTTCGCCTGAGCGGCACAGGACATCCTCAGCCTTGAGAAACACGGTCGGACCTGACAGGCTGGAAAACAAATGAGTTTGGTTAATGTTGAAGAAGGGAGGAGGTGAGGCACCGGCACTGCCCAGCACTGTGGGTGCCCCATCCCTGGAGGTGCCCAAGGCCATGGATGGGGCCCTGGGCGGCTGAGCTGGTGGGGGGCACCCAGCCCACGGCAGGGCTTGGATCTGGAATGTCTTTGAGGTCCCCTCCAACCTCAGCCATTCTGTGACTCCGTGACAGGGCTGTGATGGTGGGGTGGGGTGGGATGCGCTCCTGCAGTGGGGAATTCACACTTTGTGTCCCCAGACTTTGGATGCAGACGTTCCACCGCCCATCCCCACCACCTCACCATGGCTGTGGCTGCATTTCGGTGGGAGAGCAGAGCCAGTGAGACATCAGAAGCCCCAACCCTGAGAAAACGCAATCCCATCATGACATAAATGGAAGTGGAGAGCGCTCGCTGTTGGCAGGGTTGGCTCATACGTGCACGTTTGATCGGCGCAGCAGATTGAAATGTCAAGAATGTGAGCCTGCCGGGGCTCGCACCGCTCCCCTTGAAGGAGCATCACCCCAATGGGAGCCGGGCGCTCCTCGAGGCCAGATACGGGGCAGCGGTGTGGAGCGGGTTGCGGTGCAGGGATGGCACGAAGGCCATTATCGCTGCTCTGCAGATGGAAGCTGCAGCACTTGCTGGAGCCCACGAGCAACTTGTCCGGGGTCCTTGGGGAAGGCTGCGGTGGAGCTGCGAATTGAACCCAGACAACTTGCTTCCTCCGCCAATGCCTTCTCCCGGAGCCCACACTTCCTGCCAGCGAGGGCCCTCCGTTCAGTTTGAGGAGCAAACGTAAAAATATTCTCCAAAACCACACGAGCTCTTCCAGTTTTGGAGGTTCAGGCGGTCCCTTCAGCCAGACGCAGAATGGCTCCTGCCCAAGGAAACAGCTGAGGTTGCGTTTCGCAGATAAGATCCCCGCTGTCCCCGCAGAGCTGGCTGCTCATGCGAGACCCAAAGCCACGGCAGCGTTGTCTGGACAAGTTCTCCATTTCTCCGGGCTCCGGCCCTAACCTGCTGCTGAACCACTTCGCCTCCCAGCCCGCGGCCCCGGCCGTGTCAGACGGCTGACCCAGGCAGACAGACAGCTCCAAACTGCTAAGAGACTTCTGCAAAAAGGAGCTCATGGCAGGGCTGGAGGTTCCCTTCCCAGGCTGCAGGAGATGGATGTGCAGCAGAGAGTGACTTAACAGCGTCCCCTAAACAGCGCCGCACTTGACTTGTCTGTGCTCATAGCCAGAAAGCAGAAAAGTACCTTCTGTGTAGCTGCATGTGTGTGACTAATTCCGGTCAGGTCAGGGGGGTTTTGGTGGGCGCCTGCACAGCACGAGGTGCGATCTGAGCCCTCTTTGGGGCTTCTTTTCTGCAGCCGTTCTACACCATCCGACATAGCAGCCCGGGGGGGGTTGGGGGGGTGTTGGCAATGTGAATCTCTGTTAGAAAGATGAACAGAGAGTGTTTGCACCGGAAAAAATAATCCGAGGAAGGAGCAGAAGCGGCGCTGCCCGAAGCCCATCGAGTCAGAGCTGTCCGACCGCAGCTCCGCTGTGACATCGCAGTGACAGCGCAGCACCCGGCCCTGTGCGTAGAAGTGAAACTGGTGAATAATTGCAGAGAGCAAACCAGGCTGGAAAAAAACAAAACGGTCTGAGCGTGAAGGACGACCTGGTGTTGGAAGCAGAGGGCAGCTCTCTCTGAATGACTTCGCTGTGCGTTGGGCGCTGACGGCCGTCTGAGGTTGCGCTGTGTCACTGCTGGGGAGCTGCCACGGGTTCTGTGCAGAACGCCACAGTCTGTGGATGTGGCCGAGAGCAGGAGCTGATCCCACGGGGATGAGGAGCAATTTGTGCAGGAGATGCTGCTCGTTTTGTGCCAAAAAGGCCAACGTGTTGCAAGGAAGCGTGTGGGGCGCGATGGCGGCAGTGGTGTTGCAAAGGGGCTGCAAGGCAGCCTGAGCTCTACGTGCACCACCTGCCCTGAGCTATGGGGTGGCATTACTGAGCCGTTCGCCCGTGACTTCTCATCTTCCTTTGTCACTGGTGTGATGTGCAGGGAATGGCTGAGGGCTGTGATTCTGAGTGCACGTGGCATCTCCTTGAGGGTTCAGCGTGTCGCCAGTGTGGGTATATCACCTGGGACAGCCCCCTGGGGTCAGCGTGCACTGTCCATGGGAGGACCCCAGAAACGTGGGGGTGCTGGGCAAGCAGCTTGAGCTGCAACATGGCCCAGGGGGCAGCAGCAGAATGCAGAGAGCTGGGAGCTGCCCCCGGGGCTGAGCTGATGCTCACAGGCAGCAGTCTGCTCGTGCTGCACTGAGCGGTGCACAGCAGGGTGCAGAGATGTGCTGCTGCCCTCCTGTCGCGCTCCTGCAGCCGGATGTGATCTGCTTGCTGCGCACCTTGCAGCTTCTTCAGGCTCCACTGCTGCAATCTGTCTGTGCTTCCTGTCTGCCACCTCTGCTATTTTTGCTTTGGTGGGGCTTTTCCAAGCTGTTCTCTTGCTGGATGACCACCACCGATCAATGCTTGCGCAGCTAACTGCAGCCATCTGCCTGCAGACAGGTGGGGAAACCCTCACCTGGATGAAAGCAGTGGGGTTGGGCTTGCTACAAACCGCGTATTCGTGGAGCACCTCCTGCAATGCGCATCCCTCCCAGCTGCTGGCTCTGCGCATTGGGGTTCTGCCCAACCCAGGCAGTAATTCCCCGCTGGGAGGGGATGGGGGGAAGCAGATGGTGGGGGAGGAGGGCCGGATGCAGCTGAGATTCGGGGGGAGCTCTCCCATCTCCAGCACGAGGATATTCCAGGAAGGGCTTTGGAAATTAAGCAAAGCTGCTGCGGGGTATCCCTGCTGCCTGGGGGTCAGCAGGGTGAGGCAGCAGGAGCCCACCGTGCACTGCGGAGTGATGCACAGGGCCACCACAGAGAGCTGCTTTGAAGGGCTGCGGGATGCCCATGGGGCGAGCAGAGCAGGTTCCCCGTGCGATGCTGATGTCCTGCAGAGAAGCTCCAACTTAGCCACGGCGTGTTTGCACCTGCCTCTAAAGCTGGTTTTGTCAAGATGTAGCACTGAGATGCTCTGTCGGACCTGAGCCAAGAGAGACAGGAGTTCCAACCAACGCCTGCTGCGCGCTGCCAGCCCCCCCCGCCCTTCCTGAACCCCCATGTCTGCACCCCCCCCCTCCCCCCCGCCCCAGGGGGATTCCCAGCCAGCACAGCCCCAAAGCAGCAACAGCTGAGCCTGCGCGTGAGCACGGCCTGCAGCGGGGATGTAGGTGAGAGTGGGGAACGTGAGCACTTCCCAGTGGCCGCTTTCTCTCCGCTCACATCCAACTTCCCCAGCAGCCCAAGGAGGGGGGGGGCAGCCAGGGGGGAGCACCGCGCGCCCGTCTGATGCCCAACATCAGAACAGCGTTGGGAAATGCGTGCAGGGAAACACCGCTGCACGTTCAGCACAGGCAGAGGGTGCTGCCCTTCCGTGACAGCCGCTCTCCTCGAGCTCAGAAATCACACTGTGCTTTTTTTTGCATCGGCCCCGCCGTACTTTTCTCGCCGTCATGTGCCTTTCGGTTCCGCTTTCCGCCATCCAGACGTTTCCCCTTTTTCTTTCCTTTGGAATTTTTTTTTGGTTCTCCCCGTCGTGCTGTGGGGTTACGAAGGTCTCCGGGCGGTGCATCCATCCTCCATCCCCATAGGGTCCAGCACGAGCATCGCATCCCTCCAAACCCCTCCAAAACAAGCGAGACCCCCCCCCAGACTCCGACAGCTCTGAGCAAAGCCCTGTGCTTCCCGTTGTTACCCACCTTGGGGTGTTTTTGGAGGAGATGGGATGTCCTCAGGTGCTCCGTAACCTTTGCATGAATGGATCCTTTTCTCTGCATAAGCACATTCTTAAAGCAACATCAGGCTTTCATTCTCCACTTCAACCATCGCGCTCCTCTGTTCACTTGTTTAAATCAAGCATAAAGCTCTGACTGCCCTTTGAATATTTATGACCAGTTTTTATCTCATGCCATGCATACAAAACATACTTGATTTCTTTCCTAAAAGTTTTTTCAAGTGCAAAGTTTTAAAAACATGTGGCTTTTATTGCAGGCAGGAATGAATAACAGCATTCCACCAGTAACCACATTAAATGGAACAGTAATATTCATATGCGTAAGGGCAAAAGCTGTCTTGTTTCCTATTTGCAGTTGAACTCTGAAATTAATTAAGAACTAAAAGGATCTGACAGTCATTAGGATCTTTTAAAGAAGGAGTGGAAGTGGCAGATGGGACCCATGCTCACAAGGCTCTGCCATGCACTATCAATAGCACCGAGGATGCGCACCCTGGACACGCTCTTCGTTGCAGCCTTTGCAGGGAGAAGGGAATCGTGGTTCTGAGCAACGTAGAATGGTGTTTTTGTGACTTCAGAACCACAGGATTCACGTCAATGGCCCTCGTGCTCCTCTGTGCATCACAGCCCGCCCTGTCGGGGTGTGCACAGGTGCAGGTGTTGGTGCTGCATGCGGTGCCTGCAGGACGGTGCAAGGGGAGAAGTGCCTCCCGGCTCTCACTGCGTGCTCTGTGCCAACAGCAGCAGTGTTGCTGAGGCTGCACTCTGCAGCACAGTGCACGGCAGCGACCAAAACCCACCCCAGGCAGCATGGAGGGAAATTCATATTGGATTTCCCAAGTGATGGCATTTTGTGCCAAAACTCCCAGCTGCTCCGTGTGAGGATCCTGCCCGGCCCGGGGCTGCTGGTGCAGACAGCGAGGTGTGATGGGGTTCCTGGATGTCCCTGCTCGGGTTTTGGTGACAGCTGTGGCCGTGGCAGTGAGCGCTGCAGGCATTGGGCACCCGCCGCCCCCAGGGCGCAGTGGCCGTGCGGCAGAGCCTGGTGCAGCCCCGCTGGAGCCATCAGCAGGACGGGGCACGCAGCCGATCCCAGCCCTCCCGGTGAGTTATGTCTGGGGCGGACGCTGCCTTTTCTCCCCACAGTTTCCCCCTATTCCTTCCCCCGAGCACCACAGCTTCCCTCCCGCAGGAGCCTCCGGTTGCAGCGCCCGTAATTGCCTCAAGAGAACCCGTTTTGTCGGTGACACTCAGGGGTTAAAACTGTCACCATCGCACACCCCATTGGATCGAGCATCTGCTGTTTGATTTATGAATGAATAGCACGCTCCCTCCCTGCATGCTGCTCTCAGATCCCCATCCCTTCCCTACAAAACAGATCCAGACACCCGCATGGCCCTACTGAGCACTGTGCTCCTGAGACAGAGTTTGCGATGAATTTTTAATAGAAAGCTTCCTATAAGGCCCTGCGCCCGTCAAAGCGAGAGGCTCTGCTGCTAAATAGCAGCTCAAATGAATTACCAGCTACGGAGGAGGCTGCGAGGGAAGCAATCCCAGCAAGTAATGATTTAAAGAGCCGCTGACCTCCCCGCAATGTGAACGGGAGCGTCGGTGCCATGAGGAAGTGTGGGGCCACAACACGAAGCGTTGGGTTGTGGGGGTGAGTCCACCTCCGTTGCTCTGAAGGGGAAAAAGCCAACGGGGGATGACAGAGGGTGGCTTTGGGGTGGCTGCTGGGGACGGGCAGGATGCAGCACCACGTGCACCTGGGAATATCCCCCCCCCGGGGACCGGCTCCTGGTATTTGGGGATGGCATTTACGTATATGGCACCTTGAGGACGTGGAGATGATGTAACTGGTATAAAAAGGGATTGGAGAGCTTCACGGGCAGCAGGGCTGTGTGTGGGCGCTGACCTCCATCGCCCCCGGCTGAGGGGGGAACGGCAGTTGGATGGACTGCAGGAAGCAGCCACGGTTGTGTCCTCTCTCTGAACAGCGTCGCCACTCCTCACTGGAAGGTGCAGCGAGTTGGGCCAGACGAAAAGCATTTGCATAAAGCTTAATGAAAGGCAAGAGCCTTCTAGGGAGGGCAGCGCTCACCCAGCCCTGCGCACCGCCGGGTGTCACCGCACCAACAGCTGTGAAACCCCCGAGGATTTCCCAGGGGTGTACAGAAGGGCTGAGACTCACTGTGGGATGGGGCTGCCCTATAGGACGTGGGCTGCCTTATATGAGCTCCCTGGGGCTGGAGCCGACGAGCCCCACATCGGGTGCTCAGGCCTTTCCTGGCCACCCGTGGATGGATCATCTTCTCACTCGGTGGCTGCTGGGAAGAGGAAGGGAAGCGGTCACCTCTGCAGGGGGGGAGCAGGCTGGGAGGAAGGGGCTGAGGTGACGCACTACGGGCTGTGCTCTGCGGGGATGTGGGCTTTTAGGCAGAGCCACTTTAAAGGCAGGTTCCCAGCAGGACAGGAAAGAAAGAGACGGGAAAGGAAGGAAATGTAAAGCCACTAAACCTGGAACCGAGCATCGTGCTGACCCCAGGGCTGTCCCAGCACTGTGCCTCGCTGCAGCGACGCTCCCTTTGCCCCATTGCACCGCTCCGTCGGCCCCACTGCTCCGGTGATGGAGAACCGCTGGGAGCCGCCGTGCCACCTCCCCGCCCGCAGCCCCGGGACGGGCCCGTTGGGGGTGAGCGGAGGGGAACGGAGGGCCATGGGCTCAGGTTGAGGGAAGACCAGGACCGGAGCTCCGCCGCCGTGGGCCGCAGGCAGCGAGGGGGCAGGGGAGGCTCTCCCGGGCCGGACCGCCGTCCCCTCTGCCCGCCCCGTCGCGGAACCGCGGCGCCAACGAGCGGCGCTTCGGCCGCACTGCAGCGCTGCCCGCCCGCGGGGCACTGCGCAGGCGCCGTGTGCCCCCCCTCTCACGCGCACACCCTTCTCCGTGCCACCCCCGGGGAATCCCACGGGGATCGGGGCGGGGGGGGGGGGGGGGGGGAAACCGAGCCTCGGCCGAGGCCGACCCGCCCGCGGTGTGCCCCGGGCTCCGCGAGGGGTGGGAGGAAGGAGAGCGTTTCCCCCCCCGCTGCTGAACGGGGGCAGAAAATAGCGCTGAGCGCAGCGGTGCGCGGGGAGCGTTCCCCTAAAAAGGGCAGGAGAGCCGCGGGACGGGGCTGAACGGGACGGGGGGACCTCCGCTCCTCCCGCGCTGCTCCCTATTCACAGAGCGTCTTAAAAAAGGCAAACAGACAGAAAAAGCAAACACGGGGTTATTTCTGTTTTCGTTCCTGTCCTCGGCTCGGCTCCGCGGGACGGCAGCGCGGCTCGGGCCGCTCCACGCGCTGCGGTTCGGGGAGAAGAGCGTCGCGTTCGTTTACGGAGGAGCTCAGGGAAGGAAGCCTTAAAAGAAAGAAAAAAGAACGGAAGGGAAGCTGCGTTCCGCGCCGCTCCCGACGTGCACGCAACTGCGGGCGGCCCCGCCGGGCCCCCCCGGACAGGGACAGACGCTCCGTGCCGCCCCCCGGAACTGCCCTCCCCCCCCCCCCGGCGCGTTTCTCCTCCCGGTTCGGCGTTGCCATGAAGAGACCGACGCCTCCGTTTCGCTCCCGCAGACGCGGTCGCTTCACTAATGACTGCGGTGGGGTCTGGCCGCGCCCGCTCCCGCAGCTCCCTCGGAGGGCTGCGGACGCCCCCGGAGCGCCGTGGGGTGGAGGCGGTGTCCAGAGGCGGAGGGCAGCGGCTCTCCCCGCCCCGCGACGGCTGAGCTGCGGCGGGGCCACGGCCGGTGAGCGGCCCCCGAAGCCCCGACGTGCGCTCGCTCAGCCCGTACGGACCGACGGGGCGGGACTCGGTAAGGCCGGGCCCGCTTTAAGGGGGGAACGCCCCTTTCGGCACTGCCCACGCCCCTCTGCCTCCCGGGAGCGGGACGGGGGGCGGGGGAGAGGCCCCCCATTGGTGAGGTTCCCCGTCACTCACGGCCGGCCCGCCCCCCCCGGGGCCGGCAGTAAATACGGTGCCGGGCGGCGCGGCGGCATTGGGAGCTGCTGTCGGGGCCGCCCGGCGGAGGGGAGCAGCCCGCAGCCCGGCCGCGACGTGGCTCTGCCGGGGCTCCGCGCCGCCGTTCCCCGGACGGGGCGGGCGGGACAGCGCCGAGGCCGCCGCAGGCGCTCCCCGGGGCCGAGAACGAGCAGCCCCCCGCACCGCCCCGCCGACAACGGGGATCTACCGGGACGGGGCCCGGTTGCTCGCGGCGAGCCCCGCCGCTCTCCTCGCATCCCCCGGCCGCGGCGGCTCCTTGACGCCCTCCGTTGTGATGCGTATTCCCGTAGATCCGAGCACCAGCAGGCGCTTCACACCCCCCTCCACGGCGTTCCCCTGCGGTAAGATGGGAGAGAACAGCGGGGCGCTGGGGGCCGCCGCCGCGGGCGGTCGGGCGCGGCCCGAGGTGCGCTCCGTCGTGGACGTGCTGGCGGATCACGCCGGCGAATTGGTGCGCACCGACAGCCCCAACTTCTTGTGCTCCGTGCTGCCGTCCCACTGGAGGTGCAACAAGACGCTGCCCGTCGCCTTCAAGGTAAGGGGCGATCTCCTCGGGGGGAGTCCGGGGGGGCTCCGGGTGCCGCTCTCCCCCTCGCCGCTTTCCCTCCGCCGCTCTCGCTTTAACTCGCTCCTGACATCACCTTGAGGAGAGCCGCTCTTATTATTTTTAATCAAGTCTCCGCGTTGCCCTCCGGTCACGGCATCTTAGATATTCCGTACAGTTAGGAGCTCTCAGGCAACTTTGAAGTATAATGAGAGCGGAGGTTAATTACCTTCCCGGGAGAGAGAGGGGCAGGGATGGGAGAGCCGAGCCGCGAGCGGAGGGCGAAGCGCCGCAGCGGCGGCACCGCGGTGCGTTCGGACGGGGCGGCCCGGGCTGGGGATGGGGAGAGGGGCTGGGGGCGCTTCCGAGATCCCCTGCGGGATGGGGGGGGCTGCAGCGCGGGGCTGCAGTGCGGGGCCCGGCCCTGGGCACGTTCCTCCGCTGCTCCCCGAGCTCCGCAGCGCGGTCCTCCCGAATCGAACCCTGCAGACAGCGGCTCCCCACTGCTTCGGGGCAGAGCCTCGGCCCTCCGGAGCCCCTCGCTGCTCTCTAACCTCAGTTCTAAGCTCGCTTTCCCCTTCCCCTTCGTTTTCTTTATATATATGTGTATATATATTATATATATATTTTTAAACTATCCTCGGGAACCCGAATTGCTTTTGGTTTTGCTTTGTCTTTGGGGAGGGGGAGGCGGTCTCGAGGGGAGGAGAGCCGTGAAACGGTTCGGCTCAGACCGCGGCCACCTCAGCCTGAATTCCCCTCGTCCTGCCCTCAGGTCGTGGCGCTCGGAGACGTCCCCGACGGGACAGTGGTGACGGTGATGGCAGGGAACGACGAGAACTACTCCGCGGAGCTCCGCAACGCCTCCGCCGTGATGAAGAACCAAGTGGCGAGATTTAACGATCTCCGATTCGTCGGGAGGAGCGGCAGGGGTAGGTGTCGGCCGGGGAATGGTTGGTCGTGCTGTTCAGGATTTATTCCCTTCCAGGAAAAAAAGAAAGAAAGAAAGAAAGGAGGGGGAAAAAGTTCTTTCTTTTTTCATTTAACGGCGTTTTTCTCGCGAACCGACGGAGGCGGTTGTGTTGTTCCGGGGGTGCAGGGAGGAACCCCCCCAAGCCCGGCACCGAAGTGGTTCCTGAGTGGGTCGTGCGCACCCCCGGGGCTGCGGCGGTGCTCCGCTCCTTCCGGCGATTTTCCTCGCGAGATGTTTGGGGAGGGTGGGGGGAAGGGGAAGGAAAAAACCCCGTCGCGAAGCTTGCGTGTGTTCATCAGCCCCTGCCCGGTGCGGGGCTGAAAACCCCGACCTCAGTGCTGCGGAACTGAGGGAGGTGCGGTGCGGTGTCGGAGGAGTGGAGCGCCCGGTGCTGAGCCACGGAAATGGGGCGGTGCGGTTCTCCTGGGATGAGCGGTGTCCTTCGGGTGGGGTTGCGGGGAGGTTCGTTCTTAGCGCCGTGGGAGATGCGGGAGCCGAGCGGTGCCCTGTGGGGAAGCAGCACTTGTTTTCCTCGCGCCGTGTGGGAAACCAGAAGGGAAATGTTACCTTCTGGCTCTGTCATTTCCCCCCGCACCGATGGCGGGGATGGTTTCTGACAGCAAACCATCCAGGAAATGACTCTGTGCCATCTCCAGAGCAGAACGAATCCCCTGCAAACAGCTGGAAGGAAATCCTTCCCCCCTTCCCAGCCGCGTCCTACCTGAATTCCCGACAGCGTCAATAGCACTTCAGCATTTCATCACCAATAAACGCTGCAGACCGAACCACTCAATTCATCCCAAAAAGCTAAAAAAAACCAAGCAGAATGCTACACGTTAATGGCCATCTGGTAGCATTTTCTCCATCTCTGGATGTGCGCATACGACGTCGGATATATTTTGACTTCTCTGCATTAATTAAAAGCAGTGATGTTAGGAATTATTTGCATGTAATAACTGTTTACTTGTTCCTCTTTATGAAACTTGAATAGTTTACATTCTTTCGTACATTTCCTTTTTCCTGTTGGCTCCTTCTCCAAGTTGCCGTTTCTTTAAAAACTCCCCGCTTAACTGCTTGCAGGTTGATGGGCGGAAAATGGCTTTTTCTTTTATGAATTAAGCTTTCATTTCTGCAATCAATTATTCCCTTCGGCTCTTTTCTTTCTGTTTCTTTTTGTTGTTGTTTCTCTCTCTCTTTCTTTTCTTTTTTTTTCCCCTTCCCCAAATTTCCAAACTCGACCCAACCTCAGCTCTGCCCTCGGATGCATTCAGAGCTTTCAGAGCTTTCCTGCTTTGCTCTCCTGTGCTGGAAGCGAGCGGCGCTCTGTGCATCTCTCCTCCCTCCCTCCGCGTCCCCGTTGCACCTTGAGAAGGAGCAGAGATCGGGGCTGTTTTCTTCCTCTGTTCTGGTGGGCGGCTGGGCTGCGCCCTCCCCCTCACACCGAGGGGTTCTGAGGGGTATTTAATGCTCACAATCGTTTCGGTTGGGTTTTTATCTCGGCTGCCGCTCTTACCTTCCTGCTTCATTACTGCGAGCCCGGCGCTGGCTTTGTTTATATCGATGGAAATCTGAATTTGCTGCCCAGTGTTTTGTTGGAGCAGAGCTGTGTGTGTGTGTGTGTGTGTGTGTGTGTGTCCGTTCGTGTAAATGCGGTGTGTGTGTAAACACTCCCCGGGGGTCACAGCGAGCGCTGTGCCCTCAAATCGGCACCGGGAGGTTCTCGCTGTGCGAACGCTGAACGGTTCGGCACCGGGCGTTGTGGTCGCACCGTGGGCGGAGGTAGGAGCAGATCCGTACCCCCCCACCCCCCCATCGCCATCTCCATCTGTAAAACAAAAGGAGGGGGCCTCGAGCGTGGGGGGGTTCGCTGCAAACGCTGTGCTCGAACAGCCCGCCCTGCTGCTCGTACGGCGGTGCCCAAACGAAAGCCGGGGTCAGAGGGGGGGTGGGGGGGTGCGCTGCCCCCGGGAGCCCCATTGCGGGTCGGGGTGCGGGACGGAGCGCTGGGAGCGGCCGGTCGGGAGCGGTGGATGGAGGAAGAGGAGGAGGAGGAGGAACTGAGCCCGGGGTTCCCGAGAAGGAGGGAAATGAGTTCAAAACGGTGCTGAGTAATAATGGTCGTTTTTTAATTCATGGGAGGGATTTTTGAGAGCCGGTAGAGAGGCAGAAGGGTCGCGGCCGTGGTTGTGTGAGCGGTGAGAGGGCACCAAAATGCGGGGAAGCGATCGCCTGGAGAAGGAGCATCAATTTAACGGCAACAAAAAAAGGAATAGTAAATAAATCCGAGCCGGCAGAACCAACGCGGAGCTGCAGCTCTGCTCGGGGGCTCCCCCCCAACCGACGCCTTTCTGCCCTTGAAAATACCTCCTAAAATAACGATCCTTAATAACCCTCACCCTACGCTCGGGTTCCACAGCTCCGCTCCCGTCGGCTTTTCCGCGATCGCGGTTTGCGCGGATCCCCGGCGCGGTGCGGTGCGGTGCGGCTGCCGGGTGCGTCCGAAGGGAGAGGTGGGGTGGGGTGGGGTGGGGTGGGGTGGGGGGGGGGGGGGACGACACACACACAATTCCTCCTTGTGTAGAGAACGAGCTGAAAGCGCTGCTGGGTGCTGCTCTGCGGGTTGGGATTTTTGCAGAGCCGTTCCTGCGAGGTGTTCTCCAGAAGCGATAATAATAAGAATAGATGAAAGGAGGAATTACTGTTAGTATTATTTTCTTCTAGCTGTATAAATAGCCTTTATTATTATTATTATTATTTTTTTTTTTGCTGTGGGCGCTCTCAGGTCCACCCTTAGCGTCAGGTGGTGGTTGGGATCTGAAAAAGCCGAACCAGGGGAAGATGGAGCAGGGAAGGCTCTCCCTGCGGAGCTGAGGGCGATGCATGGGCGCTTTGGGGTGAA
Organism: Gallus gallus; assembly: GCF_016699485.2. Lineage (NCBI taxonomy): Eukaryota > Metazoa > Chordata > Aves > Galliformes > Phasianidae > Gallus > Gallus gallus. The sequence continues at coordinate 2,820,429 of NC_052554.1, forward strand.
CTCTGCTCACCCTTCAGCTCTGCAGCACCCGATGTCTTTGTGGTCCTGCAGTGGATGCTCGAGGGGGGGCTCACCTGGAGCTGCACCCTTGCAGCCCCCACGGATCCGGAGGGCTGCAGTGCTGTAGGGTGTGCAGAGTGGGAGCAGGGCAGGGTGGGGGGCGTATGGCTGCTGCTGTCTTCCCCCCTCCCACTCTGCTGGGGCTGCACACCCAAAGATGACTTTGGAGGGCATTTCCCCCTTGCCTCCCCTCATCTTTTTTTTTTTTTTTTTTAATTGTTGTTATTTTTGAATAGTGAAGGTAACAAACTTCAGTAGCATCACTGCAGCCCCCCGTGATGAGGTGTGGAATGTCCCCTGGCAGCGGGTCCCTGCTCCCTGTCTGCATGGGGATGGGGAGAGGGGCGCAGGGACAGCCATCCCTGGGCCGGGGGTCATGCAGGGGGGGCTGCTCCTGGCTGGGTGAAGCTGGGCCGGGTTCAGTGCCTGTTTATGCTGTTGTTGGTGTGTTGGTGTGGCTTTACCCCTCATCCGTCACGTCTACAGTGATGCCTTGTTGGTGGATTGCTCCTAAGGAGCGTCCCATGGGCACCAGGACCCAAACCTGGCCCTGGGGAAGGTGGGGGTGGAGGAGGGGGGGGGGGGTGGGGTCCAATGTCCAACGCTGCATTTTGGGGCTGAGTTCCTGTGGGAAAAGGGAATCGTCTGGGCGGGGAGGCACTGGGAGGCTGCTGTGGGTGAGGGGATCGATATGGGGCCAAGTGGCTGTCCAGGAAGGTCAGGGCTGTTCTGAGCCAGCCCAGCCCTCTCTGCTGCCGCAGTGGAGCCCTGGCAGAGCCAGCCAAGCTTTGTGGCTCAGCAGTAATGTCCCTGAAATGAAATGATGCATGTTGGAGTTCGGTGTGTGCGAATATTTGTGTCTGAGCACGCTCCAGCAGGAGCGATTTGCTCTCAAAGGAACCAAACCCGTGTGAATATCCTCTTTTCTTACTTCCCCCTTTACCTTTCCTTAGGAAAGAGCTTCACCCTGACGATCACGGTGTTCACCAACCCCACCCAGGTCGCTACGTACCACCGAGCCATTAAAGTCACCGTAGATGGACCCCGGGAGCCACGACGTGAGTTCTGTGCTTTGTTTGGCACGGGGGGGGGGTTTGGGGGTCACAACAGTGTGAGGGGTTGGGCTGCCAGCAGCCCTCATCCATAGGGAAAGGACCCGGCTTTGTTAGCAGCACGGAGCTAACGAGGTGCTGTTGCAGCCGGGGGTGTGCAGGGCGTTGTGGGTCGGAGGTGTTGAGCTGGGATTGCTGCTCCCCGATCCCACAGCCTGCCCCGTGCCTCCTGCCTGCCTGTGGGGCATCTGCTGCTCGCTGCCAGTTTTGCTTTCGGGTTGCACAGCCTGGCAGTAACCACCGGCAGAGAATGAGGAAAGCCAAGCAGGCGGCTCAACCACAGAAGCTCTCTGCGTGATGGGGGTGCAGGCAGCGGGGCTCTGCGATGGCAACCCAGTGTGGTCCATTTGTGGGGTCGGGGTGGTCGGGGATCCCCGCTCTCAGAGGGGTTGGCAGCGAGCAGTGCTCTGCGTGCCCTCATCCCGGCCCCGCCGTCCTCCTGCTCACCCAACACCACCCCGGGGATATAAAGCACAGTTCATTCGCTTTGCATGTAAGGCTGTCGGTGCCCAAATGGAAGGGAAGCAGTTTGATCCTCCTAAATGTGCTTCAGAAAACATGTTCTGTTGACGCTGTCGCTGGGCCATCGGCACCCCTTGATGTGAGGCCAGGTTGAGGCTGTTCCCTCTGTAAGAGGGTTTTATTTACATTGCTGCTGCTTGATTTATTTGAATGCTTCTTGAATTATATATTTTTTTTCCTCGGCTTGTTTTTAATGTTGGAGCCTGGGGTGCTGGGGGGGGGTCTGTGTGAGCCCGCAGGGTTGGGATGTTCGTTTGCAAAGCTGGCAGCCAGGAGGTGCGGCGCTGCTGGGTTTGGGTCGGTTGGTTCTTAGACCCAAAGCACAGCCCTGCAGGCCTCTGCCCCACAGGAGGGTATTGCAGGTCACGGTGGGCGCTGTAGAACCCGAGGACAGGCGGTGTGCAATTGCACAACATCTCCAGCTCAGGAATAGAAACCAACCAGGCCTCCTGACTCCTGCTCAGCCCCTTATCTGCTGCATCAGATTGCCTTTCTAATAATAATAATCATCATCATCACCATCACAGGGAATATATAAATAATAATACAAGGCAAAGATAGTTACTACTCTTAGCGTTTGGTTTGCTCTGATTTCACCGATACTCCGCGCTCGCCAAACCCCGGCTGAATCACAGCCGCTCCTCCTCCTGCATTTCAACACACACACGGGGCAGCCGCCGCCGATCTTTAATTTCGAGGCTCTGATATGGAGGCACGGGGTTACGCCGGGCGGGAGCTGTGGGTTTGAGCCGTGGGTGCGCTCTCCCGGCTCTGTTTGCTTTGGTGCCGTGCCTTCGTTTGGCACAATTAGCCAAAACCTGCCGTGGAGCAGCCTGCCCTGCCTCTCGCCTGGTTTGCCCGAGGGATGCTGTCCTGGGATGCAAGGTCAGCGCTTTGCTGCTGTGCTTTTGGCTTTTTCTGATCTGCGTACCTGCGCTGGAGACGTCGGCTCCTTAAGGAGGTCTGCGCGGTGTTCGCGTGTTGGTTGTGCCTTTGTCTTGCGGGTTGAGCAGAGAATGGCAGCATCGAATGGCTGGGGTTGGAGGTGACCGTAGAGACCACCCAGTTCCAACCCACCGCGGGCTGTGTGCCGCCCATGAGCTCAGCCTGCACAGCACCCCATCCCTGTGCCCCCGCCCCATAAGTCATTGACCTGAGCACTTCAGACCCGAGTTGGGTTTTTTTTAATACCTTTTTTCCCCCCCGCTCCTTTTCAGATGCTGATAAATTTGTTAGCAGGAAAGGGAATTCACCCATGCTCGGTTTGACCCATGTTTGGTGGAAATCCAGTCTATGGCGGGGAGGTGGTGGTGGTGGGGGGGTTCTCCTCCATTGCTTTGCGTTTTTGGATGAGGCTGCCGTTAAAACTAAAGCCAAAAATCCTTTTGCCCCTCCCTCCCTCCGTGTGCGCACCCATGACGCAGAACTGCTGCCTGCGGAGTGGTTTGGGCTGGAGATGTCAGAGGTGGTTTTCTGGCCCGGCTGCCACTGGGGGGCTCTGGCACAGCACCCTCTGCTCAGCACTGCTCACCTGGAGGAGCCCCGGGGCTTTGGCTGAGCGCCGTGGCTCCCACTGCACTCCCTGCTTGGCTTTGGGAGGCGAGAGCGGCCGCCAGGGCTTGTGGTTATTCGGTGTGTGTGTGTCCAGGGCAGGCACTGCATGGACGGGTGTATATCTGTGTAGATGTGCGATGGGCACGGAGGTGAAAATGTGCTTTTTTTGCCCCTTCTTGGCGGTGGTGTCACAAATGGAGGGGATGCGGTGAGCGTTGGGTGTAGGAGCGGTGTTGGGCTGGGGAGGGGTTGGTGTGACCGTGCAGAAAAGCATCCTTCATACGGAAAGAATTGGCCATTTGTCTTGGGATCCTGGGAAAGCCCTGGGCACCGTCTTCTCAGATGTGGTGAAATTCCTCCAGCAAACATTCTCGTGGGGTTTTTGGCCAGAACCGTGGCTCCTCTCCATGCCCCACCTCTGAGCTTCCCATTCATCTTCCACCCCTGTCCCATCGCTTCATCTCAGCCCTTGAGCAACAATTTTCACTAAAGCCGTGCCCAGAAAACATCTGAGGAGTTGGAGATCAAGTTGAGTTGGCTGAGAAACGGCGGCGGATCGGGCTGCAGCTGGAGCTCATGGCAGGGCTGGGGGGGATGAGGTGGGCCGGGGGGCACCAGGCTGAGCACCGCGACCCACAGAGCCCCGCTGCGCTCCCAGCACTGCCGCGGCATTGCAGCCCCTTTGCTCCGTTCTTTCTATTGCGCTCTGCTTCGCTGCGGGTTCGATCTGCACAGGGCATCTTTATTTTTTTTTTGTGGAGTTGACACCTTAGCTCTAAACAAACGGCGTGTCAGGTGCCGGGTGTTGACATACTCAGTGCAAACAGGAAGTAATAAAATATTTGAGCTTCCTGTGGAATTTCCTTCTCTGCAGCTCCATTTAGCTGAAACCCGACTTTGCCACGCTGCAGCCCTCGTGCAGAGGCTCTCCCACCCACGGGAGGCAGAAGGTGGAGAAGGGAACAGCTGGGAGCTGTGCGGGGCTGTTTAGTCTGTTCCTGGATAAGTGAGAGCATCTCCAGGGCCTCCCCTCTCACCTCCCTGTTGGCTGCCTTCCCTTTCCCCTTCCCTTCCTACGGCTCTGTCCTCCTCCCCGCTGTCACTTCTTGCCAACCCTTTCCACTTCCTCCTCTCCTCCCCTCTCCTTCTGCCCGTCTCCTGGGAACTCTTTGCAAGCTCCTGCTTTCTTCCTTTCAGTGTCTTTTCTATTTTTTTTTTGCTGCTGTTCAGCCTTCCTTAACGCTCGTCCCCCAGCTTTATACAGCTCTTTCAGCCCTTCACCCCATGCTTTCACTTCCTACCCCATCCTGACCACTGTGGCGAGGGGAACCCAAGCCGAGTGGGTCACCCACCCATAGCCCTGTGGGGCAGCACACACGTGTGCAGCTGTGCCACCAGGAGCACACCCACCCCTCAGGCTGTGGGTGCTGGGGAGGTGGGGACGCTCGGAGCCTTCTGCTTCCCTGCTGTATGCTGGACCACGTGGTAGAAGATTAGGAGAAGCTGGGGGATGGAGATGTGTTCTATTTGTTATTATTATTTTTATTTAACCCCTCCCCCAGCCAAAAGCACACGGGGATGGAGCAGAGCGCTGGGCACGGACCTGCGTGCTTTTGCTCTGCAGCTCTGTGCTCTCTTCTGCACTGATGGGAAGGAGAGGGGGGATGGCCGGGGCAACAGATGGGGGCTCTCTCACCCTATTACACTGTGGGGCCGTGCTGGATGTGTGCACTGACAGCTCTGAACGCAGGGGATGGGCTGCAGCCTCGGCCCCATTGCCCCGCACGCACACAGCTTCTCACCTCCCACGTTTCTGAGCCGTTTCCAAGAACCACGCTGGGTTTTGCTTTGATGTTCTCAAGAGCTGGGCTGAGGGTTTCCCTCCCTGCCTGTCCCCCGCGTGCGACGTCAGGCTGAGCTGCAGCCCGGCCACGCGCTCTTGGCTGGGAAATGGAGAGCTTGTAGTCTGCAGAGGGTGGAAACCCTCCTTCCTGCCCCTTCTCTGTGCCTGAGCGAGGTGTTGTTGGAGGTGTTGGTGACGCCCCTCCCCCCAGGATGGGGGGGTTGGGGGTGTGAGGTTGCACTCCAGCAGCCCATGCATTGAGGGGGTCATAGCTGCAGGTGGGGGGGGGGGGGGGAGGGAAAGACCCCCCCCAAAATAGAGGAAAGGCTGAGCTGAGAATGGGGAGCATTTGCCTGAAGGGGCAGTGGGTGCCCCCAGCCCCATTTCTTCCAGCGTGGTAACAACGTGTCCCGAATACAACACCCGCAGCCCACCCTGGGAAGCCTCCGTGGTGCTTTCCTTTCCTTTTTGGCTCCCAAGGTGGAGCTGAATCTTTTTTTTCTTTCCCTCGAATTCTGGCAGGTCTGTTTTGCTTTTGATTCTCAGATAGTCCTCCAGCTTGAGGCAGGGAGGAGGAGGGTGTATGGGGCTGTGCTGGTGAGGATGGTGATCCCACATCCCCCCCACCCCCCACAGCTGCAGAGCAGTCAGATTTGCATCTAGAGGTAGCAAAACCAACAGCCTGCTTGGCTCAGGAAAGGGAGAATCGGAGTGATGCTCCTTATCAGAATAGGCTCTGTAGAGACCCCAGTGTGGTGGGAACAGCTTGGGGCTGCCAGGTGTCCCCTATGGGATGTGCTGCCCTAAGCTGAGCCTCATCCCCCCACATTTGGGGCTGTGGGTGCACCCCATGTGTTGCCTTATGCTGGGCCGTAACTGCACTGTGCAGAGCCGACCCTTTACAGCACCCGACTTCATGCCTTAAATGCCATGAGAAGCACAGAACTGCGTTTAATGCACAGTGGAGGTGGTTGTTTCCGTGCTGACTTCGTGTTTATACATTCATCGACGGTTTCTGGCCACGGTTCTGACTCTTTGGCAGTTCCTTTAACAAAGAGCCATCTCTTCGGGACTTCCCTTTATCGAAGCCAAAAAGAAAAGCAGGGAAAAAAAGAGGGGAAGATCATCCAGGGCCGTCCTGATTGCCTCTGAGAAGTGCAGATTGCTTCTGTGCTCGCGCTCAGGCCGGGCTGTGAGCTGCGCTGTGCCAGGGCTGTACGGCTGCACGGCTGCAGATCTTTATCGTGGCCAGAAGGGTTTCTCATGGGGATGCGTGAAACTCGAACTCGAGCTGTCCTCGTGTTGGCAGCCGGGCTCGGTGCTGAGCTGCTCCCATGGGGCGGTAGTTTGGGGTATGATGAGGGTCTTCTGTGTTTTTTCCTCTGCTTCTCCTTAGCGAGACAGAAACAAACGTACGTCTCCTGGTTTATCTGGGGACTATTAAAAATAATGGACAAAACAGCAAATAAAAAGGAGAGGAAAAAAATAGATGACCTCAACGCTTCTGGGACGGTTATTTGCCTCCTGTAAAGTCGTGGATTGGTTCTAATTCCGAGCACGGTGTTTTAGCTGTGCCAGTTTCCCACCTCTCCTGACCCGTCCCCTTCCCTGGGGAGGAAGAGGAGGAAATCCTTAGTGACCATTTCCTGCTTCCCCTCTGGCTCAGGGCGCGTGGCGGCCGCCCGCTGCAGCCTCTGCCCCATTCGTGCTGCGGGGTTTTGGCTCTCTGCTCCCACCCCACCCCAACCTGGAGGAGCAGAGGGGGCTCAGGGCACGCCGTGGCATCGGTGCAGTGTCCGTTTGCTCTTCAAGTGCAGGAAGGTGAAGGCAGCGCTGGGCTGATGGCAGCACAACGCTGTGTGTCCCAAAGGCTCTCCCGGTGCCCCCTCCTTTGGGGCTGCAGGGAATCGGTGCCGAGCTCCGAGCTGCCGGGTTCACGCGGCAGCCCCTGCAGATCAGTACTTGCTGTGGAGCAGGGTTTCTCTGTTTGTATTCCCATCGCTAATGTGTTTTGATCCCAGCGGGTAAATCCGAACCCTTTGGTATCTGCTGAGACCATCCAGGGCATTGTTTTCTTGCAGAGGCAGTTCGGGACTGCTGTTGATACATGCATGGCAGGCAATTATGTTAAACTACCTCCTCTAATTTCTTATAGGCACTGCTACCCTGTTAACCCCTTCTGGGCAAAGGCACGAGTTGGGGTTCAGCTCGAGGGGTGGCAGACACTGACTGGAGGGTTGCACGGACCTCAGAGCCCTCCCAGCAGGGCAATGTCCCCCGGCTGCAGGTTTGCATCACCCACTCCTGTAACCCCAGCCTTGAAAGGAGCCATAACAGAGCAACCCCATTCATACGGGCTCTGGTAAATTGGCTCCTCTAATTGTTTTATTTGCCGCATGCAGTGCATTCCACCTCTGCTTTTATAATCGCCCGGTGCATAATAACTGCAAAAATCATTTCACTTAAAAACGACCGATATTTTCGAAGCAAAGCAGCATTGGGAGGCAGAGCAGGGAAATTATGTTTTGCTCCTGGTGCACAAAGAATCTTTGTGGAGATCGGTTGCAACACCTCCTGCTTTTGAAGGCTTTGGAAAACCCCCGGGTATGGTTCTGAGCTGTAGGAGAGCATAACCCGGTTCTGCTCCGGGTTTGCAAAAGGAAGAGGGAATTGGGATTGGGGATGAGGGCTTTGATATTGAGTTTGGAAGAGGTGATAGTGGAGCAAAAGGAGCGTCTGATGGGTGGGGGGGGTTTGGGGGAGCAGAGGTCTGGTGAAGGATGCTTCCAGAAGGATCGGTGTGTAAGGGATTGTACGGATAAATACTGAACTGAATCTCTGCTGGATGTGGCTGTGTGGGTCTCTGCTGAGAGCTGAGCTGGGATGGGGCAGCAGGGGATGTGTGTGCTGGGACACACGAGGACCGAAGAGGAGTGTTTGTACTGAGGGTGCTGTGAGCTTTGCAAAGGGGCAGTGATGGCGATTTGGGGTATATGGGGGCTGTAGGTGAGGATGGTTGAGCTGCAGCCGGGGCTGTCCCACGTGTGTTTATTGACACAGCGCAGCCCCGCTCCCCATGGGCAGGGTTTGCCAGCTCAGGAGGATGGCACAAAGGGTCGACGGCTGAAAAGAAACTCAGTGCTAAAAGGCAAGTTTCATTTCAGGGAAGACAGCAGCTAAGGGACCAAAACTATCAAACAAAACCACAAGATCGCATCAGATATCGGGGCAGGACACGTCTCGTTTCTCCCTCTCGAAGGGCTTATCAGCACACCCAATCGCTTCAATGATGTGGCAGAGGGAGGAAGAGGATTTGACTCAGAGTGAGATGAAATTGAGTTCCTGGGACCCCACTCCTCGCTGCCGGAGACCCATCACCTGTTCTGAAATCTGGCAGAGATAAATCATATCCTGCAGCGGAAGGGGCTTCGATGCTGTTTTGTGTTATTTTATCTCACTCCTTCCAGCCAATCTATGCGCTGAGTGGGAGAGGGAGGAGCAGCAAAGCAGCGATGGGGGGCAGCCCCGTGCTGCAGCCTCCAAGCCGTGGCACCGGGGATGCTGGCAGCGGGATGGGGCCAAAGCTGTGCTTCCCCATCGGGGCTGCTGTGTGGGAACACAGCTCTGCTGCTGCTTCCCCGGAGGAGCACTGTGCAGAGCACTGAGGGAGCCACGCAGGTAGCGTTGCTGTGGGGCTCTCACGGTGTTGCACTGAGAGTGCTGGCAAAGCTCGACAGGAGCTGTAATTATCCAACATACCAACCAGTCTCTGGAGATGGAGCTCGGAGCTCAGTCCTGGGATCGGGAGATATTAGCATTCAAACATCAGGGCTCCGCTCCAACTCCGTCCTAGGGCAAAGGGGAAACCCAAGGCTCAGCATCCTCAGAGCTTGGGAAAGTTTGGATCTGATCTGTGTGGTGTTATTGGGAGTGCAGGACCGGCTGGGGAGAGCTCCTGCATCCACTTGGCTGCTGCCTGGCCCTGCAGCATCGGGCCCATCTCGTACGCCTGAGCCGTAACGCTGCACATTCCTTGCACGGATTTCAACCTGGCAGATGATCCTCCCTGTCCAGGGCAGAGTATCCTAATCCTAACCATTGTCACCCAAAGGAATTTGATGCGTTTGCCCTAATGGAACAGGTTATTAGGTGGGGAAAAACCAGCTGTGCTGGTAGCACGCGGGTTCCATTTCGAATTGTTAGATAGCAGGCATTAACTCACTGCCTGCTGCAAACTGGCAGATCTCCACCGAGCTGCACACTGACAGCTGATGTAGGCGCTTGGAAATCTGATCCCAGACTCGGCTGAGGCAATAGCAGCTGGATGTGCTGCAGATCTGTCTGCTTCCTCCCCAGCACCCAGCCTCCAAATCTTTGAATCGGGCTTTTTTTTGCCTAATTCCGTGAGAACTGGAAGGCAGCCCATGGCTGAGCTCTGCCTTCCTGGAAATGGGAGCAGAAGCAGCGAAGGAGGATGGTGGGGTGGTTGGTTGTTGGTTTTGCACCTTGCTATGAAAGCTGCAGGATTTCCCACAGACGTGCCGGGTGAAGCTCTCAGTTCTTCAGTCGAGACCTTTAAAACCCTCCTGATTCACCCTGCGGCCTCAGAGCCAGGTCCTTCCAGGGGTGTGTAAGGATGGGAAGACCTGGTGAACTTTACCCCGTCTGCTGCTGGGATCCCCACCAGCTTTACCTGCACAGCAAAGTGGTTTTTAATGCCTCTGCGCATCCATCCGGACTCCGTCCTCCCGTGGGAACCCTAAGAATGGGGAGCCCGTGTCCCCCAGGGGTCTGTACTAAAGCTGCACAGAGATTTGGGCGCGATGCTCCTTCCAACCTGACCGTGAGCCGTGGCTCCTGCATCGTTGGGAGCTGCTGGAAGTCCCGTCCGAGATCTGTTTTCCTCCCCCAGGGCTGAGTTTGGGGGTGTGCTGCTGTCGGGGCTCCGAGCTCTGCGGGGTTTATGGGAAGCTGTGTGCTTGCGTGGCCTCCTGTCATGGGGTGGGCAGGGAGAGAGGCAGAGGCGAAGCCAAGGGACCAACCCACAAGTGAGAGGAGATGAGGGCCTTACAAACCGGCTAATCAATACCAGCCCGCGCATAATGAACATCTCTCCCACTGCTGCAGCTTCAGACAGTAAAACCCCACTGTAAGTGCAGCGTATCTCCGTGCTTCCTGCCAGCTGGCCGAGAGCCACTGCGTTTTCTTCAAAAAGAGGGATATTTATTTTCAGCCTTTTAGAGGCAGCCAATTCATCTCGGACCACCGCCGGCTGAAAAAGCTTTATAAATTAGCAGCTTTTCTTTTTTTTTTTTTTTTTTTTAATTTTTTTTTATTATTATTATTTTTTCCTCCCCCGTTGTTGTTGTTTTTAATTCTCTCTCTCTCCCCCACGCCCCCTTAAATATTGTTTTCCTTTCGGTGTGAATGCTCTGCGTTGCGACACGCTGCCCTGCTCTCAGAGCCGGAGGAAGACAGTAGCAGCAGTGTCTCATGAAAGCCAGAGGAAACCAAAGCAGAGCCTCGCCGTGCCCGATTCTCTTTCCAAACGGCGTAAGCAGGCCGACTTTGGGCATGTGAATAATGAGTTATCTGTGCTTGACTTTGTCCGGCAGCAGAAGAGAAGGTCCCTGAGAACACCCCCCTCTTCTCCTCTTAGCGCTGGGCTGGTGCTGCTGCTCACCGGGGCTCTGCAGGGCTCCCCGTCCTCTGCTCCCATCCTTTGGTGGCTGTGGGACCCTCCGTGTGGGCTGTGGGACCCTTCTTGGCTGGGCATTTCCCATGGCGAGCCTTGAGCTGGAGGTGTGTGTCTGGGGGGGCCGGAGGGGCTCTCACATCCTGCACTGTAGGTATGCAAAGATGAAACCACCGAGCGCTGTGCTGCGAGGGACAGCCCCGATGTTCCCATAACGCGGGCGCTTCTCGTGTGGCTCCTTCCCAGGGCTCGTGCTGGGACTCGAGGCTCAGGCTGGGAAAAAAATGCAACCCTCTGTAGAGGATTGGCTCTCCACTCTCTGAAGTACCTCTTCTGGGGGCTTCGGGAGGGATGTGAAAGGTGTTCTGTGCGCTGAGATGGAGGTTTGTGCGCTGCTGATTGCTTTCTTGCAGTCCGTTCTCGTGGACGTGTAGAGGCTGAGCTGTTGGGCTGCATGGCTGCTCCTTGGTCGGGCTGCAGAGCTGGGCTGGTGCTTGAGAAGGAAACAGATGGGTGCTGGCAGCCGTGCTGGGCCTTGCAGTGCAGGTGGCGGTGCTGGTGGGCACACAGTGGGCTCTACAGCTGCTGGAGCAGCCACAGCACATCCCAGCTGAGGCGTTCTGCCCGGGCCATGCTACTGTCTCCTGGTTCTCATCTCCTCCTCGACGGAGTGAAGGAAATGATCTGCAAATGCCTGTGTTAATGAACACCCCCCGCCCTGAGCTGAAATGCTCTGTGCTTCCTTTGCTCCAGCTTGCTGCCAGGGCTTTGCAGCAAGACGCCCAGGGAGGGACAAACCACTTCCCACCATCTGCTCCCCTTCCTCTGCTAGCACAGGGCTGCACTCTGCCCAGCCCCTGCATCACCTGCCCACGGCTCCATCTGCCCCCACGTGTACAGAAACCCAGGGCCGGACCCCCCAGCATCTGTACTGGGCCAAAACCAATTGAGCAGCACTGGGAGTTGGGTATCATTCGCACCATGAAGTTCCTGGAGTCCCTTTTCTACTTTTGGTCAGCTTTGTATTTGCAGCTGGGGAAGCAAGGTGCTCTGCTGGGCACTGCAGACAGCCCCGCGGCCACAACAGGTTGCTCTGCTGGCAAGAAGAGCGGGGTCTGTTTGGTGTTTGGGATCTTTCAGTGCAGAAGCATGCCTTTAAATCAGCTTTGAGGGCCTGAGCTTCAGTGCAGCGCTGGCTTTTTGCTGTCAGCTTTCCAAGAAAACACCCCAAACTTCCCGGATGCCCCCTATTATCGGCCTAAGTGTCCCAGCTCTCCCAGCTGGGAGGTGTTTGATGGGACTGCTTGTTTGCTGGGCTGATGCAAATCTCGTTCTTACGCCAGGATTTGAGGTGATCTGTCCAAATCTGCACGTCATCGTGCTTAATCAGCCTTAAGTGATTCAGGGAGCTGAAGCCTCCTCTGACTGATTTCTTGGGTTGAGGTCTGACGCTGTTTGAAGTCAATTGAAAATCCACCCACTGACTTCAGGAGGCTTTGAGTCAGTCCCCGGGTTAAGCTCGAAACCACCTTCCTTTTCTCTAAGGTATGAGCTATTGTTCGTTTGACGGCGCTGGTTTCCTCTGCATGTCAGCTGTGGGCAGATGGGGAAGGGCTTTTAATGAAGCCAGCCGCCGCAGAAATGAAAAAGCTCAGGTTGTTCTGATGAAAGAAACCCATTAATAGCAATTCTCTCTTGCGTGACAAAGTCTGACGTCCCCGGCTCTCGGTGACAAGCAGCAGGAAGTGCTGGGGAGACAGCTTGTACCGAGCAGGGCTGGTAGTCCGCGGGGCTGCTGGTTTTTAACTCATTCGCTTCCCTTTTTCTGTACAACAAAGCGGTGCCCCAACGCAGCCCCATGGATGGAGTCGGGCATGGCCAACACGCACTGCAGAGGGCCTGGGGGAGCCGGCCAGGATCTGAGCCCCACTGCCGCTCACCTCGACACCAACCCCAGCGTTTGCTTTGGCCCGCATCCACACCAAGTTTTCTACTTCCTTTTTTTATCAGGACAGCCTCAGGTTTGGGGTTTGTTCTGCTGGTGATGGCTGTGCCTGCACACACAGCCCCCTGTTCCAAGGGGCACTGCTATTTGCTGGAGGCAGCACAGGCACTGCAGCGCGGCGTGGCTGTGTGAAGCCCTCGGTTCGGTTGTGCAGCTGAATAATGCTCGAATGCATTAACAACCTCACTTGATTTGCACTTCAGGGTTTTCTGTGCCACGTGCCAAATGCTGCTGCAGGATGGGGTTTTGCAGGGGCAGAGAGTTACATTTCCATTGAATTTCCGTGCAGTTTGGTCCTCGCAGTCCTTTCGGCTCCCCTGCTACATCCTGCCTGAGGAAAGTACTCAAGGAAAAACTTACTTAAACCCATTTTCCTTCTCGTGTGTGATCAGATAAGGAGATGTGACCCAAGCAAGACAGCTGGGTCACATCCATCGCTTCTTGAGGTGCTCCTTGTGTCTCCCAGGGCCCTCCAATAACGTGGAGACGCTTGAGGTCTTGGGGCGCAGGGAGATTAGAAGAGATCTCTTACGGTGTGAATTCGAGGTTTCCTTGGTTTACTTCTCACAGCAGGGGAATGCATCTTCAGAACACCATTGGGTTTTGCTTTCTGCTGGGATGGCCTTTTGGAACGCATCCTGCCCTGTGGCATCGGCACATTGGCACTGGGGCTGCAGCTGTGCGTGGGAACAACGTGGGCACATCAGAGAGCGGGGCTGGAGCTGATGCTGGAGTCAGGGCTGAGCTTCCCACAAGGCTGGGAGCACGGCCCAAGCCAATCAGAGACAAGATGGGGAGGCAGCAGATGCCAGGCTGAAGGAGGGGAAAGTCTGGGGACCTTCTGGGACTTTGCTATAAAGCGACACCGTGCTCACACCAGGCAGATGTGGGGCCCTCCAGCTTCGTGCGGGTGTAACTGGGGCTGGAATGCAGCCCAGGGAGAGCGAAGGCATTCGGCAATGATTAATGTAGTAAAATGGGAAAGTTATGTATCAAGTGTATTTCATGCGCCTCTTGCCTCGGGCCTATTAGCATAAATTTAATAATTATTATTGCCCCGTTCCAGCAGCTGCTACCGAAGGAGCTGGGAGCGCTTTGCAAATGCTCGTTAGCTGCTGCTTTAGGGCCGGGAGAAGAGGAACGGGACGAAGCAAAGCGGTGCCACGGGCAGAGCTGGGCAGGGGCTGCAGCGGGACGGGGGCTGTCCTGGGTGCACCCAGGAAATGCTATGGAAAACACCTAAAACCGAGCATTGCCCTCCCTGGTCCCCTCGTTGTCGTGGAGCCGGGGGGCTCCGGTTGTGCTCCACCCACTGAAGGGGAACGGGTTGGCCACCATCCTCTCTTCTCACCTTCCAGGGCACAGGCAGAAGTTAGAAGACCAAACCAAACCCTTCGCCGACCGCTACGGGGAACTGGAGCGGCTGCGCCAGTCCATGAGGGTCACCCCGACGACTCCCAGCCCCCGTGGATCCATCAGCACCCCGAGCCACTTCGGGTCGCAGGCTCAGACTCCCATCCAAGGTAAGGCTGGTGTGCATCTCCAAGGTTGGGGTTGGGGTTTTGCCCCCGGGAGCCTCCTCACGCCCACGGGGTGCGCGGATGGCTGCTGAGCTGCACGCTCCCGTGGTTTCACCCAGCAAAACCGAGCGGCTCCAGTCGGAGTGCTGGGAGAGCAAAGCAACGTGCTTGGAATCCAGGCACTCCCTTTGATAGGAAGGCACTGTGCAGACGGTTAAGCATCAGCTCGAAAGGGTGTATTGCACTTTACATGCTAATCCAAATGGTTTCTTATCTTGTTGCGCTGTGTGGATGCCAAGCCTGGCGATCCACCGCCTCCCTCCAGCCTCATTCCCCACATGGATGCACACCCGCGTGGGCGCATGCGCAGCCTTTGCTCTTCCCATGTGTGCTATCAGTGGCACTGAGCCCTCAGGCGCTCCGCGTGTCTGCCTGGCAGCTGCCAGGAGAGAGGTTGGGGCTGCAGCCTGCCCGTTCTGTGTGCTGCAGTTCGCTCCCCAAGGTGCAGGCGTTGCATGTGAAGCAATCCGGCTGCTCTGCTGCACTGCTCAGCACTGCTGTAATGAAAAGAGTTCTCCCGTCTGCGCGGTACCCGTGCTTCTTCCCGTGCATTTGTAATCGCGGTGTTGCCTTCCTTTGAGAATCAGCAGAAGTACAAACCGAGATCTAAGGGGTATTACTGAAGCGATGCACGCTTTGAGTTTTGGCGTGGGATTGTCTCCCTTGGAAGGTTTGGGGCTGAGAGTCTCCAAAGCCCCAATGCTGTGCTTTCAGAAGCGCTGTAGGTGTTTGACGGCCTCACTTTTGTTGGCAGAGGCACCGAAGTACGTTTGAAAGTGTCACCTGAACTGTAAGAGCCGCCCCGCTCCTCCCAGCCCCAAATTACAATGGGAGTTTAATTTATGTCTCACTGAAATCAGATCTCCGTGCTTGGAGTTTCCACTGATAGCAGATCGGTTCGCAAGGAGAACATTTTGTGTCGGATTCTCATTGGATTTTTGCTTAAAAAAAGAGAGGGAGGCTGAGTTTTATAGACTCATCTCATTGGCTGTGCAATGGAAGGGGGGAGGGGGGGGATAGTTTAAATTAGCACGGTCCCCCGTAGTGCCGGGAACCCAGAGAGCAGCGTTTGGAGCAGAGAATCAGGTGATGACACAACTGCAGAAAGACAAATGGAACGGGCCACGAGTCACCGCCTGGGCCACGTTCCCAGATGTCAGTGACAGCAGGAGTGGAGACGCACACAATTAGCCCATCCCAAACCATCCCTGCGGAGCGCATCCAAAGGACCGGGAATGCTGCAAAGCTGCGCGCTCCGCTCTCGGCTCTGCTGCTCCCACATTGGAGGAGCCGTCCTAAAAACCAGGAGCAGAACGGGCTGAGCGATTTGAATCTCAGCCCCATCCTTTGGAGCAGTGCTAGCTGTAACCGAGCAGAATAATAACCATAAAGAGCCCCTCTTGCTCTCACACACACAGCCTTATTCACAAAGGTCGTAATTCTTACCCGAGCAAGTGGAGGCTGCCCCATGCCAAGAACAACACAGGAGTTAACAGGCCTGTAATTCTCACCACTTGGCACGTTCTCAGGTAACGCACACGAGAAGCTGATTAGCAAAAGCATAACGAGATACCGGTTAGGAGGGACGGATGGGGCAGGCTGTGGTTCACCCGTCCCTGCTGTCTCTCGCTGGGTGCTGCCGGTCCTCCTGCCCCCATCCCCTGTCCCCTCTCCTGGTGGCCCCCCGGTTCCGCTGACCCGATGCATTGTGTGGGCGATCCCTCATCTGCCTGTGGCCAAACCGGTGAGTTGGAGTGCTCAGAGCAGCCTCAGCCACCGAGGGGGAAAGCAGAGCTGGGTCCTCAGGCAGGGCACGTGGAGGCTGTGAGGCTGAAAGGAGCTCAGGAGGTGGGGTTCGTCTTTTGGATGGATTGAGGTCCTTCGGCCATGTTTGCTCTGTCCTCCCCCGTGGCTGCAGTGGGGATCGTGCCAGGGCCACTGGTGCAAATGGGAGAGGAATTGGCCTTCGGCCATTTGTGGGCTTTTGGTGCAGCAGCTCCTGGGGGTCATAAATACCTCCTGCGAAGTGCACGCCGTGATGCTGAGCGCCTCCCAGCAGGAGAGCACCGATGGGCTCCGAGGGCCGTGCCGGCGGTGCAGTGCGCACTGCAAAGGGTCAGTTGGTTGCAGAGGCTGCAGCCTCGCTTCGCCCCTCGCAGCTGAGCAGGGAAGCGTTCTGTTCTGATGGAACACAGCAGCAGCCCTGCGCACGCCGGGTCTGTTGGCCACATCCACTGTGCTGGGAGAGAAAATGAGAAACGCAGTGGGCTGGGCAGAGCCGTTGGCCTCCACTGAGGGTTTGGCCCAATTTTCCCCCTGCGAGGTCTGGAAAATCCGAGCTTTTTGAAATCCTGGCTCTCCCATCTCTGCAGTGAGGCACCACGCTGTCATTAGGATGGCCTGAAATGGTTCCTGATTACGGGGCAGGCGATGCCAGAGCCTTGCGTGCTGGCTTTGCTGCGGCTGTTGTCTTCGAGCTTTAAATAAAATAGGGGAAAAAAAAAAAAAACAGATTAAAAAATAATCAAGTAGCTCTCAGAAGCAAAGCAAGACGTTGAAGGAACTCGCTGCTGGCTGCCTCTCGGGCTCCTTGCTCTGGGGAAGCGGGCTGCTGACAGGCACGTCCTTTGGGAGCACCCAGACAGCCTCACTGCCCTGCCTGTGCTCCAGCAGCTCCATCGCAACCACTTCATTCCCATTGCAACAGAGGAGGACCGCCCAGGCGGCCGTCTCCTGCCCGCTGGCCTCATGGTGGAAACGCCTCCAGTTGCTCAGGGGGAGCTGTGTGCGTTGTCCAGCAGCACGGAGGGGCCCTGAGGCCACGGGGACAATTGCAAAGTGCCTTTAAATGTGACCTCTGCAGTAACGGCGCGCGCTGTTGTGACTGACGCGCTGAGCATCTCCACGTTGCTGCAGCAAAACGGAGCTGCTTTGACCTCGCAGCACCAGAAACGCCTGCTGGGTGCTTTTGCAGACTGCATCCCTGCCCTCCCAGCCTTGGTGCCTGCTGCTGAGCGGCCTCAGCTCTCAGCTGGACGCTGCCCAGTAGAACCAGTTGGGTTTGCGATCCGTTTCTCAACAACCCGTTTTGCAGAGCCGGCGCAGTGCTTTTAACACACACTGCTCAGCAGCAGAGCGCTTCGTGTGCAGTTCGAGTAAAATCTCTCTCCCTCTCCCTTGCTTTTTAAATATACGTTTTAAAGTATTAGATTACTTTTAAGCAGCTTCTTGGCATGGCCAGCGAGTGCCCCATTGTTTCCGAAATGCAACGTGGCTGCTCTGAGGTTAAGTCCTGAATTATGGGCCCAGCAAATACACTGAATTGCTGCTTCCTAATCCCTGTCCAGATCGACTTATGGTTTCTTTAAAATATCCGTTTCTTAATGGATAAAAACATTCTACCCTGGGCAGAGGCTAAATTGTTTCCAAAGGAAGCCAGGCGAGCATTAGTGGGAAGAAAACATATTGTGGGATTCGGCTTCAGCCTCGGAGGAAGGAACACTGCAAGGATGGTTTCCGGGCTCCGAATGCACCCATCTCTGTGCAGCTCCCCGTGGCACAGCTGCTGTGCAATGGGTGCTGGGGGTGATGGGGGGGGGGCTCAGGCTGGGAGCATCCCACGTGCCGGGGGTGCAGGCAGAGCTGCTTGCAGGCGCGGTGGTCTGACTGCAGGCGGGTTGTAAATCCTGCTGCTTCCTTTTACGTCGTCAGGGCTTGTTTTAATGTTGTCGTTGGGTTGTTTTTCTTTTGAATACTCTCTGAGTGCAGGTAAGGCTGCTTTGGGGGGGGGGGATCTGCAGCGTGGGCAGTGCTCCCGCTCGGCCCACCCACCCGTGCCAATTAGCACCGTTAGCTCGTTAGCTCGTGGCTCTGTCGTGCGGGGCAGTGCGGGGATGGTGAGGGAAGGGGGGTTGGGGGGGGGCAGGGAGGACAGGCAGCAGGCTTGTTTAGTCTAGCAGAGGGCAGGCTGGGAGCAGAGCGGGTCGCTCTGTAAATACATCCAGGGCATAAACAGCGGGGATGGGGAGAGCTGATGTAAGCCGCGTTGGCACAGAACGGGGGGGGCTCAGCCGGCTGGAAGGGGGGGGGGAGAGCAGGGCAGGGTGAGGGCAACGGGGGGGTACAAACGGCCCATGGGGGGAATTGGGGGCGATGTGGGGGGTGGGGAGGAGGGGACAGAAAGCAGAGCTGGACTGCGGGGTGCTGGGCTCGCAGTTAGGAAAGCAAGAAGCGAAGGCGCTGGGTGATGGCGAGGTGGAGCCTGGCGATGCGGCGATAAGCGCCGCGCTGCCGTGTTTGGGTTCGCGTTTTCTTTTCAGGCTGTGCAGAGGAAATATTTGCGCCGCGTTTGTGCACTGCTTCTATCAGATACAGAACAATTGCTCCATGGGTGTGTAACAACGGATGCTGTTCACACCCTCATCTGTGTTGTTTTTTTTTTTTTTTCTTCTTCTCAACACCTCCCCCTTCCCCCCAAAATAAAACCCGCTCTATTTTCTGCGGGGTGAGAGGAAGAGGCCGTTTTCTTTTTTAGTTGGCTCTGACTGGGAAACAAATGAACTTGTTCACATGTGTGACAGAGCCGTGGGAGCGTGGCTGTGTGTGTGGGTGGCAGGAGAGCGATGCTTGTCTAGAGATGAGCTGGATGCGGGGGGCTCAGTGCACCCCTTCCCCTGCAGCGCTGCCTCTCCCCATCCTCAGCCGCTGCCCCTTCGTGCTGGGATGGAGCCCTGGGAGCAGAGGAAGGAGGCACAGAGAGGTCAGAAAAGACGCCAAAAAAAGCCATCCAAGCAGCACAGGAAGGATGGGAGAGAAAAGAGCAGGAGGTGTCGATGGGGAGAGGATTTCTGTCCCCGCTCCGTCTCGCGCACGAGTGCGTATTATATACATGAGCGTAAAATCTCATTAGTGTTTACATTGTCGTCAATCATGGTGGCATAAGGCAGGAAAGGAGCTCGCTTTCCCTCAGGCTAAATTTTTCACGACGATTTTGCAAGGCGCGTATATGCATATAAATAAAGCAGTGATATTTGGCCGGGCTGCAGGTATTTCTGTGTTCGGTACACATGGAAAGTTCCACGTTATCGAGTTCCCTTTAGGTTCCCTTTATTCTCTGTGCGCACCGCACGCTATGCGGATCTGTGGCCGTTGCGTTGTATGCACTGAAGCTCCCTTTTATTGCTGACTTATGGGATAACCCACTGCACCTTCTCCACATCTCCAAAGTGGGGACCAGAGAGTGGTCCCTGGGGGGTTGTGGAGTCACTCCGGTTCCACGCATCACATCGCTTTGGCTCCACGGGGGCTCCCAAAGCTGCTGCAAGCAGCCAGCAGCGCTGACCCAGCTCAGTCCACACCTCCTCCGAGGTGAAAACAGAGCTGCTGTGACACCTGAGGGCGGTTGTGATATCAGCAATGGGGCTGAAGGTCTGTTTCTATCAGGCTCTGTGAGTGGGGGGGTGGGGGGGTCCTCTCAGTGCAGATTGCAGCTGCACAATGGCATAGCGGGGTGTGCCCCAGCCTCGTGGTCCCATGGGCAGCGCGGCCCTAACGAGGAGACAGTGGCATTTCTAATCAGGGCTTTGACCCTTACATGGCTTCTATTTAATGCACATTCCTCACTTCCCCAAACTCCCATCCAAAACATTGACATTTCCGCTGATAGATTGGGTCAGATTTTGGAGTAGTTGGGGGGGCTCAATTCCTTCTTACAATGGTTAAATTCTTACAGCTAAATGGGCTTATTCAGTTAGTGCAGCAGCTGGTGCGATTTCGAGAAGAAAATAAACATTTCCTTCAAATATTTTGATTGGCAACTGGACAACTGCAATACTCAAAGCTCGGATTGCCAGGGCCCAAAAAAGCGAATGGGGGTTGGATGGTGAGTGAGCAGAGCACAGTGTGTGCACCCTGCGAGGCTGGGATGGGACGGGGACAACCCTGGGGATGGATGGGGACAACCCTGGGGATGGGGACAACCCTGGGGATGGATGGGGACAACCCTGGGGATGGGGACAGCCCGACGTGACTTTCGTCTGCTGTGCCAAAGGGGCGGAGGGTGCAATTTGCCCCGGGGTTTGCTTAGCATGTAGCTGGAGGACTGCGGGGGGGGGGCTGCTCTGTTGCTGAGTGAAGTGGATGCGATGGGTATTACGGCCATTCTCCACCTGGGGTTGTCCCTGAACGTCCTCCCCCCCCCCCTTCCCCAGGAGTCCCTCTTCGGACGTGGGGAATGGAGGCGGCTGTGGGATCCGAGCACAGCCCCGACGGTGCAGCCCCGACGTGGGGAGCGGGTCGGAGCTTCTCTCCGCCCGGCGGCCGCCCGGCTCCCTCTAGCGGCCCCTCCGCCTCGGATAGCGGCCCCGTGCCCTCTGCCGGCAGCCGGACCGACAGCCCCGGGCTGCTCTGCGGTGCGGGACCGACGGAGGGCAGCGGGGATGGGAAGCGGGGATGGGCCCGCCGCGGCTGCCGGGCCCCGGGGCAGCTCTCGTGGGGTTGGGGTAGGGGGTTGGGGTAGGCTCAGAGCGGTGGGGGATAGCAGAGAGATGGAGTTTTGTTTAGGGGAGCCTTCAGCCCAAAGGTGAGGATGAGAGCGCGGCTGTGATTAGCGCTCTCACACTCTCGTGCCTGAATTAGCAGCAAGTACCAACTGCCAAGCACTGCAAATTCCGGCCAAGAAAACGGAGCTGTTAAAGGACCCTTTGAGTGTTGTGGAGCAGAAGGGAAACGTGCCCCGAGCACTCGGGTTTTATTTCCAATTCCATTTTCTGGAGTATCATTTACGGGTGTGTGGGAGCACACAGAAGGGCGCGGTGCGATCGCTGGGGGCCATCATTGGCTCTGGGGCAGCAGCTGAGCATCGCTGCGTTATGGGGAGCTTGGAGCCCGCGTGCTTTGCAGCACTGCAGCTTTGCACTGGGACAGAGCATCCTGCAGGCAGGCCAGGGTGTGAAACCAGCTCGGTTTGTTCAGTTGTGGGTGCTCTTCCAGCCAGCCCCAGGCACACAGCCCTCGGTGCAGCACGCAGGAGGGATGGCAGCGTATTGCAGTTCGTGACAGCTTTGAGCTGCTCCTCTCTTATCTCGCACCAAAAACCGCAGCCACGTTCCCCACGCGGGCACTCCTCTGCCTTTCTCCTGCGTGGAGCCTGCGTGGGAAGCGGCACCGCCTGCTCCTCTGCGCGCTGCAGGACTCACCCAGACCGGGAGGGGTGCAGATCCGATCCCTCCCCATCTGCACCCCCAACGCGAGCTGCAGGCTCTGCTCAGCTAGAAGGAAGCAGCTCTGTTTTTTTTTTTTCCCGGGGAGACACTGCAGGGATTTCCCCGCAGTTTGGAAGAGCCTGTCCCGTCCTGCAGAGCGCGGGGAGGGGGTGAGCCTGGAGGAAAAGTCACTGCGACCAAAGGCCATTCGGCTCCCAAAGCAGCTCCGTGCAGCTCCGTGCCTTCAGCGGGGGAAGGCCGCCTCCAGAGAGCCCACAGCTCGGTGTGCAGCTGCACGCTCTGTGCTGGATCTGCTCTTCCTGGAGGTTTTCGTTTCACGAGTGGTGTGGAAAGGCTGAGAAAAGTGCACTGGTGGCGGTTATGGCTGCGCCCTCCTGCACAGCCATGGCCAGTTTGGTGCGGGCTGCGGGGAGCAGGATTCACATCTCTCCTTGGAGAGCAAAACGCTGCCTTGGGAGCCCCCGGCACGGAGGGCTGTGTAAGGAAAGGTCTCAGGGCGGCAGAGGTGGGCACAGAAACCTCTCAGGTCCCAACAGGAGCTGCCGGTGTGGGCTCCCCTTCCCTCTGGGCTTCCTGCAAAGGAAGGACCCGACAGCGCCGGGCTGTGCCCCGCTGTGCATCCATTCCCCCCGAGAAGGGAGTGGGGCAGCATCTCCCACGCTGCCCTCCCTTCCCCCAGCAGAGGAAAGCCTGAATTTCTCACTCTCTTTATCCTCTCGGATGGAGAAAAAAAATACGCAGAGCGAAGCGAGCGAGGGGGTGTTGTGGCTCCTAGCTTGGGAGCTTTCAGCTGTGTGTTTATCAGCTCCATCCCCCGATGGTATCAGCACGAACAGGCCACCCACAGGAGGGCTCAGCAGCCCGGTCTGGGCTCCAGCTTTTCCTCCTGGCTCCATGTGTGTGTGCGCAGCAGCGGCTGTCGGGAGCGGCCGTCTGGGGCTGCATCCCTCTATTTCCTACACGGCCGACGGAATGGCTAAACAGCGTCTTTTTCTTTCTTTGTTTATGAGGTGGGTTTTGTTGTTTTTTTTTTAATCTGCCCGAGGCAAACAGAGCCCTGGAGGAGTCAGCTTAGTCGTGTCCCTTCTTGGATGGGAAACAACAAATTTCGGGGCAGGAAATGGGAACGACTCAAACAAGATGGGTTCGGGATTTCTGTCTTTAAGGTGTCCCGGCTCTCATCCCCAGCAGACCCCAAAGAGGTTCTTTCCCTCTGGCTTTAACTCCTCGCGCAGAGCGTGGCTGCAGCACCGGCTGCTCGCTGCCGGCACGGCGCTGACCACCCGCTCTCTCCCTGCACCCCACAGGCACATCAGAGCTGAGCCCCTTCTCGGACCCTCGGCAGTTCGACCGCTCCTTCCCCACGCTGCCAACCCTCACTGAGACCAGGTTCTCCGACCCACGGATGCATTACCCCGGCGCCATGACAGCCACCTTCCCCTACACCGCAACGCCCTCAGCCACGGGCATCGGGGGCATCAGCATGACCAGCATGCCCACCACCGCGCGCTTCCACCACACCTACCTGCCGCCCCCCTACCCCGGCTCCACGCAGAACCAGAGTGGACCCTTCCAGACCAACCCCTCTCCCTACCATTTGTACTACGGCACGTCGTCGGGCTCGTATCAGTTCTCCATGGTGGCGGGCGGTGAGCGTTCTCCCACCCGGATGCTGTCTTCGTGTACGAGCGCCTCGGCGGGGAACAACTTAATGAACCCCAACCTGGGCAACCAGAACGACGGGGTGGATGCGGACGGGAGCCACAGTAACTCACCCACAACCATGACGACTACTGGGAGGATGGATGAGTCGGTCTGGAGACCCTACTAGGAGGGGGGCGGTCGGGCAGCGACAGCTTCAACCGCATCGGCCACCGTGACGTTACTCCTTCCGCATCAGAACGATGCCGGGGGAAAAGGTAAACCAAAGTCTCCCAAACCAAAAGCAAAGCAGGAGGAATCCTCTGCACACAACCACGGGCGAACATCAAGCAAAGCCGGGCCGGGACCTACGTTGCATTTCAAGATGAACATCCGCAAGGCTTGAATTTGTCGCTTGATGTGGTTCCTTTCATATGGTTTTAATATGTGGATTGTACATAGGGACAAAGGAAAAAAAGATGAGTGGGTTCAGATGTTTGTTTACTGCCGAACGCTTCTCGGCCATCTCACTTGCACCCTCATCCCCACACAAAGCATTCAGGAGTCAGGGAAAGCTCGCCCTCCTGCAGAGCGCTGCGGACACAAGAGCAGGAAATCATCCGAGCCACCTCTGTGCCGAAGCACAAAGACTGGACTGAAAAATAAAAAGGACAAAAAAGGACAAAAAAAAAAAAGAAAGGAAAGAAACCTTTGTGTGCTCTCATCCCCTCCCGGCAGAGCTGCGGGGCCGCGCTCCGGGTTACAGCACAGGTTATGGGCTGTGTGTTCCTCGTGGGCCGGCGTCAGCCACGCGAACGGGAGCTGTGATGGGGCTGTGATTATTCCTTGCCGACGACAGAGGTTGTATTGATCGTTTCTGTGCGTTGTCGTCGTTCTTTAAGCAGTGGCGTGGCTGACCCCGTGCCCGGCAGGTCCTCCCCCCTCCTCTATGTTTACATAAGAGATGCCCTCCTTGCAAGATGCGTGGTGCTTTGTTTGCTCCCTCGCCCTGACCTCACCGTTCAACCCTTTGCTCCTCCTAGCAGATCTCAGCGACGATGATGATGGCGGTGTGTGAAGTGAAGTGAAGTGAAGTGAAGTGAAGTGAAGAAGTGAAGGCGGTGCTGGGGGCGATCCGAGGGGCGTGAGATGCACTTCCCAGCTCGTTAGCTGCCGTGGGGCTGGGAGCCTTTGGCACCGCGCTGCCGTGGGGCTGCGGGTCCTCCTTCCATCCTTGCTGAGTGCCGACACACACAGAGCTGGGGGCAAAGCGCCCTCCTTCTGCTGTGATCCCTCCCTGTGTTTGCACCCGGGGTGGACCGACGCACGACGGCGTGTTTTGTTAACAAGCAGCCGACGCTCATCGGTGCAGCGCCAACTGCGGCCTGGAGAAAGGAGCGCCTCCTGCTCAGCCCCTCTGATGGTGGGAATGCCAATGGAGCGATGCCAGCTGTCATTCCGCATCCCCTCCTGTCCCCCACGTGTCCCGGAGCGCCGCTGTCCGCTCAGCAGCTGAAGGACCACCGCTCAGAGTCGCTGCGGAACCACTGAGGGCTCTGCCGGAGCCCCACCGCGCGCCGCGGTTCCACCCATCCCCACCGGAGCTGTCGGTGGTTGGACACGGTGACCTCAGAGGTCCCTTCCGACCTTAAAGACCCCACAGCCCGCACTGCGCCTCTTTGCGCACAGCCGTAGGAAAACGTGAGCCCGGCGGCCGCCCTCCCATCCTTCCCTGCTGAATTCATGCCCTTACGGCCCGCAACGCCTCCTGCCAAATCTGTCGGTAGCTCATCAGCAGTCAGTTCTAATTGCACTACCGCGTAGAGACGGGAGCAAGGCGTCCCCACGCAGCGGGGAAGCTGCGATGACCACTCAGCCAATTAAACACACAACAGGAGAAACAGCTCCTCGTTGAGATTCAGCCCCCCCAAAAAAAACATCCCTTCCCCAGCAAAGCTGCAACGTTAACCCACAGCGGGCACCCCTGGGTGCTCCCAGCCGGAGAACCTGGACCGGAGCAGCCTGTGTTTGGATGCATTGGCGTTGGTCATCCGATCGCACCACGGATCTGAAGGCACAAGCAAACGAGGTGTCTGTAGGACTAGCTTAATTGAAGGCTGTTGGCGGTGAGTTACGAGTGGCAGCGGCGGTGTTGTTATGACATATTGTCATATGAAGGCGTGAATATACGCACCTCCATGGTATGCAGATGGTCACCAGACAGGCCAACGTTTTTTGCTTTGCACTATAATTTGCTTTTTTTTTTTTTTAAGGAAAAAAAAAAAAAGAAAGAAAATGCACAATTGCTTGTACAGTATAAAGCCCTTCGTCCAGCTCAAAGAATATTTAACTATGAGATCTAATTTTTGGTCGTATTTGTTATAATAATATAATTCTTAAACGTGTTGAAGGATCCGACTCTTAAGAGTGCTTCTGATGGGCGAACGTGCGGGGTGGAAGGGCAGCAGAGAGCCGAGCAGATGAGAACAGAGACTGCTGGAGGTAAAGAAGGCCAAACCTGTCGTGTTTCGTCCCTTCGTGGAGTCTCACACCGGACGTTAAAATAGGAGCAATGCTGGCGATGCCAATCGGTGCGGCGGTTGCGCGACGTGCCGGCCCTACTTGAAGGCAATGCCCTCTATTTAATATGTAGCCTTTCAAACCTGTAGCACTCATCACTGGGGTGGGGGGGGGTCGGGGGGGCGGGGGTGGGGGGGAGGGGGGGCTGCTCCCGGTGAAGCCATTGGGGCCGTCGCTGCTGCGTTGGCTCCCTGGGGCCGGACGGGGTCCTCCCCACCGTCGGTACGAAGCCACAGCGAAGCGGTCGGTTCTGCTTTTCCATTCTTATCCGCTGTACATGGTTATACTGCCAGGCCTCTGTGTAATCGTTTCCATGGTTTTCCACGCGGGGTAATAAAGGCGGGTTGCAGGTTCCTGCTGCCTCCTGTCTGCGCACTCCTCGCCCGCCGCGCTGCAGCCCTCCGCCCCAAACCCGAACGCGGCTCCTCCTTTAGTGGCGGCGGCGCCCCCCTCCTTAGCAAACAGCCGCTGCACTTCCCCGCAGCTCCCGTGCGATGCGGGGCGGGTGGGACGGAGCCCACCTCGGCGCCACGCCACGGGGACACGCTTCTCCCCCATCGAACCGTTAATGAGCCCCGTGCGGGGCAGCAGCGCGCACCCACAGGCACAGTCCTGTCCCTTTGAAGCAGTGGGGATGGATGTGAGGAGCCCTGGGACCCCCGACCCCCGCTGGGTGCCATCACCCATCGCCCATCGCCCATCGCCCAGCACCCATCGCCCATTGCCCGGCACCTATTGCCCATTCCCCATCACCCACCGCTGCCCACTGCCCATCACCCACCACCCACCACCAACCACTGACCCCATTGACATCCCACAACCCATCATCCACCCCTCACCTCCCGTCGCTCATCACCGACGGCCCATCGCCCATTGTGTGCTGTACTACAAATAGGGCTCCGGCACAGATCCCACCACGCGGCCATGCGAGGCTGACTGCTCCCCCAGCACCCGCAGCTCAGCATCATTCCCAGTGCCAAACCCAACCCCATATCCATGGATCCCCATCACCTCCCAGACCCCAAACCCAACCCCATATCCCTGGATCCCCATCACCTCCCAGTGCCAAACCTAACCCCATACCCCTGGATCCCCATCACCTCCCAGACCCCAAACCCAACCCCATATCCCTGGATCCCCATCACCTCCCAGTGCCAAACCTAACCCCATATCCCTGGATCCCCATCACCTCCCAGTGCCAAACCCAACCCCATATCCCTGGATCCCCATCACCTCCCAGACCCCAAACCCAACCCCATATCCCTGGATCCCCATCACCTCCCAGTGCCAAACCTAACCCCATACCCCTGGATCCCCATCACCTCCCAGACCCCAAACTTAATCCCATATCCCTGGATCCCCATCACCTCCCAGTGCCAAACCTAACCCCATATCCCTGGATCCCCACCATCTCCCAGACCCCAAACCTAACCCCATATCCCCAGATCCCCATCACCTCCCAGTGCCAAACCGAACCCCATATCCCTGGATCCCCACCATCTCCCAGGCCCCAAACCCAACCCCATATCCCTGGATCCCCATCACCTCCCAGACCCCAAACATAACCCCATATCCCTGGATACCCATCACCTCCCAGTGCCAAACCCAACCCCATACCCCTGGATCCCCATCACCTCCCAGACCCCAAACATAACCCCATATCCCTGGATACCCATCACCTCCCAGTGCCAAACCTAACCCCATACCCCTGGATCCCCATCACCTCCCAGACCCCAAACATAACCCCATATCCCTGGATCCCCATCACCTCCCAGACCCCAAACCCAACCCCATACCCCTGGATCCCCATCACCTCCCAGACCCCAAACCCAACCCCATATCCCTGGATCCCCATCACCTCCCAGACCCCAAACCCAACCCCATACCCCTGGATCCCCATCACCTCCCAGACCCCAAACCCAACCCCATATCCCTGGATCCCCATCACCTCCCAGACCCCAAACCCAACCCCATACCCCTGGATCCCCATCACCTCCCAGACCCCAAACTTAATCCCATGTCCCTGGATCCCCATCACCTCCCAGAGCCCAAACCTAACCCCATATCCCTGGATCCCCATCACCTCCCAGTGCCAAACCCAACCCCATATCCCTGGATCCCCATCACCTCCCAGACCCCAAACTTAATCCCATGTCCCTGGATCCCCATCACCTCCCAGACCCCAAACCCAACCCCATATCCCTGGATCCCCATCACCTCCCAGTGCCAAACCTAACCCCATATCCCTGGATCCCCACCATCTCCCAGACCCCAAACCTAACCCCATATCCCTGGATCCCCATCACCTCCCAGAGCCCAAACCTAACCCCATATCCCTGGATCCCCATCACCTCCCAGAGCCCAAACCTAACACCTTGTCTCTGGATCCCCACCATCTCCCAGGCCCCAAACCCAACCCCATATCCCTGGATCCCCATCACCTCCCAGACCCCAAACCCAACCCCATATCCCTGGATCCCCATCACCTCCCAGTGCCAAACCCAACCCCATACCCCTGGATCCCCATCACCTCCCAGACCCCAAACCCAACCCCATACCCCTGGATCCCCATCCCCCCCCGCCCCACAGGGCGGTGTCACCGTGGTGTGCTGTCAGTGCCCCCCCTCGTGCCGCCGCTCACGGCGGTTTTGCAGCAGCAGCACAGAGCGCACGGACTGCAGTCTGAGCTTCCCCCGGAGCGCACTGCGCGCCGCTCCGCTCCACGGCTGCACTTTCATCGCAGACAGTTTTTCACCGAAGTCGTGCAAACAGAACCCACCGCATCACTGTTCCTCCCGGCAGCAGCGGGGCGGGACGCGGTGTTTTCTCCTGGGCCGCGCCGGGAGAGCGGAAGGCTCTGCGTTAAAACGCTCCCTGCGCACGTGTGTGCGCTCAGCTGTACGGGCGCTGCGGGCGATGCAGTGCCACACGTCGGCTCCTCCGCTGCCATCAGCGGGAGCAGCCTGGCTGCAAAGGGGCACGGCGGGGCAGCACGGGGGGCTGGGCTGTGCGACCCCGAGTTCGGCACGGGGACAGCGGGCGGTGTGTGGGGTAAGGGGGGCGATGGGGCAGCGAGGTGTGTGCCCGCGTGGGGCGCGTCCCCGTGGCAGGGGATGCTCCCAGCAGCACCGCCTCGGCACCCCCAGCAGCCGTCGGGGCGCCGCGTGGGCGCTCCGTTCCTTGCAGGGCCGTGCAGCGCTATGGGCACCGCTATGGGCACTGCTGCTGATCGCGTGGCCCCCCCCGCCCCGCCCCACGGCAGCTGTGGGGCGGCGGCCCCAACGCGCGGAGCAGCGCTGCCCATAACGGCACCGCGCAGCAGAACGGGGGGACGAAGCAGCGCCGGCGGCCCTTTGGGGATGGGCGAACGGCGCCCTGGAGAGGGTCGGTGCCCCCATCGCCTCCACCCCCCCCCCCCCCCCATCGCCCCCCGGCTCCGCTCCCGGAGGACCGTTCTCAGCAGCGCTGAGCCCCTCCTTCCCGTCGGAGCGCCTCGCAGAGCCCCCCCGGAGCACAGCGATGTCGTTCCCCCCCGCTGTGCGCCCCCATTGCCCCCAGCGCTGAGAGCGCCCCGACCCGTCCATGTGGGGTATCCCTATGGGGTATCTCTGTGGGGTATCTCTATGGGGTATCTCTGTGGGGTATCTCTGTGGGGTATCCCTATGGGGTATCCCTATGGGGTATCTCTATGGGGTATCTCTGTGGGGTATCTCTGTGGGGTATCTCTATGGGGTATCTCTATGGGTTATCTCTATGGGGTATCTCTATGGGGTATCTCTATGGGGTATCTGTATGGGTTATCTCTGTGGGGTATCTCTATGGGGTATCTCTATGGGTTATCTCTATGGGGTATCTCTATGGGGTATCTCTATGGGGTATCTGTATGGGTTATCTCTGTGGGGTATCTGTGTGGGGTATCTCTATGGGGTATCTCTGTGGGGTATCTCTATGGGGTATCTGTATGGGTTATCTCTGTGGGGTATCTCTATGGGGTATCTCTATGGGGTATCCCTATGGGGTATCTCTATGGGGTATCTCTATGGGGTATCTCTGTGGGGTATCTCTATGGGGTATCTCTGTGGGGTACCTCTATGGGGTATCTCTCAGCCCCCACTCCAGGAGCACAGCGGGAGCCGTACCAGGGCAATGCGGTCCGGGCGCCCCCCGGTTCCGCTGTGCTCCCCTGGAAGCGCAGCGCGGAGCCCGACGGGTTCGGCTTTCGTTCAGCCCCGAACGCGCGCAGCTCCGCGGCCTTCAATGGGGCTTCGATTGCGACGGAGGGCGGAATGTCGGAATGTTTTCGGAGCGCTGTGCAGAAGCGCTCCCCCCCCCCCCCCCCCCCCCCCCCCCTCCCCGACCACAGCCGAAGGCGGAGGAGGGCGCGGCGGGGCGGCTCTCGGAGCGCCCCCATCCGCTGTAGGGCCGACGTCGGCAGCGCCGCTCCGGAGGGGGACTTCGCGGTACGCTCCGAGTCGCGGCGGTTGGCGCACATTCTGCCCCTTAAGGGCGGCCTTCGCCGCATTCCTCGGCGCTGTGGGAGCGCCTTTAATGCTTTACTGCCCACCGTCCGCTTCAGGAATGGACATTATGGGACCGCTTCTGGGATGCGCGGATTGGACTTCAATCCGGCACAGCAGTGCGCGGAAAGGACTGCTCCGGGCAGCCCCATAGCACAGCCCCATAGCACAGCCCCATAGCACTGCCCCACAGCACTGCCCCATAGCACAGCCCCATAGCACAGCCCCATAGCACTGCCCCACAGCACTGCCCCATAGCACAGCCCCATAGCACAGCCCCATAGCACTGCCCCATGGCACAGCCCCACGGCACAGCCCCATAGCACAGTCCTATAGCACAGCCCCATAGCACTGCCCCATAGCACAGCTCCATGGCACAGCCCCATAGCCCCATGGCACAGCCCCATAGCCCCATAGCACAGCCCTATAGCACAGCCCTATAGCCCCATAGCACAGCCCTACGTCACTGCCCCATAGCACAGCCCAATGGCACAGTCCTATGGCACAGCCCTACAGCACAGCCCCATGGCACAGCCCCATAGCCCCATAGCACAGCCCCATAGCTCCATAGCACCAGCACTACAGCACTGCCCCATGGCGCAGCCCCATAGCCCCATGGCACAGCCCCATAGCTCCATAGCACAGCACTACAGCACTGCCCCATGGCGCAGCCCCATAGCCCCATAGCACGGCCCTATAGCACAGCCCCATGGCACAGCCCCATAGCTCCATAGCACAGTCCTATAGCACAGCCCCACGGCACAGCCCCATAGCCCCATATCCCCGTAGCAGAGCCCTATAGCACAGCCCCATGGCACAGCCCCATAGCCCTATAGCACAGCCGTATAGCACAGCCCCATGGCACAGCCTCATAGCCCCATAGCACAGCCCCATGGCGCAGCCCCATAGCCCCATAGCACAGCCCCATGGCACAGCCCCATAGCCCCATAGCACAGCCCCATGGCACAGCCCCATAGCCCCATAGCACGGCTTTATAGCACAGTACCATGGCACAGCCCCATAGCTCCATAGCACAGTCCTATAGCACAGCCCCACGGCACAGCCCCATAGCCCTATAGCAGAGCCCCATGGCACAACCCCATAGCCCCATAGCACAGCCCTATAGCACAGCCTCACAGCACAGCCCCATAGCCCCATAGCACAGCCCCATGGCACAGCCCCATAGCCCCATAGCACAGCCCCATAGCACAGCCCTATACAACAGCCCCATGGCACAGCCCCATAGCTCCATAGCACAGTACTACAGCACAGCCCCATGGCGCAGCCCCATAGCACAGCCCTATAGCACAGCCCCATGGCACAGCCCCATAGCACAACCCCAATGGCACAGTCCTACAGCACAGCCCCATAGCACAGCCCTACAGCACTGCCCCACGGTGCAGCCCCATAGCCCCATAGCACAGCCCTACGTCACTGCCCCATAGCACAGCCCAATGGCACAGTCCTACAGCACAGCCCCATAGCACAGCCCTACAGCACAGCCCCATGGCACAGCCCCATAGCTCCATAGCACAGCCCTACAGCACAGCCCCATGGCACAGCCCCATAGCCCCATAGCACGGCCCTATAGCACAGCCCCATGGCACAGCCCCATAGCTCCATAGCACAGTCCTATAGCACAGCCCCATGGAACAGCCCCATAGCCCCATAGCTCCATAGCACAGCCCTACAGCACAGCCCCATGGCACAGCCCCATAGCCCCATAGCACAGCCCCATAGCACAGCCCTATACAACAGCCCCATGGCACAGCCCTATGGCACAGCCCCATAGCACAGCCCCATAGCACAGCCCCATGGCACAGCCCCATAGCTCCATAGCACAGTACTAGAGCACAGCCCCATGGCGCAGCCCCATAACCCCATAGCACAGCCCCATAGCACAGCCCCACGGCACAGCCCCATAGCACAGCTCCATAGCACAGCCCCATAGCCCCATAGCACAGCTCTATAGCACAGCCCCATGGTGCAGCCCCATAGCCCCATGGCACAGCCCCATAGCCCCATAGCACAGCCCAATGGCACAGTCCTACAGCACAGCCCCATAGCCCCATAGCCCCATAGCACAGCCCAATGGCACAGTCCTACAGCACAGCCCCATAGCCCCATAGCCCTATAGCACAGCCCCATGGCACAGCCCCATAGCTCCATAGCACAGCCCTATAGAACAGCCCCATGGCACAGCCCCATAGCCCCATAGCACAGCCCCATAGCACAGCCCCATGGCACAGCCCCATGGCACAGCCCCATAGCTCCATAGCACAGCCCCATAGCACAGCCCCATGGCACAGCCCCATGGCACAGCCCCATAGCTCCATAGCACAGTACTAGAGCACAGCCCCATGGCGCAGCCCCATAACCCCATAGCACAGCCCCATAGCACAGCCCTACAGCACAGCCCCATGGCACAGCCCCATAGCACAGCCTCAATGGCACAGCCCCATAGCACAGCCTCAATGGCACAGGCCCATAGCACAGCCCCATAGCACAGCCCCATAGCCCCATAGCACAGCCCCATAGCACAGCCCCATAGCCCCATAGCACAGCCCTATAGCACAGCCCCACGGCACTGCAGCACCATCCCATCGCAGCTGCTCAGTGCTGCACACGCGGAGCGCAGCGCAGCGCAGCCCACGTGCAGAAACTCATTGCTTTCCGCCACACGGAGATACCGCGGATCCGAATCGGCCGTTCTCACAGCAGAGGATTACAGAATTATTTTCTCTTTTGCATTTGCCAACAAAAGTGTTCATAGGTTCAGCTCTGCGGGTGGGAAAGGAGGGTTGGAAGGAAACGCAGAGCGGTCCCGGCTGAGGGCTGTGGGTCACAGTGGGCGCTGTGGGTCACTGTGGGCGCTGTGGGTCACAGTGGGGCTGTGGGTCACTCTGGGGGCTGTGGGTCACAGTGGGAGCTGTGGGTCACAGTGGGTGCTGTGGGTCACTGTGGGGCTGTGGGTCACAGTGGGGGCTGTGGGTCACTGTGGGGCTGTGGGTCACTGTGGGGGCTGTGGGTCACTCTGGGGGCTGTGGGTCACTGTGGGGCTGTGGGTCACTCTGGGGGCTGTGGGTCACTCTGGGGGCTGTGGGTCACTGTGGGCGCTGTGGGTCACAGTGGGGCTGTGGGTCACTGTGGGGGCTGTGGGTCACTGTGGGGCTGTGGGTCACTGTGGGGGCTGTGGGTCACTCTGGGGGCTGTGGGTCACTGTGGGGCTGTGGGTCACTCTGGGGGCTGTGGGTCACTCTGGGGGCTGTGGGTCACTGTGGGCGCTGTGGGTCACAGTGGGGCTGTGGGTCACTGTGGGGGCTGTGGGTCACTGTGGGGCTGTGGGTCACAGTGGGCGCTGTGGGTCACAGTGGGCGCTGTGGGTCACTCTGGGGGCTGTGGGTCACAGTGGGGGCTGTGGGTCACTGTGGGGCTGTGGGTCACAGTGGGCGCTGTGGGTCACTGTGGGGCTGTGGGTCACAGTGGGGCTGTGGGTCACTGTGGGCGCTGTGGGTCACAGTGGGGGCTGTGGGTCACTGTGGGGCTGTGGGTCACAGTGGGGCTGTGGGTCACAGTGGGCGCTGTGGGTCACTGTGGGTCCGGGTCGGTTGGAGCACAGAACGAACATCGGCGGCCCCAATGGCAGCGCTGCACCCCATGCGCTGCCCGCAGCTCAGCTCTGCGGCCTCTCCTCCCCCACGCGTGGCGCCGCTCTGTGCCTTTGCTCGGGGAGCACTGCGCGGCCTCAGCGTGACGGGCAAAACCGCCGGGAAATAAACGGACAGCGGCCCGAAAGGGGGCGGAAATGGGGGGGGGGGGGGGGGGGGGGGGGGGGGGGAGCAAAAGAAGTCTCAGCTCCAACGCTCTTTGGTTTGGGTGCAAATCTGAGCCGGCGGTGTCCGTACAGAAACCATCCGAGAGCCCCACCCGGAGAAGGGAAATCCCGGCGTCCCTCTCACGCTCTTTGCCGCCGCGGAAAGGGGCCGAAGCTGCCGAAGATTAAAGGCTTCACCACCGCGCGCCATTGCGTTGTCCCCCCCGAGCGCCGCGACCCCCCCCGCTGTCAGCACAGCGCCGCCCACGCGTGGAGCCGCAGTGCGTCTGCAGCAGCCAACGGCCCACGGCCGCAGCGCACCGCGGTGTGAGAGCGGAGGGGGGCGGCGGCAGATGCGGAGTGGGCCGGGGGGAGGACGGGGAGGTGCAAACTCGAAGCCCCGCCGCGGTCGGCTCTGACGGCACGTGGTGCTGCCGCCCCCCCCCCATCCCCGCAGCTTTACCCCCAGCGCACAGCGTGGGGCGGCAGAGGGGAACCGCGGGGATGCGGTGCAAACGGCCCCGCGTGGGGACGGCGCTGTGCCGTTATCAGCGCTGAGGGGGGGAGAGGAGGAAAGGAGCGGAACCCAACGCGCGCAGCGCTGCTTCGTGGGCGCTGTTCGCTCTGACCACACGCGTGTGAGCCGCTGCCGCGGCGCGGACGGGAGCGGAGGGGCGCAGCAAAGCGATGCGCGGACACTTCTGCTCCTCTCCCCGCGCGGAGCAGCGCCGCAGCCGCACACGGAGACGTTTCCCCGCAGCTCTGCCGGGGCGGCCGCGCCGGAGCGGAGCGGAGCGGAGCAGCGATGGAGCGGCGCCCCATAGCCCCATAGCCCCATAGCCCCGTAGCCCCATAGCCCCGTAGCCCCATAGCCCCATAGCCCCGTAGCCCCATAGCCCCATAGCCCCATAGCCCCGTAGCCCCATAGCCCCGTAGCCCCATAGCCCCATAGCCCCATAGCCCCGTAGCCCCATAGCCCCGTAGCCCCATAGCCCCATAGCCCCATAGCCCCATAGCCCATAGCCCCGTAGCCCCGTAGCCCCGTAGCCCCATAGCCCCATAGCCCCGTAGCCCCGTAGCCCCATAGCCCATAGCCCCGTAGCCCCGTAGCCCCATAGCCCCATAGCCCCATAGCCCATAGCCCCATAGCCCCATAGCCCCATAGCCCCATAGCCCCGTAGCCCCATAGCCCATAGCCCCATAGCCCCGCGCGGGGCTTCGGAACGCCGCGGGGCGGAGAGGGGCGCTGCGCTGCTCTGAGCGCACCGCAAAGGGACCGACTGCCGATCGGCGGGCGGATGCAGAGCGAGAGGCATCAGGCATGTAAATCGCATTTACCGCTAATTAAATGCACAAAGAAGGGGTTTTTTATTTATTTTTCCGGGCGTCCGAGGTCGCTGCTGCGAAGCCTGAGCGCCCACACACGCACACACCCATCGCCTCTGCAGAACGGCAGCTTTTATTTTCTCTCTTTTTGCACACGAAGCGGTTCCTTTCCACGCGCGTGCGTTGGGTGAGCGCCGCGGGCACTGCTCTGCGCTCCCCTCCCGGATGGGACGGCGCGGGGCCGCGTCCACGGGCGGGGAGATGGGAGAGCTGCTGGGCGCTCTGAGCGCGGCCGGTCGGACGGCACAGCTGCGGCCACGGCCCATCTCCAGGGAAAGGCCGGCTGTGAGTTTGGGGTGTCGGCTGTTCTGATGGCACCCAACGGGAGGGGGCCGCGTGCCGGGGGGGGACGCAGTGTGAGCACCAACATGAGTGGCGGAGGGATCCGTTTCCGAGCAGCTCTGGCGCTGCCACGAGGGAGAATCGTAGTTACTGAGGTGGGGGGAGACCTCCGAGCCCACCAACCCCACCCCATCCCACCGCGACCCCACATGGAGCCACAGAATCACTGAGGTTGGAGAGCAGCTCCATGGCCCTCTCATCCAACCCCAACCCATCCCGCCGTGACCCCAAATAGAACCATAGAATCATTAGGGTTGGAGGAGACCTCCACAACCCCCATCTCCAACCCCAACCCATCCCGCTATGACCCCAAATAGAACCATAGAATCAATAGGGTTGGAGGAGACCTCCACAGCCCCCATCTCCAACCCCAACCCATCCCGCTATGACCCCAAATAGAACCATAGAATCAATAGGGTTGGAGGAGACCTCCACAACCCCCATCTCCAACCCCAACCCATCCTGCTGTGACCCAAAACAGAACCGTTCCTCTCCAACCATTAAGATTGGAGAAGACCTCTGAGATCTCCAACCTCAACCCATCCATGTCTCCGAGACCCCCACCCCCACGTCCCTCAAACACCTCCAGGGACCCCCAGCGCTCCCTGCGCCGACACACCGCCACCTTTCAGCTGTTCCCACCGCCCAACCTGACCCCCCTTTGGTGCGACGGAGGCACGGCGGGCAGAGCCCAGCAGCGCTCTGATGGGATCACGGAGCAGAGGGGAGCTGGGGGGCCACGAGCCCTCGTGCAGCACGCTGTCACACGCTGGGCTGGAGGCAGCTGGCCTGCAGGGCTCGGCGGGGACACGAAGCGTTTGCTGAGTGCCCAACACCCGTCATCCCGGAGCGGGGAGAGGAGGGAAGCGCAGCCCTCACCCTTACGCAAGCAGCAGCGACGCCGCGGCTCAGCGGGGAGCGGCCGCATTCCAGGGGATGGCGAGGGGGAAACGTGGCATCCAATGGGCGGTTTGCAAAGGCTGCTCCACCCAGGGGAGATGCGGGGGGCACCGGCGCAGGGCCGCCTTTCACAACGCTGCTGCCCCCCACCGCCCACGTTCGGGGCGAGTTGGCAATCTAGATGTCGGCTTCGTATCTCCTGCTCATCTCCGGATGGAGCATTCCTTCTTGTTTACTGGTCCTCTCCCAGTCGCAGGATCCCAGCTGGGAGCAGGAGCCCTCGTTTCCTGGGGACATCTTGCATTCATTAGGACGTGTTGTTATTGACTTACAAGGCTGCTAATTCTCAAGGTCCAATTTAGCCCTCAAAACCACGAACATGTGTGCCGGGGCATTGCTGCATCGCAGCGTTCGGCCGAGTGCTGCTCATAGGGCCGGCGCAGACGGAGCCCCGACTCGCAGCCGTCTCCCCGGCAGGGCTGATGTGGCTCCTCACCGCTGCTGCACTGAGCTCCAGCCCCATACGCCCCATGGCTCCGTGGGTCTGCTCAGGGCACTGATGGTGGAGGAGCTCAAACACGGGGAGCGATGCAGAGGGCAGAGTGGCCATTAGGTGCCAGGACACCCACTGCGGTGAGCTCGATGTGTGGTGCCCATACAACCCCTCGGAAGAGCCCCATTGGGGTGAGCATGATGCCTGCGCCCCATAGGATGCCCGGAGCCCCACCGAACCACTTGGAAGAGCCCCATAAAGTCCCACAGGACGCCTGGAGCCCCACAGAACCACCCGGCAGCCGCAGCCGGGCGTCTTCTCCAGGCGAATTCATGTGGCTGAGACGGTGCCTCTGCCGCAGATGAACTGCAGCAGCGACCACAGATGGGCTCTGCGCTCGGCAGAACGGGTTTCCTTAACTCCCCATCTCGAGGGATTTCTCCCCACCTTCGGTACCCGGGGGGAGGGGCAGGCTCCTCTCTTGCCTCCCGGTGGCCCCACTGACTATATATAGCGAACCCAAACTCCCAACCGGAGCCCCGGGGGGCTCTGACTCACGCACAGAGGTGGATGAAAGTCGGTGGCTGCGGCAATTACAGCCCCCAGCTGCAGCCCCACCCGGCGCGAGGTGCAGCCCCCGCAGCGGCGCTGCCTGAACCGCACCTGGAGCAGCGCCCGCACCGCCGTGTTTACGGATGGGGAATGAAAGCGGTGCTGGAGTGACTGCTGGCTGCCGCGGCACGGAGGCCGCGCAGGGCTGCGTGGGGTCACAGCACGGCGAGGGCTGGAGAGCACCTCCCGGGTCACCAACCCCAACCCCAACCCACCCCCAGTGGCCGTGTCCCCGTGTGCCGCATCCCCACGTCCCTCCAGCGCCTGCAGGGATGGCGATCCCACCCCTCCCTGTGCCGACGCATCGCCGCGCTTTGGGAGAAGGAATTGTGCCTAATATCCAACCCGACCCTCCCCCGGCACAACCTGAGGCCGTCAGCTCTCATCTGCTGCAGAGCATCACCCATCTGTCACGGCAGGAGTTGGAAGGGGCGCTTGGAGGCCATCGGGTCCTCCCTGCCGTGCACCACGACACCCGCAGCCCCGCCTGCGCTCGGACCCTGCAGTGCAAGCAGGGGGTGCAGGAAGGCATCCGGGACCCGCCAGCCTGACGGCCGCCTTACTGCTGAAGGAGCTGTGTGGTTCTGCTCCACCACCACCATCGCAGGGCCCTTCTGCAGAGCTCTCCTGCTTCTCAGGGCCGCTCACCCCACGGGCATGCACAAGCACAGCGCGCTCTTCCCTTGGCCTTTCATCCGCCCTAATAACACGCCTGCTGCGGCACCTATAGAAACTTGCTGGTAGCAAAGAGAAAGGGCTTGTCCAGGGCCACAGAAACGACGTGAGGGATGGAACAGCTCCCCACAAGGACAGGCCCTGAGGGTCCCCTACAACTCCAATGATCCCACGATAAAACACGCATCCACCCTCCCCACGTATCAGTGGCTGTGGCAGAATAGCCCACCCCGCAGCGCATTGGGGTCCCCCTTCTGCCCCTCTGACAAAGGGTGAATTCAGCCCTGGAGGGCAGTGCAGCCACCCCAGAGAGCTCTGCCCAGGGTTGACTTTCTGCCCTGGGGGACTTCTGCTGCATTCAGCTCCTTGAAGCCTCGGGGTGGTCAGGGTGCTGGGCTTGGGGTGCTGGGCTCGGGGTGCTGGGCTCGGGGTGCTGGGGTTGGGGTGCTGGGCTCGGGGTGCTGGGCTCGGGGTGCTGGGGTTGGGGTGCTGGGGTTGGGGTGCTGGGGCTGCATGCAGTGCTCTGACCAACACAGGACCCCCCCACCACCACCCAACATGGGATGGGTCAGACACAAGGGCCCCCAGGGGCAGCTCCCTGCAGAGGGCAGCTCAGAGTTGGTGCTTCTGGGCTCACAGCGGAGCAGGGCAAGAGCACGGAGCGTTACGCACAGTCTCACCTTCATGCCTGGAGGAAGAGAGTGGGCAGAGCAAAGCCACTGAAACCGGCAGGGCCGAGCGTGAGGTTTGCAGACTGGGGCTGTCTGCAGGAGGCCTTTGGCCAGGAGTGGGGGGAGGCAATCCGCTCCCTCTTACCCAGCACGTGCTGCAGCCAAAGCCCGGGGCAGCAGAGCCCAGAGCTGTGAGCAGAGCCCTCCCCGTTCAGCGCTGATGGGAAAGCAGTGCCTCTGGTGTGGAAACCCAAAGGTGTCCACCATCCACCGCCCTCTCAGCCATTGGGCAGAGCGCTCCCCGCTGAGCCGTTGCTCCTTGCTGCAGGAGGCACTGGGAGCTGAGAGCGGAACAGAAGGGGGCCCAGCAGGCAGTGGGGCGCATTGACACGTCTTGCAGAGCCACATCGTTACTCTGCAGTGATCTCCGTGCAGAGACGCACTCAGGCCGGGCAGAGATCAGCACCGCAGCAACAAGGGCGCAAATAGGGCGCTGCGGAGCGTCAGTTCCGCTTCCCCACCATCACTGCTCCCATTCGCTCACGGGGGGCGTTCCCAGGAATCACTCCCAGCTTCAATCTGGGAATTCAGGCCATGTGTTTCCCCACTCCCGATAAAGCCCTCCAGCCCCGACCTCAGCACAGGGGTACGACAACGCATCGCCTTTCCTCCTCTGTCCCCACCGGCCGTGCTCAGGGCGGCGCAGCGGGTTCTGTCCTGGCCCTTCTGCTGGGTGCAAAAGGCGCTTCGCCCTCTGCATGCACCGCAACGGCGCAGTGCTGAGCTCAGCTCCGCCGGGAGCTCCTCGGGAGCGGCGCTTCACCCCCGGTCGGGCCGCAGCTCCGGGCTGCGCTGCAGTCAGCGCTGTGTCGGTGCAGCGCCCGCAGCCGTAACCCGGGGGGACCCCCAACGAAGCAGCAGAGCTCAGCTATTCCCGGGAACCGGCCGCGACTTGCCTGGGTTTCAAGGCCTCCTCTTATCTTTCGCAGCAACTCATTGTGAAATCTCACCACTGGAGATGTTAACAGCCAAGATTTATGGCTTCTGTAGTTTCCCTTTAATGGCTTCAGCTGGGGAAGCGCTGGCGAGGGATGAAAGATGCTGGCACGGGATGGATGTCAGGAGAAGACTTCAAAGGCTCCCAGCGCACCGAGTCGCGCTGTGATACTCGGGATCCTTCTCGAACCCATGCAGTGCTCAGCAGCCTCTCCCTCCTCAGCTCAGCCACAGCCCGGCAGCTCATCTCAGCGCTGTGCTCAGGGCAGGGCTGGCCCAGGAGCACCCTTCTTATTGCCTACAGAGCATCGCAGATTGGTACCCTTCTCCTCTCCCCACACACCCCCAAATCCTCCATGCTCTGCCCCCAGACGCCGTGAAGCACCGACCAGCTCTGACAGTGCGGTGATCCTTGCCCAGCACTAAGAAGGGTCCAAGGGCAGCGGAGCCGGGCTGCCACATGCTGTGGGGCTGCAGGGCAGAGACCAGCAGCAACCCCATCCCACAGCGCAGCACTGCTCTCCTCGTGGATGTGGCACACAAAAATTCATTCACCCGGTGCTTAGAGCAGCCTCGTTCCACGGCAAGAATTCCTGTGTGGTTGATCCTGGTTCCAAGTCCAGAAAACACTCTGAAATGGGTTAGAACCCACTGCAGTGGGCTTAGAAATGGGGTAGAACCCACTGCAGTGGGCTTACGGGGTAGAACCCATCACTATAGGTTTAGAAATGGGGTAGAACCCATTGCAGTGGGCTTAGAAATGGGGTAGAACCCATTGCAATGGATTTAGAAATAGGGTAGGACCCACTGCAGTGGGCTTAGAAATGGAGTAGAACCCATTGCAATGGACTTAGAAATGGGGTAGAACACATCACTGTAGGCTTAGAAATGGGGTAGAACCCATTTCAGTGGGCTTAGAAATAGGGTAGGACCCATCACAGTGGGCTTATGAGATAGAACCCATCGCTGTGGGCTTAGAAATGGGGTAGAACCCATTGCAGTG
The DNA here is from genome assembly GCF_016699485.2 of Gallus gallus. Taxonomy (NCBI): domain Eukaryota; kingdom Metazoa; phylum Chordata; class Aves; order Galliformes; family Phasianidae; genus Gallus; species Gallus gallus. The sequence goes on from NC_052554.1 coordinate 2,861,653, forward strand.
GGCTTAGAAATGGGGCAGAGCCCACTGGCGTGGCGATGGCTGCGGTACGTGCGTGTGAGCTGCGGCACAGCCGATTCCTCACTGAGTGGGAGCACAAAGACAAAGAGCCACCGCCCGCCTGCAAACACCAACTGCAGGAGCTGCCAGTCCCTGTGAGATACACTGCCCGGGGGAATAAAATCCAGGAGAGCTGAGGCAGCACACGTCTGCCTACACCTTAAGCCCACGCACACCAGCAGGAGCTGCAGCAGTGCTCAGCGTTCTCCCACCCCGTGTCCCTCTGACCACACGCTCATCTGTGATGCCGCCCCGCATGCACACAGCCCTCCACGCTGCCCCCGTGCCCCACATCACGAGCCAAGCGCTGCTCCGTCACACGGGGCTGCTTCAAATGCACCCAAAGTGGGAGCCCATGGGCGTGCATCAGCCCAGCCAGATCTCATGGGAAATCCCAGCAGCCAGCCATGGTGTTGGTAGGAGAGCAGAGAGCAGAAGCGAGCAGTGCACGGGCAGAAAAGGCCATTTCCAGCAGCACAGCCTCCCAGCTCTTCCCCATATCACTTCAATCAGACTCCTTAAAATAAGAATTCCATCTGCAGACCGACAGTCATCATCATTGGTCCTGCCAAGCCCTTTGCCGTAGGCAAAGCGGTTGAGACGTCCCTTAGCATCAGTTGTGTTTGTTTATTTATAAAGTTCACGTTTGATCTTTGTTTAGCAACCGTTTTCATCTCTCTGTCCAGTGGTAAGAACACAGCAGCTCTTCTCCTGACTCAAAGGAATCATGAGTTCTCTTTGCTGGCTCTGGAAACCCTCCAGCATCAGCTCTGAGTGCAGCACAACCGAGTGCATCCGGACCGGCACAGCACTGCTTACCTGCAGACCTTCCTTTTCCTCTCCCGGTTAAGACAGGCAGCTCTTTACTCTTCGCATCCGTTCCTGCTGAGCACAGCAGATCACCCCAAACCCAAGCACTCGGACATACGTGCTCCGGGGGAATCCTGCTGTTGCAGAGAGTGCACTGAAGTGTAGCCCTATGGCAGCAGCCCCCAAATGTCTGGGATTGCAATGTCAGATTCTTGTGAACCATTCACCCTTCTCCAATACCATCTCCTGCTTCGGGTTGGCCATGAAACTGCCATCGCCATCCCAGACCCAATGCTGCCATGTACCCATCACCACCGACCCATTGCCATGGACCCACTGCCATGGTCCCATTGCCATCCCAGACCCAATCTGCTATGTACCCATCACCACCGACCCATTGCCATGGACTCATTGTCATCAACCCACCACCATGGTCCCACTGCCATCCCAGACCCATTGCCATGGTCCCACTGCCATCCCAGACCCAATCTGCTATGTACCCATCACCACTGACCCATTCCCATGGACCCATTGCCATCCCAGACCCATTGCCATGGACCCACCGCCACGGTCCCACTGCCATCCCAGACCCAATGCTGCCATGTCCCCACCACCACTGACCCATTGCCACGGACCCATCACCACCCCAAGCCTGTGACTCACACAGCACTTTGGGAACCACTACAGTCAAACACAGCCCCAATCGGTGAGTCACCGCATCCACCCTTTCTCCTGGAGACTCGGAGACTGCAAAGACACACAGACACTCAGCTCACGCTCAGCCTTCCCTGTATCCAGTGTCCAAAAGCCCTCAGGCCACCACCTCCAACCAGTTCCCTTTCCACCCCACTCAATGCGAAGGTTTGTCTGCTTTCCTTTCTCCTTCCATAGGAACCTCAGCTGCCCTCAGACGAGGGGCTTCGTTCCTACACCAAGGGGGACCCTGCAGGGTTTCCTTGGCCTTTCAGCTGCTGCATTCTGTTGGTTTGAAGAAATGATGAGGAAAATTGTTTCTGGGTCTTTCCATGCTGCAGTTAATATTACAGACGTGCTATGAGAGTGGTTCGATTCCGCCTCTTTGCCATGGAAGGTCACATGAAACGTCACATGGAACGCCTTCAAACAGCTTCCAGTGGGAAGCATGAGGGCTATCAGCTAATTGGGAGCAGTGAGCTCTAATTAGACGACACATTTAGCACTGACACCTTCCTCGGAGCTCAACCCCATCCCCTCTCAGTGGGTGCGTAATACGGTGTTCTCCCACCTCGTGGTCCACGTGGCTGTGTGTGTATGTGAGCAAACTCCACGTGACTGCAGACCTCACTGCAGAACCCCGCTCTGATCACAGCCCCCGCGCTCAGCACATCCATACGGCGATACGGGGATGGACCCCCACCAAGGGTTGCGTGGCTCCATTTCCTGCTCCTTCACGTGCCTTGCTTACCTGCACGAGCTCCCACTCACGGTGATGGCATCGCAGACCGTGGGCTCTGGGGACGCCATCGGGATTCCACACGTTTCCTTTCAAAAGGGAAAAATCAGGCTTGTGTGAGCCTCAGACACTCACAAGGCAAGAGATGGATGGGGCAACGCTCCCAACTTCCACCATCGCCCGGTGGTCTCTGCTCCACGTCCATACACCCACCTACACCCAAACAGGGGCACCCAGCGGTGACCACAGCCAGCTCAGCCATGCCTACAGCACAGGGCAGTAAGGAGCCGGGGCTGAGAGCACTGAAAGCCCCAGTCCATGATTTCTATAGGCACAAATTCAGCTCTTGAGATGGTGACTCGGGTGCAAGAAAGTTGGAAGTAATACTGAAAATGCGTTAAAAATGTCACGGTCATCAACTCTTCCATGAAAACGTGGTATTCCGGAGAGCAACGAGATCTCCAGAAAGGAATGAAATCTCAGTTCTTCGGAGTTTCCCCCTCAGAATGTGGAAGATGGAGGGGGATACGAACCTTTTCCAGGCTTCCCACCCGGAGTCACACCACCACTGCACGAACATAGGGACTGAGGGCTGAATTAGCTCTACCTCGAGCTGAAGCTCAGAGCACCGCCTTCACATGGCAGCTTACACACATACGGAGTCCTCAATAAGGACAGGAAGCCCTGCTTGGTAGTGAAAATATAACTTTATTTTTAACAATAGCTGCCAGCGGTACACGGGGATATCTGTAAGAGATGTTCCAGAGGGTGAAAGACAGCAGCAAACTACAACAGATGGGATCAACTCTTCAAGTATTTCTGCAAACGACGCTCCGATTCCCCATCCGTGCGCCGGGAGCCTCCGCAGCCCGTCCTGCTGCACTCCCCCTCCCTGTGTGAACACACCGCCGGGTAATGGCACTGCTTCTGGGGCAGATGAAGCACTTTCCCCACCGGGGATAAAGCAGAGAAGCGAACGGGATGCATTCGGGTGGTACTCGGAGTGGCAAAGGGTGGAAAAAAAAGAAGATGTTGAGTGCACTTGGCCACTTTTTGTTCTGCACGCAGATAGGCATCAGCGGGTTTGGCGCAGGCATCTGCCATTTATTCGCGTCTGTGCTCCTTTGCTATGAAATGCTAATTTGCTGCTTTAGCATAAGAACTCGATTACATCTCTCCTCTTATCACGGAACGACGTGCAGCTCCCCGGCGGCTCAGGCATGCCCGCCGCAGGGAAAAAGCCACCAATTCGATGGGAAAATGCAAACGTAGGAGAGCTGCGGCTGCGCCTGTCCACGAGGGCCACTGACACAGACCTGCAGGCAGGCAGGAGAGCTGCAGAGGCCGTGGAATGATCCAGAAGTCCCCACGGCTCTCGGTCAACCCGCAGCTGGGTGCGCACGGGGAGTCTCATGGAGAAGGAAAGCTTTGTTTAAAGAAAAGGAAAAAGAAAACGATGCTACGCTCTCATCTGCTCTCCCACACAAAACCAGCTGGGTTGTGTGCGCAGGGAACAGAAGTCACCTGTTTTAATGGAGAAGTCAGAGCGTTTCAGGTTGGGATCAGAGCGAGTTGCTCAGCGTGCTAATACATGCAGGCAGCCTGCAAACTGGAATGCCTACTTGAAAGGGTAAGTGCTTCACAAGGGGCTAGGAGCATCGTTGCAAATTTAAACAGGGCTGGATTAATTGCTGTTTGATGAAATTAAAAATGCATTCAGAGATCAGATTGTAAACAAGTTGACAGAAGTCAAGAATTTACATAGTTATGAAAGGGCTTTTTCTTTAATTAATGCCGGGCTGCTGATTGGGGCCAGATGAAAGCGCTCTGCCCACACCAGACGCGAAGGCTTCGCGCCACCCCAGCAATGCACGGAGAGCTCACCTGGGGAGAGCAGCGCAGTGCCCCATGGAGCTCTGCTGAGGCCAAAAGGGATGGCCAACTTCTGCCCCAGCAGCACACAGCCGTGCCATAGGAAGCCGAGAGGACGCCGAGCCACAGCCGTCACACGCGGCCACCTTTGGGACTACCAACCTGGCGCTTGCTTCAATTGTGCCCCTGAGAGAAAGGCTTCAATGCTCAGCACTGCACTGTGTGGGCATAAAACATACATTTGTTACAGCCAGAGCCTCAGCTTTGTTTACAAGCGTTCAGACAGCGTCATTAAAATACTTCGTGCTGAATACAGAGTATTATAATGGTCTGAAGATTGCCTGGAAAGCAGGGAGAATATATTATCGTTACAAGACGGCACGCTGCTGCTTGCGCAGGTCTGGCATTTGCGTGCATTGATATGCAGGCAGCGCGCACAACAGGAGCTGCACGGAGCTGCTCCGTGCTGGCAGCTGTGCTGAGAGCAATAATGGCCAATGTGCCCTTGCAAAGAGCCTGAGACAGCTCCAAGGGCTTCAGAGGGGAGCTCAGAACGTAACAAACTGACGGCATCCCTTCCTATTCTCCGTTTTGAAGGGCTACCTGTTGGAGCACGGAGCACCACGACCACCTCCACAAACTCCAGTCCACACAAATGCTGCTCTCTGACAAAAGGCACCCCTTTTCCTAGATGTCACATTGCAGCACAGACTGAGCCCCCACAGAGGATCGTTATGGCTGAGAAACTTCACTCAGGGTGAGAACGTGACATCAGAACACAGCACCTAACGAAGGGCAACAATTAATTCCTCCTAACCAGGTGGCACCGCAGCATTTTGTTCCTGTGCCCGAACACTGCTGCATGAAGACACGGGAAGGTCGAAGTGTACCTATGGCTCTCTCAGAAGGACGTATAACAGGACTGCTCATTGCCTCTGCATCGCAGTCCTGGCCCTGGGAAGGCAGGACAAGGCACCACAAAGCCACGTGTACAAACGCACATCTCTTACTCTACCTCTTCTACATCGAGCTGACGCCACGGGGTATATAAAGGAGCAGGAGCAGGATGCTTACAAAAGTTGGGCTTACCAAAAACGCAGTGTATAAAAGTGTTTATGTGAGCGCCTTCGTGTTATTGCAGAACGTCAAATATTCCGAGGACAACCGAGCAGGAATAGCACTTTCCAGCTTCTGAAATCAGTTAAATACAAAAGTAGCTTTACAAAAAAATAGGCATACAGGTCTAAGTGTTCTTTGGAGTCTTTATGGTGGCCTCTTCAAAATTACCGAGCTGTTCATTCCATGCACCAAACTCATCCATCTGAAACAGGAAAACTGTCATTTCCCCACTTCAGAAACGCTCAAAAATTGGCTCTTAGAAAAACTGCAGTGCTATTCCTCAGTGTTGCAGTAAAAAAGTCCTGTCTGGTAGTGCCACGATTCCGATCGTGCAAAGCTGCAATCCAGGTGCACAGAAAGCAGTTCAGGTAAATGTGGTGTACAGGACCGGATTCCACGCAGCCTTTCTTTACAGGAGTAACGAACAGATATCCCTTCAGGTTAAGAAAAGAAAAGGGAACGCTCGAATTTAAGGCAAGTGTTATCTTGAAAGGTCACTTCAGCTTTCTTTAGGACAAACATTAAATCAAACAGCTTACAAAAGTTCCCAGAAAGACTCCCACTCCACGGGCTGCCAGCGGTCAGTTTTGCATCGCCCATCACTGCACTGCTATCCACCACGTGCAGCAGCTACTCGTCCCTAACGCTTACACATTTTGCTTATGACAGCAAAGATCTGTAAGTAAACATCACCAGAAAGACCTATACAAAATAAAGGCTCTTAACTACCAAAAAGAAAGCCACTTGAAATGCTTAAGGTGAACAGATGGCAAGCATCCAATCCTTTTGGTTTCGGGATGCTAAAGGGCATCCTGGCGGGTATTGCTTTGCTGCAACTCAGAATTTGGGATAAGTGTAAGCTGTCAATTGCTTCGTTGTTGTTTGGTCTCACCACGTTCTTGAAGACACAGCTACATGTTAACTCTGCACCGTGAGCTCCTGGCTGTAGTGCACAAGCCTGGACTCAAACCTCCTGATGTTCGAGGTCATTCAAATCCACGTTTCACGTGCGAGTCCATTCTCAACCATTACTGTGATTTCAAATCCAAGAGAATTATTATATATATATATATATAGATATATCTATTTTAAAAGCATGGCCAAATAGCTCTCAAATGGCTTTTCTGGAGAGTAAGTTCCCTTCTATATGAAAGCAGGATAGACGAACAGGTACAGCTCGATGTGTTGCACATAATGACAGCTGTGTTATAGATCTTCTGGAAGAGCAATAAATTCCAAAATACATAAATATTCCTTGTACCATACAGAAAGACAGTATCCCAGACCAATTTGTAGATGGGGATGTTTGCAAATGTCTGCAAAGAAAAGGAATGGGGGCAAGAGAACTCCTCATACTGAGGAATCCAATACCCCACAACAATAGTAACGTAACTGCATTAATAATATGACTTGCCATGAAAAGAGGTGAGGAAAAACAAGCCTATAATTAAGTCTGCAAACTTTAGGTAATTACTGTACCTGGTCTATCCACCATAACTTTGAATAACTGCAAGTTCATGCAAACAAAAAACAATTGCTATCTTATATGAAAAGAGCAGTCTGTTAGAAGCACTGTTACGGAATACGCGAGAAGTCGTCTCTTTCTGCAAATGCTGTTTACTTAGTGAGTCTCTTGGCTACATCACTGTAAGCTATTTCAATTTCTTTGTCTCCAGGACAGGTATTGGTGAACTCATCCCTGCTGTAAGCATTGCTCAGGTATCTCCAAATCCCCGTCATTTCCTTGGGGATCTCAAAGTTGCGATATTTTTTGGCCACCACCTGGAACAGAAGGATTAGGTTACGAACTGACACGCTCCAAGCACCCCTCCGTCCCTCCTCCTTCTCTCGCTCTGTTGCTCTTCCAACACACTCCCGTTCTGCAGAACCCGTCCCTCTGGGATATGCCCAGACCCGACAGCACCCTGCCTCACGCTGCCTTTCATTCTGCCCTCACCAAAGCAAACCCTCCTGCATGCAGGCAGAAGCTTAATCTGTGGCTCCATCTGCAGTACGAAACGTACAGAGGTCACTGGAAGCAGCGAGAAGAGAGCAAGCCGTGATCACAGCGCTCCACCTCCTCTCCTGCGCTTACTGTGCCACCTCCTTCCAGCTTTCTAAACGTCCCCCCCACTCACTGAGCTCCCTACGTTGTTACTACAGTACTTCTCTGCTCATATTGCACTTAAATTTAGGTGGGGTCCCACACACGGTTGGAAGGAGTTGGACTCCGGCATGTCACACACCATCAGTTTCCCCCTCACGTAATGCCCTGCGGGCCATTTACCTTCACAATGTGTAGTTTGGGCAGCAGGTTGCAGTCTGCTAATGTCATCTCATTGCCATCCAAAAACTTGCGGGTAGAAACCATAATATCCTCCATGCTGTTCTCATCTATCTCGTCAGGGAGAGGAGAGTTCAGGTACTCATCCAATTTCTGCAGGGTTTTCAAGAGGCCGCGTTCTAAGCCTGAGGAGAAGAAGCAACAAACTACAGCAAGCAAATTTCAAAGCAAATTCAGCTTTTGAACAGGGACACCAGCTCTGAAATACCAAATCCACATCACTATGCTCCCCAGGACAGTGGCACAGCGAAGGACTGCTGGTCCTTGCACAACTTCTGCAGCAACACCACTGCTGGTGCTGACTTGGAACTCACTTGTGGTGGCTTGGAACGCTGAAACAGGACTGGAATCCCTTTAACATCACACGGATGCATGCTATCTAAAAGTTGGTTTGCACATGAGCTCGCAGCACTTTAAAAGTGCTCTAAGAGTGTTTATTTTTGGTTTAAAAAGTGGCTTATGTCAGTTTCTTAAGACTTTTCCTAACTGGCTTAAAGTAATTAGCATCAAGCTAAGCTATTCATTGAAACGTAATCTCTTTAATGTCACATGCTCAGCTGCAAGGCACAACTGAGGGATGCAGCTGTGGAGGTTCTGCACATACAGCAGCAGAGGGCAGCAGAACCCACAGAAACAAAAAGCATTTCTCAGCAAGGGGAAGTGCACAGCTGTTCTGCCACCCTGACACACTCACACACTCACACACTCACACACACACACCAGAACACGCCCATTCATTGCCAGGGCAGAACAGAACGCTGGAATACCTCTGTGTTAAAGTCACTGTTCCCTCCTCGTCTTTTGTAGCAGCTGTTTTGCAACTCAGTGCAATGGAAAGATCGCATGGGTTGCAAATAACACTGAGCAAACGCTGCGATGTGAGCACAGCACTGACTGCAGGGACCTACCTTCGTTAGCCTCCGGTCTGGAATTTTTGATAAATGCAGAAAATTTGGCAAAAATATCCATTCCAGCAGTGTAGGACTCGGGGTGCTTTGGAGAAAGTTTCAGGTATCTGGAAAGCAAGAAGCAGAAGGATGGTCACCATCTATCAACTCAAAGGAAATGGCATTTTGTAAGAAATAGCCCATGCTGCCATCGAGGGGGAGAGTTTCACACCCAACATCTCAGAGGCAAACAAAAGCACTCTGCTGCCTTCTGAGCCAAGCATTTGCCTCCAGCAGTGTTTGCAACAGCCCATGGCAACACGAGGAGGCTCCTTCAGCAGAGCTGTGACGCAGCGGAGCAGAGCAAAGAGGCAAAGAACGGAGCACCCCTGCCTCTGTTTGCAGGAGATTCTTCCCAAGTTAACATCTGCAGTCCCAGTCAATCAAGGGCTCCGGATCTTTTAACAGAAGAGGAAGGCTTTGCCACACTAAAGGCAGTGCCTGCACTTTGCCTCTGCCCCGTGGCTATGGTTCAGAGCCCACATTTCACATGCTTGTGCTGTGTAATCTAATTATCTCAAGAAGTGCTCAGTATTTTCAACCACAGCCCCCAAATACTAAGCACTCTCAGCTCTGGGACTCACCGCCACGGCCAACGTAAAGGAATTGGATGTTAGGAAATTACTTCCAATTTGCATTTTGGAGTCATCAGTTCTGTGCGATCACCCACAATCCTTCTGCTTACAGAGTAAAAGAACTCCAAACTATTCCCAAAGCCTGATTTGCAATGTGTGGATGCCAAGGAAGTTCCTAATTAGAGCAGGTGTCCCTCTAAGGACACTGCATCCAATGCAAGGTGACACGTTCTCATTTGAACACTTACTTTGGTGGAGCCAAAACTTCTTCCAGGAACTCTTCAATCTTGTTCACATCTGTTTTCACTTCACCATTGTAAGTTATAAAGGGTGGATGAGTGCCTGGAGCCAAATTTTGAAGGTCTGCTGGCTTTCTAGGGTGAAATACGAAGGAACACAGAAATAAGCTTGGGACATCCACGACCCCACCGTTCCGTGCTACAATCCCAAAAGCACTGCTGGAGGTTCCCAACGAATTGGCAGTTCAGAAAACACATCACCAGCTTTCTTTGGAAAAGCAACTTTACACCTCGATTAATGTTTTCTTACCAACAATTCATTGCAAGTGCTTGAGAAAAGCCACTTTCCTTCCTACCTTCTGGATGGGTTTTCTTTGGTTCAGTGTTGGACAGCACGGCTGGGACAGGGAGATACACAGCACTGCACCCCCAACACGCTTTCTCTTGTCCAAGATCTGGACTACAGGGTTTATAAATAGCGTAATCTGCAGGCAGAGATAATCCCCCCCACACTGCACAGAGCTCCTCTGCAAATAAGCAAACCTCAGAGAGCCCTGTGGATGAACTGGCTGTGCGCACAGGCTCGGGGCAAAGCGAGATGTATGCTGGATGATACCATGATCAGACCCAAGGGAACAGAGAAGCAAGCTTCAAACACGTGTTGGTTTTGCTGATGCCTTTTGCTGCTGGGAGGTTTGCTTCAGCTCCTGCTGTTCCAACCCCAGCCAAGCTAAGGCTCTCTGCTCCATAGCAATTGGTTTCTCCCTCCTGGAGCGGGGCTGGAAAGCCTCCTGGCCACGCTGTGCAGGGCAGCAGGTTGGTAACGTGAACAAACGAGGTCAGCGTGAGAAAGCAGAGCTTTTGGGGACAGCACTCAAACAGTGTTAAGCAGCACAGCAACAGGTCTGTGCTGGAAATGCAGCTTTTCTTACAAGATTCAGGTCTCCTGCTGCAGTTCTCCCCTCTGCAAGGAAACAGCCATGGGACACAGCGCCACAGAGCAATCCGGGCAGGGCTGAGCACGTGGCTGTATGTGTAAAAGCTGAAGAAGGAGAAGGATTTCCATTCTTAAGACCATTAAATTCCCTGCTTGCAGCCAGGTGGCAGAAGTCAGATGTTAATACAAGAAATGAACCGTTTTCAGTCACTCTTTAAGCTTCCACGAAGCACGAATTGTCACTGCCCTCTTACCTTCAGGATTTAAGGTCTGCCATGGGTGAAAGCACTAACTTTAGCTCAGCACTTCATTTAAACACAGCTCTGTAACCCACAACAATTAGAGGAAGTCGTTGTGGCTCACTTCCAGTTCTGCATTTCGCCTAGATAACATTCCTCAAAGGGGATGTCGTGTTAAAAACCGACACAGGAGCAGCACCAGATTTACAGCAACGCTACAACAAAACAGGATTTCACTTCAGAAACAGACCAGTCCCATCAACCACAAACCTCATTTTCCACGCTCTTTCCCAAAGAATCAGAGCTCCTGTCCCAAGGGCTGATGTGCCATGAGCCCCTCTTACCACCCCACGTGGACTGCGTGCATCTTCCAAAGAAAGCAGAGGTTAACAAAGCACAGCCAGAGCCCACAGGGCTGGGTCTGACTCCCCAGTGTGGGTCTGACTCCCCAGTGTGGGTCTGGCTCCCCAGTGTGGGTCTGGCTCCCCAGTGTGGGCCTGGCTCCCCAGTGTGGGCCTGGCTCCATAGCAGACATGCAACAAACCCTGGCTTTACTGCAGCGTGCAGAACGCCTTTGGAAGGCTCTGAGTGCAATTTCCCTTAGCAGCCAAACATGAACGTCAGCAAAAACATTATAGTGATGTCCACTACAGAGATGTCCACTACAGAGATGAAATCGGGCTGTTGAAAAGGTGTTCTTTAACCACCTGAAGCCATGCTGTGGCAGTCTGCACCTGCCCTAAAGCCTGCAGTGGTGTTTGGAGGTAGGAGCACAGGCTCAGACACCCAGCTACCACCAGCTAATTACATGGGCAAACTCCTCAGCGTCACAGTTTGGCTACAGAACAGCCACAAAGCAGAACAACACCCATTGCTTGAACGACTTCTTGAAGATCAGGCAAAAGCCAGCCCCAAATACGACACAGAGTGAGAGAATTGCCCGAGTTGGAAGGGACCCTTAAGGGTCACCTGGTCCAACTCCCACATGATGCACACTGATGTCCACTCAGTCATTTATAACTATGGCAGTACTGAAATGAGGGCCCAAAGGGCAACGTGAAGAGAACATCAGCAGGCAACAAACCCCAACCCAACGCTGCCACCAGTTCCTAAGCAGCACGGAGGTGCACTCAGCCCTGGGCTGTCTTTAATATTTACTTCTCCCTTTATTTAACCTCCGCCTGCCAACCCAAAACGACACAACCGAGATGTTGAAAACAGGATTTCACAACCCAACTGAACGCAGCCCGGCCCGGAGTGCTGCTGTGAGCCCAACAATGCTCTCGGCCTGATTGATGTACTGCGACTCCGCTCGTCAGCAGCACAGATCAGATGAAACGCTGCTTCTGTGACGGGGGAGAATGAAGGCTCTGTGTGACCACACAGAGGGAAGAAAGGCGTTATTCCTTCCACAGAGCCCCACTCCCCACTCCGTTTGCCCGTGTGCCCACGTTGTGTCCTCAGAGGAGAACTGAGGGCTGCAAAACGTTCCCTGTGAGCGCAGCGTGACGCTCAGTGCGAGTATGGAAGGGGAAAATACATGTCACAAAGTCAATGAACCCAGACTCATTTTTTCCAGCATCCCAACTTGTTAACTCGTGAGCTGTTCCATCCGGCCCTGACCTTTGGAGCTGCACAGACAGAGCTGCTTTCACCCCTGGCAGCAGTCACACTGAGGCTGAAGCACGCTCTGCAAGGAAACGCTGCCTTTCGGCTACCAAAGTAAATTCAGATGCAAAAAGCTCTGCTACCCACTTCTCAAACAAGTTTGTTTTCCTATCACAGGATACAAAAACCAACCCAGTAATTAGCTTGAACAATGGATTGGTGAAATCAGTTTCCTATGACAACATTAGAAGTGTTAAGGCAGAGCCTATCCAGCACTTATCACACTCTGGTAATGCTAACAGGGGACAAACCACCATAAAACATTTCCACTCGAGCAGTTGGCATTCTGCAACGGGCTATGAAACCATCCAGAACAGTGCTGTTTGTCTCTCCCTCTTCCAAAGCTTCATTAAAAGCAATTGATTGATGCAATCAAGTTTGCATCACCCTCCATTCAAACCTGGACCTGCCTCAGTGCTCCATCCTGCACCAGATGTACAGCGTGCAACAAAACACAGAGCTCATCCGACCCATTCCTGCACTCATTGTTCCCCATCCAACAATAATTGCATCTGCAGTGATACCCCACGTTGGCCAAAGAGCATCTTAAAGCTGCAAACAATGGACAAAAGCTGCTTTTTTTTTTACCCTCTGTTGGAGTGGTCTGCCTCGGTCTTATGGCAGGGAATTAGGTAATACTGGTAATTGAAAACCAGCATTGTCAGAGTCAGATGGAGGGGGAGAGGGGAGGATGCAATATTTCTTGAAGCAGAAGCAAAGCACGTCAGTCCCTTCAAAACCAGATTAAAAGAAGAGAGTAAGTCCTGCAGCACTCACACGTTTTACACTCAGTTCTTTGGAGAATGCTGCATTTCCTTTGGCTTCATTTCCATAAATAAGCTCTGTGTGCACAAACAGTTCCTCCTCTCCAGGGAGTTCAGCCACTGACGTCACATCGGTGCTGTGCAAACGCTGCTCCCACCAGAGAGAAGCAGACCTTTGCTGAATGGGGCATTACTGCCCCTAATAAAAGCACACCCACCCTCAGTACACTGAGATCCCCTGTTCCCATCGCACCCATTCAGGTGTTCCTCCCATAGCTACAGGAGTTACAGCTCAGGTGACACGCAGCACTGTGCCATTCCCATATTCTCACTGCACGATAACCAACCTCACCTTAATATCCTTAAAGAGAAGGGTGGCTGCACGTTATTGTTTGTTATCCAGCATCCATTGGCTACTGGATCAAAGTTGCAACCTGCAGTGCTTGTAGAGACCCCACATTACCGATTGGCTTTGCAAGAGAAGAACAGAGGAAGTTTTTCCCCCAGAGGGTGGTGACGCACTGAACAGGTTGCCCAAGGAGGTGTGGATGCCCCATCCCTGCAGGCATTCAAGGCCAGGCTGGATGTGGCTCTGGGCAGCCTGGGCTGCTGGTTGGTGACCCTGCACATAGCAGGGGGTTGGAACTGATGAGCACTGTGGTCCTTTCCAACCCAGGCCGTTCTGTGATCCTGTGATTATGATATAATTATAGACACTACTACCATTTGCACCACGGTTGTTGCTTAGTATTTCTAAGGATTATATAAACACATACATTATGTTTCAGAGCCATGCGAGACTTGGGAGCCCCACACAAACACCTGCCCCAGCACTGCACTCTTGCTCCTGATGCACCAAGCACTCCTTACCTCTTCAGGTCGACTGTTGTGACACTGAACACCACTCCCTTCAGCCAAAGGATCATGAAGAGCCTCTGTGAGAAAGGGCAGTTTCCTATGCTTTCCCCGTCACTTCCAGCCTGCAGGAGAGAGCAGAGGACAGCTGTTAGAAGGTGCCGCTGTGCCATCCACACAGGTACTCAAAGCCCTTCATGTAGAGACAGACTCGGCAGCAAATCACGGACCTCACTGCCTGCACATCAGCAGCTCCTCCAAACAGCACAGCACACTGCAGGAACACCCGCAGGGCACTGAACAGAGCACCCAAAGGTATCCCCGTACAACACACAAAGATAAGCGCCCTCAGAGCACATAACCCACTTCACGTATTGACCTCCGTGCTGTTTTATTTCTGTGTGTTTTCCTCTTGGACCTTCCCACCACGTTGTTTTGGTAGCAGATATACCCACGACTGCAGCGCAATTCCCCCCAAGCAGCCACACATTCAACAGCAGTTTTCCAGCGCTGTTTGTTGCATTGATTCCTCCGCCTTCCCCGAGGCTCAGAAATGAATCACAGCCGTCTTCCAGCCCATTGCTCATCTCACTGCATGGCACTGCAGCGAGCCAACCGCAACCAGCAGCTGCAAACCTTGGCTGTACCAACGGGCGCTACAAGGAAGAACAGAGCTGTGCACGTTGGAACTTTGCTGCTCATATCCCAAAGACGTTTTTTAATAGGAAACTTATCAACAAGTGCTGCCACAAGAAAGGTTATTGTATAACAGCAGCGAGCAACCCCGGGGCAGCCGGCCGTGGCACACATCCCATCACTGCTCTGACAGTGCAGGGCGTAGAGCTGAGCTGGAAAATCTGAGTTCTCAGTGGGATGGAAGCAGACAGTGGAAACCTTGAGTCCTGTTGTAAAGTCTGAGCCCCGGGAATGACTTCAACCAAGCCGGCCTTTAAGGCATCTGCCGATTCCTCCATTGCTGCTGGTGTGGGACTGCAACGGAGGACACACTGACGGCACTCCTCGGACACAGTGCACCAAACTGTGATGTGAAACGCGGGGCGGACGACTGGAAGGGCTGAATGCAAAGCCCGGCACCGACTGGTGGAGATCCGTTTGAACAAAAGCAGAGTCAGGTTTGGGCACTCACCAAAGGAACTGCTGTCTCTCCAACTCTCTGCCAGTTCCCGGCCACCGAGAGGGGCCCCGGTGGGGAGAGCACAGACAGGCTGTGCAAGTGACAGAGCTGAGCAGCAGCACTTCCAAAGGGCAGGGAAAGAAGAAAGCTTTTCAGCCCAAGTGCCTTAAACTCAAAAGCATCTTTTACCTTTATAAATTCAAACGCCTTTCTGCAGGGAAGCTGCCACCAGAACAGGAGGATTCAAAGCGACTTCTGCTGCCCTCCGTTCGTGCTTTGCTGTGGACAACGTACAGCCAGTTTGCTTCTAACCTTTACCACTCCCACTAATGAACGTGTGAAGAAGGAAAGCTGCTGAGTTTTGTGCTCGCTTTTTGCTTTGAACACATCACAGAGTGGGGAGAGAGGGCAGCCAGGCTGGGCGCTCAGCTCAACACACAGCCTTCTGTTGTGCATACGACCACTGCAAGGATGGCCACCCTAAGTAATAGATCTAGAAAGTAATAGATCTACAGATCTAGCTCTATGTATATATATTACTTCCCAGACCGATTTACACTTCGGAGCAGGAATGATTCCATGATACAGTACTGATCTCAGCCTTCAGGTGTGGCCAAGCACGATGCCAGGCTAAGCCCATTCCACCCTTAAGGACACAGAGCTCTGCTCCCTCATCTTTAATTCAGCGGCTGTGACACCGAAGCCAGCCAGCAGAAGCAGCCGATACGACACGTGCTGCTGAGGTCTCATCTCACCCGCACCCATGTCTTCTTTTTCACCACAGTTATAGCATTTCCAGGGGAAGACCGAAGGATCACAGCTGAAATGAAGCACTCTCCAACTCAAGGAGCGATGTGGCTCTTTGTGCTACAAATGGAATCTTGGGCCAGCTGGAACCCAAAGCAAAACTGCTCTGGGAACAAAAAATAGCCGGGACTTCACAGCACGGCACAGAACCCGGGCTGCCAGAAGGGCCCATTTTCCTACACCAATCCCAAAGCAGTTCCGATGGGGACCAAAAAAGGTCAATGCATTTATGCCATAATACCGACTTGTACTGAAACTTGTCTTCTCTGCCAGCATAGGCATAATATTCAAAATGACCGAACGATTTGATAGCATCTACTTCTGTTTGAACATCATGGGCTTTTTAGATTGCTTGAATCAGCCAAAAAAAGAAAGGATTACAGCCCACCAACCAACCACCAGCAACCTTAACATGACCTAAAGCGTTTCCAAAGCTGCAACTGAACAGCTTAACGAAGCACAGACTTTTCTATCTGCATTCAAAGGGTTGTCCCACTTCTGCTCCCAAAAGTCCCAAGTTATTCTGAGCACATACTGGAAAAGGAATGCGGTCAGAACGCCAAGAAACTTCTGGCTTCAATGCTCCCGAGGCAATGGATTCTGCTTTGTAAGTGCTTGCCCAAGAGGCCCGCTCCTATCCTCCTGCACTGGATGCAGCAGGAGCTGCTGCTCACACCTCCGTGCTGTGTCAGTGGGAGCAGCACTGTGCTGCCAAGGCGATGCATTGCTCCTTGGGTCACGCGTGGACTTCTTCTGCAGGGAGATGGGTTGGTCGACGTCTCTGCAAGAGCCGCTTCAGAGCCATTTTCTCCACTGCAATAGATCAAAGTTCAAGCAAACAGACTAAAAAAAGTAGTAATAAAAGACAAAGTCTTGAATTCAGCAGTCTGTGTCTCAGTTTTAACTAAGAAAATCCTCTGCTGGGAAGATGGCATGAGCAAAGCAGCACAATGCTTGCCCGTGGCCCCAGAGAGCAGATAACGATCGCTGCTGCATGTTTCATGAGCAGTGAGCTCATCCAACAAATAAGCAAATAATCCCATACGGAGCCGTGCTTTACAAGGAAACGGTTTATGGGGAACTAACAAAGTGATCCGAGCGAAAAGCACACAGCAGCTCAAAGCCCAGGGGTGGAAATGCAGACAGGAGCGGTCCGGCGATCCTCACATGAATGCAGAGAGCAGCCCAGCAGTATCAGCCTCAATCCGTCCAGCTCAGCTCTGGCCTTTATCTCGCCAAGCTGGATAAACAGAATTCCGTGCTGCTTGCAGGGCAAGGCTTGCAGATAAGATGTGCAGGAGGAGGGGTGGGCGGGCACCACCTGGGGCAGAGCAGTGGGACAGCACGAAGATCCCCACACGAGCTGTATCGACGAGCACAACCCCTCTCTTCAACCTTTATAAGGCAGCTTAAGGCTCAGTTACGCTCCATCAAGGTAGGCGTGCTCATACCTGGAACCATCCGCCAACACAGAAGTCTGTGATGATCAACTTGTGGTTTCCATACGATGATCGTCACCCACCCCACCCCACCCGGGGGATAAGCAGCCTTAGTCCCGCTGCCTCGTGGTGAGCTGCGTAACCCCCACTTCATTTACCAGCCAACAGCCACGTCAACTCAACGAGCACTTCAAAACCAATGCATGAGCAGACGGAGCTCCCTGCAGGGACCGCAGCTCTCACTGTCACAGCAGGAAAGGCGACGCGGATCAGCCCATCAAACAGCCCCTCGCAGCCATCTGACTCGCACAGCAGTGACCATTTTAGGATGAGGCTGTATTTAGCCCCGCATCGCCACTCCTATCCACGTTATTAGCGGGTCTGTGTTGCGCAGCTCCGTGCAGCTCTCGCTTATTGCTACCCGATTGTTAGCGTGGAGCTTTTGGAGAGAAGCTGTGGGGCTTTCGGGACGTATGAAAGGAACTCTGTGATTCGGGAGGAATCAATTCAGTGCTTTATGAGCTTTGGAGAAAAGACGTTATCCCACGTTGATCCTTTGGGAGGGTCGGATCAAAACGCACATTAAATACCATCCATCGCTTCCTTCGCTGGAGAAATTAACTTCTTGTCATCAATACAACAAATGGAGCCGTTATAGGTAGCTCACAGGTGACTTTCTCCTGTTCTGATGTAGGAAAAAGCAGCCAGCTCACCTTTTCCACCCCTTTTCCACCCAGGCAATACGTTTAACCAAGTGATTCAGTTGTAACAAACCCAGATAAGATAAACGTGGCCAAATCCATGCTGCGACACATTCTTGTATTTAAGTATTTAAGTATTAAGTAGGAGACTGCCACTTGGGCTGTTGACCATTCAGTGCTATGGGCTCCTCTATACAAAATCCATCGCCTGGGAGTTCCGACGTGTGAAAGCAGCAACACAGCTAAAAACCAAACCAGAGAGACAACAGCCACAGCCATGGCAGAGCTGCCTGGGAATGAAAACATTGCTCGAATTCTCAGAGCTCACTGAAGCAGAGCTGCAGTTCTGGCGGTTCCCCCTGCTGACCGGGCACTCAAACGCCCCGGCGGGGAGCAAACATCATCCCAGGCTGAAACAGGAGCTGGAATTCTGATTCTGGAGCTGCTAAAGCAGGGAGGTTTGCAGGGAGGTTTGCAGGGAGGCTCGCTGTCTGTTGCTTCTGGTCCCAGTGCCACCTATGAGTGCGTCCCACATCCCTCAGCACCGGGATCCCAGCTCGTGGTTTGCAGAGCAGATCTCCCTCCTTCGGGAGGCTCGTTAGGATCCAGCCCACCAGGGCAGCTGAAACGTCGCTTTGAAGGCCTGCAGCCATGCACTGCTGCCTTCTTTCACTTTATTTTTAGACAAAACCACGCCAAAAAAACCGATTTCCTTCATTTAAAAATAGCAGCCCTCCGAAGCACAGAGCGAAGCCCAGCCAAAATAGTCATTCTTCAACGGAGCCAAAAGGCTCTGAAGCCGATCCGGTAGCACTGGGTGATCTCATTAGCTCTTCCCATGAAAACACACAGATATGACTTCACTCCTGGATTACACTCCTATATTTAGTTTATACCTAATATGGCCATTCAGTGCACAGAACGCAGTCATTTCCTCTCCTCGCCCTTTGTCTGGCCAACAATACGAGGAATCGGGCTGAACTCCTGGAGAACTCACGCACAAAGACGGCTGTAATTAATAGCAGCTTAGCTTATGCTTTTAACTGCTGCACAAACAAACACGGCATTCAGAGCCCTAAAAATCAGACCGCGTTGGACCTGGGCTGCAAAAAAAAAAGAGAGAAGAAATCCAAACAGGCCGAAAGAAATTAACCATTATCTCGTAGAGGAAAAGAACAACATTCCGAGTAAAGAATTTACAGCCCTTGACGCCAAGGTCCTGCTCGAGCTCCCGTGGGGGCAAAGTGGATCTGTTTGGGGCTGTTTTAGCTGTTCAGTGTTGGTGCAGCAGAGCGCAGCCCTCGTGTTGCTGCACTGCACGGAGTGGTTGGTGTGAGAGGAGCGCAATGCATTGGAGAGAATGGAGCTCCCGGATCCCTTCCCCTCTTCTTCCAACGCTCACCGAAGTTCGTGCCGGCAACCCCTGAGTGCGAAGTCCACCGCAGCGCCGATTGCTGCTTAGCAAAGTCCGACCGGCCCCTGGCTGGGCTCCCAGAGACACCACAGCCCTCAAAACCCGCGAGCTGGTGGTGAAAGAGAGCTGCAGACCCCCGGCCCTGTGCCCACCCGGCCACCCACAGCCCCTCCGCCGCACCAGGCCGGGCCCAGGAGGGATTACCACACCTCCCACACACTCCTTCCTCCTCCCTGCTCACTGCCTCTCAGCCGTCGGCTATCTTTACCTCCCGACAGGCCAGCTCTTTTAAGAGGATTCCCCTTCTCAGCTATTTCCACTCGGTCACGAGCAGCACCTCTCCCCGTTGGGCCTACAGGCGATGGGCCGCGTTCCCCACCACAGCGCCGCGGCCCACACAGCACCTCTGCGGCCGCGGCTCCTTCAGGGCCCACCACGGTGGCCCCCATGGCCACACAGCTGCTGCTCCTCCACATCATCCTTGGAGGAATTACGGCTGGATGTCTCCTAGGCCCGCTTCCCACCGCTCCGCTGTCTGAAGGAGAAAAAAGCTTCCAGCCCAGCACAGGGCAGACCCCGATGGCCGTGCAGCGGCCCGCGGGGATCCCTGATGGCTCTCATATTCATAGAACAGCAAAGCACTCATCAGACAGGCTGGGACGTCCTCAGGTGCTGAAGCCGTTGCATTCAAACCTCCCAGAGGTGATGCTGTGCATGGGGAAGAGCCTCACCTAACAGGATCATCGAGTGCCAGGCCTGCCCTGCCAGGAGCACTGCTGGGAAGCGATGCTGTGCCTCCAGCTTTGCTGCTCCCCCGTACCCATGAGCCCTAACTCCGAGCACACATTGCCCCACACCCCAGAACACAAAGAGCCCACCCGCCAAATCCCTGCATGGTTCCCAACGGCTGAGCATTTCAAAGGATATTTATTAAACGTGAACTCCCAGCTGCTTTCTGCAGAGCAGCCCATGAGTGTCACACGCAGGAACTGCATGGTGGCCCATTTCTCAGTGATGTCCCATAGAAAGCCGTCCCATAGACGCCCAAGGTCTGATAACTGATGAGCGTGCACACACTGCACGGTGAAGGCGGTATATTCCTCCGCCATCAGCTGCATCTCCCGCATCCCAGCGCCTCCTGCCAGCAGACAGACGACCACAGACTTCCTGTCGGTTGGGTTTTCCTTCTCACACACCTGCAGTCACCTTGCTACCACCAGCACTGACCCCTCCCTGAGCTCTGCGATGCCAAAGGCCGCGCTGCGGGCAGCTCCCACCCCCACCTCCTTTGTACACAGCCCCGTCCTGTGGTTTGCACACACCGGTGGTCCTGTCTGACCAAAGCAGCCGGGCACGCTTCTCATTTACAGTGAAAATCCGCATTTGATCTACGAAATTGCAACTCTAAGAGGCCTGGGGGCGTTATATTCCGATCACAAAGCCTGGGTTGGTGGCAGTGTGGTTTTCAGTACACCGCAGTGCCACCAGGGCATATCATCAGGCCTCCCCGTTAATAAAACATGCACACGAGGAGACGAGATGAAATCCGACACACCGCTGGGTTCCCCCACCAGATCCCAAAGGAAAGACTTGAAAAATATCTGCACTTAGTCTGAAAGGGGCTGCAGGCAGCCCCACGGAACAGCTCCTCGACGTGCCCGTTGTGAGCCCCAGGAACACATTATCACCTCTGTCCCACCACCGTTCCTTACCTCAGCCCCCTTCCTCCGCACATCCCCCATCGCAGCCTATGACACCACCTACAACATGCAGCCCAGAGGTGCAGCCCCACATACCCACAGCTGACGGCTCACGGTGCGCCCACCCCACTGCGTGAACAACACCCAACCCCCACACCTTGGGCACCAAGCCAAGCAGCTCCCCCTGCCCCACCAGCCCGATCCATCGCCTGCTGCAACCCCCCGTGCTCAGGCCATGCAGTTGCTGCCCTTCAGCCGCACACATTTGGCACACGTTTCTCCCTCGGTCACAAAGTCCTTCTGCTGCCCCATCGGAACAGCTGCCGGCTGACAGCGCTGGGGCAGAACTGAGAGCCCACGCGCTGTGCAATGCAGAGACCTTCAAACAAACCCATTCTAACACTCACTCAGTAACTGCAGGCTCTGCCAGACAGCCCCCGGAACCAGCAGAAAGCTGTGAAACAAACACAGACGTCGCACTTCCCATTGACAGCAAGAGATTAATCCAAAACCCAGCGCTCCTCAAGGAAGACACTACGAGTGCCTTTCAGAGTACCTTTCATTACGCCGTTTGCATTTGCATGGAGGGATGAGCTTGGCAAGACGGGCAGCAAACAGAACCCACTGCTCCCATAAGGCTGAACAGCGTCGGCGCAGCGTGGGATGGGCAGCAACGCCCAGCAGCAACTGCCGGGGCGGCTCTGGGGTGGAGGTGTTGTTCCTTTGCAGGATTTTCCAGGGGAACAACCCTTACCTGAAGAGCACGAAGGCCAACGAGCCCCACTGCATCCTGACCTGAGCTCTGTCCTGAAGGCAGGCGGCTCGCAGCGCTGCAGAAAGGCTTCCTCCAGGGAGAGGGCATGGGCCGGTCCTGCTGAGCACATGGGCCGGTCCTGCTGAGCACATGGGCCGGTCCTGCTGAGCACATGGGCCGGTCCTGCTGAGCACAGCCCTCGTGCACCCAATGCTGCTAAAGCTTCAGCCAAGGGTGTCAGAAAGGCTCTCTGCTCTTTCCCCTTCACAGCCACCAACATCCCCGCTGGTCCGACACCGCGCAGAATCCACGCGTTTTAGCTCAGAAAGTGACTTTGCTGTCTGTCACACACACAGCCCCCCCTCGCAGCCCCTCCCCGCCGCCTCCATCGGTAACCGCTCCCATTCGGTTAAAAACAACAAAACCGCGGGACGGACTTCGGGCCAAACAAAGACGCGCCGCACCAAAGCGGCACCGCTCCGAACCACCGCGTCCGTATGTGCCGTACCGAACCTCACAGCCGGGCCGTACGCGGATCCCACCCGCCCCGCACAGCGGCTCCCCGCCGATCCGATCCCCAACGCAGAGCCGCGGGTGGCGGCGCTCACACCGAACGCTCCCCGACAAACGGAGGCGCCGCACCGCCGCGTTACGGCACCGCTCGGAAAGTTCAGCGCGAGCAGCGACGCGCTTTGTGTCGGGGCGGCTGCGTTCAAAGCGGCTCCGAGCGCGGCCGCCGTTCAGCCGCCGGTACTTCGGACACCGAACGGAACCGCGGAGCGGCACCGCCGGGCCCCGCAGGACGGGGAGTGCGGCGTCACGACGGGGTCCGACGGCCGAACCCGCGGGGTTCCGACGGCCGACGGGGCCGATCGGGCCGACGGGCCGCCCGCCCCGCCCCTCCCATCCCGGCCCTTTGTGCGCGGCCGCCCCGCGCGGCGCCACGGGCGTCACCCGCCGCCGCCCCGCGGCGCTCCCGGCGCGCAGCCCACGGGACGGGGAGCGGCGGCGGGGACGGGCGGCGCGCGGCGGGGACGGCGGGCGGCCAACGGCCGGAGCGCCCCGAGCCGCGCCCGGAGCGTACCTTGACGAAGAGCTCGATGACGGGCTCCTTGTCGCCTTCCTTCAGCCCGTTGACCGGCACGGACAGCGCCATGCTGCAACCGTCGCCGCCTCTCGCCTCGCCCGCCGCCGCTACCGCCGTCGGGACGGAACCGCCGCCGTTCGCCTCGCCCGCGCCGCGCGACTGCGGCCCGCCCCGCCCCGCGCCACAACGCACAGCGCCCCGGGGCCGGGAATGGGGGGCGGGGCCAGAGGCGAGGGCGTGGTCTGATTGGAGGCGGTCACAGAAAGGGGGCGGGGACAACGGCGTGGGAGCGCGGCTGAACTCGGGGGCGGTTGGCGCTGAGGTGGGCGGGGCTAACGTCGGAGTGGGCGGGGACAAGGCGGGGGAGGGCGTGGCTAACGCGGAGGTGGGCGGTGCTTCGGCGTTGTGGGCGGTGCCGGTCGGCGATGTGGGCGGAGCTAAAGGGGCCGGGCGGGGGCAGCGCTCGGGGCGCCTCGGTGGGCGCGGGCGGCTGAGCTCATCGCTGGGCACGGCTCCGTGCGCGCCGCCGGGGGGGGGGGAGCGCGCTCCGAGCTGCCCGGAACGGCCGTTGCGAGGGGCGGGGAGCAGAGCTTCAGCCTGGTTTGTGCCGAGCTATTGAGGCCAAGGGCTGAGGAGCCGGGCAGAAAATGCGCAGGAGATTTGGGGCGGAGCGGCGGAATGAAATTAAACCGTGCGCCCTTTTCCAGCGTTTTCCTCCAAATAGCGCATTCCGGCTCCTCTCGGCCGGCGGGAGGTTTTCCTGTTTGTTTGAGAGTCCAACGAACCGCTGTGACTCACGGGGTGGGACAGCCGGCGCGGGGCGGAGGTGTCACCGTAAGCAAACAGCGCCCGGCCCTGCCCGGGAACCTCCGCCTGTAATTAATGGCAGAGCTGTGCCACAAAGGCCGCCTTCATCAGAGCAGCGCTGGGCGGAGGGGGGGGGCGGACACGCACTGAGCCGCAGCACACAGCCGGGCGGTGGGAGCTGTGCCCGCACTGCCGCCCAGAGGGGCCCTGAGGGTCCCAGAGCCAACAGCCCCAAACTCACTCATGGGCTTTGTCACACCGGGGGGGGGGGGGGTCAGCCCTCCTTGAAGCAGCGAATCAATCGAAGAGCGGGGCGAAGCAGCCCCCCCCCCCCCCCCCCCCCCCCAACCCCCTCTCTTCTCCATCCCGGGCCGCGCAGAGCTGCGTCGGTGCGGGCGGTTCTCAGCAGCTCGAGGAGCTGCGCCCGCTCTGCCGTTGGATTCCTTCTCCAACAAAAGAGTCCACGTGGTGCCACCGGCAGAGCAGCCCATTGCGCTGCCGTCCAACCGCACGCCCCGTCTGCAGCTCGACGTCTTTCGGTTATTTGACTTTCAGATGACAAATTTCCTGCTCTCCGCGGCCTCCTCCCGAGCCCCTCCTCCTCCCCATTCAAACAGACCTCGGTCTCAGAGCTGTTCTGAACGCTCCCGATTGTTTCCCCCTTCTCTCATCGCTGCTTACGTTCTGGCACGTTTCTGCGTTCGTACCCGCAGTTCGTTTGCCCGAGCTTTGTACCAAACAAACAGCCGATCCCAAAGCGGCGTCTCCCACCTCTTCCAGCTGCGAGAAACGACTCAGAAAAGTGAAGTGAGGCGTTGGGAGCGGTTTGCGCAGAGCCCCGGAGCCGGAACAAAGCGCTCCCCCCAACCCCCCCCCCCGCCTCCACCTCCGCACGCAGCAGCAGGTCGCTCCCTCCGTGTTATTTTATGCTGCGTTGAGCCTTATTTCCCTCCGGCCGGGCAGCAGCACAGTGTGCCTTTGTTTCACTTCTCAGCACTTTGGCCTTTGCGCAGCGGTTTTCCATCCCGAGCTTTCCAAGGGCTTTTAAAGGCGGAGGAGGTGGATGCCGTACCCGGGGATGGAGCACAGCGCTGCGTGTCTGAGCGCGGGGCGGCACCTTAACCCCCCCACACCCCCAGCCCATATCCCACCCCCACACCCCGCCCCCCCCGGCTCCGGAGCTGCTCGGGAAGGAAGGCAGAGCACTGAGTGAGGCCTGCAAGCACCCGACTGGCTTTGGCAGAACAACTCCAAGCAGGGCTGGGTGAGGCTGTGGAGGAACCTGCCCACGGGCACCTATTAAAAGAAGGGCAGAAACCACAGCGCCTGGGTGGAAAACGCAGCGCTCTCATCCGGCGCTATTCGGGATCCCCGGCCAGGCTGCAGGCGATGTGCAGAACCCCACAGAGGCACAGCAGGAAAAGTGCCCCCCCTGCACAACCACCGGCTCCCCTCACCTCCTGCACGGGCGCAGGGAGGGACGCGGGGCTGCACTCATCCCCCACCGCAGGGCACAAGGCCGGCCTGCTTTGTTGCTCCAGCAGCGCTCCTTTTGGCCTCGTTATCCCCACGTTGAGCAGCGCTTGAACCAAAGCTCCGTGCCCACCCCATCCACGTGGAGGCGAGCAGCTGTCCGCCTGTCCGTCCGTCCGTGTGTCAGACAGTCGGCGGTTTGCTGCAGCACGCAGCCAGCTGTCCTCAGGCAGCTCATTCTTTGCCGGGGTGAACGCCAAATCACGGCACCAACTGCGGGCGCCCAGCGAGCAGCTGAGGATGCAGCACTGCACAGCGCTGTGCCCAAAGCCAACGCCGTGAGCACAATGCCAGCAGCTCACAGCAGCCCTGCGTGGCGAGTGGGCTCCACCCCGCCATTCCTCGCTCTCTCCTGCACAGCCCCACGGTCAGTGCTGCTCCGAGCACAAAGGGCGCAGGGCTGCGTGTTTCTACGAGCAAATCAAGAAGTAATTGCAGCTCAGCGTCACTTCAGGATCGCGGCGCTTCCCGTGCTTTGCTCCGGTTGTTGGCATATGGGCCTTACCCCGGGGAGCTGGACAGTAATTAACGCGTTCTGTGTTTGCACTCACGGCACTGGGAGAACAGAAGCGGACAAAGCACGCATTGTGTGCGCTGCGTTGGGTCCCCGCACGGGGTTACAGGAACTGCTCTGCGCAGAGCTCCCACCTCGCTCCCTTCTGTGCCATTGAAGCACCGGGGAAGGGGAGCGGCTCTGAGCCTCCCCCTGCAGACTGGGGGTCGGAGGGGACAAAGGGAGCCGAGAGGCTGTGGGGTCCCTTCCAACCCAGCTGTGCTCCACCCGTGCTTCCTCCTGCATCTCCATTGTGGGGCTGCCTGCAGATGGCGACTCCGACGGCTCTGGTGTGCGGAGGGAGCAGCACATCCACCACAGGGCACCCATCCAATGACAGCACCGAGCCCGGGCACTGTGCTTTGTAGGTAAACATTGGAGCAAAACCACCCCAAGTCCATCAACAAACCCTCCTTATCCGGGTTGCCCACTCGATACAAAGTCACACAGCCTTTGTAGGCACTGGATAATCCATCCTCACAATGGAGAAGGCTGTGAGAAGGGATCTGGTCGGTATCTGTAAGGCAGGGGCTGGGAGGATGGGGCCGGGCTCTGTTGGATGGTGCCCAGCGCCAGCAGGAGGGGCACTGTGACCTCTGTATCTCCGCCACCCTCACACCTGGAAGGAACAGCCCTGACCCTCCCAGGGCTTCTCAGGGCGAAGGCTGCGATGGTGTCAGCACTGCTCTGTCCCGGGGGTGGCACACGGAGCAGGGATTGCGTTTCCTCCTCTCTGAGTCATCGTGGAAGGAGCCAGATTTTTCCAAAGGCCTCGAGAAAAGAAAAGGAAACGCATTTGGGGACGAGAAGCAAAGGTCACACAGTGCTGTGAGCACTTAGAAATCGTTTTGTTGATACAATTATTTGTACTGCAGCAACATCTGCAGCACTGGCAGCTCTCAACACAGCAGCAGGAATTGCCCCACCTCCCTGACACCGCACAGCCCCACACGGCACACAGCGGGCACAGAGCTGAGCGTGAACCCAAAGCCACAGGGATGGGGTGAGCAGTGATCCCGCAGGCAGAGCGCTCCCAACTGCCCACAGCTGAGCCTGCTGCCTGCAGCACACGCTCTGCCTGC
This sequence comes from Gallus gallus, assembly GCF_016699485.2. NCBI lineage: Eukaryota > Metazoa > Chordata > Aves > Galliformes > Phasianidae > Gallus > Gallus gallus. The sequence goes on from NC_052554.1 coordinate 2,888,523, forward strand.
TTGGGCTGAAATTCTGGTCGTTCTGAGCAACAGCTATTTGGTTTTGCAATTGTAATCATCACCTCTTTAAGCCTGGCGGCTTTTCTGTAGCAGTGCTGTGAGGCTGTGGTAACAATGGAGCAACTTGGAGCCCCACTTTGAGCCACCTCCACTTCAGGATCCTCTGCATCCACCCCAGGTGACAGCAGTGGGACCCATGCAGAGCTGCTCTGTGGAGATGTTACTGTGGTGGTTCTGCTGCTCTCCTCTGCTCTTCGGATGAGACGCAGGATTGCTTTCAAACCATCCACTCTTCTTTTACCAATGTAACACTCAGATGAGCAGTTAGCAGTGCCGCATCTGTGACGCCGCTGAAATTCAAACGGCCCCTCGTTAGTGACAGAGATGTGCATGTTGACAAACCCAAATCCTCCCCGCCTGCCCCTCGTCCTTAGGGGTCGGTGCTCACCTGGAGGCGATGGATCCGGGGCTCCTGGCAGCGTGGCGAAGCCCTGCTATGTAGGGAAGGTCCACACCGTCTGCCTGCCGTTTTCCTGCCAATCCATCCAGCCCTGCCGGCGGTGAACGCTCTGCACGGATGGATGCAGTGCGGGTGGAATCACAGCGCCGTGCCCGGCTCCATGCAGTCACCTTTCCCCGGGGTGACGGCGGCGCGGCCGCTTTCCCTGACCCAGAGAGCAGAGCTGAAGCTGAAAGCAGAGCCTGTGAGAACAGCAGCCTTTATTCCCAGAGCATAAATAATGGAAGGAGTCGTTCACGCGCTTGTAACAGATTAAAAACAAATAAGAGCTCAGTGCTGTTTGGGTGATGGTGCACCTCGTGCAGCGTTCTCTCCTCATCGCCCTGTGTCGGTGCACGTGAACTTGCAGAGGTTTTAATAAGTGCTGACAGAGCCTCAGTTCTGTCTCATTAAAAAAAATATCACAGCAGTGACAAAGGTAATTCTTCCACATCGGTGCTCAGGAAGTGGTGGCACTGCCACAGCACTTCCCTGCCTGGACACGGAGCCCTTCGCATCCAATGCTGCTTGTTTCAATACGCCATCCCCGTACAGTCCCCACACAGCTAACAGATGTATCTGTGGATGTTGTTAAATACCCCATTTCTTTCTCCTTCCCCCTCCTCCTAACCGCATTTCAGGTTAAAATGAAACAGGAGAACTTTCTCAGCTGCTTTGCTATGACCGATGCTTTAACAGCTATTTGTTTCCTCCTCCCAAAGCTGCACAGGCAAACAATCCCCAGCACACGTCTGGGGTGAGCACTGTCCTCCTGCAATGCCACTGCCTGGAAATGGAACCCAAATACAGAGTAATGTCTTTCAGATTTCAGATCACCGTGCGTTTCACACAGCAGCAGAGCAGACTCTGCCCTGACCATTCATACAGCTCCCTTTGAGTGCAGAACTTCTGTGGCAAAGCATGGGAAGTGCTCCATGCACTCATAGGCAAATCTCCCAGAGCCACACAAGTGGAAAAATTCAGCCCTACACTGAGTTCCTATGGACTTGAAGTCATTGCACACACCTGCGATTGTTTCCCTGTGCGTTGACACAACAAATACATCATTCTTTACTATGAACCAGAGATATCAAGCTGTCAGTGACTCACTCCATCCTTACGTTCACTCCCATGGACTGCCTGTTATCTGAATTATTACAATCTGATTAAGCTTGATTACCCTTTTTTACTGCGTAGTGATGGCTGTTGCAGCAAGTCAGTTCCACAAACCCATTCACCTGTCACTTCAAGAGGGCTGCCTTGACTAACATGTAAACACACAGTATGAGCAGATCCAGAACAAAAAGGACAGTGATTCACACCCTGGGGATGCTGTGACGCTGTGTGAGGCGTCCTACACGGTCACCTTGTGAGCTGCAGCACCATGGCTACAGATAAAAGGGTCAAGGTACAGAGATAAGAGCTTAAACTGAGACTGAGTGGTAAACAGATCACCATCAGCGTGGCTTTGGATGCTGCGATGTCTATTACAGACAATTAAGAGAGGAAGGAATCCAATGCCATAAGCCAGCAGCTCCGCACCACAGAACTCCACAGCACAGACACACACACTGAAGGATATCATCTCAGAATGATTTTGTACTGAAGGTATCTACACAGCCGCATTCAAAACAGCAAGAAATGGTGCTGTAACTCAGAAGGGAAGGCTTGCTATCCCTTGGCAAGGATTTGGATGCAATATGGGATCTGGTTGAGTAGGAAGGCATCACAATATTAAGCTAAATTCCATTCAGAAGCGAAACACTCCTTGAAAAGCATATTTAATTGCTCTTTTCAAACTTTAATTATTCCTTATGGATCAACATTCAGAAGAAAAAAAGAAGGGGGGACCCTAAGAACAGAACCTCCAAAGGCAAAAGGAACACTGTTGGGTCTGCAGTGCCACAGCACCAAACGTCACTCACGTATTGTTCAGGATGTGTTTCTCCTGGAAGTTCTTCAGTTCATTACACACACAACAGGTGGCACACAACGCTGCAGTGCTGATCAATCGTGTTTATAAGCACTCTAGCATTTCACGTACACTTGGGCTAAGAAACAAAAGATGCTGTGTATGAGGAAATGCAGAAAGAAGCAGCTTTAATGACAGCCCTTCCATTGGGCACCTGCAGAACATCAGCTTCACTTCAAGATCCTACACCACGTCAGACAAAAAGACTAATTAGATATCCACACTTAATTGTGCACACCAAGAGGTTGGACTGGTTTCCAAACCAGGCTGCAGTCCTCCTTCCAGAACAGCCTCAGACTCCAGAACTGATTTGGTTTCTGAACCAGAGCTTGAAGTTAAAAGAACGGACAGCAACAGCCTCCCAGCCACCAGGATTCCTTAGATAAGTCCTTATCTGTGCGTTCATTAACCCTGTGCAAAAGGAAGCTCCTTAGCCAAGTGTTCGTATAAAAATAGGCAAGGTCTCTTTAAATTTAGAAATTTATTTTGTTTAATCCACAAGCTTTATATAGCTTTAGTTAAAAAAACAAAAACAAAAAAAAACAGTGAAAACATGACAATATCCAAAGTTCAGGTTCCTCACACTTCCAAAGACCACATCTCTGAAAGTGGCTCACACCATTCAGAGGAACCCTAACGAGACAAGATTTATGAATGGGGCAACAACATCTCACAAACAGAATTTATGTAACTGAAGGAATTGTTCTGGGACTGCTGATCATGGAAACTGCCCTTTAAAAAAATAAAACAAAACAAAAATACAAATGAAATTCCAGTGTTCCAAATCAACATGTTACATCTATATAAACCCACAGTGTCCTGGTAAACAACATGCTTTCATTTATGTACCACTCTAAATTGCTATTCTTGATTTGCTTTAATGGAGACTGTACAGGCAACAGTAGAAAGCATTAAAATATACGTACTTCCTTGGTAATTCTGCAGTGGTTTTACTTCTGGGCAGGCTTACAAACCACAAAGGTTAGTAGCATAATGTGAGTGGATACAAAAGAAGTCAAATGAGACCCTCACAAATTATTCTAAAAGGCTCTGCTGAATTTCAAAGTAACCAGGGAGCTGATGGTCATGTTGAAAACCTTCAAAACAAACCCCTACTGCTTCTAAGAAGTCTCGCTCTAAAGGAAATTATGTTGACTGCCAATGAAAGAATGTCACTAGTACACTGTGGACACCTTTTGCAATGTAAATCCATGCCCTTTGTACATGGTGAACCTCAACCTAGCAATTATTACAACAAATGTTATATTCTAAAGCTCAAACACATTTAGCAATTTGAAATTGAATTCTGAGTACAAACCAAATAAAATGTACATTATATCAAAGGATTCGGCCTAAGATGGTGGGGACACCTGTGCCTTCCTCATCGACCTCAGCGCCTTCTCTCGCAGGTGCTTTTCTAGATCATCAAGGTTGTCCTCTGGTTCACTTTCTGTCTCCTTGAAACAAAGAGAAAGCATTTCTTCACAAACTGGAACTTTCTATTTGCTATCAAGAGCAGCGTGGGCATTCGTATTTTCTTACACCAGGCTCTGGAACACTAAATGACAAGAATCAAACTCATACCTTTTTGGGTTCTGTCTCTGCTTCCTGCTCTTCCTGTGCTGAGGTGGTATCTGCTGCAGCCACAGCAGCAGGAGCTGCAGCCACTGCAGCCTTTTCCTTCTTATGCTTTTTGTGTTTCTTGTGCTTTTTATCCTTTTTATGCTTCTTATCCTTCTTTTTCTTCTTCTTTTTTCCACCCCCTTCTTGATCTGAATTCTGCAATAAACAATTCAACAGATATAACTCATTCCCAAGACTCCTGAACTCTGGTAAGAAAAAACCCATAGCCACACCGGGCAGTGCCTTCAGAACTGTGAGAGTCCCACTGCCAATGGCACAACAGCAGCACTCTGAGAAGCAGATCCTGCAGTACATGGCCATGCTGTGGCTGAACACAGAACATCACAGCAGGCCGACTTGATACGCGTGTCACAGTGATGACACACAGGCCTCTTCATAGAAACGAGTACTGGAGGTGAAATCTAACTCCCTAAAACAAGGGAAATGAAATGAGATGTCCTTAGGAAGTAAATTCATAGAACAGATAAGTAGGCCAAATTACCTTTTTCCTATTAAGAACAGCTGGCAAATAAGACCGCTAAGCACAAGTAAAATCACCTCACTTTGTAGGCCATTAAGTTCACTATAAGTGAAGCATACCTATTAAATTACACCAGTAACCTCAAGAAATGAGAAAGTGTTCTCTTTCAGAAGTTAAAATGTATATAAAGGCACTTCCCTCAGTCTTAGAAGTGTTGAGCTTGAAACATGTATTACAAATATTTAATTTTGTAGCTATGGAAAGTCTGCCCAAGGTTACTCAGTACAGCAACTGGGTCTCTAGCAAAACAATGCCACATAACCCCAAAGAACAAACAAATACCCTTGCAGGCGATGGGCTCTGAGTTGGACTTTTAGCCTTTTTTGCAGGTGACCAATTAGCAGAAGGGGAACGAGACCGAGCAGGAGATGGAGGCCCTTGGTGCTTTTTTGGAGCTGGCTCAGGTGATCCCGATGCAGACCGTGACGAAGACACCCGTCTGGCAGATCGTGGACTTGGGGTGGAAGCCCTTGGAAACAGAAAAGCTACACTTAGATTCTGGCATTAGAGATATAAGAGATGAAACAAAGGAGTAAAAATTTCACAAGTCAAATGAATGGATGTGTTTGTAACTTGGTTAAGCAACCACTTAAAAAAAATAGTTACTGCGCAGGCATATATTACAAAGGGCAAAATGATCTTACATCAGTGTGCATCTGTAATGCAAAAGGATACTGCAATATATCATAGCTTAACAGCTTGTTAAGCAATAAGACTACTGTTGATCAGGAGTAATTGTTCCCTTTTTTCCTGATATGATTAATTTGGAACTCGATTAAAACTCAAGAGAATAGCAATTCTATTTCACCATCCAATGAAGGAGTGCAAACATTCAGCCACAACTTCTTTCCCTGAAGGAATAAGTAAGCACACCGTGCTTCTGACAGCCTGTTCACAAAAGCAGCAGTCACAATGAAGACAACTGCTAACATTAAGTACTTTTACGTCTTGCACAACCAGGTAGGAAATTATTTATGAATGATAAAATGTAGCAGTTCCCTTCTGCAGTTAGCTTTAAAATAAATAAGACAAAGTTCATTTTGTTTTGTTCCTAGTGTTGCATAAAGCTTCTCAGTTTTGGTCTGCTTGCACCCAGCTTTGCTGAGCTACTGGCAGAACCCTCAGACTCTACAGCCTCTTCAATGCTTCTCCCCGTGCTGCACTTCAGATTAAAAGCATCTATTGAAATAAACTTCAGAAAAACCCCCTCAGGATTTGGCAATACAGAAATGGAAGCTGAGCAGCGCCTCCACCACTTGAGCAACCTCAAGATACACGCAAGCCATTGTTGATGTGATCCCCTAGCTACTTTCATTGTATTATTTAAAAAACCAAACACCACCAACAAATAAGAAGGACTTTTTTACTTTGTCTTCTTCGGTTCTGGTGTTCTCGACACCCTCCTGATGGGTCTAGTGCTTGGAGATGGAGACTGTCTTCTCTGGGGCGATGCTGACGCTCCCCTTCGCAGTGGTGGTGGGCTTGAAGAGGTATGAGAAGCTCTAGGCCGTGGTGAAGGTGAATGCCTTTTGTTTTGTGGTGGAGAACGTGTTTCCCGATTGGACCTACTGGGAGGAGAACCCTTCCGGTGCTTGGAAGATATCGATGGTGAGCGCCTTTTAGCAGCTGGAGAGCTCCTTTGTTTTGGTGGTGGTGAATGGGAGACTCTGCGTTTTGACTGCGGAGAAGGCGATGCTCGTCGTTTGGGTGGAGGAGGAGGAGAAGCCGTTCTTCTCTTTGGAGGTGGAGAAGGAGAATATCGCCTTTGTATCGGAGGGGAGTACCTCCGTGGAGAAGGTGAGCGTCTGCGTGGGGGCGGTGAAGGAGACCTACAAAGAAAATAAAGGTTTAAGTACCACACAGGCATGGGAATCAGTTACCAGTGTCAGTCAGTATGCCTAAAAAGGGAAAAAGACTCACACGAATGTTTCTCTAAACTTAGTTAATACTTTATTCAATAGCAAGCTTCTTGGAACTGTTTGATATTTGGGACCAGATGTGGCAATCAATCCACAAGCAGAATACACAACTACCTCAGAAAATCTCAGCAGCACAACTACAGCCCCCTCAGCAAGCTGTGCATCACGGAACAGGTTTCCTACAGTCTTTTTACAGGTCACAGCTGGAAGTTAACAAACCAAAAATGACCAAAATCAAAGCACAGTACCTTCGGCGGGGCAATGAGGGTGAGCGGCGTCGCCTGGGAGGGGGGGGTGGGGAAGGAGAGCGCCGTCGGCGGGCAGGTGGGGGGGATGGGCTCCTCCTCCTCCTACTGAAGAAACAAAGGGATTACTCAGAAAAGTTGCAGCTGAGCCACAGGTTTATTCTTCTCATTCCACTATATTATATAATCTCCCTTCATGTGCTTTTAATTCTACTAGAAATGCTAATGAGGGGATAAAAAGGGAGATCACCTAATTAGCCAGACCAGCTAACAAACAGCTCTCTCATCACACAGTGATATGACTGCTCGGTGTACAGTGTGGAAGGAACTAATATTTTTTCTCCTGCTTCGGTTGGATACAGCAGCAGCCTGAATCATAAAATGTCTTGGGTTGGAAGGGACCTCAAAGATCACAAAGCTCCAACACCTCTGCTGCAGGCAGGGCCACCAACCTCCCCATTTCATACCATTCCAGGCTGCCCAGGGCCCCGTCCAACCTGGCCTTGAACACCTCCAGGGATGGACGGGGCATCCACAGCCTCTCTGGGCAGCTGTTCCAGCACCTCACCACTCTCATAGGAAAGAACATCCCCCTGACATCCAACCTAAATCTTTCCTCCTTCAACTTAAAACCATTTCCCCTTGTCCTGCTATTATCTACCCTCTCAAAGAGTTGACTCCCCTCCTTTTTATAGGCTCCCTTCAGGTACGGGAAGGAAGTACTGAAGCTGGATCGATGTGAACAGCATGAAACTTCATTCTTGGAAACAGCTCTTACCTATGGATCTAAAATCCAAAGGAACTTATCTCTTGAAATGTTAAGAATAATCAGAGTTGCTGCTAAATTGCAGCTATCTGGATTCAAGTTACTCAGAAAATGAGTCATTTTCTATTCTCCAAGATAAGGTTTAATACAGACTTTTGGAAAAATGTGAATAAACTGTGCACTTTCGTGGCATTAATAAATGGAGGAAAACTGGTGTTCTGTAAGGAAAAAAGGGTCCTTCTCAAAAGCAAATCAGATAAAACAAAATGATAAAGGATAAAATGAAAACAATAAAAAATTAAAGGGCTCATTAAAGAAACTGAAGTTTCATTCCAAACACCCTGGCTGTTGTTCTACAAGGCAATTAGTTGTAATTTTTATAGGTAAGGCTTTGTTTCAAAGGAACGTTCTTTAATGATCTGGGAAAATAGCAGTCTCCAAGTGTCAGGGTTGCACTAATTAAACGTCTTTAAGTACTCACATGACAGGCAATAGGCAAATTTAAGTATGCTGCAAGATAGTTTAACACCTTTGAATCCTGTTTTACACAGCATTGTTTCTTTTCTTCTTGATTTTTTTTTCCCTGCTAGTGAAATATTCCAATACCCAAACCATTATGGGACAGATAAGTCTGAATTTCCCTCATGTTGCTTGAGGTTTGAGGTTGCTTGAGGTTTGAATTTGAGCTTGCAAATTCAAAGGAAAGAAGTACTTATCCATAACAAGAGCCTAAATGATTATCAGTGTGTAAATCCTGTTAAAGATATGAATTTCTAACCAACCTTTTCATCACGGGTGATTGCCACCTCTTTTCCATCTGCATCCTGACAGCAGTGGAAGAAAAACAAAACAAAGACAAAAAAAATCTAACTGCCCAGTATTTGAGGCAGAAATTAACACATTCCAACAAATCCAGATTAACTCTCAACAAGTAAAGAGAATACAGTCTTGGAATGGACCAAGGGTCCATCTAACCAGGCATCCCTCACATGACATGCAGTGCTAGATGCTTCAGGGATAGATAATGAAAAGCAGCCTGTATTGAAAGTCTAACTTACCTCAGTGAGATGAAAGGTTGCCAGTTTTAAGAGAATTACATCAACTGTTGCACAAGCTTAGTGCACAGCAGGGGCTTTAAAGTATTACATCTCAAATCACAGACTCTCAAGAGGAAGCCTGCTGTATAACCAGCACTGAGATTTTGGTTTTCTTCTTTAAGTTATTTTGGAGAAAAAAAGATTACCTCCTTGCACAATTCTGTGCTAAGAGGGCACAACTAAGCTCTTTTGGGTAGCTGCTGGCAGACACACACATCAACTCAACAGCTATCAGAGAAAAAAGATGAGCTGTGCTCACTGTAACAAGTCATTACCGAGGGGAAGGCTCCTTCTGTCGTTTCCGTGGGGATGGTGATGGACTGCGGGAATGGGAATGGCGGCGGCGGCGGCCGACCTCCCCATTCTTCACATTGGATCTCTTCGGTCTTTCCTCTTCAGATGAAGATGAGGAGCCAGAATCTATGAATGGAGAAGAATTACCCTCTGTAAAACAATTCTTATGACCGTTGCAGAGATACCGATATGGTTATAATGCTGTTTAAATCACTAATCCTCCACTCCTGCTAGACAAGAAGGCTCTGTTTAGAAGCAGTTAACAACCAATGTTAATTTGTAGTTGATAAACCCAGCAGAGCTGGGTAACAACACCTGCAGCAACTAACTCTACATCTAAAAAATTAACTAGCCAGGTCATTCTAAAAATGATCTGCTGTTATGCATAGAAACACTAAGTCAGGAGTCTGAGACATTAGGAAATAACCTACTGCAGTAAGAGACTAAGGAAGTCATGGGAAACAACATTAGTGTGTGATGGAAAGAGTTTAAAAGTGCAGCTTTCAAAGACGCATAACAGGAAACATGCCAGAACCTCTAAGAATTAAGCCTCATTTAACGAAAGTACCATGAACAATAATTAAAGTTACTCCATTATGAGTGGGTAAATATACAGTTAAGTTTGCAATAGCACTGCACACAGCAAAATCATTTTAAAATCAACATTTGAACTGAACGATAACTAACTCCTGCAGGAGCATTAATCCAGGTGTAGGAAATGCAGGTTATCCATACCAGATGAAGACTGTTGATTTTGCCTTCTGTACTGACGTCTCTGTTGCACAGAATCTGCTGCAGCCATTTTACCTCCCTTATCTTCTTCTGAAAAGATAAAGACATAGAATATTTAAATTGAAAATGAATTTTGCCTTGCTCAGCAGAAGTAATGTCAGTTGACAGTCAATCAGGTGTGCTTTGTTTTTTTTTTAAATTTAAATAAGAATATATTAAGATAGCACTGAGTCTGAAGCATGCTTTGGCCAAGCTTTTTTATGGAGAGCTCAGATGGAAGATTTGAGGCAGTGTCAATGATCATCTTATGCTTCTCAAAACCTTATTTCAATGCCAGCTTATCAACAGCACTCAGCACTTCACTAACATACTTTATTGCTACCTTAGACCAAAAACCCCAAAGGCAGTGTTGACAAGTGAGAACCATACCTGACTCAGACAGCTCAGCTTTCCTTGGTTTTGGTGCTGGTGAAGGAGATTCTCTTTTTTCAGTACTCTTATGCTTGGGTGCTAAAAGAAAACCAAACAAGTTGCTTCAATTTGTTTGTTTTTTAAAATCCATGCACGCTTTTCTGTTCAAACAAGCTGCAGATGTCATCTTTGAGAAGATGGAAGCATAAAGACAAAGCTGCTGAAAGAAACTCATCTCTTACCTGATGCCCTGCCAGGTGAAACAGAGCCACGGCTTTTCCTTGCACGATTTGACTGCTGAGGCGTTGGAGATCTGCGTGGTTTGGGAGGTGGACTTGCTGGTGGGGATGGTCTGTGCCTTCGCCTCGGGGGGCTGGCAGAAGGAGACAGCCTACGTGTTTTACGAGGAGGACTGGATACAGTTCTTTTAGGTGGTTTCTTTGGTGGAGATCGGGAACGTGAGGAGGAGGAGGAAGAGCTACTGCCAGACAAAGACGCTGATGACCGTCTTCTCCTGTAAATCAAATGTAATATTAGACACCGACCTGGCCTAGGAAACGTTTGAGCACGAACACAGAATTGAATTTGTTTGCAAGCACATATACAGAGCCACATACAGCAGCACTTCCAAAACATGGCGAACAGCCTCCAGCACTTGGTTTGTAGAAGAGATTAAGAACCAATCTTTTCATTATTTTTAAACTACAGTGAGCAAAAAAAATAAAAAACGGTTAGTGTTACCCTTACTGGCTTTTCTGTCAATCTACAGGCTACAACTAAGCTTTTCTCCTGGGAACAATTAGTTTTCTTTGGGCTCTCTACTTTTGGATGGTTAAGAGGATTCTCCATGTTAGCACACGTGATTTAATCATCTTTCAAACAGATCTATTTCAGAGTTTAGTGTGCAAGTATGCTGAGAGGTTTTTATACCAGGAGGCAAAAATTTCAGACAACAACTCTGAACCTGTGGTATTCATCCTTATGCTTTAGTTTCTCATCTTTACTTTGTAATTTTAAAAAGATAGGGCCTCTAGAATTCTGCGGCAAAATTTGTGGCAAGTTCTGTTGCAACTGTGTACCTGCAGAATCCACCTTTGGCTGCAGAATTCCTGAGAACCTGGAAAAAAGAAACCCTACCTTGAGTGAGACAAACACTTGCTGAAAGGGAGCTCTTGTACATCTTGCAAGATACATGCTTGATACTTCCCACAGTTTTTGCAATAACTGTGCAAAATGAATATCTTTACAAAGTCAAAAAAAAAAGTACTTATCACTTGCTTAAAAAAAGGAAGAACTGTTCCTTCTTAGAAAGGAGGAACCACTGTACGCAGGAAGCACCGCTTCAGTTCTCTTCTTATGAAGAGGACAGGAATTTATCCTATTCCTACGAAGACGAATCCCTGTTTTGACACTGCCCTGAGTACGTAATTCTCTGCAACGCAACTCAGAACTTTCCTACCAGAATAGTTGCTCATGGATCAAAAATATAACCTTCAACACTAAAGAGCAGACCTTAAGGAGTTCTTATTTTTAATCAGAAGAACATGAAGAAATACATTTCAAGTCAAAGTTTAATTTTTACCTTAACTTTACATAATGGAACAGTGAGTCATAATTAAAAAAATCCCAGCAAGTATAATCCAGGGCCTGTTCTAACATTTCCCTCCACGGGGAAATAAAGACAGCTAAATGATGCCTCATCTGCCTAAGTTGGGAGCTATCCAGAGCCATTTCAAGGTCTGAAGTTGCCACTTTTTGAAAAGGTGGACAGCTGTTGGCTGTCCCCAAAATACTTACAAAACATGACATGGCAGTTTCTACATCATTCAAATCATACATTACTGGCAGCGCTGAGAAAAGATAAACAAGACAATTCTGATAAATCTCATTCACCAAAACTAACTGAAAAAAAGAAGAGAAGGGAAATCTTACCGCCTCACCGGTGATCTGCTTCTTCTGTGCCTGGGTGGGGGAGGCATCCGCCTTGGAGGAGTCCTCCTCCTCGGAGACGGCCGTCGTCTGGGACTGGGTCGCCTTCTAGGGGAGTAAGACCTGTCACAATCAGAAATCCCAATGAAAAGCAACCATCTAATTTTCAAATTTGAGGAACGCCATCCTCTGGGAATGGGGTGAGAAGTTGCTTTTCTCCAACTGTGTAAATTAAAGTACTGCTTAAATTATGATGCCAAGTGCTGCATTCAGCTACAATCAGCAGTTTTAGGTTTACAAACACCTTCTAAGGAGTGAAGAGGGGAAAAAAATGAAGAGGAGGGGAGGAATTTGCAAAATCTTCAGTATCAGATCACCTAAAAGGTGGCTACATAATTCCTACTGAGTGCACCATTCCCTCCCTCGTCACCATTAGTCTCTGCAACCTCTTTCTCATAAACTAATGAGGACAACAGCTCCCCAAGATGTTTATTCATTGAATACATCATTCTCATCTGGCCCAAAACATTCACAGCTCAACATCACTAAAAACACAATTACCTCCACTGAGATCATGACATTAAATGGCAACTCCAGAAGAAAACATTCAGTTCTCAACCTCTGCCATCGAGGCAAATTGAAGCCCTACCTTGACCGTGATCTGTGACGCCTTCTTGGTCGAGAATGAGAGGGAGAACGTGATCGAGACCTTGACCTTGACTTAGAGCGAGTTGGGGATCTTTGACGAGTCTTCTCTTTCTCCTTCTCTCTCTCCTTCTTTGAATTACGTTCTGGTGAAATTTCTTTTGTCTCTGGTACAGGAGGTTCAGATTTAGGAGCTTTTGGGATATCACTATTAAAAAGAAAAACTTGATTTACAAGCACATACAGACTGTAGCCACTGGAGTAACATTTTAGAAGCTGATGCTGTATTCCCCAACAAAGAACATTCTCTTGCCCATCTTCTGACATGTTAAAAATCCTACTCTACAACGGTGAAGAGAATTAGAATATGGTACAATGTTTTGAAGGCAAGCAAAAGTAACACCAAGGCTGTGCATTAGTTGGCTGGAAAACAAGATGACATTGTCAGAAGCAGAAAGGACACCCAGTGTAACGAAACAACAGTGGCAGCTCAGGACTCTGCCCTTAGAATTTTATACAGGGAAATAGAATTCCTACTGAAAATTCTTAGACAAATACTCATGTCATTTTAGGGGAACAGGGAGAAGTAGACATTGTAGTCAAGCTTGGAGGAATAATCTTTAACATGCATTAAGACCATTTCCATTCTTTAAGAAGCAATATACCACTCTCTACAGTTATGACACCCACCTGTTCGAAGTTGCCTCTTGAACAACAGTCTCCTTTGGTTTCACAGAGGGTTCTGGCTCAGGAGTTGCCTCCTTCTTTTCTGGTGCAGGCGTAGCACTGCGGCTCTTGGTTCTGTGATGAGGGGAGCGAGAATGGCTGCGCTTCCGCTCCCGTCTGATGGGTGAGGATCTCCTCCTGGGGGAAGGAGACCTCGATTTGCGCCTGGGAAAAAGAAGCAATGCATCATGAAATAACACATGTAAAAATAAAACCAGTGATTTTCAGGACCTAAAAGCTCTTCTGAATCAGGTTGATTCTCAGTACTCATCTACAGCACATGCAGGAGGACTCAGAATTTCTGCTAGCAATTTACAGCCAACATTTCATACTTCAAAAAGACAAAGCCTGGAAGAGATGAACCACTGAAAGCAGCTGCTAGTTTAAACAGTATCCCTGTCAATGTCTAACTGCTAATCAATAATTGCAAGAAGTTAAAAAGCCCGCTGAAATAGCTAAGGGGAACATTTACAAACTTCCATGAACTTATTCCCTGCCATGCATTCTTTGCCACAGTCTACAGTACTGTTGGATATACACTACCCGAGTATTTTTATTACCTTCTTGGACTCCTGGATCTGTCTCTTTTTTCTCTGTTGTCTTTGTCTTCCTTATCCCTCTTCTCCTTGTCTTCATCTTGTTTCTTCATAGAAGCCAGCTTCTCTTGCTCTATCTAGTAACCAAACATCACTGAGCTCAGAGGCATCACAGAGACCTTATCTAAGTTGTATTTAAGAAAACAAAAACTCTACTGCTTCAGACTAAAATATTTGTTCTTCACACAAAGAGTTCTGCTGAACCCAAACCACTGTCTATAGCAGCAGTACCTGCACTGCCTCTAATTCTGCACAATGCTCTCAACTCACCCACAATTCTGTAATGAAATCCTACCTGCCGCTGTTTAATCTCTTCTTTCTTCAGTTCCAGAAAAGCAGTTGGAATACCAGCAATGTTTTCTTGTGCACTTAACAGCAGTGGCCATAGTTCGCCCATGAACTCCCTAGCATTTTTCCCATTCAAAAAACCAGTCAGGTTGATTTGCATCATTTTGGAATCTGGATTCTGCAAAGAGACATGACAGGAAGACAAGCCGGTTATCTGAAAAAAACAACCTACAATTTGTCTTAAAATTAAATTAAAGCTACCATGGGGACTAGAATACATATACACTCAAGAATTCTAAGTATATAGGTTTTAAATCTGTCCCTAGTGGTTTCTCATCAATACAAGTTTATTGTATTACTAAATTTCTTTTGTGTCTTACCATAAAGATTCAAAGGCCTGTTAATCCTTTGTGGGTTTCACAATTATTTTTGGACTGTGTGACTGCTAGACAAGCAAACAACCAAAGGCCTTAAATTTAACACACCGTTACAATGCTGGTAAGAGTTCTAAGCATTTTTTTCCTGAATGTTTTGATACTCCTTGCTTGGAAATCCTCCTTACCATCTGCACAACGGACAGAAGCCATGGAATTGCCTAACACTGCAGATGACATCCTGCTAAGTACCTTAAGTCCTGCTGTCAGCGTTCAAGATTCATGCATGCATTTTCTTACTTGCTTCAAAACATTAAGACTATGCCTGCACTGAGGGAGCATATGCTAAAATACGTGTCTTACAGATTTTCTT